>NC_047533.1:2806718-3459531 GCF_012275295.1 Melopsittacus undulatus
ACCATATTGTCGCAGATAATGTTCTCACTGACAAGCCAGATGTCAAAACATGGCAGGATAATGTTGCTGAAAGCTGCTATAAAAGGGAAGTGAATAGACGATTGTTCCTTTGTTAGACATCAAAACTTGATGGCGTATCACTGGGACTGAAACACTCATGAATGCTCAGAATAAAGCAGGGCTAAAAGTTCCCCAGGATAATCATTTGGGGAGTTTTATGGGAGAATCTGACCACTTTTTGGCCCTCTTGTGTGAACATTCCCAACCAGGAGGTGCGCAGGGATGCTGTGAGCTCTGCAATAGCTCATCTACAACAGATGAGTCAAGACAAGGTTGCTCAGGGTCAAATCTTTCCCTTCTGGTAACTCCCTTCAAATTATCTCAGGTAGAGACTGATTAGCAGGTGCTGCATTGGGTTAAATCACAGAATCCCAAACTGGTTTGTGTTGGAAGGGACCTTAAAGCTCCTCCAGCTCCAACCCCTACCATGGGCAGAGACACCCTCCACTGGAGCAGCTGCTCCAAGCCCTGTCTCAAGGCAGCAGTTCAATGATCTCCATCCTGCAGCAGTTCTTGCAGTGTTTCCCCCTTGGTCCTACTCCCATCAACCAAGCACAGAGCAGCGAAAGGCAAGAGAAAGGGAAAGGGAAGGTGGTTGCTCCCCCCAGCTCCTTCTGAAACACAGGGGCAGGATGTATAGAGGCAGATGCTGGAAAGATGCTTAATCACCATTGGGCATAGGAATGGCCAAGGGATCCTGTTTTCACCTATTTCTCCACATTTTTATACCTCCATGATCCTGATCCTGCAAACAGAACTGCTGAGCTGAGAGCACCAGAGAGCACTGAATCATCAGCTTTATCACATCGTGCTGTCTTATGAAGGTTGTAAGGAAACGATTATCCTGGAGAACACAATAATGAGAGGATTTAGGTTGTTTATTTGCTGTTGTTTGGGGTTTTTCTCCTGTACAACTGCCTTAATATTAACGTTCACTTTTATATTCAAACTCTTGAACAACTGTGTTACTATTTAGTTTCACTTTTCTATTCAGACCCTTTGAATGAGGGCTTCACAGGAGAATGTCTCCCAGCTCCTTTGTGCATCAGCTAACAAACACTAGTACCTGTTTGCAAACCAGAACACAGAGAGTGCTGCAAGTCAGATGGAAAGCTCCTGGACAACGGGAGAATGTGGCACATTCAAAGGATTGGAAAGCCCATGCCTGCTGCATGCTGCAGGTTTGCTGCACAAGGTCTGTTTCCCTGTTGTGTACCACGCTGCTTCTAGATTGATATCTGAACATACTGGAGAGAGGATGCTGGAAGGATAACACTGGACAGATGGACATAAAACACAGACATATCTTGCCCAAAACAACAAGCAGAAACATCTCTTGTGATTTACAGGTAGGGACCTGTAAACCATGCCCATGGAGGGGCTCAGGTGAGATCAACGTGAAGGACCAGGCACTGAATCTCACACTTGGGAGCACTGCCCAATTCCCCATCATCTTCTGCCTAGACCAATGTGCCAAACACCAGTGTTAAGTCTGCCATGACAAATGTGACTCGAGGCTACCAGAGCCATCAGCATCCTCTTTACAAGTCATAAGGACAGGCAGCGGCTGTTCAGCTTGCTTTTCAACTTTGCTGTTATCATTTATCTACACTCACTCCAAGCCCCATCTGTCTCATACAGATTTCCTCCTGACATCAGCCCTGCCAGGCACCTCTTTATCAACTTCATTGTGTCTTTTACCACAATGGCAACCTGCCATGGCTCTTCCAGGAGCTTTTGTAGCAAAGGAAGATGAAAACGCTCCTTCTCTGCTTGCTTTACCTACTCCAAGAGTGATTGATGGGTGTTACTGAATGCACACATTGTTCATAGAGAGGAATCGCAGGCAGTTAACGTGGGGCTCATCTCCTGAGCACCTTTAAAATAAAGCAGGAGGAAAAAAACCCCAAACATAAAACTAGAACAGAGATAAGCACAGAATAAGAAGGGTTTCTTTGGGCAACCTCTGCAGGGTCTTGAGACCTGTGTGAGAACCATTAGCTGCCATCTCCCTGTTTTACAGATGAGAAAGCAGAGGGAGAGAGAGGTGAACTGTTCCCAACTGGTTATGAAGGGGTTAACTGATTAAAACACGTTTATAGAACAATAAAAGTGCCATAATAATAATGTTTGTCGCCATATTTTCACAGTACTGGAGATTCCTCCACTGTGTAAGACAAAATGCAATAGGACTCTGCATTGGATACATGCTTCAGCTCCAGCTCCCACATCTTTCCAAGCCCACCTCAGCAGTTTCCTTTCTCACAAGAAGGAAAAAATACCAAATCACACATTTATAGCAAAGCAATTCTCACTTTACCCAGCACTGGCTACTCTGTGCATGCCAGAAAGCCTCCCACCATGACAAACAGCTCTGTTGGCCAACGCAGCCCCAACTGGTGCCTCCAGGACTTTTATCACTGATGTAACTGCCCGTATGCTGGCTATCTGCTGTGCTGCCACCATGACAAATACAAGTTTGGATGCCCAAAACATATCAGATCTGGGCATGCTGAACACGTCTGCTCTGAACAGGCAGCCTGAAGTGTGCTGTGCATGCAGAGCAAAGCCCAGGAGGAGATGGACTGTGGGGTTGGATGATCCTCAGCCTTGGTCTGGTTACTCCTGTGTTCCTCCTTGGCCATGTGCACCATCCTCAACCCTAGGATCTGCAGGAGGCATCATTATCCCTATATCCCTACTAATGCCTAAAGCAGAGTTAGTCAAACCATGAACAAGGGTCCTGACTCAACTGAGAGCATCTGCAAATCCCTTTTGCTCCAGGCCAATTGCTGATATGAACCTTGCACCCTTAATTTCACATTAAGGCACATTTTGGTGCTGATCAGACAGCAAAGTGGGGACTGGGACTCAAAAGAAGCATTTAGTACTTTAGCTCCTAAAATGATCTGCTGGTTTTGAATGGCTGGCAAAGACACAGCCCCTATAACCTTCTCCCAACACTTCTTACGTGAAAGCCCTTAAACAGTGGGCAGATCATTGTCTCCATTTCACAGTGATGAAAAGCAGTTTATTCATCATCTGTCACCTTTTATCACTTCCTTTTTAAGGGTTTTAGACACCTTTCCAGGAAAATAAATCTGGGAATGCTCTTCATAACCCACATGCTTGATTAGTGGTTATTACACTGAGCTGGGAAGGTGACACCCTGCTACATCCTCACTGTGTGCCTTGGGACCATGAGGAGGAGTGATTGATGAAGGCCATCCAGGCTGGCTCGGGAGGGAGCAGGATGCAAGGCTGTGAGGATGGTTTAATTACACTCTGCTCTTCTCCGAGGACACAGCCCTGCTCACAAGTTACTCCCAGCAGTGCCAGCCACAGGACCTTATTGTTCAAGTTCTCCTTTGCTATCAAAGTGGGACTGCAAACGTTTTGGCTGCTGTTGGCACACAGCCTTTCATCCCTCATGCCTCTGTCTCCATCACTACCCACTTCTATTCAAGCACCACCCCAATTTCTTCCCCTCATCCTCCATCACATTGAATAGGTTGGAAAAGACCTTTAATAACATCAGATCCCACCATCAACCCAGTACTGACAAGGCCACCACTAAACTATGCCCCTCAGTGCCACATCTGCACATCTTTTAACTACATCCAGGGATGGTGCCTGCAGCCCTGCCCTGGGCAGCCTGTTCCAATGCCTGAGCACCCTCTGGGCAAGGAATTGTCCCTAATATCCAATCTAAATCTCCCCTGGTGCAGCTTGAGGCTGTTCCTCTCATCCAATCATGCAACTCACTGCTGTGTGGTCTCCATCCCAGGTTACATGAGGGAAGCTGATCCAAAACCTTCCTCCTGCAAGAAGCCCTCCTTCCCCAAGAGACAGAACCAGGCTTGACAGCAGCCTTCCCCATGCCCCCAGACCCAGCTCCCCTCTTACATCTCTCACTACCCTCTTAGCACTTCTTCCTCCTCTGCTCTTCTCTTTCAGGTGCCTCCCATTCATGCCCTAGGGTGGCCCATCCATGTCGGTCAGCCAGCAGTCAGCATCCACCAGCCACAAACCCACATGAAGCTTGCCAAGGCTTGTGGGCATTCAAGGACCTTCTGGCCATGAATTATCACACTCAGCTCAACCAGCCTGGATAAACACCACAGTCAGGCTGAGCATTGACCTGAAGAGGGATGGATGGAGGTCTCGGAGGGGCAGAGAGTGAGAAACACTGATTCCTGCCCCATCCAGCTCTGAATTCAGACAGTCTTCTCCATGGGTGATATGGTTTAGTGTGAGGTGTCCCTGCCCATGGCAGGGGGTTGGAACTAGATGATCTTGAGGTCCTTTCCAATCCTAACTATCCTATGATTCTATATGACCTCCAGGCTACCTCATTCCTCACCCACACAGCCTAGAAGACAGAAACAAATGGGACAGATCATACCAAAAAGCAATCCTCTGCTTTCAGCACGGAGAAATTAAAAGCTCCTTGGCCTCTGAGTGAAAGGAAGTTTTCCCACACAATAGCTCCGATCCCATTAGAGCAATGACAAGCAACCACTTTGTGCTTCACTTCAAATTTAGCCAGGAGGGAAAACATTCCTTTGGATGGCAAGAAGAGATTGCTTTTAATTGAAACTCTTCTTGCACTCAGCTGCTGTTGACACTCAGTTTGCAATTAACAGTTCCAAGGGGTTTAGTTCAGTTCTGTGAGTCGAGGCTGTAAAAGTGAGAGGCAAAAATCAAAGCAATTCAAAACTTGTGGCTGATCTTGAGGAAATTCAAAGGGATTTAAATGCAAGTCTGTGTGTTTGTTTCCCTTCATATCCTTGACTTGGACTTCTTGCTGTTTCCAAGCCCCACAAGTTTATCTTCACAAATCATTGAAGAAATGAGGTTGGGAAGGGGGCTGTTCAGCCTGGAGAAGAGAAGGCTGCGTGGAGACCTCAGAGCAGCATCTGAAGGGAGCTTATAGGGATGCTGGTGAGGGACTCTTCATTAGGGACTGTAGTGATAGGACAAGGGGTAACAGGTTCAAACTGAAACAGCAGAGGTTTAGATTGGATCTAAGGAAGAAATTCTTTACTGTGAGGGTGCTGAGGCACTGGAATGGGTTGCCCAGGGAGGTTGTGAATGCTCCATCCCTGGCAGTGTTCAAGGCCAGGTTGGATGAAGCCTTGGGTGCCATGGTTTAGTGTGAGGTGTCACTGCCCATGGCAGGGGGTTGGAACTGGATGATCTTAAGGTCCTTTCCAACACTAACTACTCTATGATTCTATGACATCTCAGGTGTCTAGTCCAACCCTTTGCTGAAAGGAGGGTCAACTTAAAAGCCAGAGGTGGTTGATCACAGCCTTGTCCAGGTCATAGAATCATAGAATGGTTTGGATTGAAAAACACCTTAAGATCATCCAGTTCCAACCCCCCTGCCATGGGCAGGGACATCTCACACTAAACCATGGCACACAAGGCTCTGCCCAACCTGGCCTTGAACACTGCCAGGGATGGAGCATTTACCATTTACCTGTTCCAGTGCCTCACCATGCTCACAGTAAAGAACTTCTTCCTTATACCTAACCTGCACATCTCCAGCAGTGGTGGTTGCACAGTCCTGGTGGGAGGTTGGGACATGGGGGTTTCCTGGGACATGGCCATGGATCCATACAGCACAATAGCCTGGGACAGGGTGTGAAAAACATATTTCTGGCAATGAAGAAAGGCGTAAATCAGGTCATATCACCCCAAAAATGATTACAAAATATCTCAAAATAATCTCAAAAATGATCAAATTATAGTAACAAGAAAAAATCAAACCCACTTTCTGGGAATCTCTTCCAGCATTCCTACACATGACAAAAACATCCCTTCACCCACCAGCACGTCCAGGGAAATCAGTTCAAGTGTAACCCATTGGGATTGCTCCAGCCAAGAGCAGGAGGCTGCCTGGAGCATGTTTGCTCCCAGTAAGCCCCATCACAGGAAAGCCAGATGGAGAGGAGCAGCCTCTGCATAGCCAAGCCCCGAAACCCCAGTTGATGGCACAGTGGTCCAAGCTGCAGTCGGCAAGTCTTCCCAAAGACATTAATCTTTTCATTAAGGCCTGATTTAAGCACTAAAGCTTTTATTGTCTTCAGTCCCTAGAGGTCAATAGAAGGAATGGGCTGATTGTTGGGCAATTAATTTGATTCAATGTTATAACATTTAAATGGGCTGTGAAGACAAAACAAGATGCTCCGTGTTTAAGTCTATCCAGAGGCTACTTTTGTCCCTTTTTTTCTTATCACTGATGATAAAAGTGTAACTCTTCCAGGTCCTTCAAGCCATTTGCTATAATATATTACCTGCCAGACTAGAGATAAGTGCAACTCCATCTCTTCAATTTTGTGTGGGTTGTTCTTTATTAATTTGGTGAAGCTTTTTGGGAAGGGTGAGAAAGGGAAAAGTTGATTTTAGTTGTGGGCTTTTCCTACCCTTCAGTGAAAGAGGATGATTTACAGATTGTGCTACTGAAGCTTATGTACCATAGGCAGTTAAACTGGCTTAAACCTGGCCTTGCTCTTGATCTAGATAAATTGCCTACCGCACATCAAGGTAGCATTTCAGCCCACTGGAAGTCAGATGCCTGGATCCAGCTGCCAGCCCTGCCAGTGACTTACCCCAGGCTCCTGAGAAGGTCACCCAGGATTAGATAGAGCTGGGCAAATTCATCATTATAGAATCATGGAATAGTTTGGGATGGAATGGAGCTTAGAGTTCATCCAGCTCCAACCCCTGCCACAGGCAGGGACCCCTTCCACTGGAGCAGCTGCTCCAAGCCCCTGTGTCCAACCTGGCCTTGAGCACTGCCAGGGATGGGGCAGCCACAGCTTCTCTGGGCACCCTGTGCCAGCGCCTCAGCACCCTCACTATAAAGAACTTCTTCCTTATCTCCAACCTGAACTTCCCCTGTTTCAGTCTGAACCCATCACCCCTTGTCCTGTTGCTACAGTCCCTGACAAAGAGTCCCTCTCCAGCATCCTTGTAGCCCCTTTCAGACACTGGAAGCTGCTCTGAGGTCTCCATGCAGCTTCTCTTCTCCAGCCTCAACTTTCTCAGCCTGTCTTACTTTGTGAGCGATCTGACATGAATGATTTGGGAAGAGGAGCAGCTGAAAAGCCACTGCCATGCTCCTCTGCATAGCAGAGCTGTAATGAGTCATTAAAAGTGACTTAGTAAATTCATCCTTCTAATGATTTAATGGAAAGCAGCCTGTTACTGAAGTGCTTGGTGGGCTGCAGGGAGGTCAGCTTGTGGGTGTGCATGGATGGGTCTCCTGGCACTGCTCAGCCTTCCTGAGGGATCCCTCTTCCTCACAGGGTTTTGAGAGAGGAAAGGCACTGAAGAGCATAGATCAGGTCCTGTGGCAGGAAGGATCCAGACGGAACCCAGGGCAACATACCTCCATCAGAACTGCAGAACAATGGAGGTGGGAAGAGGGATTTGGTGGTCTCCAGTTCAATTTCTCATCAAAGATGGGCCATCTTCTAACTAAGCAGATTGCCCTTGGCCACATCCAGGTGGTCTGTTAAAGCCTCCAAGGATGGAGAATCCACAGCCTCTCCGATCCCCTTTTCCTATGTTTGACCACTCTCAACAGTTAAAAATCTCACTGGATTTGTCACCTCCTGTCCCTCCCCATGCACCTCTCAGAAGAGTCCAGCTCCATCTTTTAACTCCCCTTTAGTGGTTCTAGACCAAACTTAGGCCCACGTTAGACCTTCACCTTTTCTCTACCAACATATGACCCCTCTTAAGCATGCTTAAGAGGATGTTGGATGCACTCTAACTGTATTTCATACGTGCATCCCCCCACTTAGGTGACCTTGCAGGTCCCAAAGATGTGCCAGGCTGGTCTGCATGAGCTACAGGAACCTGGGGCATCTCCTCATGGCTCTTCTGAGCTGAGGCCCTGCACCACACGAAGAGGTTAGGAAAAGGTGGTATTTGACATCTATCTGGAAATCAGAGGCCTTCTGAGCAATGAAGGCCAGTTCACCTGATGTATTCTCTGGATCAGGATGTGAAACAAGTAGGAGAAAGCAAGAAGAGGGATAAAAAGGAAGAAGGGAAGAGGATGTTGAGATGTGAATATCAGCATGGAAAGCTCTGATGTGTGATGGCAAAATGTGCCTGCTCAGCTCTTATCTGTACTTCCTCCTTAGGAGTTTGAATGAATGAGGATAACATTCACTGCAATATCCTACTTTTGGTGTCCAGCGTGGGTGAGAAATGCACAGATGAGAAAAACTCCAGTGTCCTCCCCAAATTTTCTGTTAGCTCTGAAGACTGCAATTAGAAAAGGAGGTGCAAGCCCTTGTGATAGGTAACTGAGGTGAGACATGGCCGTAAGTTCCTCCTATAGGAGGTGTCCCTGCCCATGGCAGGGGGTTGGAACTGGATGACGTTAAGGTCCTTCCCAACCCATTCTTTGATTCCATAGCTGTCCTTCCACATGTCCTCAGCTCTCCTTTCTTGACTTCCCTGCTATTAAACTAAAGTTTTATTGTGCTGATTTCCCTTTACAATGGCCTAACAAAACTGCAGATAATGACAAACAAGTGAGCAAGACTGCTGGCACAAGCAAACAAGTCTAATCCGTTAGCCTGTGGGTGGATGGAGCAGGATAGCGTCGGCTGCCTTCTCTTAAGGTGGCTCTTTCCATCCCTGGAGCTGCTTAAAATAAAGCAGATGGGGATACAGAATTATCCTCGATGCTGAAATACGGCTGCTGCATCCGGAAGATGTCACTTTTTGTGGCATCTCTGCTCGGACACGCCAGGCACTCAAGCACCCACTGGGAAGTCATTGCCCAAAGTGCCAATGCTCCCAGCAAGGTTTGAGCTTGGTTTTGGGGTTAAGAGGGTTGAAGTGTATGAAGGAGATCAGTTGGACTCGAGGCCTGGTTGGGTTGATGATAGATACAACCACAGCGCACAGAGTGACCCAGGAAACACAAGGAACACCTCACTTGATGTGGTCTGCACAAGGCTGTTTGGTGTTACAGCTTCCAGCCCATGCTGGGGTCCAGCCAAGAGTTCAAGGGACCTGGACACACATCCATGAGCTGTTTAAGTCACCCCATGACTCAGGAGGTGGTAGTAGCTGCTCTTCTTCAGCTCCTGTTGCATTTGTTTGCTTCCCTATGATCCAGACTGTGCTGGGTAGATGAAGATCCTGCTTGGATGACACCAAGGACATGTTTGGACTCATGTATGTCCTCTCTTTACAGGCAAAGGAAACACTGGGAGAGGTTAAGTGACTTAACCTCTTAAGTGGGAGACACAGGGATGAACAGAGATCTCCTGACTCCATCAATACCAGGACCCTTAAAGGGGATGGCTCTATCCATCAGTGAAGGAGACATAGCTGTGATGTCCTTTAACATACTCTACCCCAAGGCTTGGCTGTTCAAGGCCATGCCATGGTGAACCAGGACTTAGATTGGATATAAGGAAGAAATCCTTTACTGTGAGGGTGCTGAGGCACTGGAATGGGTTGCCCAGGGAGGTTGTGAATGCTCCATCCCTGGCAGTGTTCAAGGCCAGGTTGGATGAAGCCTTGGGTGCCATGGTTTAGTGTGAGGTGTCCCTGCCCATGGCAGGGGGTTGGAACTGGATGATCTTAAGGTCCTTTCCAACTCAAACTATTCTATGGTTCTGTAACACGTGGTCCAAGCACCATATAGTGTCTGATCCCATGCAGAAGGATGCTCCATCCCCAAGGAATACATGAGGGTGACAGAAAATGCATGCAGAGAGTGGTAACAGCCTTGCAAGTGACTCTGAGGAGCAAGGGGGACCTTGGGCTTACTCAGGATCCAGAAAAAGGATAAGATGCTACAGGGATGCTGCATAGGATAGGGCTGGCTTTGACAGCAGGATAAGGCTGGGGGTGAAACCAGTCTGAAAAGGCAGAAAACAGGGGTGACAGTGACAAGTATAGGACCATCATGGGAACAGGAGGGAGATGGAGGCCAAAACCACAGAGCCTGAGGCTCCATGAAGGACTGGGGTAGGAAACTGTCCAGTTTGGCCAGAGCAGACCAAACCTTAACCAGGGACTGCGTGAGGGCTGACCATGCACATGGGCATCCTTCCACCCTTTATCAACCCAGTTTTACACTTGGCAAACTGAGGCACAGAGCAATGATACTGACTTCTGTCAAGCAGCAGCCATCAGAGGGAGATGATCCCCTTCTCACAGCACCCAACCTTCCTGCTTGTGTCCTTTAAGTATCTGGGGGTACCTACAGGGGAAAATAGCATCCCTTGGCCATTCGCATGCCTAATGGGGATTCAACACCTTTCCAGCATCTGCTTTTATACATCCTGTCCTTGTGTTTCAGAAGGAGCTGGGAGGAGCAACCGCTTTCCCTTCCTCTTCCTCTGTGCTTGGTTGATGGGATTTGGGCTTTTGTACAAGGGCCTGTAGGGACAAGACAAGTGGGAATGGCTTTAACCTGCCAAAGGGGAGACTGAGATGAGCTCTTAGGAAGATGACCTGCTGCAGGATGGAGATCACCAAAACGCAGCCTTGAGACAGGGCAGAGGGTCAGGACTGGATGAGCTTTAGGGTCCCTTCCAACCCAAACCATTCTGTGATTCTATGATTCTAGACCAATTCAGTGGCTTCAAAAGGCAACGGACGCAGGATGACAGCAAAACCCATCCCTGATGAAGTCCCCAGACCCAATTTCCCCAGTCCTTCCTAGCTGGGTACCACTGGTGGCACCAGTGGATAAAAGGTGAGCACAGAACCCAACCCAAGGTCACAAAGGGAAGGGGTTGAGGGGATGTAAATCCTCAGCTCTATTTCTCAGGGTTATTTTTGCTCTCCTGTTGAAAAGCAAATCCTAAAACCAGCCCCAATATAAGTGCAAAATCACACCAGGATATTTCCATTCCTTTTTGGCTCAGGGTTGAATGCTTCCTATGGAAGGTGCAGAAGACGAATGGGAGAGCTGAAAACCAAGAAGTGTTAGCAAAAGCTGCCCTTTCCTTTTGCAAACACACACATATATATAGATATGGATGTGGCAGGGTGCAAGAGGAAGCGGTAAGGTTTAGCTGCAGCTTCCCAAGCACTAACCTTTGCGGATGGTAGGGGAGCAGAAGACAACCACAGCACGCTCAGGGCAGGCAGAACAGGCTGTTCTGCTGAGAGATGCAGAGATCTCTGGCTAATGACTTGGCTTCGCTTCCAGAAGGACTGCCAGGATGAAATGGGGTCTCTCCTCTATTTATTCTGTTGAATTGGCCGCTTAAAACCTTCCCGTCTGTGTCATTTCTGTGATGAAAAAGAAGCAAATTGGGAAGAAAAGGAATGGAATTCCATTTATCTCTCAGGGGGAATTCTGGCTGAACCCCATTAAAACCAAGGTAAATCAGGGCTTTCTAAACCAGCATCTGCCCAATGTCCTTTCCCCTGCCTCTCTCATAGAGCAGATGAAAACAGAGGAGGGAGGAAAACAACACTAAGAGGGTGAGTTTTGGAGAAGGATATTTTTGGGAATTAAATATGTATTTTTTAAACAAATATTCCCCGATTCACTCCCTCTCCTCCTTTTCAGCCTCCATTCACCTACTGCCTTCACACAGCTGTAATTCCTGAGTGCTTCATTTGATTCAGGGCATGTCCCAGGTACCAGGCAAAGCAGAGAGACCTCCTTAGAACCATGGAACCAACCAGGTTGGAAAAGCCCTTTAAGCTCATCCAGTCCAACCATTCCTAGCCCTGCCAAGGCCAGCACTAACCCATGGCACTGAGGCCTCGTCTCCACGCTGTATGAACCCTTGCAGGGCCGGTGCCTGCAGCCCTGCCCTGGGCAGCCTGTTCCAATGCCTGAGCACCCTCTGGGGCAGGAATTGTTCCTCAGCTCCATCTAAACCTGCCCTGGTGCAGCTTGAGGCCGGTTCCTCTTGTCCCATCCCTTGTTCCTTGGGAGCAGAGCCCAGCCCCTCCTGGCTCCATCCTCCTCTCAGGCACTTGGAGGGAGCCATCAGGTCCCCCCTGAGCCTTCTCTTCTCCATCTGAACCCCCCAGCTCCCTCAGCCGTTCCCCATCTCTTGTGCTCCAGGCCCTGCACCAGCTCCAGTGCCCTGCTCTGGGTCTGCTCCAGCCCCTCAAGGTCTCTCTGTAGTGAGGGGCCCAGAGCTGAACACAGGATTCGAGGTGCAGCCTCCCCAGTGCCCAGTGCAGGGGCACAATCCCTGCCCTGGCCCTGCTGCCGCATTGGTGCTGGTACAGAAGGGCTCCCAAGCTGCTTTCAAACACAATGGAGACATGACTGTCCAGGAAGCTGATGGGTATGGAAAGGAGGCAGATGCACACTCACTACATGCAATGAGTAGATCCTACAGAAAGACAAGAAGCCTTTAATGGGCCTCTCAGTAAAACCCATCCAGCAGCTCAACAACTTGGAGCTAGAGCAGAGCAAGCCCCAGTCTCCAGAGTAGGTGCTTATCACCCAACATCCATGCAGTTGCTTCAGATCATGACCTATACCCAGCCACTTTGCTCTGCAACAAGTTTGAGCTAATGTATGTTGATTTTCAAGGACCACATGCACCAAACCAGAGAATCCCAGCCTGGTTTGTATTGGAAGGGAACTTAAAGCTCATCCAGCTCCAGCCCCCTGCCATGGGCAGGGACACCTTCCCCTAGAGCAGGTTACTTCAAGCCCCATCCAACCTGACCTCCTCTTTCCATCCAAGCCATCAATCCCAATGACTTAGCCCCTCCAAACCACATAAATGAATCCACTGGCTGAGGGGACACTTCCTCCCCACCCATCACAACTTCCCAAAAGTGATGCTTTCAATGTAATCATCTTTACCAGAAGATTCAGCTCAAAACCCACCCCACCAAGAGAGGATGCTTCACTGCACCTCTTTGAGGGGTCAGCATGCATACAAATCAAATACCTACGTCTCCAACGTAAAGAGATCTCTTAGGACTGTAGGGTTGGGACTGAAGAGTCTAATAAGGGGAAAGAATTAAGCCTGCAATCACTTGGACTGATTTAAATTAGGGCCTTTTTTCCTCTTGCTTTGATTAAAATAAGCTGATTTCCCTTTCCACCTGTGTTTCTTATGCAGGCAGAATTTCCATTAACTTCAGTCAATGCTTCCTTTAACTTCTTGAAGCTAAAACTTCATGGCAGCCCTTAGCACGTTACCACTCTTGTGATATTAATTCTACCTCTTTGCTTTATATACCAGTCACTTCTGTTATTAAATGGACCTCTTCTACTTTATTAAGGGACGTTGACCTTTGTTATTCATTACAGAGTTATAATGAATATTCATTACAGAACAGCAATGATATTGGGCTTACATTGTCCCCAGGAAGATTTAGGTCAGACATAAAAGAAAGCCTTATTAACGGGACAGTGATGAACTGGAAGGGGTTGGGATAGGGCAGGCATGCAATTGCTGGTCAGGCACATATAAGGGGTGCAGCTGGTAGAGCTGATGCTGATTTGGGTGGGATTTTAGACAGCCCTTGCACTTCTGCACAGTTTATATGGAATTAGAAGTATTGGAAACCTTCCAGAAGCTTCTCCCCATAGCCATCAAATAAAAGGAACAGTACAATGTTTAATAGTGTAATTTTCAAGCTCTGGACTAATCATACAGTGATTAAACCAAAGCAAAGACAAAGTAACCTGGGCAACCATCACTGGGCATCCATTTGTTCTTCCAACCCTGCACAGAAGATGCTACCTGTCCCCACAGCCATCACTCTGATGTATTCCATCAATCTCCACACAATCCTCCAGCTTAGCTCCTCACTGTACACCCAGGTTGTAGCTGGAATAACAGCCAGCAATGGGATGGGAAGTACCTGAGGAGCAAGCTGTGGCTCTCAGGCATGGAGAAGATTATAGGGATCCCATTGGGATGACCACTTTCCTGCCTCCCACAGGTATTCACTTGCAGGAGTCATTCCTTTAAATGGATACCAAAGCAAAGATGCAAACCCAGGGAGGAAAGGCCCATTGAAAGCACTAAAGCTAAGACAAACCTAATCAGGAGATGCTTTAAGCTGCTGATTCCTAAATGCAGAGAAAAGATCTGCCACTTCTTTTTCTCAAGGCATCTGCTTCTGGCCACTTTTACAGCAAGAAGATGTTGGCCAGAAAGACAGCACAAACCAAATATGAGCTCTTGCATGGGAATGACCTCAATAGGGATTGAAATAGGAGCCCTCAATTGAGTACCAGGGTTATTTGCTCATCCCCATGCATGGCCAAAAGAAGACCACACTCAGCATAAGCAGTTTTCCACAGTAAGGTCCACATTAGGGCCTCAGAACCCAGTATGGTATTCATCTCCATCATGGGGAAGTCTCATTCTCCCCATCTGATCCAGCTGCTGTCAACAGTATGTGGGAACAAAGCTGGGGTAAAACTCAAATATGTTTTTTCTTGTGCTTCCAATGGAAGCACACACATACACACATACATATATGCGTGTAATTTTGCATGGTTTCAATGGCAATCAGTAAAATAAATGGTCAATTAACTTTGAGAAGTCTTGTAAAACAGAAACAAACCCCAGCCTCTGATGTTGAAGCATTGCCTTAAAAGAAATGAGTGTTGGAGAAGCCTAAAAGCAAAAGTGGATGCTTTTCCTTCTCCTCAGAGCAACTATTTTAACCACTGAAAACCCATGCAGCCCTCACCACATCTAAGGGTGCCCAAACACCATTGTAGCAGAACATCCCCTATAAGTCTCTGTGTACCAGCAATGATGCCTCCCTGCCCAAGAGGCACAGAAGAGGAAGATGGATATGAACTGAGCAGTTTGAGCCCCTCTCACCTTTGCTTTATACAGAAGGAAACTCAGAAGCTGTGACCTGAGCTTCTGTAGGAGCCCAAAGCCATTCTCCCACCGTGACCAGGCTGCTCCTACTAGCATCCCACCCCTGCTCCAATAGGATTTGCATGGTGGGGAGCCGGAATACCAGCAGCTTTTTCCATAGGGCAATACAAACACAGGCAGATGCTCTCCTTTTAAATGCAAAGGGGATCTATATACCAGGTTTTTCCTTTTTGTACTAAAGCAACTACAGTTGCCTCATGCCAACGGTCTGATGATGCTGATCCCAGCCATGCTGATGATCTCTGATGAGCTCTAATTACTCTCATCAGTGCAGGATCCCTACACTTGATCTGCTTATCTGAGTGGGGCATAGTGTGAGGTGTCCCTGCCCATGGCAGGGGGTTGGAACTGGATGATCTTAAGCTCCTTTACAACCCAAACCATTCTATGGTTCTATGAATTCCTGTGTGTGCCCAGAGGCAGATCTGACAGCCCTGATGGAATAGGAGAGCAAGATGAGGAGTCTGATGAGGTTCAGTGGGATGGGTGGGAGTTAAGGAAGGAGGGGGATGGACCATAGTTAAGGCACAGACCTCTGTGCTTCAGTCATGGGCTCTTTTTAATACCTTTTCCCCCCAGTGTTAGCTCAGAACAACTCTGCCCTTTGTCCTTCACACACACACAGACACACACCCCATCCTGTCCCATCAAACCACTCTCTGTTAACCAGCACCAGCACCAAGTGATCAGCCACAAAAGGACAAGTCCTCCCAGTGCTCAACACAAGCTTCCAGCTAACTTCATTTCTCATGACCACCTCCAAGCCCATCACTTCTTGCAGAGCTTTTTACCTCCAAGCCTTTTGGATTACACATGCAGCATCTTCAGCTCCTTACGTTATCTCCACTCTCCCTGGTGCTTCCAGGTGAGATAAGAGTAGCTTCACAAGCAGCAAAGGAATCAAAGCTAAAGGAGCTGTAGCTTGTAAACCTTGGTGTGCAGCAGAGATACAGCCCTATGGAGAGAGGTGATAGCAACATTGCTACCACCAAGTCATGGTACAGAGGGAGATGTGGTAGGTTCTAGCAGGCAAGGCAAGGAGGAAGAAGTTAGGAAAGCAGCTGGGAAAGGCTGTGAGAGCCTCTCTTCAGGTATCAGTTACGGTATGTAACCCTATTTCCATCTTTATCTCTTGGTATTCACTGTCACAATAGGCAACCTCACTGGGCTCTTTGCCTTTATCAGTAATGCTACCCAGCACTAAATCCTTCAGCCAGGATCACTGTCCATATGGCCTTGGTGAACATCTTGCTCTGTTGCTACAGTGAGATTCCAGCAGACCTCCCCTTTGCCAGCAGCAGTGATTTTGGTAAGAGGGGGTGCCGCATCCTCCTCTATACATACTGCATGCTGAGGCTGATCAGCATCTGGTCAGTGGAGAATCTAAGTTATTCTGTTTAATCCATAGAGCAAACCATCACTGGTCCAAGTTCATCTACAGGTACCACAGGCAGTACATGAACAGCATCCTTGCTGGCTGCTGGATCTTCAGCATCATCTTCCAACTGCCCTACCTTCAGTACAGCACAACAGCAGAGAGGATGAGTAATGGAACTGTTGTGTGCTTGGCTACCAGCACATGCTTAAGCTCTCCAGGGAGGTTCCTCGTGAAGTTCACCCCCTACACATCCATCAGCCTGGATCTCATCTTCATCACCCTTGTAATGCTCCTGAATGGATTCATCATTGATCTCCTGTGGAGGTAAAGAAGAAAGACAAAGGCTGCCTCCACCATGGGGAACACCTGGAACAAGCACACAGCTCAAAATCTTGCTCTCACTGCTCTCCATTTACCTTGTCTGCTGGCTCTCCAATGGCATCACCTGGCTTGCTGTTGTTTCAGGACTCCTTAAACACAACTTTGAGAGCAGCATCCTCAGAGGTCTCTGCAGAGTGATGTCCTGCATCTATCACTCATCCAGTTCCCATCTTACTGTGTTCAGCTACAAGGAAGTCAGGCACTACCTCACTGAAGCCTGAGATGTGAGAAGCTTCCCACTACCCAGGGCACAGAGATGCAACCTCCCAAATCCTTTGTGTGCTCTTCAGTTTTCCAGACCGAAAAGCATGAGGAATTTCTTCAGGCATTTAAAATGAACCTCGTCCAGCTTTCTGGAATCATCTCCTGGTTGATGCTTAAAACTCAGGCAAGTCCCATCAGTCTTCTTTTACCTTGTGAGCCCTGGCTGACATGGTCTAGTGTGAGGCATCCCTACCCATGGCAGAGGATTGGAACGGGATGATCGTAAGGTCCTTTCCAACCCAAACCTTTCTATAAGTCTATGATTCTATGACCATCAACCAGACAAGGGAATGAATCAGAAAACAGACCTGGTAGACATCAAACAATGGATTTGCCCAGAGATGTGTCACAGAAAATGCCCTTATTTCAACAGGAGCAGCAGCAGGTAAACATTTGCCTTCAGCCACATGAAAGCAAATGGAAATACTCTCATCATTGCCAGTCAGTGACAGCCTATAATAAACAAGAGATCAAGTATGTACAGCCCCTGAGGTCTGGTTACTTTTGAAAGCTATAAGAGGGAAAGGAGGTATTCTTCAGTATTGTCACTGCCAGGCAAGTGTTTCCATTTCCATAATGGCTCATTGAGAGAAAAGGAGTGAGAAAAAGCCGTCTGAAACCCCTGACACTGCAGGAATGTGGGCAGACAGCAGAACAGTGAGAGTGTAGGAAAAATGACTGCAAGATTATGTTTTCATAAACCCATGAGTTCTGAAGATGAAAATCTGACCAGGCAAATGGTGCCGTGCGTTAGAAGTTTATAGCTTCCAGCACTAACCATTCATGTCTCAAACACACACCAGGGTGTGTGTTCTGGTGTCAGATCATTCAGCTAGGAAAATAAAGGACAATAGAGCTTCAAACAGCCCTTGGGTCATGGCTGTATCCCCCCCAATTCCTTGTGCATCCCCAGCCTCTTTGCTAGTGGAGTGAGGAGCAGAAGAGGCCTTGACCCTATGTAAGCAGTGTTCAGCAGTAAGGAAAACATCCCTGGGTGATCAGCACAACTCCACTACAGGCAAGGAAATTAACCCTATCCCAGCCAAAACCCAGCACAAACCCTTCCATCTTGTGCTGCCTTAAAAACTCCATCTGCTTTGGTGCTCCCTAAAAGGCTTTGGGTCTCTTCTTGCTTGTCTTCATAGAATCACAGAGTGGTTTGGGTGTAAGGGACCTCATCCAGCTCCAACCCCCTGGAACAGGCAGGGATGCCATCCACTAGAGCAGCTTGTTCCAATCTGGCCTTGGTCCAGTTTGCCCTCTTGTCCACACAAGCTTGCTAAATAGGCATCTTTTGCCATTTAGGGGTATATGCCTCACCCTGCCTGCAATCCAGAGAGGATGCTAAATGCCTGGAGCATCTTGACAGATGCACAGCAAGGGATGTGCTATGCAGAAATCTCAAGCAAGAGCTACATCACCTCTGCACTGCTTCCCCCTTATAATTGGGCTGCAATGAGCAGATGAAATCCAGTGAATTTTGCTTATGGGTTTACTGCTTATGGGTTTACTGCTTTTGCATCTCTCCCCAGGAGATAGAGTTTTGCTCCTTTTCCTTTTGGCTCTGCAACACAGAGCAAAGATCTCAGCATCTTAACCTCTGTTGGGGAGAGATCCCTGTAGAAAGAGATCCCTACAAAGGTGCTTTTCTGACTGCTTTTGAGGGATGAACATTGCCTGGGTACCCCTGTCCCTTTACTTAGAGGCTCCAGGCTTCCATGATTCAACACACTACACACGTAAAACACACAGAGGCAGCACAAGACGTTTGGCATCCCCCTGACAAAGGCTGTGCATCAGTTCTGACCTCTTCTCACCTACCCAGGGGATGCCAGCTGCCTTCCCTGCTGTCCCTGCAGCTCTGGATGCCATGTCAACCCCAACCACGCACCAATGACCCACTGTGGGTCTGTGCCACCACCAGTGACTGAACAGCCATCAAGAGACTAAAATCTTCCCAATTTCTGGAAGCTGACCCTGCAAGGAAGGCAGACAGGGCAATATTTGGGGGAAAAGAGGGGAAAAGAATCAATTCTTCCTCTGAAACCTTCAATACAGCTTTCCAAATGACCCCTGGAAACCTGATGTGTTGGCCATCGAAGCAAGCAAGGTACTAGAATACACATGCCTTGAGTTTAACCCAACCTGGCAGTCCTCACAATCCTGTGTTCCCCCAGTTATCCACAGATTAGGTTCAACAGAGACAACTGCTAGTTCCTTTTCCCACACTGCCCACTTCACACTAGCCAGGAGCACCACTTGTTGGAGAGAGAAGGCAATTCAGTCGAGACACATAACGCATGCGGTGAATGCAGTTTGAGCAAGGACTGATGATGCTGGTCCCCTCCTAAAAGCTTTCATTTTATGGGGTTTTAAGCCTTGTTTTTAGATACAGCTGCTCTGTCTTCTCCTGCTCTCCCCCAACATCCTCCAGCAACGTAATTGACTTGGGTTAGCTCCAAGGAGATGAAAGCAGCTCTGCTGCTTGGAGTTATCTGTGAGCTCCATGCGCTTTCGAGTAGAACAGCAACTATCCCACGTTGCTGATGCAGCTTGTGTGTGTGTAGCTCTTGGGCAAGCATCAGCAAGGAGCTGCTGCAAGGAGAAGTGTTATTTCAAAGCCAGATAAGGAGGCTGCATACACTGCATTTAAACTGCTTTTTGTACATGCAATTCCTTCTGGTTTATTTCATGGTCATAGAATCATAGAATAGTTAGGGTTGGAAAGGACCAGAATTGCAGAGAAATTTAGGCTGGAAGGTACATTGTAAAGCTGAGTGGTGAATCCCTCTGAGGAAAGCAATGCCCACACCTCTATGGGTTTGTGGTCAAGCGTTTCAGCATCCTCACAGTGAAAATAGTGGTCCTTGTATCTCATTGGAATTCCCCTTGCTGCAGCTTGCACCCACTGTCTCCCATCCTTTCCTCACACACCTCTGAGAGGAGTCAGGCTCTCCCTTCTCTATAATCCTAATCATGTAGCTGAAAGAGCACTTAGGTCCTACTCAGCCTTCCCTTCTCCAGGCCACACCAAGACAGCTCCCTCAGTCTCTCCTCTTACCATGAGCTCCAGCCTCCTGCCCACATTCCTTAGGACATTCACATGGTTCTACATGCAAGACAAGACTTCAACTGGCCTAGTTGTTCATATTCAAGACAGACACATGAAGAAGTGAAGTGTGGAATCAGCACAGTAGGGACCAAGAGGACCTGGGCTTGTTCAGCCTAATCTGAAAGGGAAATGAACTCAGGCTGATAAACAGACTTCTCCTGGGTTACACCAGTGTTTTCTAGTGCTGCTGTTCCACAGACACTTGTTATAGTGATCAAAAGGTTATCAGGAGGCAGGATCGGTCCCCTGGCCTATTCCACCACATGCTCATGAGCACAGATAAAGGGATGCTGAGAATGGCAGGAAGAAGCCCTTAGAGGGAAGGCTTTGCCCCAGAGACAGTGCCTGGGAGAAGCACAATTTTGCCTCTAGCCAAGACAAAGCACAAATGCTTTCTTCTGTTTCATGCAGACAGAGAAATGCAGGCTATGACTCAACCTGCTCATGCTGAAAACCAGATGTTAAACAGTGAGCAACATTCCCATTAAATGGAGTTTATAATCCAGCTAAGCGTGCCTGCTTCAAGTAACTTGGCTGGAAACATGGATTTTTGCAGCTAAAGCCTCAAGCAGCCACTGCATTACAGTTGCAAATAGAATCCTAGAACGGTTTGGGTTGGAAGGGACCTTAAAGCTCCTCCAGCTCCAACCCCTGCCACGGGCAGGGACCCCTTCCACTGGAGCAGCTGCTCCAAGCCCCTGTGTCCAACCTGGCCTTGAGCACTGCCAGGGATGGGGCATTTACCACTTGCTTGGCCAACCTGCTCCAGTGCCCAGTAAAGCTATGAGAGGTATTGCTGGGTGACAGCAGCTGCACCCCTGTCTTCTCTACATGTCCCCATGCAGGAAAGAAGCCAAACTGCATTTTGATGGCACAGAATCACACAATGGTTTGGGTTGGAAGGGACTTTAAAGCTCATCCATTTCCAACCTCCCTGCCTCTGGTTTTCTCTTCACGCTGTGGATACATGGAGAGAGAAGAGTTCTTCATTACTTTGTGCTGGAAAGCCTCATCATTCAGGTCATGGTCACTCCTCACGTGTTGTCAGCTGAGTCACAGACTTTGAAGGACATTTATTTCCAATGGAGATGACTGCCTTGAGAAGGAGATAGCCTCTTTAATTAAATGGGGTTTAATGGAAACATGGGAAAGGCCAGGTGAATTAAACAGGGGCTGCAGTGACAGACTTCATAACTAATAACTTCCAAACTGGTTACAATTTACATTTTGAGCTAATACGGAGAGCTCATTAAGGCTTTAGACAACCAGCTCAGGGGGTTAGAGCACAGAGGAGAGCACTGCAGTCGAAGCAGCACTATGAAAATGATACCCAGAGGGACAGCAACCACTGACCATTAACCCCACTATTTATATAATGGTTTTCCACCCCAGGACTGATTTTGTGTATAAACCAAATGATTTTATCTCTGGTTTCCAACTTCAAAATGCCAGGCACAGACAACTAACCTGCCCAGTGCTGGGATGAAGCTCAGATGAGCAACATGGCATTAGGCAAGGATGATTTCCAGCAGCAAACACAGGTCTAGAAGTCCAAGTCTATTCCAGGAATGTGCCCAATCCCAAGAAACACTGGTTAGGAGCCATCTGGTATAAATTATAACCAAAACAGAGGAAGAAAACAATGCACATGAATGGCTGGAAAGGCTTCGAATTGTTGGAAGCCACATGGTGTGAACTGGGTGGTCAGGGCACTAAACACGGACATCCCCTGTTTGAAATCAGGGGCATCCAAATCCACGCACGCTGCACGGGTTCACTGTTCACCAAAGAGCCTTTGAAAGGTTTTGGGGTTGCTTCAGTGTATGGCAGGAGACTGTTAAGAATCACTTCTCCCTACAGCTGCTCTTGCATCTTACACCAGCTCCTTGTGCTGGGCTCTGCTCCATGGGGCTGAATTAAACCCAAAGGTAAAGCCCTACCTCTCTGGCAATGCAGAAGAAAGGCATCTCGATTTCAGCCCTAGGGATTTCACTGCTCCATCCCTGGCAGTGTTCAAGGCCAGGTTGGACAGAGCCTTGGGTGCCATGGTTTAGTGTGAGGTGTCCCTGCCCATGGCAGGGGGGTTGGAACTGGATGATCTTAAGGTCCTTTCCAACCCTAACTATTCTATGATTCTGATTCTCTTCTTTAAGCCCCCATTAGCACAGCAGTCCTGATCTCCAAGTATTTCTCCAAGGAAATGCTGAGCCTGGATGGAATTCTTTCAGATGTGTATTTTTACTGGCATTATTTGTTTCAAATCTTCCCCCACCTTTAAGGCTAATGATGACTTTATCTGATCACCAAGCATCACTCAGCCAAGAACACCCAGCCCAGAAGCAGCTGTGGCTGAACTAAACCAGACACTCATAGAACCATAGACAGAATCCCAGCCTGATTTGTGTTGGAAGGGAGCTTAAAGCTCCTCCAGCTCCAACCCCTGCCACGGGCAGGGACACCTTCCACTGGAGCAGCTGCTCCAAGCCCCTGTGTCCAACCTGGCCTTGAGCACTGCCAGGGATGGGGCAGCCACAGCTTCTCTGGGCACCCTGTGCCAGCGCCTCAGCACCCTCCCAGGGAACAGCTTCTGCCTAAGAGCTCAGCTCAGTCTCCCCTCTCTTGGGCACGTTCAAGCCATTCCCCTTGGCCTGTCCCTCCAGGCCCTTGTCCCAAGCCCCTCTCCAGCTTTCCTGCAGCCCCTTTAGGCACTGGAGCTGCTCTGGGGTCTCCCCTTGAGGAGCCTTCTCTTGTCCAGGCTGCCCCAGCCCAGCTCTCTCAGCCTGGCTCCAGAGCAGAGCTGCTCCAGCCCTCGCAGCAGCTCCATGGCCTCCTCTGGCCTCTCTCCATCAGCTCCACGTCCCTCTTGTGCTGCTGCCCCAGAGCTGGAGCAGGGCTGCAGGGGGGGTCTCCCCAGGAGATGGAAACCCAGGGCTGTGGTTCTGCTCTTGAGGCCATGATAAATGGTTCCCTGTAAAACAATAAAAACTTCAGTATCTGCAGAACGAGAGACCTGAGCAAGCAGAATCCAGTTTTCCTCTGCCTTGTTTCCATCGTGTTTTCATGCACGTCTGAATTTTGCAGTTTTACTTTCCAGAACTAAGACCCTATTTTGATGGAGCACGCATGTTACTTTTGTTTAAGTCATAGAATCATCCAGGTTGGAAAAGACCTTTAAGATCAAGTCCAACCATTACCCCAGGACTGGCACTGAAGGTCTGGTTTAAGGCAAATTTAAGTTATCTCAAACAACAGTAAACCATGTTATTTCCCTTAAAGCACGCAATCCAAGCAGAGCAGTAAGAACAAAGCATCAGGGTCTCAGCAGACCAGGTCTTAGAAGCTTTAAAGACTCTGTGGAGGTGCTGAGCTACCATGTGGGGCAGTTCACCCCACATGCAGGGTTATCAGTTCATTGCACCCTGATTCCAACACCTCCTAGAGTCTGATCCTGCAATCCAGAGTGCTTCCTGGAAGGAGCTGAAGACCTATTGTGCCCACTGGCACAAAGGAGTGGATCCAGAAATGTTTCCATTCATCTATAGACAAGTATTTGGAAGAATACCAGACATCCATGTCCAAGTGGGAGGGAGCCTGAAGGCAGTGCCTGCATTATTTCTCCCTGTAAATATGTTCTGTTCCACAGAGGCCACATCCGCACTGTAAATTCAGGCATGGAAAACAATCATCCATAAAAGGAAAAACACTAGAAAGTTCCCCAGTGTAAATTCAGGTGCCAATGTGCATTTCCCTAGATAATTCCAGCCCAAAAACAACTCCCAGGAGGCAATCTGAACCCAGCCACCCTCTTATGGAAGGCAAAAAGAGTCTACAAGTGTGGAAGGCAGCATCTTGTGCCAGTTGGCCACAGGGCCCAGGATACATTTAGTTCCTTGATGCACTTAGTTTATTAGCATAGATAAAGCTGAATTGCCTCTACTTAGAGTCTCATTACCAGACATCAATACATGATGCCACCATGCACTTAGTGAATCAACCACTCTGGGACTGCACTTCCAGCAGGATTATTCCTCGTTGGTGTTACAAAGAAGTGATGATCGCTTGTGCAAGTGTATATAATTCCTATATACAATGAGGTATTTGAGGGGAGAATGTGCTATCTGACTGCTCATCAAAATAACTTGAAAAGACACATATTCTGCCCCAAAATCTGCTTGTATCAGGATCAGGAGCTGCCCTGATGCTGGCTGAGGAAATCACAAAGGTTTGCAAGTTCTGGATTACTGTGATCCCACTGTATTTGAAGACTGAGCAGGATAAGTCATGCTCTGACCGTGGTCTCTTCACTCAGTTAACTCCCATCACTCATCACAGCCTTCAGGGATATTTTCCTAGTGCTTTGGTGGAAAGTCAACCTGAACATCCTCTGAAATCTACCTGGATATTGAAGAAATCAGAGGGATTTTTTCAGGTCTGAACTAGGAAAAACATAAAAGGGACAGGCTAAGAAAACTGTGGCTGTTCAGACTGGACAAGGGAAGCTGTGTAGAGACCTCAGAGCAGCTTCCAGTGTCTGAACGGGCCTATAAGGATGCTGGAGTGGGACTCTTCATCAGGGACTGTAGTGATAGGACAACGGGTAATAGGTATAAACTGAAACAGGGGAATGTTCAAGTAGGATATAAGGAAACAGCTCTCCCCTGAGGGTGCTGAGGCACTGGCACCCAAAGCTGTGGCTGCCCCATCCCTGGCAGTGTTCAAGGCCAGGTTGGACACAGGGGCTTGGAGCAGCTGCTCCAGTGGAAGGTGTCCCTGTTCGGGGCAGGGGTCGGAGCTGGATGAGCCCCTCATAACCACACTGAACTGAGCACTGGAGGCACGGATGCTTCTCCGTAAGGTTTAGGCTTTGTTTCTACACGGCATAATGGTGACACCTACAGGCAAAACCTCATCTGCAGCCCAGAGAGGAGCAGAAAACATCGCATCATTAATATCACCTCCTTACTAGAGGCCAGAGGGACCACACAAGCAAATAAAATACACATCACTCACACAAGTAAGGTCTGGCTGCAGGGCAAGGTCAGTAGTTGGATGATGACAAACTCCATTAAACTCTCGTTAAAGAGTCACCATTTTTCAGATGCGCAGGCAAAGACATAGAGAACACCCCAAACGTTTGTCATTCCAGTTTTATTTTACAAAGAATCCTGACTATTACATATAAAATAACCTTTGTGTGAAGCATACTCTAAATATACCCACCAGGAGAGCTTCAGTTCATCATTTATCTAACTGTGGATAGGTGCAATTTTCCTTGTGCCTCAGAAGTTGCCATCATAAGACCACATGGTAAGAATCATAGTACCATAGAATAGTTAGGGTTGGAAAGCACCTTAAGATCATCCAGTTCCAACCCCCCTGCCATGGGCAGGGACACCTCACACTAAACCAGGTCACCCAAGGCTCTGTCCAGCCTGGCCTTGAACACTGCCAGGGATGGAGCATTCACAACCTCCCTGGGCAACCCATTCCAGTGCCTCAGCACCCTCACAGTAAAGAATTTCTGCCTTATATCCAGTTTAAACTTCCCCTGTTTCAGTTTTAACCAATTACCCCTTGTCCTATAACTACAGTCCCTAATGAATCCTAATAGGCCCCATCCCCAGCATCCCTGTAGGCCCCCTTCAGACACTGGAAGCTGCTTTGAGGTCTCCAGCAGCCTTCTCTTCTCCAGGCTGAACAGCCCCAACTTTCTCAGCCTGTCTCCATACAGGAGCTGCTCCAGCCCCTGAGCATCCTCGTGGCCTCCTCTGGACTTGTTCCAACAACCTGTTTTCCACTAACCTGTTGATAGAGAAACAGACAACAGACAACAGAGTTTGAGTAAAGGGCCATCGACATTGATTTCCAAAATTAGCTTTGAATGTTTAGTACTAAAATTATACTTTGTAATAAAACATGTCTGTAATTCGGTTCCTTTTTGAGCACATCCCACTGTGATGTGATAAGCCTTCACAAACTTCTTACAGAAGCTGATTTTACTGTAGGAGATCTGACTTTACCTCGAACACCTGACAGTCTATGTCTGTCACAGCTAAAAGTTCTTTTGGATCACGTCTAGACATGCAATAACCTCCCATTTCCATTTTCCATGAATTAAAACATTTCCCCCAACAGCAGTTCTCCCAAAGGCCTCAGCAAAGGGATCTCCAGAGCAAGAAAGCACTCGATCAGTCACAACTTTACAACCACAAAGGTCAAAACTAGTAAAAGAGAAAATACTCGCTGACAAAAGAACAGGGGCAGAGCCCCACAACTGGCTTCAGATTTGGTCTCCACCCCCAGCTGCAAGTTCCTGCAGCATCTTTTTGTGTTGGTCCTTGTTCTGGCCTGGCTAATAAAGGAATCCAGGAAAAAAACCAACATATATTAGTTCCCTGCTCTGGCCCATTGAACAGCCAGGGAGTGCTGCTGCCAAGTAGAAGGGGAGGGACAGGAGGCAGATCCTCCTCTTGGCTGGACACCAGCATGAGATCAGCCCGAAGCAATTACCAATCTACAGCCAAAGGCCACCCACCTTGCACTGGCTCTGCACAGATCATTGAATCCCAGCCTGGTTTGCGTTGGAAGGGAGCTTAAAGCTCATCCAGTCCCAACCCCTGCCATGGGCAGGGACACCTTCCACTGGAGCAGCTGCTCCAAGCCCCTGTGAGCATTGCCAGGGGTGGGGCAGCCACAGCTTCTCTGGGCACCCTGTGCCAGCGCCTCAGCACCCTCTCAGCAAAGAACTTCTTCCTTCTAACCTGAACCTCCCCTGTTTCAGTTTGAACCCATCACCCCTTGTCCTGTTGCTACAGTTCCTGATGAACAGTCCCTCCCTGGTATCCTTGTAGCCCCCTTCAGACACTGGAAGCTACTCTGAGGTCTCCACACAGCTTCTCTTCTCCAGGCTGAACACCTCCAACTTTTTCAGCCTGTCTTCATAAGGGAGGTGCTCCAGCCCCGATCATCCTTGTGGCCTCCTCTGGACTTGCTCCAAAGTCCCACTTGACTTTTAAACAAATCACCTTCCTCTGGGCAGCTTGGTTTCCTGTTTTTTACCAGATTAAGCCAGTTCACTACATGAAACAGCTTGGTTTGGGCCAGCTCAGGGTCACACTCTCTGATTCTGCCAGGGGCAAACTTCCTTTGGTTTCTTCAGCTACCTGACATGCTGATGAGCCAGGCAGCTCCAGCTTCATTCCATGCCTGAGTACCACTGTCTTAAAAGGCAAAAGTTAGATATTACTCATAGGTGTAACTTAAGCTCCATCGCCAGGGATGCTCTGGCAAATGGCATACCCAGCACAGCCTACCTGGGGTGGACCCATCCCCAGTAGGGCAGGCTGGATGGTGCTTGGAGCAACGTGCTCTAGTGGAAAGTGTCCCTACCTATGGCAGTGGGTTGGAAACAGACAATTACCGAATGACAGCATTAAGGTTGGGAAGAGACCTTTAGAGATTATCTGCTCCAACCCCCTGCCAAAGCAGGGCCACCTAAAACCGCTTACACACAGGCACACATCCATGATAGGTTCTGAATGTCTCCAGAGAGGGAGGCCCTGCAACACCCATGGGCAGCGTGTTCCAGTGTTGACACCCTCACTGTAATGAAGCTCTCCTCATGTTGAGGTGAAACTTGTGTTATAGTTTATGGCCCCTGCTCCTCATCCTGTCGCTTACAGCGTTCAGCACCATCCTCCTGGCACCCACTTTTGAGATACTGATCTTTACTTACGAGACCCCCTCTCAGTCTGCTCTCCTCCAGGCTAAACCGGCCCAGCTCCCGCAACCTCTCCTCCTGAGAGAGACGCTCCAGACCCTTGATCTTTAAGCTCCCTTCCAACCCAAACCATTCTACGATCCTATGACCCGACGCATTACTGAGCTGCATGGTTATGGATGAAGCCATAGTTTTACCTCTCGTTCCCAACCTTTCCTTTCCATGTCCCTCCCGTTACCAACGGGACCAACCGCACACCCCATCACCAACCGCCTCAGGGCCGCCCTCCCTCACTGCCTCCCCCCCCCAAACCAGGCCCCCTCCCCGCGCGGGCTGCCCCACGCCGCGCCTGCGCATCCCTTACGGAGCCCTCCTCAGCGCCACCCCGCTGCAGGCAGCTCGAACACCCCAGCGCGGGGGGCCTTGCAGCGGGCAGAGGCGGAGCGTACCAAGCGCCGTCCCCCCTCACACACACACATACCGGCGGCCGGTGCGGTACCGGAGCATGGATGCGGTGCTGCTCGCCATCGCCGCTGTCCTCCTTGCCGTACTTCTCTTCTTCGCCACCCGTCTCCGCGGCCAAGTGAGGGAAGGTGAGTCACGGCCCCGTCGGGGCTCCTCCCGGCCCGTTCCGGTGGTGGGGCCTCAGGCGGGCCCGCCCCTGCTTCTATGGGGCCGGGGGGGTGGGGGGAGTGTTTCCATGGAAACCGCTATGGGGGCGCCCCTCCTGAGGCCTTCCCCTGAGGGAGCCGCCATGGCAGCGGATCCCGGGGGATCCCCGGTGTCCTGCGCCCGCTGGGGTGGCCCCTCAGGCCCCGGGGGAGCCCCGGCCGGCGGTGAGGCCTGCTGCTGCCGGGTGGGCCTGGTGCCCGGGTCCGGGGTGAGTGGGTTTATTGTGGGGTTGAGGTCTGCTCGGTTGTGCTCTCGGGAGGGTGGGTGGAAGGGAGAGTGTCCCTGTTGTAATGGAGTGAAAGCCATGGTATGAGGACACTGACACAAGTTAGTGCTCCTGTTAGGCATGGCATCCCAATAGCAGGGCAGCCTCTCCATCCCATGACAGCTGTACCCGCTTCTCTTCCACTTCAGTTGGTGCTGGAAGGGCTTGCTCCCCCCTGTATGCGTCTGCGTGGTGTTGTGCAGTCCCATGCTGGGAGCAGGAAGATGATACAGCACTTCAGCCCTATCTCAAGCAGTGTGTTTTATTGCTGACCAGAAGTCAGAATCATACAGTCATTTGAACAGGGCTTGGGGCATCCTGCTCTAGTGGAAGGTGTCCCTGCCTGTTGCAGTGTTTGGGACTGGATGAGCTTTTAAGGTCCTTCCAACCCAAACTGTTCTAGGATTTAGGCTGGAAAGGACCTTTAGGATCATCAAGTCCAACCATAAACCAAACACTGCTAGGTCTGTTGCAGCAGCCTATATGAGTTGTTTTCAGAGCTGAAGAAGGGAAGTTGTTTAGCTCTGAGGTCTCAACTTTGTAAGTTCAGGCACCACAAACATTGAAGCGTTTGTCATTATAACATCACCACTTTCTGGGATTTGGGGTGATTTAGGGTTGATTTGTTTTGTTCTTAAGGGGGATGGAGCTTTGATAATCTCTTTTTTAAGAGACAAAACCACAAAACACAGGCATTCCAGGGCATGCACAGGGAATGTATGCTCGTAAGGACTTCGTGTTAAAAGCTTTGCTGATAATAATTAAATTATTACTTAAATTTAAAATCACATTTCAGTAAATGCTCTTTTTGATCAGTTATTCAGCGTTACTGTTCAAAATCAGTAAATTTAAGAACACATTTCCTTACACCTCTTCTTGTATAGATCTTGTCTTAATACTGTTTAATAGCTTGGAAACTGATGAAGTTGGTGGCTTGGGGCTGAGCTTTTGATGAAAGTGACTGAAATACGTAATTTCCTGATATTGACTTGGGTAAGTCAGAGGCTATGAGGTTTGGGAGGATTTATTTTCTTCCTAAGCATAAAATGTTCTAACTGAAATGAAGCCCAAACATCTGGTTTAAATGGTTTAATTCACCTAGTAAGGCTGTAAACATGGAAAAGACTTGAAACCAGAGACATTTAACCTGGAGAACTGGTGGTGGCCTCACTAATTCTTTTGTTAAAGTCTAGGGGTTAGAGTAGCAGTTTATTCTCTCTTTGGGAATTTCCTTTTAAACTTGCCTGGTTTAGAGCATGAAAGGAGCTAAAGATCACCAGAGGTAAATCCTGTAACTGTGTGTTTCCTTTCAAAGGTCACTTGGAGCAGCAGAGTGGTTCCAGCAATATCGTGTCTGGGCTTGTTCTGCTGAGAACAGAAAATCTATAGCCTTGCTGGTTTTTATCCATGGTTGGCATATCTGTTTGTGAACAAGCCTTAAGGTGATAAGATGGATTAGGGAAAAGCGCTCTCCTGGGAAAGCCAAGCACAGTTCCACTTGTGGCATGTTGATTTGCTTTCTCATTGAATATCCCAGGTTAGGTCAATGTGAAGGTGGAAGATACTGGATGCCACCAGTGGGATGGGAAGTACCATGAAGATGTGAGGGTGCAGTAGGTGGAGCTCTCTCTGTGTTGGTGTGGGATGAGGGAGCTCAAGAACTTTGTCTTGCTTGAAACTTGCCAGCCCAGGTGTTAATCCTGATGGATTTGCTTATCTGATAGAGCTGATAATGATGTGCTGTGATAGCAGAGGATTGCTTCACAAGGGAAAATGTCTTTTTCTCTGAGTGGAAATTTGCAAGGCTTTGTGAAAGAGCAGGTTTATGCCTGGGGGATGTAAAATTAGGTCCTAAGAAATCTGGGTTCTGAAAGCGTTCTTTCCAATGATATAACATTGCAAAGACCTGGGGGTGCTGATTGACAGCTGCTGAACACGAGCACCTTGTGCCTAGGCAGCCAGAAACCACCAGCATCCTGACCTGTATCAGGACCAGTGTGGCAGCAGGGTCAGAGCAGTGATTGTGCCCCTGCACTGGGCACTGGTGAGGCTGCACCTCAAATCCTGTGTTCAGTTCTGGGCCCCTCACTACAAGAAAGACATTGAGGTGCTGGAGCAGGTCGAGGGAACTGAATGAGCCTTAGGGTCCCTTCCAACCCAAACCACTCTGTGATTCTATGAGTTAAGTGTATCATCTGTGTTCTGTGAGACCACCAGTTACAGGCCCACTTATGCACCTCTGGACAATCTGGGATACTCCCAATATAGAGGGAGAAAGAGCTTGTCTGACTTTCTAGGCATTGCACCAGCTGATGTGTCTTGAGCCACGTAGGCAAATCACTGACCCCTGAAGAACCAGCCAGGTAGAAACATGTTACAGGCAGAGTGAATGATTCTTTTCTCCTCCCCCTCATGAAGCACTGGGAGAAATGCAGTGACTAACATTCATGTTTCTCAAATATCTGTCCAGATGAATGCCTACAAACAGAAGCTTTAGGGGCAGGAGTGAAGAAAAAAGCTTTATTAAAGCATATTATTTCCTACTAAATAACAATCCATAGGGTTTAGGTGTCTTCTGCTGTTTGTATGCTTCAGAGGTCTGACAAGCATTGTCCAGCAACTGCCTTGTATGTTTGACCACGGTATGGGCTGGAGCTTTTATGTCTTTCAAAGCCCCTTTAACACTGGTCAGCTTTGAACAATTACTGAATCTCCTGTGGAGAATTTAATTGAGAAAACAGAGTAGCTTGGTTCACACATTGGTCTCTGTGAGGGTTAAATGCCTCAGTTTGAAATTATTATGTGGCTTATAAATAGATTCCTCTTTCACAAAATGCAAACCAGTCTCTGTTTCACAGGACACTGAGAACCAAAACCAAGCCCCAGAATGAGCAAGTGTCTGGCTGTGCAGGAGTATTGCTGGAGGCTACTGGGCTAGACCCACTGAAGCTTCCTGGTGAAAGGATGCTAAGGTTGGAATTGCAGTGTATCTCAAGAGCTTATTAAAAGAAATACTGCCTTGTATAAAGTCTTTGGCAGACTGAGTATCTCTGGCATGTAATAGTGTCCCAGTAAACAACCTGTTGCTCTGCCTTTGCATGTTCTATGGCATTCAAAAATAAGCATTATCACACTATAAATAAGACTGGGCAAGCCTTGAAGCAAGATGATCAGGTCTCTGGAGCCAGCACTCTGTAATTTATTGTAGACCTGTTGTAGTCTGCACATAAAGGGAGTGGATAAAAAGGGTGACAGCAGTGTGATAGTACAGTGACTCAGTCTGAAATGTCCCAGTGTGTGTTAACACTGGAGTTGGCTGGGGCACTGCTAGCATCATTGCTGCAGCAGTCCGGAACTGCTGCTCATTTTGGTGTCTAAATATTCCCCCACATTACTCTGGTTTGCAGCCTGGGCTTCAGCTATAGTGTTATCAGAACCAAAGTTAGCTGCTTTGAAGCTAGTCGAGATGCACAAAGATGAGCTCCAAACACACGTTTGATCATCACATAGATGTAGTCGGAATGAATCTTATTTTCTCACTGTAGATATGCTAATAGTTTTTTTTTTAGGATCAGAGGATGCTGGAGAGTTGGCAGAATGGGAAAAGCATTTTGTGTCCCTGCTGGTATGCAATATTATCCAACAAAGTGCAAAAAGTGTCGTGAGTTGAAGTAAATGAATTGTGCAGCTTTCCATGAGACCATTTGAATATTTACCTGAATTAGGGCACAGCAGTTGATTCTTTGCAGGATTGAGCAAGCAGCAACCTACACAAATATCAGTTCTGCTTATCAACAGAATATGCAAAGCAGGTATCAAGGATGGTAATGTTTTACCATTATCTGACTGCTTGAGCATGACTACCATCGTTGATAACAACAGGATCATGGAGGTCTCGGAGAAAAAGCTGGTGGAGAGTTTTCTCTGGACACCTTCTCATGTAAGCCCACTAGTCTGTTGCTTCCTATCGTGCTGTCTCCTTGCTGCTCCTCTGTTAGGATATTCCTCATTTGTAACATTTTGATTAGTAACTGAAGCATAAGCAGAGAGGATGGAGTGGAGCTCCATTAACCTTTGGGGCTCTGTCTTCCCCTACATGTATCTGTTGGGAGACCCACAGTTCAATCACGGTGGTAGAATGAAGTTACTCTTTATGTGTTCAAGCTACAACTTGTAATCATTATTTACTCTTCAGGTTTTGTTTCAGGTGTAAGGATTTACATATTCCACTCTGAACTTGCATGCTCTGAGGTCTGAGTTCAGATAAATCTACTTCGAAGTTAGTACAACTTTAGAAGGGGAAAAAGTGCTTCTGGGTCCTTGCCTTTTGGTAACTCAGAAATTACCAGTGTCATATAAAAGGGAATAGTTTTCTAGCAGAAGGGAAGAACAGATTACTATTAGATTAACTTATTACATTAAGGGTATTATTTTGAGCACTTGGGGGGCTGTCTTTGGTGGGCTGATTTATTTCTGTTGTGTGCGTGTGGGTTCTGTCAGCTGAAATAACATTAGCACATAGCTAATTAGCACATTAGCTTTTTCTTTACAGTGATCTATATGTTATTGCAGAAGAGACTGCTGTCAGGATAAAATCTCCATTACACAGGGTGGAAATAAGAAAGTTCCAGTGCATGATTCTGCTTAATCATGGGAAAGCGACTTGCAGGTATCTCCTACCATGCAGGAGAAAACCACATGGGAGTGAGAATTCATTTTTCTCATTTGGAAAGCACCACTGGCATTGCCATTCTGATTGCAACAGCTGACTGGTGAAAGGACAACTGCAGCAAGCAGAGGTGATGGATCTCACATCAGTTCTGTTTTCCTTTTGCAGCTGATGAGGAACACCAGAGAGATGTGGCAGCAGCAGCAGCCAGACCACGGCTCCATGTGGATGAGAGGGGAGATGCGATGCCGAGGCGCCGAAGGAACATGGCAAACCGGCTGATAGCCCAGAGGAGAGCACAGCAGGCCCAGGACTGGGAGGAAGGTAATGTTTGGTTCAGTTCAACTTGCAGCACAGAAATGGACCTTAACACTGGATCTTACTATGGTTATTGTAAGGGTGATGAGTCTTTGGCACAGGGTGCCCAGAGAAGCTGTAGCTGCCCCATCCCTGGCAGTGTTCAAGGCCAGGTTGGACACAGGGGCTTGGAGGAAGCTGCTCTAGTGGAAGGTGTCCCTGCCCATGGCAGGGGTTTGGAACTGGATGAGCTTTGAGGTCCCTTCCAACTCAAACCATTCTATGTTAAAGCTGGTGAAGTGGTGCAGGTGGCTCCTAAATAAAGTTTTTCAGTTTTGCTGACTGTGGATTATTATTATTATTATTATTAATTTTTATAATCAATTTGACTGCCCAGCTTCTCTTCATACCTCATCACTTAATCTCTAGATACCACCTACCTTTAACCCAAGTATCTACCTCCTCCTATGGTGAATTGTGGCAGTGTGTTGTGCCTGCAGTGCATCACAACATATTCTTCACTTACTTCCTAGAAGCTGCCTTTTGTATTTCTTATTTAGCCATGCAGGTTAAAGTTGAGTAAGTAGAATCCCCCTCTTGCCGTAGAGTGCCAAGCTGTATTAAAGCATTGGTTCCTTGCAGATTGGTGGGAAGCATTAATTCCCCAATGTACTCTGCAAAATCCAGAGTTTTCTTTCCAAGAAGCCATGCAAGTGGTGATCAGAATCAAGCTGATGAGCTGGAGGTCGTCACAGACTGCAGCAGTTTGATGCCAGCAGGTTGTTAAGTCTCCAGTTCCCATGCTGGATCTGCAGTTAATGGCTGTACTTCTGTGGTGGTGTTGTAGACAAGAATATGGTGATAAAATCTTCCTATACCTTGTAAACCTCATTCCTTTTTCTGGTGAAACTTCACACATCTTCACTGCTAAAGAGGTGATATCACCATGATTCACCTAAATAGATTCCTTTGACTTTCAGATCGTGTGTCGTGTTCAGGGTTTCTGCACAAGTATTGCTAAAAGTGGGTTTGCAGTGAAGGTCAGGGCCTCTTTTTGGTCTGTAGGTGAGAAACAGTGAGCACATCTGTGTGATGCCTTGAGTAGGGACTAGTTGCACTTCAGCTTTATTTGTCTTGCAGTTTGTTAGAGCATCTCACGCTCATGTTGGCAGGTAAACGTGCTTTTTCAAGCTGATTACATTCAACCCTTTCACAAGTGGAAAACTGACAGGTCTGAACTTTTCAACTTTGCTTCCTTCTTTTCATGTGATAACATCCTGAAAAAGAAAATAGAATCTAAAAAGCTTTTGCCTTAAACTTTTGATGTCTGGAGTTTGAATGCCAAAGGCCGACAGTGAAGCTGTCAAAGCAAACAGCTTATCTCTGTCACTTTGGGAAAGGAAGAATCTGTGTCATTGGGCTTTATAAATAATTCCTTTGCAGCTTGCTGTACATCAGATGCTGCAGCTCATGCATTAAGTTTCCTTTGAAATGACATCCTTGGTTTATTTGTTTGGGGGGGTTAATTATCTTTTTCAGATTAAAACAACTTCTTGCTCTTTGCTTCTGTTTCAGGCTGCTGTGTGTGTTTTTAATCTTATTTTTGGGATAGTCTTTCCAAGTGCCTGAGCATGGATGTACAACAGGAACACCAAAGCCTTTGAAAATGGCATAGACTTCAATAAAGCTGTGGAGTGGAGCATCTGTCCCTGGTTCCCTGCAGTTGAGGTGTGCAATAAGTAGTGGCCACTGTTACTTGAGATCAGCCCTATTCTGTCATGGACTATATGCATCTGTGCTGCAAAGCCTTTAGCCAGGTCCTGAGCTATCTGTATTAGTGTAGGGTTTGGGGGTGTTCTTCCCCTTAAAAAATTATAGTTTATGTGATTTGAAGATCATGCAGTGGGCTGGAATCACTCCTGGATGTGTCTCCTCGCATGCATTTTTGCTGTGTCACTTCAATATAGAGCAGCATTGACTAGTAAATTCCTCCATGTGAACCTCTTGAAATGGCAGATTATCCCTACAGCAGAGTTGTGTTATAAAAATTAGATGACTCCCATGGAAAGAGAACCCAGAATGAATGCAGCAACATAGAGTGCCAGGCAGTGCAGGACCAGTTGTGGCACTGAGGATTGAAAAGCAAAGCATTTTGGTGATGGAGACACAAACACTGAAAACAAGCCAGTTTGGTTCCTTCAGTCTTGACTTGTACATGTTCTTGTTGTTTTAGAACATCTGCACCTGAAGTGGCTTGTTAAAATATGGTTAAATTTGTTGAAATGTTTTACTAATAAGTTTCTGTTCTCTGTGGGGAATTTCCACCCTGGGCCTCTGGGTAGCTCTGGGCAAAGCTGCCTAATGCTGCTGTGTGTTACTCTGACTTCTGCCACAGGTCGGTGCAGCATAACACCAAATAACAGAATCCCAGACTGGTTTGGGTGAGAAGGGACCTTAAAGCTCATCCAGTTGCAACCCCTGCCACGGACAGGAACACCTTCCCCTAGAGCAGCTTGAGCCAAGCCTCTGTGTCCAACCTGGCCTTGAGCACTGCCAGGGATGGGGCAGCCACAGCTTCTCTGGGCACCCTGTGCCAGCGCCTCAGCACCCTCCCAGGGAACAGCTTCTGCCTAAGAGCTCAGCTCAGTCTCCCCTCTCTTGGGCAAGTTCAAGCCATTCCCCTTGGCCTGTCCCTCCAGGCCCTTGTCCCAAGCCCCTCTCCAGCTTTCCTGCAGCCCCTTTAGGCACTGGAGCTGCTCTGGGCTCTCCCCTTCAGGAGCCTTCTCTTGTCCAGTCTGCCCCAGCCCAGCTCTCTCAGCCTGGCTCCAGAGCAGAGCTGCTCCAGCCCTCGCAGCAGCTCCATGGCCTCCTCTGGCCTCTCTCCAGCAGCTCCACGTCCCTCTGGTGCTGCTGCCCCAGAGCTGGAGCAGGGCTGCAGGGGGGGTCTCCCCAGAGCACAGCAGAGGGGCAGGATCCCCTCCCTGAGCTGCTGCTCATGCTCTGGGGTGCAGCCCAGCACACGGGGGGGGTTCTGGGTTCAAGCACTCACTGAAGCAGGGTCATGGGGAGCTTTTTCTCACCCAGCACCTGCGAGTCCTTCTCCTCAGGGCTGCTCCATCCAGTCTCTCTGTCTGTAGTTGTGCATAGGATTGCCCCAGCGTAGGTGCAAGACTTTGCTGTTAAGATATCTGGCAATGAACTTTGGAAGGGTGTTAAGGGTGCTCTGGCCATATCTATGTTACCGTTACAGACACAGAAATGGAGTCAAGTAGGAGCTGCTGTTACCAACAAAGCATTCTGTCTGTTGGGAGCCAGTTCTGCTGACTCTAGGAAATGGTCTCAAGTCAGCACTTGCAGGCTTTGGAGTTGTGGTTAGCACGAGGGCTTTTTGTTTTCCATCTAACAATCGCATTTCCATTGCAGGATGACAAAGAAAGCTTCAAGGCTGAAATGGTAGCTCATGGTTTCTCCTGTCTGTGCTTTAGTCTCTTACAGAATAATGGGGGACACCAAAACAAATTGTGGGACTAGGATCAGAACCTTGGCAACTTTTAATTGTCCTTTCTGTAGCTGAAATCATCATCTTGTAGGTCTGGATAAGGAGTCATTTAGTGCAGACAAGGAGAGTAAATGAGTTTTCGAATACTCATCTCTACACCCATCACCAGTGGAGCTGTTATAATCCTTCCTTTAGCTCAGTTGGGTGGTGTAAGACACTTAAGTTACTTGCTGATTGTCACAGACAGAAAACAAGCAGTGAAACACTAAATGCCTTGACTTTCCTACCAGAACTGCAACCCCCATGGTGTACACAGGTTCCTTCTTCATGGGTTCCATGTGGGCTGTGCTGTACATGGGGGAAGACCCACTGTGCCTACACTGGCTTGGTTTGCCTGAGTAATGTTTTTCAGTGGTTAGCTGAGTACTCAAAGGAGGTCATTTGATGAGAATATCAAGAGCTATTAATATCCTCTGATGACCAAAGAGGTTTTTCATGGGTGACAAAGCCATTCTCAAAATGAGTGAGACCCCCCCCTCAGCTGTGTTCCACCAGTGTGACTTCCAGCCTGGCTTTAGAGAACAGGGTTTGGTTGACTTCTACTGCTCAACTTAAATCTAGCCATAACACTACTCTCTTTCATGCAGCCCAGTGCAATTTGGGTGACTGTTATGGAAGTCTATATGCCTCAGAACACATCTGCTCTGCACATTGTAGCAGTGTCTCTGTGCCTTTCCCTGTGGATAATGAGTCTGGAAGGAGAGTTCTGTATTCATGTGGTTAAGTTGCTTCTGATATCCCAGCTTGCAGACTTCATTAGCTCTGTTGTATCTTAGTTTAAATTGAAGCCAGACAGAAATGGCTTTGTGTGGCTAGCTACAACCAAGAGGAAAATAAACTCCCTGCAAGGCATGAATGTGTGTGGATTTCAGGCATTAATCATTTAGGGCAGGAAAGGCCAAGCTAAGTGGTGGAAGGAAGTGTGGGAAGGGGATAAATTGGAGTCAGATTGAGGGTTGTTCGGGGTGTGGGGTAGTGTGAATAAATAGCATTAGATAGTTTCCAGTTTCAGATCCCATTTATGTATTGACTGAAAAGGGTGTCTTTGGCTCTTGGGTTTGCCTGACTGATTCTCTGAGTGCATCCACTTGGACTTGATCACCTTTGGGTACGCATAAAGATGTTTTGTTGAAAGCTTTTATTTGGTTCCTGGTTACCTGCAGTAAAAGCAGTCATACAGTTCTCACCTTGAGCCTTTGCTTCTAAACCTGCTCTTAGTGCCTTGAACACTGCATATTGCTCTGCAGTGATGTAGGTGCTTCCCTTGACGCTACCTCCTTGGAACAGAAAGTGACCCAGCCAATCTGATGTTTGCAGAAACACATTAGTGCTGTAATTTCTTATCAAGTGATAAGAAACTCATGGAAATGAACTTGTAACAGCAAGTATGGTCTGGTCGTCTTGCTCCTGCTGTGGTAAAAATACAAAGGATGATGATGATCTGAGCTGAATGCGTTTGCTTGAAGGGCTGTTGTACATCACTTCTGACAGTGACTTTGTATGAACATGCAGTGAAACCTGCCTGCTGCTGCAGACAGTACAGAGTTTGTGGAAGGGCAGAGGCATGCACAGGCAAAGTGCCTTTACCAGGGTTGTTTAATCTATTGGTGAGCAGGACATGGCTTTTCTGTCACTGAAGGTTGTCTCTTGGACCATATCTTGCTGCTGTTGATTTGACAGGGTGGCATTTTTGTGGGCTGAAACTGGTGGGTGTCACTACAGAATGATTCAGGGTAGGTACAAAGAAACAGATTTATCTAAGACATGATGGCAATCTCCAAACCACCAAGCAGAGACCACCAAGTGATCCTCTGGGTGGGAGGCTTTGGTAGGTGTTAGGGGTAAGGCTGAGCTAGGAAAGAAACCACACAAAAGAGCAGGAGGTGCCAGGAGAGCCCAGGCAGCTGGGACATTTCCAGGCCATGTTTTCAAAGGTTTGCTTTTAAAAGATGCTCAATCTTACAAACAAATGCCTTCTCTGACTTGCACAAAGTGTTGCCAAAAAATGGGTCTTTGTGTGGATTGTCACAAGCTTATTTTGTTTCTTTGGGGTTTGTAACAAACAGAACTAACTGCATCAAAGAAATAATTGGGTTTTGTTAACAACCTTTCTTTCAAACTGGTACAAGCTATGGGCTGTCTGCTTTAGGCAGCAGGATATAACTCCAAAAGGTTAAATGTTCCAACATTCACATGAGCTTTTAGGGTTGCATGGACTCTTCTTCGTCAGGGACTGTAGCAATAGGACAGGGGTTGATGGATTCAAACTTAAACAGGGGAAGTGTTAGGTTAGATATAAGGAAGAAATTCTTTACTGTGAGGGTGCTGAGGCACTGGAATGGGTTGCCCAGGGAGGTTGTGAATGCTCCATCCCTGGCAGTGTTCAAGGCCAGGCTGGATGAAGCCTTGGGTGACCCGGTTTAGTGTGAGGTGTCCCTGCCCATGGCAGGGGCTTGGAACTGGGTGATCTTAAGGTTCCTTCCAACCCAAACTATTCTATGATTGTACAACTGAGCACAGGTGTAGGAATGTCCAGTAAAGTGAATACTGGGTTAAATTTACTAATTGCCACAGAACCAGTAATGATAAAGCCAACAGCTTTTGACAGACTGAGTGCTTTAGCTTGTAAAGTAAAACACGATAACAGCAAGTTAATGATTCCAGTATAGATTAAATTGTAAGTTCCTCTCCTCTTTGGCTTGGCAAAAGAAAATAAAAAGATCAAAATCTCATGTTTTTCTATGTAAGTGTTAATCACTGGTGAAGAAAAAGGAACTGAACAAACAATAGAAGTTTTTAGGAGTTTAAAAAAATGTGATAATTTGATATGTATCCTGAGCTGCATCAAATGGAGTGTGAGCAGCAGGTCAGAAGAGGTGATCCTGCCCCTCTACTCTGGTGAGACCACACTTGCAGCACTGTGTGCAGTTCTGGTGGCCTCAGCATAAGGACATGAAGCTGGTGGAGCAAGTCCAGAGGAGGCCACAAGTATGATTGGAGCTGGAGCAGCTCCTGTATGAAGACAGGCTGAGAAAGTTGGGGCTGTTCAGCCTGGAGAAGACAAGGCTACATGGAGACCTCAGAGCAGCTTCCAGTGTCTGAAGGGGCCTACAGGGATGCTGGAGAGGGACTGTTCATTAGGGACTGCAGTGATAGGACAAGGGGTAACGGGTTCAAACTGAAACAGCAGAGGTTTAGATTGGATCTAAGGAAGAAATTCTTTCCTGTGAGGGTGCTGAGGCACTGGAATGGGTTGCCCAGGGAGGTAGTGAATGCTCCATCCCTGGCAGTGTTCAAGGCCAGGTTGGATGAAGCCTTGGGTGCTGTGGTTTAGTGTGAGGTGTCCCTGCCCATGGCAGGGGGTTGGAACTGGATGATCTTAAGGTCCTTTTCAACCCCAACCCTTCTAAGATACTATGTTAAAATGCCCACTGTTGCTCTGTGGAGCATCTATGTCCAGCATTCGAATCTTGCATCTAAAAAATCTTGCATGAGTTGTTTTTTTGGGGGTGGGAAATAGAATAAACTGTTTTCTTTTTAATCCTAATTTGGTGGTGAATTCTGGATACTTTGAACAGAATGTTTCTTATGCATTTCTCAAAGTAAGAAGCACGTTTCTGAGCAGAAGCTCTACCTCACATGGAACATTTCATCTCCCCATACTCTTGATGTGCTGAACAATCTGTAAACTTAGAAGCACTGATGGGGTCCCATGCTGTTCTCATGAGCCAGTTGGTAATCAATATTAATGGATGTAGCAGTTGAAATCATTTTAATGCCTAATCAGTAGGAAAACCTTTCTAGTACAGTTAAACTTTGACTACTATTCTAGTTGGTGATTCAGATGTTAATTTTGACTTGCTGCTGTTCATATAGAAAGTGACTTCAGTGTTGTCAAAGCACACACAATGTGTGTCTGCCCTTGGGACATTGCAGGCGCAGATGGTGTGTGGAAGAGGTAGGTGTGTGGTTTCTCACTTATGCCATATGGCTTTGAGAAAACACCTCAAGTCCTTTGACTTCTGCTCTAAAGGGCTCCCATCCTTTCTTTGCTGTCCTGTTGCTGTCCAAAGTATAGGGTGATTTTTGTGTCTGCACATTAATGCCAATGTCTCATTGGGTTCCTAAAGTGGATAGCTACCGAATTGAAAAGTAAGTTAGATATTATTATGACTGCCACCTCAGGGCTGTGTTGCTCCTGAATGCCCACACCTTTCCATGGGGTGTATTGATTCCTTTCTAGTGGCTGGTGTCATACATCTATTCAACATTGATAAAGTGCATATGTCTTTGGAAGGCAGAATGGTTTGTTTGCCTGGCATCTTCCCCCCCCTTCTCTTACTCCTTTTGTTAGTTGCTGCATAAGTAGTAAATAAAGCAGCTGGTTGTGCCCAAAGCGCTTCTTGTGAGCAGCCACATGTGCAGCTCACATCGTTTTTCATGGATGGAAATGTGGCTGCCCCATCCCTAACAGTGTCCAAGGTCAGGTTGGACAGGGCTTGGAGCAACCTGCTCTAGTGGAAGGTGTCCCTGTGGCAGGGGGGTTGGAACTAGAGGAACTTTAAGGTCCCTTCCAAGTAAACTAGTCTGTGACTGGCAATCCATTTGCTTGATTTCCAAAACTTAATGGGAAGCAAGATAGACCCTTTGACATAGTAAAATCACGGAATACAATATATTCTATGGTAGATAGTGTATATATATTCATGATGTGCGTTGTTTCATTTGGAGTTCTTGCATATTCTGTCCACAGTAGCTGGTAGATTCCTGTCCTGACAGAGACCATCAGCACTCCAGTACACTTTCTAAAGGTATTTGGAAATGTTTTTAAGTAGTCTCTAAATATCAACATATTGGAAGACTGTGTGACCATTACCTGTGCCTGTTGTCCTGCCTTTCCATAGGTTGAAAACTTTAAGGAAAAGCTCAGATTCCCTGGAGCTGTCTCTCAGCTGGCCACCTCAGCCAGCCCATAGTTGTGTAAAGCTGAACATGTGAAGTGCAAGTATTGTGCTAAGTCAGACTATTTCTGTTTCCTGTCTCTTTGAGCTGGAAGCTGGTGGGAATGCTTTGTAAGCTCTAGAAACACTGGCATAGTTATGTTGGACTCTGTAAAGATAGACCAGAATGTGTTGGAAGGGTTGAGGCTAGGGTTGAAAGCAGTCCCGTTATGTCCAAGCAGTTTGGGTGAAGAGGGTCTTGCGTGCCTTGAGGTTTGGTGCTTTTTACCAGCACCATATTTTGTATCTGTTTGTAACACCAGTGTTGTTGTATCTGTTAGGGAAAATCACTACTGAAACCTGCTTGTGTCCAGTTTGGAGCACGAAACTTCTGTCCCGTTCCTGCCACAACCCTGTGTACTTCCTAAAAGAGCCACGTTTTAAGACATCAGATATATTACAGATCACCTTCAGTATCCCCCAGATCAAAATGCGTTTTCAGCTTCAACTATACCATGATGTCTGATGTTAGGTTTCTGCTAGTGCTTGGGGTGAGATGCTCAGTTAGTTGTGCTTATTGGGAGAGCAGTTTAACATCACATCTTATCTGGAGTGCACATTCCTATGGCCTGACCTCCCATAAGAGCTACTAGTGTTGGCAACGAAGTGTATGTGAAAAGTGATTGTTAAAAGCTGCTGAAGCAATAGCTTCTTTATTAAAACCAAAATACAGCCTTGCTGGTGGTGTGCAGCATCCACTCTGCTTTTGGCGGAGCTATTCTGCTATAATAACCAATTGATTCAGCAAATCCTTTTACCATGTACTTACATTCTTGTCAGCATGTTCAGGTTTATTTAACATGTTAATTGCACCCAGGTTTAATGCCTTGTTGACCTTTAAAGCTCTGCTGAATCATGGGCTGTATCTGCATCACTGTCTGTCCTTTGTTGGATGTAACTCTGCACTAGAGAAAGCTTGGAGGAAGTGGTGCTTAAGGGATCACATCAGATGCTTCAAACAGGAGGAAAGCAAAGCTACAGAACAAAGGCATGTTTGATCCAGGACTGGAAAAAGGATTTAAAAGCCTCCCTAGATTTCTGCCTAACCTCTAGCTCAGGTACTCTTTAATATAGATGAGATCTGAGAAGCTTTCAGAGCCTCAGGTTGAAGAGTGTCATGGATGGTGCTTTATACTCGGGGTGTTTTCCAGAAATAACTTTCTAAAGAATAATACCAGTGTTGAGCTGTTAATTTTGGAGTAATACCTGCTTATGCTGGGTTGCTCACCCATTGTGCTTGGAACTCCCCTTGGCCCTGTATTTAAAACACAAATAAGGTTATTTTAAGCTTCAGCAAAACTGTAGAAGCAACTGTGTCAAGCCTGAGTGTCCCCTGTTGCTCTCTTTGTGGTGTAGGAAGGGGGAACCCTTTTGATCATCTCAGTAATCAGAGAGCAGCAATTCTCTGAAGCCCAGTTCAGCAAGCCTGCCTCATATTAACTTCCATAGCCTGAAAACAGCTCAGCTATTTGAGAGCCACCTACACAGCTCTCAATTGCATTTGTTTCTGATGATGTGTCTCAGCGGCTTAACCATAGTACCATAGCATTTATTGGAATTGGTAAGACAAGAGTGTTTCAAATCTAATTCTACATGTTAAAGAAGAGGGAGTCTTATTTATTCATATGCTCCTTTAATAGCAGCTTTTTAAGTTCCCAGAAGAGTGGATTGGATGCTCTGGAGGAAGCTTCATATGGAAATCATCCTGGCACCAGCCCTACCGGACTGGTTCTGGTGGCTGCCATAGAACGATCAGCTCTGGGTGTAATGGCCAAAGGCTCTCATGAAGCTCCTTATCAAATACCAGGGGCTTTTTCTTCTTGTTAGCCTGGTCTTGGAAACCAAGGTCTCAGATGAGAGTGGAGAATTGTTTGGTTCTCCCCCCACAATGGTGAGGGCTAAAACTTAACTGAGAGAAGTCCCCCTGTACACTCTTCCCTTGAATGCACACTCCTGATGCAGCTGAGCTGCACCCCCAGAGCGTGAGCAGCAGCTCAGGGAGGGGATCCTGCCCCTCTGCTGTGCTCTGGGGAGACCCCCCCTGCAGCCCTGCTCCAGCTCTGGGGCAGTAGCACAAGAGGGATGTGGAGCTGCTGGAGAGAGGCCAGAGGAGGCCATGGAGCTGCTGCGAGGGCTGGAGCAGCTCTGCTCTGGAGACAGGCTGAGAGAGCTGGGCTGGGGCAGGCTGGACAAGAGAAGGCTCCTGAAGGGGAGACCCCAGAGCAGCTCCAGCGCCTAAAGGGGCTGCAGGAAAGCTGGAGAGGGGCTTGGGACAAGGGCCTGTAGGGACAAGCCAAGGGGAAGTGGTTATAATGATCCTGCACTTCAGTCCTTCCTCAAACAGCAGGGGTTTTAATGCTGACCAGCAATCAGAATTATAGTTATTTGGATGGGGCTTGGAGCAGCTGCTCTAGTGGAAGGGGTCCCTGCCTGTAGCAGGGGGTTGGAACTGGGTGAGCTTTAAGGTCCCTTCCAACCCAAACCATGCTGTGATAGTATGAAATAAACCCCACATTTCAGGAAAGCAGCAGGAGCTGGCAGTGCTGCTGTTCAGATTACCCAGTGGAGTTTGAGTGTGTGGTCCTGAAGCTGGCATCAAGTCTAACAGCCCTATGGATGCTCAAAGTATAAATTACCCCAGAAGGTATCAGTGTGATTAAGATCTTTCATTTTGATTCTGCCACCTGATTCAGACACTGAATCTCTCTATATTGTGTAGTGTTTCGTGAAGTGAGCTAATGATTTCTCTTTGAACACTGAGGTCAGTCCACAGTACTTACGTTGTAGGATCAAGGGCTAATTTGGGTTAGCAAATAAAGTGGCCAAACGTTCCTGAGGCGTTGGATGGGGAGGAATGAGAGTCTTTCGAAGCTCTTTAGTGTTCCTTAGCCCTTGGGTGAGCAGAAAATGAGGCATTTGCACACCATTTGAGCATGACGCTTTCGTATTTCACAGTTGCAGAAGCAGTCTTTACAACCAACTGTTGTACAACAGGGAGCTATTTACGTGTAGTTTTGTTGCTGTAATTCCCAAGATTTGCATTGCAGGGGTTTATTTCCCCCCCTCCTCCTTCCTTAATGTCTGTTTTAACCAGTGGATGGATGGCATGCCCCCACATCTCTCTTTTTGAATGGGTATGTGATGTGCTAAGCTTAAAGGTAACTGGGGAGAAAGTCTCTGTGCACAAGTGTTAAGCTGCTATAATTATAGCCATCAGCACATTTTATGTATGAAAAGGTATTTAATTTAATTGTGAGAGCAGAAAATGTTTATGGAAAACCTTCCTTTAAAAGATCAAGTCAGGTTTTGCTTCTGACTTGAGCTTGTGTTTGCGTTGTTACTTCTACACTGCGGCTTTGGCAGTCTCTTGTGATTTTTCTTTGCCTTTTTCCATCTAATAGGTCTTGTCTGAAGTGCTTGTGTGTCTCCTTTTCATCTGCTGCTGCTTTCCTTGGAAGCAGTGGAGTTTCTCAAAGGGATTCTCCACAACTGATTTCACATTTGTCATTTGTGCCATGTTGCAGAGGAAGACGATGCTGAGGACGTGCCAGAATTTCAGGTGTCTGGGAAAATCGGAGCAAAGAAGCAGAGGAAATTAGAAGAGAAACAAGCCAGAAAAGCACAGAGAGAGGTAAGCATTTCCTGCCACGTATAGAGCCCAGAGCAGAGCCTGAATAGCAGCGCTCAGCAAAGAACCGGTGGTGACAGACACCCCAGAAAGGCAAAGGCAGTGTCATCACTGCAGTTGTGGGTTTAAAGTTTAAATTCTAAAGTTCAGCTTTTTATTGTCGTATCCCAAAATATGACAATAAAAAATCCCAAGAGATCCATGGAAAAATGGTCTCCTTTTCTTTCTGTCAGGTTCTCTGGCATTTTTGTGGGGAGAAGAGTTAAACTCTTAAATGCTCTTTATTTGCACACACACATATATATATATATATATATATATATATATACATATTCAGTGGATGTTTCCACTGGCTTAGAGCTTAATGTCACCACTGTCTCCCCTTAAAAACACCCTCAAGCCCACAGAGCATTGTTGAAACCCTGGGTCTGTGACCAAAACCGTGGGCAGTGCTGTTTCATGGGCTCTCACAGTGCTTTGCATGGGTTTATCTGTGTTTATTGTTTTTATGGACTGGGGGAGATGAAATGTAACCCACTGAAATCTGTGATGCAGACAGATATGGGTTGAAATCTGGCTCTTAAGCCAGAGACCAAGGATGCAGAGTGAACTGTAGCTTTTCAGTTGTTCTTTCTTAAATCTGTGTGTAAAGTGCTTAAATATTGTTGCATTTTCTCAGTTTTGCCCAACATTTTGCTGTTAATTCCACAGAAGCTCACTTTCTGAAGCATGGATGGCAGTAGCTCAAGCATTAATTCCTTTTAGTTGTTCCATGCACTTTTTGCATACCTTGTATTGTTCTGTAAGTTGGGGTTACAAGAGTAGATATAATTCAAGCAGCTTTTGCATATCAGAGGCTGGGGTGCAGGGTGGACTTACCTTCTAAAAAGACAGGGTTTGAGACTACTGACGTTTTTAATGTGTAGTGAAATCCCATCTTGAGAATTTTAGCATCACCTGAGGTTTTAATCGAGTTTCTTCTTTGCAGTGTAGTGGTATACCCTATAGACAGGACAATAAGCCATAAACTTGATTTTTATGTATATATATGAGCTTCTATATTTATATAGAATAGTTTATGTATAATATATATTGTATAATGTATATTATATTTAATAGAAGCTTATATATAAACTTCTATTATGATTCTTTTCTCACTCTGTGCTTTAACCATTTCCTCATTACTTTCCATATTCATTCTGTTTAATGAACCTTCCTTTTTGTGGAAACTTTGAGCAAAGCTGAAGTTAGATAAGCATCAGGTGCTGGAGTGAGGGATCTTTTGCTTCACTTTAAAACACGCTGATTTTTATTTTCCCACATAGACAGAGAAATTCCTTACTTGGGTCTTTTTCTCTGAAGCATTCAAAGCCATAAATCCTCCATTTGAATGTCTTTTGCTTGCTCTCTTAATATAGTTTCAAACTGAGATATACTGAAGAACAACTTGAACATCTAAACACCACACTAAACACCCTTTATATGTGTGTATGTGTGTCCCATTTTGCAACAATCCCTTTGCTAATTTTCATTTAAAAACTAATAGTAAATTGGTTTAAATTGACCAGTACAGCTTTTTCTTTAAAGGATTCCAGGTTAATGATGTATTTGGATGTCCTTGGTGTTCGAGAGTTTATACCCCACTGTTATTTTCCCCTCTCCTTATGGTTCATCCTATCTAAATTTTAAGCAAGGGGAAATGGAATGTCATATATCATGGTTTAAGCCCAGCCAGCAACTCAGGACCATGCAGCCGCTCACTCACTGCCCCCCTTCTTCCTCCCCCCACTCCCAGACACCATGACACAACATTACCTAATTTCACTGTAGTAATAAGCTCATATAGAAGTTTGAAGCTTAAACCCTTATTGAAATACAGCTAATGCAAGTGAGAAAGGTCATTTCTAAGTTTACCACATCAAGTGTACAAAAGAGCCATGGGGGGCTGTTAAATCACACCATGACTTCTTTGTGTTACTCTCTTTACTGTTTCTTTCTGGAGGTGTATCTAGGAAGATAGGAAGAAAAACCTCCCCATGGTATCACACTATGAAATCAACAAAGGCAGAGTAAAAGCTTAGCCTGCATGATGTATTTTATGTTTTAGGCTGAAGAAGCTGAGCGAGAAGAACGGAAAAAGCTTGAGTCAAAAAGAGAGGAGGAAAGGCGGAAAGAAGAGGAGAGAATACGCCTTGAGGAGGAACGGCAGGTGGGATTGGGTGTATTTATAGATGGGAACTTTGAACCAGGTTTGAGTTTGCTGCCATAGGGGTCCTGTGATCAGCAGAACTCCCTTTGGCTTTCATTAGTGTTGCATGCATCTTTTATTTGGGGTTGGGTTTCTTCTATCCTTTTTGTTTCAATTATAGTAATACTCAGTTATTTCAACTGTAGATCCCAGCTTTGTTCCCCCAACTGCTTGGCAGAAGTGGAAACTGCTCTGAACATCAATACTCACATGTAGCAGCAAGCACCCATCCATGGTTGAGTCCACGGCAAAATGAAACCCAGTCTTCTGGTAGTGGTTCTGCTACTGCTATGTTCCACAGTGACACTTTCTTTGATCACTTTGTTCTATTGACAAGCACAGCTGATAAAGATGGCTGTTAGTTCATCTGGGGGATGCTTAAGTGCAGATATATGAAGAAGGGAGGTATAGGCACAAGAGAAATGTAGGGGGTTGCTTGCTTGGGTATGATCTGAGAAGTTTGGTTGATACAGAAGCATAGAATAATAGGTTGGAAGGGGCCTCTGGAAACTATCAGGTCTGTCCTTCTGCTCAAACCATGTCCAGTTGAGCAGGTTGCTCAGGATCTTGACCAGCCCAACTTCAAGTGTCCCTTCAGAAAGATGTCACAACTTCACTGGGCCCCTGTTCCATGTTCTCACATGGTCTTGGCAGTCCTATGATAATGGTTTGATTTGATCATCTTTAAGACCTTTTCCAACCCAGCTGATTCTGTGATTAATGCTCATTTGAGCTGCTGTAACCAGCAGGGCAGAAAATGAAAGACATCAGCAACTGATTTTGCAACTGCTGTGTGACAGTCTGTGATTTGATTCAAATTATATACATTTACACGTGCTTCACAATTAAAAGATGCTTAACAATGCATGCAAAGGTGTGTGTTAGCAGGAATGACCCAGAAAAACAAGTACTGTGCAATTGAAATGCTTTTGTTGGATGCTTCTCATCTGTGAGGGAGGCAGACTTTATTTCAGAGCTGCTTTGTGTATCCTGGCCATCAGTGATACTGACTAAGAACCACGAAAGAGCTTCAGGCTCTCTAGTGCTCAAACAAGTTGTGTGGTAGCTTTGCAGTGTGCTTCTGGAAGCAGAGACCAAGGTGTTCTGCACAGCCCCATGCTGAATGAATAGCTGCTATCCCAGGGGAGTGCAGCCCCAGCTTGCAGTAGAATGTACATTTACCTCTGGGGTTATCCCCCTCCAAATCCTTTCTTTTCTGAGCTTTCATTTCCATTTCATCAATGGGAAGCTGATGAATGTCAGAAACAGAAATGGATGAGGAGAATGTCAGCACTTCAGCATCGGGGTACATGGGATGGTCTGAAGCTTTGACTTGTAAAGCAACTTGAACAAACATCTAGGGGACCAGTTATCCCTCAGTTATTCCTTCTGAGAAAGATGTGCAGATCTAGAAGTACCTGGTAGTGGTCAAAGCATGAAACCTGGTGTTGAATAACTGATCTCAGCTAGCCTGAGCCACTCACTCCTCTGATTAGCAAGGTATTAGCAGCAAAGCTATCAGATCTGGATCCTCTGGATCTGTGTCCACACACACCAGTGGCACCAGCTTTATCCTTGTGGTTCCTGAGACCACTCTGCTTTTCTCTTTAGTATTTCCACTTTCTCCTCATACTTCCAGCTTCAAAAGAGGCAAGATGAGCTCTGGCTGCTTCTAAAGCACATCCTGCTTGCCATGGAGCTTGGCATAACAGGTAACTCAGCAAATTTCCCTCTTGTGGCATATTCTTCTAAGTGTTTTGAAGTGTTTTGTTGCCATCCATTTCCCTGATTATTATTTTTCATTGATTTCCTTTTTTTTCCCTGAGGTTCTGTGAATTTAATAGCCCTGAAACCCTGAACAGTTGGTTGAAATGAACCAAATTACTCCAGTACTCTGGGGGACTGGAAGAATACGCTGGCTGAGTGCATTGTTTAAGTGTCACTTCCTTCAGAAGAGGCTTCTGAGCACAATTTCACTTCCTTCCAGAGTGATAGGCAGCAGAACAGGTGAATTGCTAAGCAAACTGCAGTTGAGCTTGGCCAGCCTGCTCCAAAGAAGCTGTAGCACAGGACAAAGATGTTATCCTGTTGGTTGCCTAGGGGTTTGACCCACAGGTTAGCAGTGTAGCTGGCTAATCAGGACCAGTCAGGCATGGTTGAAAAGTTGACTAGAAAATAGGGGTGACATTCAAACTAGAGATGCCTTCGTGCAGAAGGTGCTTATTAACATATTTAGCTGCTTTTTTGAATTGCTGCTTTTCAGTTTAGTAATTTATGTCAAAAAGAGGATAATCAGGGGCTGGAGTATGGAGACAGGCTGAGAAAGTTGGAGCTGTTCAGCCTGGAGAAGATAAGCTGCATGGAGACCTCATAGCAGCCTTCCAGTATCTGAAGGGGGCCTACAGGGATGCTGGGGAGGGACTCTTCATTAGGGACTGTAGTAACAGGACAAGGGGTAATGGGTTGAAACTTAAACAGGGGAGATTTAGATTGGATCTAAGGAGGAAGTTCTTTACTGTGAGGGTGCTGAGGCACTGGAATGGGTTGCCCAGGGAGGTTGTGAATGCTCCATCCCTGGCAGTGTTCAGGGCCAGGTTGGACAGATCCTTGGGTGCCATGGTTTAGTCTGAGGTGTCCCTGCCCATGGCAGGGGGGTTGGAACTGGATGATCTTAAGGTCCTTTCCAACCCAAACTGTTCTATGATTCTAATGAGGAAACTCTTGTTTTACTTTTCAGTATTCCAAACGAATGCACTAAAACACTCCCACCTCTGTATTGCAAGACTCAGTGAAAAGAGGAATATGAACTAAGGCTCTGATTTTGTTGGTTTGGTTTTCCTTTGTGTGGCACAGTCCAAAGGGCCCCTTCCTAGAACTGTGAACATAGCTCAGATGCCTGAATCCAGCCTCCTTTAGCCAATACCTTCCTTAAATACTTAAAGTCTGCCATTTCAAGCTTCTTTTTGTGTGGTTCGTTTGTTTCCAGTAGTCTTTGTCATGGCATCAAGCCACCCCACCATTCTGCATCACAAACATTCTGCTGCTGCTCAGGGAAAACTGTACCTTTTTTTGCCAGGTTCTCAGTTGTTAATCCAGTAACCACTGAACATTTTGAGCATGGATCCAAGTAAATGTGTCTGACAATATCTAATGCCCATCCTCAACTGTTTTCTAGTACTTTTTAAGTCTCTGTCTTCATCCAAGTGTTTAACAGGAAACAGAACAATTCAAGACTTCTATGTTAGGCTGTGTTGGTCAAGTTCCTGCTTCAGTCTGCAAAGAAAGCAGTGTTGTTATTTATGTATTACTTAACCTGCCCAAGGGGAGACTGAGCTGAGCTCTTAGGCAGAAGCTGTTCCCTGTGAGGGTGCTGAGGCACTGGCACAGGGTGCCCAGAGAAGCTGTGGCTGCCCCATCCCTGGCAGTGCTCAAGGCCAGGTTGGACACAGGGGCTTGGAGCAGCTGCTCCAGTGGAAGGGGTCCCTGCCCGTGGCAGGGGTTGGAGCCGGAGGAGCTTTAAGGCCTCTTCCAACATAAACCAGGCTGGGATTCTGTGATAACAGGGGAACATAAGACTTCAGTGTGTTAGGCTTGACTAGGAGGGGAAACAGAAAGAAAAGGTGCTGGTTTGCTGTGCATGTGAGCACAGCCTTTTTTTATGATTGTAACATTGTACCTCTCAAATCTTATTACCGACAGGTGGTGTGATGTAAAAAATATTGCCTCTCTCTTCTAGGCCCCTGTAAGTGATAAAGGGATCATTGGATTTATTATGGTTTTACAGAATACATAGGAGTAAATGTCATGTCTATGTTCTGCTATACAAAGGATTCTTCATTCCCATGAGTAACGTTTTCCCCTGTGTAAGTTAGGAGGTGAAAAGGCAAGATTAGGCTAGGTAGCTTAAGCAGTGATTGATAGTCATGAGATAAATCCAAAGGGTAGGTGGTTGTATGATTTCTGGAGGCAGTTTGATTCTTGCCATTGCTGTAGTTGATATAATCCCATGAGGCACAAGAAACATGGAGTTTGTCATTAAAGTTTGTCAGACAAATGTTATGCTCATCAAATAGCTTCATTTCCCCCCCTTCCTTTTCCAGTACTTCAGGTTATTTCTGCAGGTACAGGGATAATGGCAAGTCTTCAACTGCACAACCAGTTTTGTTAGCTGAAATTCAGCTGTGCCTTTTTCAGTCCTTTATTTCAGCCCAGGGAGGTTGTGAATGCTCCATCCCTGGCAGTGTTCAAGGCCAGGCTGGACGAAGCATTGGGTGATATGGTTTAGTGTGAGGTGTCCCTGCCCATGGCAGGGGGGTTGGAACTGGATGATCTTAAGGTCCTTTCCAACCCTAACTATGATTCAGTCTCTCCCCCAAGAAGTGCTACCTAAATTGTGCTGATTTCTGTGAACACTGAGATTGGTTTTGTGTAAAGGAGAGTTTCCTTTCAGTGTTTTAGCTACAGCCCTAAACCAACAGTTATATCGTAGTGAACAGCAATAGCCGATTCCTGTATCATTAAATACCATCTAAAAGTGTGTCAGATGGTGAGGGGAAGCCAAATAGATTCAGGGTTGGAAAATCATGTTACAGCTTGCAGGTCATCTAGAAATTCCCCTGTGTTGATCCGTGATAAAGTCACTGTTAAACCTTTCACACATGCATCTGAAGCAGTTTGAGGTATGGAGTCTAGTGGAAATAGTGAATTCTTGAACCAGATGAACACCCGCTTTGGTTTATAAGCAAAGGAGCATCTCCAACTGGTTTTGGGCAGCTTTACACAGAGCTATAGTATAGGTGGGAACTGCACTTTCAAGGGAGTCATGGGGGCTAAAATCTTGCATATTGTAGAGAATAATAACCACCTGGTTCTATTTAAAGTTATTTGTATGTACATATAAATAAAGTGTGGTTGCCCCTTGGCTGCAGTGTTGCAAACCAGCTAATGTATTTTTAAATTCAAGCTTCCTTTCCAGTGTTCTGATGACCTGATTGGCTCTGCATGTGAGGAAGCTCCTTTTATAATTGGCATTTGCTTCGGCTCTGCTTTACCCCTGGGGATTTCCCTTTCACTCTTGGAGTTTTTTAGTGGTGAGATGGTTTACCAACCGACACCTTATCAATGACAGCGAACTTCCTCTGATGTTGCAAGACAGTGCCTTCATACAGAGCCTTGCAGGTTGCTCTCATAAGAGTTTTTCCCTGTTTTACTCCCTCAACCTAGCTTTGCCACACTAAGGAAGCTCTTGTGATGATGCAGGGCTCACAGCTATCATTATTCCATATTAAAACATGGGGTTGAACACGGCATGTTGCTGTAAATCCATCACAGAATGACTACTCATGAAAACAAAGCTTGATACAGAAGAGAAACTAACAGTTGTCCAGAAAGCAAGCTTTTAACTGCTGTGAAACAAAAGGCCCCATAGCAGGAGAGAGGATTGGTGTTTGTTTGCTGTTAACATTAAAACAAGGTTTGTGTTGCTCAAGCATAGCTGTGGTCAAAGCCTCCCAACGAGGGCAAATCCATTTAGGCTTTCATTTCAGCACTTAAGTGCCTAAATAAAAGTGGTCTGATCTTCAGAGCTATAGAAATAGAGAGTCAGCTCATGATCCTAAGGGACCTGATGAAGCTTTTGTGCACTAAGACCCTAAATTTTTGCCTCTTTGCTTTGGTATTTGGTCAGAATAGACACCAAGTTTCAAATGCTGATTGAGATTTCATTACATGTAGCATTATATGAATATCAAGATTTGTGCTTCCAGCAGAGGTTTTCATTATCTGTTTGGCATTTATAGCCACTGTTTGTATGTGAACAGTGTATTTCTGGAGGCCAATGAGGGACTACTGCATAGTTTTAGTTTAAGCATTAATTTCTCCTAAGGAAGTCCAAGTCATGCAAGCTTGCAGAAAACTTACTCTGCTCTGATTCTGAGGGGATGATGAACATCTCCCTTTCTAAAGGTATTTGTTTTGTGTCTAAACAGGGAGGGAGGCAGGAATCCTGGAGATCCATCTGCTCTATGGCAAATTATTTGCTCTAAAGTCCCTTTTTGCTTTCTTGCACTAACAGCACAAAATTGGATGCTCTACAAGGAGGGTTTCTTTGGTCCGTGATCCTCGATGCATTTGGCACAGGAACCAGTGTGTTTTCTCATTCTGTTTGTTAAAGAAATGGCCACAAACAAGGAATGACTCACAGTAGGTGGTGGGTGAACAGAGTCCACTGTTTGCTCTCCCTCCCTCACCAGCAATGAGATCTCTTCCACTTAGCAGTCGAATAAGCTGCCTATAAGTGATTTGTTTGTCAGCAAGTTGTCCTTTATCTGATCTGGAGGAGAGCTGGCACAGCACACAGCTACCAGTTTGCTCTCTGGGAAAGCTGCTTAGGCAAAGCTCTCAGAAAAGCTACTTACTCCATAGGGTGATACCACTTTGTCCCAGTCCCACCTTAAAGGAGTTACACAGAGCTGAAAGTGATGGTTTGATAACATCTTGGTGGGCAGTACTGCAAGGGTCCTCACCCTTTGCTAAAAACAGTAACGTGTGATAACCCTTCAAAGGCTGTAGCCTGTCAACCAGCCAGAACAGTGCAGTTGCTCAAACAGCATCCCAAGAGTGTGATTTGGGATTTGTGATCCCAAGAGTCAAGGTCTGCTTCTAGCTCTAAGCCTGAAAGAGTTTTCAAGATGCTGTGGGTTTCACCTGGTGAAAGGTTGGGCTCTTGGGTGGTTGTCACAACTACTCATATAATCACAGGGTGGTTTGAGTTGGAAGGGACCTTAAAGCTCATCCAATTCCAACCACTTGCCATGGGCAGGGACCCCTTCCACTGGAGCAGCTGCTCCAAGCCCCTGTGTCCAACCTGGCCATGAGCACTGCCAGGGATGGAGCAGCCACAGCTTCTCTGGGCACCCTGTGCCAGCGCCTCAGCACCCTCACAGGGAAGAGCTTCTGCCTCAGAGCTCAGCTCAGTCTCCCCTCTCTTGGGCAGGTTCAAGCCATTCCCCTTGGCCTGTCCCTACAGGCTCTTACAATGCTTTTGATGCCTTGTAAATAGTAATTGTCATCAAGGTAGGAAGCAAACAGAAGGTAATGATCTGAAAGGAGCCTCACAGCAAATCCCAGGTCCTTGATGGGCATATGGGACAGAGGGAGCCTGGGGATCAGTGGAAGGGCTGGGCTGGTTTGCAGTGGGAAGTTGGAGCTGACCAGACTTGCAATAAGCAAGCAGAGGTAGAGTTGACCCAGCAGTGATCATGTGGACATTTTGTCAGAAAGAGAAGGCAGAAGGTTTGTGTGATTAACTTTACTGATTTTATTTCAGTAATGATCTGATCAAGTGGGAGAGCTTGTTCCTCACATGCACTGTATTAAACTGATCCAAAAGAAGTCTTTACCCTGGAGCAAGACCCCAGTTTGGGCAACATTTACATGGGGGGGAGAGAAGCAAACCTGGTTCGATGAAACCCAAGCAACTGCAGGTGAGCATCTGCAATTACCACATTTCCATGGTGCTGGGGTTTCCCCAGCACAGCACCCATTGCTGAAGGGAGGTGGCCCAGCTCCCCTCAACCCTGAGCCACATGCTTTTTACCACTTCACTACAGCAGATAAGGAGATCAGAATGGGGATGGGCAAAGAAACCTGACTGATAAAGGTGTGGGGGGGGGTTAAACTTGTATTTGAGCTGAGTGCCCTCCGTGTGACTTGCATGAAGCAAGCACTTGGCTCTGTTTCATTCACAGACCCTGGGGCGCAGAGATTGTTTCCATGTGTGGGTTGTGCATACAGACAGGCTGCTTTTTGTGGGAATGCAACCTGCCTAAATTTGACCCTGCACCTTCCATGCAACTCCTGCATGACTTGGGCATGAGTGTTATGGTGGAGTAAAATAGCTTAGAATACGTGTTGACAGCAGCCTGACTCGCTGACTGCTTCTCCCAGTGCAGTCATGCAAAGTCATCTTTCCTCTTGGCTTTGAACCAGGTTACAATTTGGCTAAATCCTTCTTTTTGTACAGATTGAATCATAGGTGAGTTTAGGTAATAAAGCATGTGAAACTGTGCAGGAAGCAGCTGGGGTTTGTACTTATTAGATAAAAAAGCTTCTGGAGCTACTTAGTGTTAAAGGAGAAGGCTACAGCCACCAGGAAATGTGAGGCTTTGAGGGCTGACACACTTCAGATACCAAAGTGGTAGCACAGACCACTTGGAAATGCTCTGCTGATGGCAGCATCAAAGTTTAGCATCTGGAAAGTGAACTCATGGTGGCTTTTAAGGAGGCCTTAAAACAAGCACTGGGAGCTGAGTGCTTTGCCAGTCTCACAACAGAACTGCTTTTCTGCATGTGTTGGAAGTGGAAGCACACATAGTAAAGTGGTGGTGTGCTTAAAGCAAATAGAAGTTAATGTGTTTCAAGTAGGCAAAGAAGATAGGAACAAGCCTTGTTCATTTGTCATTAGACCTTGCAGAAGCAGGAAAATACTTCTTTGTTGCTCTCAGTTATAAATGGGACTTTGTATCCTGGTATTTTCTTATAGAACCATATAGAAGCTATTTGCCAAAGCAATTTTCAGGTTTTGCCATGATTGTTTTCTTCCTCCTTTCAAATCCTGTAGAATTCTAACCTCTGTAACAGACCAGAGGAAGAATGTTGCTCTTCTGTTTCCAAGATCAAGATTAAATGTAATGCACTTGTAAGGAATGAAGAATTGCTGTCACTTCCAAATGAAATAGGGTTTTGTTGCTCTTGGCACCTGTAGTGCTTATAGGGAAAAAGTCTGCTATTGGGCTTTTGCTTATAAATGTAATGGTGATGAATGACCCAGAAAATGGTTTTGTTTGTCTCAAGAGCTCCCTCTGATCTGTAGGTTTTGTCATGAGAGAGTGGTTTAGAAGTTAGGTTTGGCTTTGTGTGTACAGTAAGATCCTTCCAGTCCTGTTGTTTCATAGTTGTATGTTGGTGGCATTCCTTTTTGTGGCTTTCTGGGAGTTTGATTAGATAAAATTGGGACCAGATTTTATTGAAGGACAATTCTCCCATCCCCATTTCTGGTATCACAGAATCACAGAATAGTTAGGGTTGGAAACGACTCTAAGATAATAGAGTTCCAACCCCCTGCCATGGCCAGGAATGCCTCACCCTAGACCATGTTGTCCAAGGCTCTGTCCAGCCTGGCCTTGAACACTGCCAGGGATGGAGCATTTACCACTTCTCTGGACACCCTGTGCCAGTGCCTCAGCACCCTCACAGTAAAGACTTTCTTCATTATATCCAACCTGAACTTCCCCTGTTCCAGTTCAAACCCATCACCCCTTGTCCTATCACTACAGTCCCTGACAAAGAGTCCTTTTCCCTCAGCATCCCTGTATCCCCCTTCAGACACTGGAAGCTGCTCTGAGGTCTCCATGCAGCCTTCTCTTCTCCAGGCTGAACAGCCCCAACTTTCCCAACCTATCTTCATATAGGAGGTGCTTCAGCCCCTGGTCATCCTCGTGGCCCTTGGTGGTTTTGGCCTTACATGGCAACTCTTTTAATGTGGATGGTTCTCAGTATACTTAATGACCTGTTCCTGTCTCTTCCTGATTTAATGGAACAAGGGTTTGTTTCCCAGCCATTTAAGGAAGCAATTACCATATTAGTGTCAAAGATGCAGCATGGTAAGCATTTAGAAATCAATATAATTGTTCTTTGAGAGATTAGTTCCTGTGCTAACAGTGAAGGAATGCCCTGAGATTGTCACTAGGATTTCAAGGACTCATCTTTCCTGGTTTTAATCAAGCCTTTGCAATGTGATAGCAAATGGGACTCTCATTGTACCATGTGCTGGACAAACATGAGTTTCTCTGTGGAAGAAACTGTTCTGTAAGCAAACATTTTCCTTCTGTGTGATGCTCCATGTGTGAAGTGTTTTGGAGAAGAACAAAACCAAAGTAAACCAACAAAACCCTGGTTTTATTTGAAACATTCAAGGGATCTATCACATTCCAAAACTTTTAACCAGAGTTTTGCTTTGTGAATGTGCAACTATTCTACCCAGTGCATCACCATTTCACTGATACCCACTTGGAGTTTGCTGGGTCAGCATTATTGCTTTTGTGTTTAACATTTCTATCAGGGTGGGTAACTGGAAGAGCTTGTATTGCAGTTAACTAAAAGCAGAGCCTATAGGTTTTGGTTAACAATTCACTATGTAAAAACCCCCTTTTTTAAATACAATCACACCTTGTTTCCTATACCTAAAATACTTTATGCAGTTCTTTACACTCCATGTAGTCATAGTTTGCTTGTAAATCATAAGAGATTTTACTTGAAGCTCTTCTACAAGCCAGTTTCTTCTCACATACACACATGGGCACCAGTGTAACCCTGCTCTTCTTTGTGATCGCACCCAATGTACACCAGTGCATGTCAGAGCAGAACTGGGGCAGTGACTGACAGTGTGGATGTTGCATCAAAAGTACAGTTGGGGCAGGGACTTCCTGTCATGGGATGTGCAGAAGAAACCTATTCATGCAAATGAAGCCAGCAGGTTGCAATATAAGAGGGGTTTTCTTCCTTTCAGATCTGTTAAGAACCAGCCTAGGTGTATTGTGTGCAAGCTTAACTGCCTTGTGAGATGGTTGCTACCTCAAGGGTGGCTTCTGAAATTAAAGATGCCATCAAGGGAAACCTGAGATTCATTTCAGAACCTGTTATAATCTGCTGCCTGTCCTGGTAAAACCAGATGAAGAAGATGTGGCTTTACTTTAAACCTGATGTGGGGAGGAGCAAACTGACCACTTGTCGTCTTTTTCATACAGGAAGAGGAAAAGAGGAAGGCAAAGGAAGAAGAGGAAAAGAGAGAGTATGAAGAGTACCTGAAGCTGAAGGAGAGTTTTGTAGTTGAAGAGGAAGGGGTTGAAGAATCAATGACAGAAGAACAGGTATGTGTCTTAGGCTGTTCCTGCAGTTTCCTTTCTCTTTGTTAAGACTCAGCTTGTCCTTAGTGCGTTCTGTCTCATGAAAAGGAACTTTAAAGCAGGAGTCAGCCAAATAGTTTTGCTTGTTAAAGCTAAATTGTGTATATGGAACAGGTTAACCTGGAGTGTTTCCTGGGGAATGCTGCAATTCCTCATACCAGACTCCTACAACTTAGAGTGCTGAGGCAAAATGCATATTGCTGAAACGAGGTCTCTCCTCCTGTCATCTCAACACTGAAATAAAACTCATTCTGGAATTCAGATAATCCTTTACTGTCATCAGCTCTGCCTTGCCCACATACAGTGGGCCAGATGAAAGTAAAGCTAAATTTGGAGTTTGGTAGTGCCCACATATCTGGGGGGGATTGCTTGGTTTTGGTTTTATTTTCTAGACCAACAGAGCTGTTGTGAAATCAAATGACAAACCAACCTCTTGCCTTAGAGGCTGCTGTGAAGACAATTCACAGGACATAACCTGTGTGCTTGTGGGTTATCCAGTGGCAAACTGGGCATGCAGTGCTGCAAATGCTTGCTATGATTGATTATTTCAAACTCATGCATAATGCTTCCGCATGCTCCTGCTGTGGCTGCCTGCAGACGCGCTGCTGGGGATGGTGGTTGAGACGTGGTACTTGACATAATATCACAGCAAACTTGAAGAAGTTTCGGTGTGGTGGGAGGCAGCGTTCTTCTGCTTGCTGAAAAGCTCTTAGACTCATTTTAATTGCTGTCAAAAGCTGAAAGTGCTCTTGAGTTGAAGCTGTCAAATTTGGGCTGCCCAACGCGTTTGCTCCTCTGCCAAAGTGACCCTGTTGAGTTGGAGTTGCCTTTAGTGTGAGTGATGGTGCTTTGGGCTGAGGCATTTGTAATGAGTCAGTGCTGCTTGACATCAGTCACAAGATCTTGCTATGGATCCATTTCCATTAACATAATTCCTCCACCATTCCAAGAGAAGTTGTATCTGGTGATGGGGATTTCCTTAAGATGCAGAGAACAGCAAAATGCATCCTTTCTATTGCAAGTTCCTTCAGAAATGCATGTTTGCCTGTTAGAAGGTCAGATTATGCCTAAATATTAAATTGCTCCACTTTAGACCACCCTTTAGAACCAGAGTGTGTTCCTAAAGCTGCCTGTCAAGGAGATATTAATCTTTCTCTGTGTGGGAGCAGAGAAGGGTCTTCCTCACTCAAAAGAGCTTGGCAAGCAGTTGATGCTGCCTGGATCTCAGCATAAGATTATCTTTGGTAGGGATGAGGAGTTAGAACTTTAATAGTAGGTGATTTAAAAGTCATCTTCAGAAACAATAACAGGGACATAGTTATTTGGAGACCCCAGCCTTGCAGAAATGGCAAACCCACCCTTCTGCCATGTGGTGGATGATGCACTGAAGTGTTTTAGCATCCTGTTACAAAGAGCTGACTGCCTTGTGTTGAGGCCAACGTGCTGGAACTCATGCTGCAAATTAAAGCCCTGAGTCCAGAGCAAAGCACTTAATGAAGGCTGATTGATTTCCAGGGTTGCAGAGGAACTTGATCCCCTGTTCACTCAAATGCACATTGTTTGCATTTGCCTTTGAAAATTGAGCTGCTTATATTGAAATGCCGGATTTCAGGTGCGTAGCTTTGAAAACGGCTTCAGCTCCCACATGTGCTGCACAGCTGTGTGCTACCCTTGACCATCTGCATGAGCTCTGTCTCCTCAATCACTCTACTCTGCCTCTGTACAAAATGTCCTCAGTGTGTGCGTAACTTAATACACAAACTCACCCAGATGTGCTTATTTTGGGGTATGTAGGATGTGAAGAAGAAAAGATTGAAGATTTCCTTTTAAAAGACACAAATTGTACTTGAGCTGTGTTGTGCCTTAGAAAATACCTCTTATAAATTCCTAGTTAAGATTAAATCTGGATGCATATTCTTTTCCAGTTCAGAATCTCCCTCAGTGTATGTTTAAGCCTTCGGAAGGATGCAGGCTAAACAAGGCTGTGATGCGTTTAATGGTCATGAGTTTAAACTAACACTTGTTTTCCTGCTGTATCCAGTCTCGCAGCTTCCTAATGGAATTCCTGGAATACATTAAGGTAAGCTACCACTGGTCTTTCTTCTCTTTCCATACTTGTTAGATGGTAGAAAATACCTTTGTCAAAGAGCTGAGTTGCAGAAAAAAAGGCAAATCTTTACTTCCTCTTTGATTTACTTCAATGTTTAATAAGTAACCAAAGTGCTACCTTAGCTAAAGCCTGTGTGATTTACTTAACCATGCATGAGCATGTCCATCATTGTTAAAATGGTTTGTAATTATAGCTGTGTCTTGGCTTTTGGGGGCAGGATTGCAGCTCTTAACCCCTCTTTCATAAGGACGAGCGTTATGAGCTCTGTCCTTGCTGGATCACCCTCCCTGTTTATGAAGAGCAGTGTTTGCTGTTGACTGGGATTTGGGACATTCAGGCTTTCTGTTTGTGAACATCAGCTACTGATGTAGAAAATCCCTGCATCTCAGCTCAGCGTGAATGAGAACTGCTGTGCCAGCGTGTGGCTGCCATGCAGGATGTGTTTGTGTTTGAAACGCTGGCATTGTAAATGTCAACTCAACTCCTCATGCAATTTCTTCTCTTGTTTTTAATCTATGCAATTTGCAGTGTTGTTTTAATGTTGGGAAGGGATATTTAAGCAGATCACTTGTTTTTGCAGGGTGTGTCAGTCTCTCTTTCAGCATATTATATGGTTGGTTATTTAAAAGCTCTGGTGTGCTCAGGAGGATTTCTGCTTTTGACCTGTAAGGACAATGCTTCTTTCTCCACGATTGATGTATCAAAGGTCAACTGCATTTTTCTACTCTTACTCTAACAATGTTATGCAAATCTTTTGTCCTCATGAACTCCTTCCTTCCTTTCCTGGAACCTGGAATCTTATCTGGCAGTGCATGGTGTGTGTGTGAAAGGCTTCATTAGTCAGCAAATCACTTGTATACTAGTAAAGTCCTAATTGTAGAATCCCAGAGTGGTTTGGGTTGGAAGGGACCTTAAAGCTCTTCCAGCTCCAACCCCTGCCACGGGCAGGGACCCCTTCCACTGGAGCAGCTGCTCCAAGCCCCTGTGTCCAACCTGGCTTTGAACACTGCCAGGGATGGGGCAGCCACAGCTTCTCTAATCATTCTTCTAATCCACAGTCTGGGCCAGTTTTGCGTGTCCATTACCCCAGCAAAACCATGGACTTAAACATATTTGTCTCATGGGTATCTCTCCACAAGGAGTGAATTGGAGTGGTTGCTGTGAAAGTCTGAACAAGTCATCCACAGACTGGTTTGGGTTGAAAGGCACCTTAAAGATCATCCAGTTCCAACCCCCTGTTTGATCTAGAGTCACTGCACATCTATGGCACAAGCATCTTTTGCTGTGCTGCTCTCTGCCTCCTGTGTCAGTGGCACTTTGGTGGTGTATCCCATTGCCATCACGCTGCAGTGAGAGGCTGCTGGGTTTGCCTGTCAGGAGCTTCCTATCAATGTGATCTCTGGTAGTAACATGGAAATGTCTAAGCTAGTAGCACTCGGATTAGGACATACCTACATTGCTGCAGGTCACACAGAAACAGCCCCTGTTCTGTAAGTCCCCAGCTTAAGCCAGTCCGCTCTGATCAGAAGCACCACCAGAAGCAGATGAGACAGCTGAGAATAGATTGGAAAAGCTATGGGTAACATGTTTGAAAAGCCTAAATAAAACCGTGGGGCAGCAGTGAACCATCAGATGGCACATTTCATTTTGCAGCCATGCAGGGATTTCAATATCCTGTTTTCCATGGGAGCCAAAGGGATTTCTGTGAAAGGGATGGGAACTTTGAACTGGCCATGTCTGTTAAGACCACCCTCTGTCTCAGTTACTGTGGGCTATGTGATACACTGTCATCCCAGTCCACCTCTTCCCATCTAAGGCTTTCAGGATACTGCCAAGCTGCTGCTTAAGGAAAATGTGCTGTTCTTTTTTGATATACAAGCTGCCCTGGGGCAACAGTAGGTAGAACAATAGGATATTTCAGTATCCCTTGGGATCTTCCATGAAAATCAGGAGCGTTTCCAAGGGATAACGAAGGAGGGTCTTACTGTGCACGTTGCCCTGGTGGTTATGGTGGTTGGAACAGATTAGTCACAAACTCTCAGTTCAGTGTTTGAGCACACATGTGTAGTTTTATATTAGTCACTTCTACTTGACGTCAGAGAAATTAAGCACAGGCTGAAAACCTCATCCAGAAGCACTTTGACATCTGATTTCCTCTGTGGAGATGAGTTGCAGAACTGGGGCATTGGTTTTTTCTACAAGTTTTAATACTGGTTTTAATCTATCTAATACTAAGTATGTTTAATATAGAGATTATGTATTGCCCCCTTCTCTTCTATTCACAAGAAACTGAGTTATATCAAAAAGCAGTGCTAAGCTGCAAGTAGTCTGAAAATGTATGAATTAAAACCCAATGTACTTTAGCTCTCCTGTTGAATAACTTTATTGGTGCAAGTGGCTGGAGATAACTCACCCCGTGCTTTGTTCCTGTTGCTGTTGGAAATGAAATGCAGCCTCTTTTCTCCAGCTCTGCCACGTGGAGTTGCTTTAAATGGGATCTTAAAGGTACCTAAAGTATTGACCCCCCCCTAATTCTGCTTGTCTGAAAGCCGAGCATCTCCCTTCCTATGGGGTTTCACAGCATCCCCACAGCCTGTTTCACCCATGTGCTGCAGTGACACCACGTTACGCTCAGGCTGTGACACCGTCTGTTGCAGTTTTGTGTTTGCTTCTCACAGCAGCCATAAAGCAGAATAAGCAGCTCTTAGTGGGAGCTCTATGGTTTTACTTAGTGCTGGAGCCGCACAACTCGCCTTCCAAACCAGCTCTGTGGGTTCTCTGAGTGCTTCAAAAGGCAGAGGTTAAAGAGGGGTTGAGCAGTTCCCTGCCTGTGGAGCACCAGCTCTGTTGGCTCAGGGAAATAGGAGCTTGCACTTTGTCCATCAAGCTGTTCTCACCCAGCTTGATGGGGTATCACTGAATGCATCTGAGTTACAGCCAGTGAATTGAAACAGCAAACTACATCTGAAGGGAATAGTGAAGGGCTCAGAGGCTTTACCCCTTCCTGGTTTTCCTTTAAGAAAAACGATGTTTACAAGATAAGGACAGAAGAATCCCATCATACTCATCTTAATCCTGAGAGCCCTTGCTCTGTTTCGTCCCTTGCTGAGAACAGCAGCAGGATCACACCTAAAGTTAAATGAATTCAGCAAATGTGGATGTGTGTATGTTGCTCTATGAACGTTAAGCCTGTCTGTAAAACATGAAGTGTGTTGTTCAGTGGGACCTCACAATGCCATTACATTTCAGAGTGTGTGTGGGGCATGCATCCTAATTCCACCCTACCCTCTGGGCTCTTATTCACAGCAGGATCTATCTTGGAAAGCTTCCACTAAACTTGGTCATTGAGGGTGAATATCTTGAAGTGAAGGTTTAAATCCTGTTTTTCTTGTTTCTGTGGCTTTGCACCACCCCCCCCCACACACACACCCTCCATCCTTTAAAAGAAGATGTGATGAACCTTGGCAGTTCCCAGCTCTGAGAACTGAATTCCATGGACTGGTTCCAGTTCCATGCGTTCAGTCCATGGTATTCAGTTCTCTAGCTTGGCTGCATCGAACTTCACAACTACTAAGTCTGTATGTGGCTTTTTTGGGGGGTCTGATTTTGTTAACTAAGAAGCTTTATGTGTTTCAGCCTCTATTTCTTCAGTGGCCTCCAAGATTAGAACCAAATGCATTTACGTTAGAGGTATTGCATCTGATAATGTAGATGCAGCCTTTGTGGCTGTATATATGAGTTCTTAGGAATGTAGTCCAGAATGTTTCTAAAGTGTTATGTTTTCCAAGCTCCTTACAAACAGTGCATCCTTTTACTGCATCTAAACAGACGAGTGGTGAGAACTTCTGCAGATCAGAAAACAAGAACCAAGTAGCTCCAGATGTGTGCACGAGCTGTGGTTCTCTGGAGCTACAGAGAAGCACAAAACCAGATGTGAGCAGTGGTGGCTGCATCCTGACCTGAGAGGCTGCCCTAAGAATCTGTCACCAATGAAATGAGTATTTGCAGTTCCTGCTTCTGCTTTGCTCTCAGATCATCACCCTGCCTGCAAAGGAGCATGTTAGCAGCACACGTCCAACACTGACAACTTTAATAAGGTGTTCACTTGCTTAGGAAGATTACTGTGGCATTAATACACATGACATTAGTAAAACAGACTAAAGCACTTAATACTGCCAGTCCTGCCTGGATTTTTATGTATGCATTGATATACCAGTGATCATTTTCAAAGGTACTTTGAAACCTCTCTCAAACCAAAAGGGATCTGGCTAATGCACACTGGAAATGAAAAGTAGAGTTGAGAAGCTCAGGTAAAGCAGAGCAGAGCCATGGCTGTTTCTTGTCCTTGTGCTCATCGTGTCCTCCTAATCATAGAATCAGACTGGTTTGGGTTGGAAAGCAGCTTAAGATCATCCAGTTCCAACCTCCTGCCATGAGCAGGGATGCCTTCTACTATGTAAGGAAAGGTTCAGGATGAACACTCGCAAAAGTATTTGAGTCTTCACTGAAGTACATTGGAGCATTCAGTCTTTCCACAAAGCAGCCTGATTTAAGTAACTTAAGTTAGTTTTTTCATCAGAGGAAAGTGCTTATTTGGCAGAGTTAGTAGAATGACAGGTTCTGCTTTGTCTATTAGATGTATCTTTTGTTTGAAAGCAAAGGAAGTATGCTAACCCTTTAATTCATCAGCTGCAGTTAACTCTTGTCTGTTCCCATAGAAAACAAAGGTCATCCAGCTGGAGGACTTGGCTTCACATTTGGGTTTAAGAACACAGGTAAGTACTAACTATTGGGGTGCAAGTGAAACAATGGGTTTAAAAGGAGAGGAGAGAAAGTGGCTTATTAAGGATAACACCTATCTCAGTGTCGTGGCATTGCTGAAGATGCTTGGATTTTGGTGAAGATCAGCAAAGGCTTATAGTTTAGCTTGGAAGAATACTTGTGTCTTGGTTCATTTGAATTAGGGCATGTTTGGTGTATGTCTGTCAAGTGTATGTCTGTCAAGTGTTTTCTGTTGTTCTGCTCTCAGGTTGCCCCTTCACAGCAGTGTGCGCTGCTATAAGCCCAGGCTGCTGTGCCCCTGCCTCTCTTAAACCAGAACCTCATTTAGGCATCCAGTGAGTCAGTGAAGGGAATTGATGTGGTTGAAATCTAAACTATAATCTGCTTCTGCAGTCGCATAAATACAAGAAAGGGAGAGAGGCAGAACTGTGGAAAGCAAGGCTGAGATGTTAGCTGAAGGTGTAATGGATCTGCATGTTTGGAGTAGCTACAGAGCTAACCCACAATAAATGCAATGAGTTGTTGCTTTGGGTTGGTAAAAGATTTCCTCTTTCATGGAGGAGGGAAAATATAAAAGGCTTTGGAATATATTGAGTGTATTCAGATTTGCATTGGCACTATACAGCTGTTCCCTGGAAGATTGCTGTAACCACCTCCAGTTCCAGGTAACCTAGCAATAGAAGGCTCTTCTGGGGGTAGGGAAGTTATTTCAACACCCCAGAATGTAGGAGCTTACTTCATCCGTCTAAAAACAAAGGCTCATTGCATCTGTCTGTGTGAAAATACTCATGTGTATCCTTCAGTTAAGATTTTAACACTGAGCAGTTAAATCTAAGCCTCCACCTGTAATTTATCTGAATGTGTGAAATGTTTTTTGCTTCCCTCTTGATCAGTTTGTTATTCCTTTTCTGAACAGGATGCAATTAACAGGATCCAGGACCTGATGGCAGATGGCACTCTAACAGGTGACAGCCAAAACACAAAGGGGACTCTATGATAGCTGGTGAATAGGTAGTGCAGAGAACTCCTTTGCTATGGTAGAGAGAGACTTCCAGTGCAATGTCTGTTTAAAACTGTAAAGGATCCTAGCAGGGCTTGAAGAGAGCCTACAAGAAACCTGGAGGAGGGACTTTGGACAAGGGCCTGTAGGGACAGGCAAAGGGGAATGACTTGAACCTGCCCCAGGGAAGACTGAGCTGAGCTCTTAGGCAGAAGCTGTTCCCTGGGAGGGTGCTGAGGCGCTGGCACAGGGTGCCCAGAGAAGCTGTGGCTGCCCCATCCCTGGCAGTGCTCAAGGCCAGGTTGGACACAGGGGCTTGGAGCAGCTGCTCCAGTGGAAGGGGTCCGTGTCCATGGGACTGGATGAGCTTTAAGGTCCCTTCCACACAAACCAGGCTGGGATTCTATGGTTTTTATTATCCCTGCTCAACTCCTGTTTCAAGCACTATTGCTCCTAGGATACATTATACAGAGGTGGAAGGTGAATGTTCCCAACAGCGCAGGAACCAGCAGAAGGCTTCTGTGTGTTGCCTGAGCCCTGCTGAAGGCCTCCAGGGGTTGCAGAGCCAGCTAAAAATGATCTCTTCTGAAACCTGGATTTGGAGAAATCCCTTAGATGTTTTGGGGCTGGTTTGCAAACCTGTTTCAGAGGTGCTGTGGCTAAAGCCAAGACTAGGGTAGGGCACACTGTGGGAGAGCAAACATCCCAGAGCTCTCCAGGATGCTGTTGTAAGTGAAGTGCTTGCTTCTGGCCATGTGTGCCCACACAATCAAAGCTGGAATGTAAGCAGAGACTGAGCCTGTGTGCAGCTCCCTGTCTGCACAAGTCTGGTTTACTGCTGGGCAGTCCTTTTGTTTCCAAGGATGAAGTCAGGGAAGGTGCCAACACAAACATCTATTGACCTGATACTGTGATTTATGGCTGGGAATGAACTGTCTCAGTGAGTGCATGTGGATACCCATTCAAATGGCCTAAAAGTGCTCTGAATCAAAGCACAGAGGGTGTGTACTGTCCTGTCTGTGTCTGGGGCCTCGAAGACACGCAGCAAGGCTTTCTGCCTTGTATATAATCCTGTAATGCATTAGGAGCAGAGAGATCTGTTCTCATTCTTGATGGTGCAACTGAAATACAAGAATTAAGCTTCATTCCCTTTCAGAGGGCAGGTTGGAATGGCAAAGCTGGGCCCCACAGGGGCTGTGAAGCACCTCCTGATCCCTCCTGCCTTTCTCCACCAGCCTGAGGACCCAGAACATCAGCACCAAAGCTACATACCTGAAGTAACTGCTGTGGTACTCCCAAATAGCTGTATACAATAGAAAGAATGTGCTGCTTTGAACACACTCTTACCAAGGCACTTACCTGTTGTCATAGCCCTGCTCAAAGACCCAGCAGTAGAGAGGAGATGAAAGCCTGGCTGCTGGCACATTGTTCTGCCTGCCCTAGATATAATATGCAGCCTCAGCAGTTTGAATGTCCCTTCCAAAAGAAGCGACTGATGTCAGTGGGGAAGTGAGAGGAGCCAAAGTGCTGACTTCAAGGTCCTTTCTTTTCCCCCTGTAGGTGTGATTGATGACAGAGGGAAGTTCATCTACATCACTCCAGAGGAGATGGCTGCCGTGGCTCAGTACATCAAACAGCGAGGACGAGTCTCCATCGCAGAGCTGGCCCAAGCAAGCAATTCCCTCATCAACCTCCAGCCCGACAGCAGAGCCACTGCTTCAACCATGGCATGAAATCTGGTGTGAGAAGGATACAGCAAGTGTTTACCCTTATAATGAATTGGCCATGTAATTAAAACCAAGCAGGAACCTCACTAGTCCAGTCATGGTGCTTTTTAAGTGTCAGCTGCAAGAGTTGATGGGAAGTTTTGCTTTTCATTCTGCTAGAGATGCTATAAAATAGGACAGTCATTTATACAGCAGAGGTAGCCAAGAACTAGGGCTAAAACACTCTGTACCTGTACCTCAGGAATATCAGTAAATTACACACAGTTATCTTGGCAGTCTCACGTGCCTATACCCAAACTTCTTGTTTCCACATTGATGTCTGCATCAGTTATGTTTGATTCTGATGGCATTCAGAATCCTCCACACTTGCTCTGCACTTAGAGCTGCATAACTTTGTGGCAATGACACATACAACCCAGAGTAATAGCGTAGGGGGGAGGCTTGGGTTTTGTCTTCTGGGAGGATAGAGTAAAAAGAAGATGCTGTGAGTGTCTTTGTTCTTACTGAAATACGTACTGAAGCTCTAGAAGGAGCACTTGCTCCCAGAGGTTTGCTGTATAAACCCATTTTTGCTTGGGTTATGTAGTAGAAAAGGTTTGCTCACAGCCAAGCTGCGTTATTTCTCTGTAGCCAAGAGACAGAAACACCTCCAGGGAAAAGCTTAACTCACCTCATTGCTTGTCCAGGCCACTTCTGATACCAACCAGCCACTGATGATTCATCCTTTGAAGTAAGTGGGTCTGGGGCCCTCAGCCACCCCTTCCCCATGGAGTTTGTGTTCTGGATGTTTGGGTGTTTCTAAGTAGAACTTGGGCCCTATGAGTCATGTAATGAACAAGTTAATGATGATTAATGTATTAATTGTAGGGGTCAATGTAACTCCTGCACAAGAATATTAATTTTTAATAGGCTAATTGGTGCCTTGTTAATTCCCTTTCCTGAAGTCAACAGAATCTACATGGTTATACAGTAATTGGGGAGGGCACAAGGGGCTGCTTTTGTCTTTGCCAGATATAGGGATAACACGAGGAGACTGAAAGCTGCATCATTGAGATGAGATAGCAGTAGAACAATGGAAAGAAGAGCATTGCCTTTGTAGTGTCTGCACTGCTGCTGTATGGGGTGCTCTGCAGGAGTGCAGGATTATGGTGCACCACCACATGTTGAGGTGAGGGATCGGTACGTTGTTGCTGTGCTGCACAATGGGAGCCAGCAGAGATGACTTGAGATTTGAGGCTTGCCAAGTCTCCCTGTTATTCAAAATGGATTTTAACCTGTTTTTTTATGCTGTCTTAAAACTATTCTTGTAATAAAATAAACAACGTGGGAAGAGTTGCAGAGATTTCTGTTGGAGATGGTGTTTTCAATGGCTCCAAGGATTTCATGAGATGGAGCCAGTAGCAGTGTTACAGCCTGCAGTGTGGTGCTCAAAGAGCAGAGGTTTTACATTAAATCCACAGAAATCACTCCAAAGTACACTCAGTTTCTAAGCACATAACAACACCACGTTCACTGTAGTGGAAGCTTCCTTCTGCCCTGCTAGTAACAGCCTACGGCAACGGGGTTGGAATTGGATGTCCTTTACATCCCAAACCATGCTGTGATTGTGATTCCTCATCCTTTCGCTAGTGAGTGTTACCTGTTTATAGCTTACAACTCGGAACCAAGCTCAGTGCTCAGCCAAGCTCTACACATGCTCTTCATTAAGGATGCAAATCCCTCATCGACATTACCTTTGGGCAAGGACATCTACTCCTGTTCCCCCTCTTTGTTAGAATTGGGATGGTTTTGGTGTTTAATTCCTGCTGCTTTGTCCAATCTACTTTTATAATTTTCAGTAAAGCTGGAACATCCCCCCCATTACTTGGAGGATCCCTGTTTTCTGTTAAACTTTGCCCATGCATTGTGCAGCATTTAGCACCCTGTTCTTCCTCTGAACAACCACAGAGGCTCCCAGATTGTAGGGGGAATGAGTAATAAGAACAATGAACTTGTTTGAGTGAGCTTGGCCTAATTTTGCTGAGTTTAAAGACCAGAAAAAGATTGAAAACCTTGTTTTGCGATGACACAAGGTGAGATCTCATCAAGGGAAAGTCCAGTTTCTTTTTCAGTGGAAGCATTAGTCTATGGGAAGCATTTAAAGGTTAAAAATGTAAAAGCAACAACCCTCACAACCTCTCAATGTATTTATTTGTTATATGAGCTGCTTTTTGTCTTCATGTTCTTCACCTTTCAAAATCATAGGATCCCAGCCTGGTTTGTGTTGGAAGGGAGCTTAAAGCTCCTCCAGTTCCAACCCCTGCCACAGGCAGAGACACCTTCCACTGGAGCAGCTGCTCCAAGCCCCTGTGTCCAACCTGGCCTTGAGCACTGCCAGGGATGGGGCAGCCACAGCTTCTATGGGCACCCTGTCTCACAGGGAAGAACTGTTTCCTAACAAGTTTTCTTGTTCTGGGACAGGCTGGTTTAGTGGTGGGTTGGAGGAACAACTCCAGTTGACTTGTTGACCAGTAACCCAATTCATTTCCCTTGTGAGTCAAAGATCTGCACTTACCTAACACCAGACAGCCCCTGATGTATCTTACCTTCTTCTGCAAGCACCTGCACAGCTGTTTGATGTTCTCAAAAGTGCTGAGCTTGCACATAACATCAAGCAAGGCAAACAAGTTTTGGTGACTGTATCCCAAACGGATAAAGGACTGGCATGGCCTGCCCCATCAACGGGGAGGTGGCAAAGAAAACCAGCCTTTAAGAACAGCTCCAGGGAAGAGCCAGTTTTGAAGACATCATTATTTGGAGGTCATTTAGGCTGTACTCAGGGCTGCTTTGTTGAGGACCTGGCCCAGAATTCCCTTTCTTCTTCCTTTCAGTCCATTTTAGTGGCCTGAAGTTTGGTTAACCTAAAAGCAGGATCAGAATGGTTACAGAGAAGTTTATGCTGTGTGCTCAGAGTCATTAGGGTTGGAAAGGACCTTAAGATTATCAGATGTGAACTGCAGGATGGACAAGCATCTTCTAGAACACCTCCTGGTCAGGTGGATCCAGGCTCACTGCAATGACAGAGAGTTTGGGTTTGTCTCAGAGGAAAACCTCTGCCAGCATCAAATTAAGATCATGGGATGGAGCAGAACAATGGCCTCATTTCAGCCTGGCAAGGGACTGAGGAATGAGGATCCCAGGTACTGCAGTCACTTTGGCACTGCTCGGTGCAGGACATGATGCCCTGGTTGTGCTGGTACCTTTGGACAGTGTCCCACACCTGAAAAACTGGGGAGCATTGTGTTACTTAGGTTCTTTCTCCCTTCTCCTGTTAGGAAGATGCTCCTCTGGACTGTTGTGTGTGAGAGCTTCTCATGTGTTGCATGAGGTCTTTGGGAAGGCAAGATTAAGGTGGCCGAGGGGAAGTAGTGGGAATCGTGGAGGGAAGGCTCCAAGTAAGGAAAAGGTCTGTGATGGGGCAACCACTGCAGAAGGGATTGCAGGAGGTGCTGCTGAAGCTGAGCAGGCAGCACAAATAGTGCAAGCATTTCCCATCTGCTCCAGTGCAAAGTCAACCCTAGGGTGGGATGCGGACATCCCAAGGAGGCATAGCAGCTCATGAGAACACCTTTCCCTGGGTGATGACAACCCAGTACAGTCATGTTACCCCCATTGAAAATCATGTCATACTGCAGTGATTCTGGCCATTAGAAGCTGTGGCTGCCCCATCCCTGGCAGTGCTCAAGGCCAGGTTGGACACGGGGGCTTGGACCAAGCTGCTCTAGTGGAAGGGGTCCCTGCCTATGGCAGGGGTTGGAAGTGGATGAGCTTTAAGGTCCCTTCCAACCCAAACCAGTCTATGATCAGCACAAGCAGTCCTGTTTCAGCTCTGATCACTTTGTCCCCATAATAATCAGCTATAGGACTCCAGGCTGCATTTCCCATCAGCTGTCCCACAGTGGGACCCACATTGGGTCCCTGCTATTGAAGATCCTGCTCCATGACTCCTCTCACCTTCACTATAAGGGAGCCATCCACAGCCTGAGGTTTCCACCTGGATGGAAGCAGCCACTCTGGGGTCTCAGCTCAATGTGGGCTTCCTGCTTCCAAGCAAACTGCAGTCTGCAGCAGAGTCACAGCTCTTGGTCGTAACACTGAGCAATGGCCATCTGCAGCTCTTAGCACATCCCACGTTCATTGTCTTGTGCTTCCTCCATGCACACAGCTAAACCTCACACCCATCTCTTCCATCTGCCTGATTTACACTCCATACACACCACCCTGTACTACTGAGAGTGCTTCCTTGCTGCTACTTCCATTACTGCATTAAGGACCAGGAGGCTGAGGGCTTCCTCCTCCAAAAGCCATTAACCCCCAAGCCATTCTCCATCCTTGAGCTGACCTCACCAGCCCTTCAGCATCCTCCCAGAGAGCCCTGTCAGCAGAATAAGTGCTTAAATCTCCCTAGGGTGAAGTTAACCAAGGACAAACCTAAGGCCAAAATACCACATGAGCAGGTTTGAGTGTGTGGCAGGGGATTGGAACTGGATGATCTTAAGGTCCTTTCCAACCCAAACCATCCTGTGATACCATGAGGTCATGGCTGTTTGAATAGCTCATGGTTTGTTTGGCAACCTGATGTTGGATTGATGCTCTGCAAGCTCCTTACCATGAGAGGTGGCAACAGATGAGTGCTGCTGTGGTCCGAACGGTGTGGTACCCACGTCCCTTGGCTGAGCTCAGCCTGCAGCATCTCCTCCTGAGCCACTCCACGCCATCCAGGCCTCCTCCAGGAGATGGCAGCAGCACATCTCGCATCCCCCCGTGCAGCATTCCTATGGCAACCGCAGTGAAGCATCCCCCAGAGCTTGGGGGGAGACCACAAGGTCAGGAAAACCAGTTCCTTCCTCCCCAACAGCCCATGTCCCAGCTTCCCAGGGCTGGAGAAAGGTGGGAAGAGGCTGCTTGGAGCTTTGCTCCTTGCCCTGTGCTGCAATGAGAGAATTGAGGTGAAAACCAGTTGAATTAGCCAAGGTTACTGAGCTTGCTTCTGCTTCTTCTCCCTCTGGAGACATTCCAAACCTGCCTGGATGCATTCCTGTCTAACCTGCTTTAGGTGCCTCTGCTTTGGCAGGGGGTTGGACTGGATGATCTCCAGAGGTCCCTTCCAACCCTAACGATGCTGGGATTCTTTTAGCAGCAGGGAAAAGCTATTACAACACATGCACAGCTCCTGCATGTACCGAGGAGGGCGAAATGGCAGCATTGACAGCAGAGTGTTTGCAGCAGCACCAAGTGAGCCTGATGCCACTGTGAGCTTAGATCCCTTCCTGCTGCTCCCCCTTGGCTCCCTGCATCCCAGGGCACTGCCACCCAAACTAAGCTGCTTAGCACATGTGCTGTAATCCATCTGCAGGCCTGTGGCAGGAGCAGCACTGGGAGCTCATTAGCAGGCACTAATACGCATGTTAACAGCATCCAGCTCCTGCAGCAGGAAAGTCATTACAGTTGCTGTTGTATATATGCAATTAGGCACCACAGAGCGCTGGGTGGACACTGGGGACTTGTCCCACCATCTGTGGCTGATGCCCTTCATGTGAGGGGTGGATTACAGGCAGGTCATGAAGCAGAGATCATGGACCCAGCTCAGACCTGCTCTGGAGAGCTAGAAGGAATAGGTTTGTTTTGGCATGAACACGCTTTGAAGGCAGGGAGTAGCTCAAAGAGATCTTGAAGGAGGTGTTTGGAAAGGGATTTGTACTAAGGTTTCAAGGCTGCTTTGCTAATGCTTTACATGCAGATGCTCAATGTGATGCTTTCAAAGCTCCTCATCAAATGTTAGGTCCCTCAGTGCTGGTGAGGATAAGCCAGCAACTGTAACTTAGAATCATGGAATCAGAGAGTGGTTTGGGTTGGAAAGGACCTCTAAGATCATCTAATTCCAACCCCTGCCATGGATGGGAACACCTTCCACTAGACCATGTCACCCAGGTCTCTGTCCAGCCTGGCCTTCAACATGGCCAGGTATGGAGCATTTACCTCTTCTCTGGTCAACCCATTCCAGTGCCTCACCACCCTCCCAGGGAAGAGCTTCTCCCTTATATCCAACCTGAATTTCCCCTAAGTTTGAACCCATAAACATGTTCTCCATGTTGTTTGTGGACTCATAAACTGAACCCTGGAGCTGATTCTACCTGTTCCTTCCAACAGAGATCAGGAGGGATGCTGGGGATGAAGCCTTGGGTGCCATGATTTAGTGTGAGGTGTCCCTGCCCATGGCAGGGGGTTGGAACTGGATGATCTTAAGGTCCTTTCCAACCCAAACCATTCCATGATTCTATGATTCTATAGTCCTGCCCCAATGCTGCTCTCTAGTTGCTAGATCTTTCCCTTTGGGCCTGCAGCCCCAGCAAGAGGAGGTGCTGACCATGCTGGTGTCACCCTGCTAGGATCTGACACAGCACAACCAGACCTTTCCCTTTTGTTGTTCTGGCTGATGAAGTGCTGTGGTTTCAAGTCCCAGCTATGGACTGACACAGCAGATACGGCTCCATAGGAAAACAAGCATCCCTGGGATCCATAGGTATCTGCCAGATGGCTCCTCTTCGTATATACTTTCAGGTTTCTTCTCCATAAGGATTACACCCACTTTCCCTTTGGAAGTTGCCTGTTTGAGCGTTGGGCAGATGCCACCTGATTTCAGCTTGTAATGTTAACAGCTCTGATGGGCTGCAGCTTTCATCAGCTCAGCAGTCTGTGATGTGCAGGCTACATTCCAAAGGGATGGAGAGCCAGGAGCTGGGTGGCATGGCACAGAGATAGGGCAGGGGCTTCAGATGGTGCCCGGCTCCATACGACATGGACAAGGTGAGCACAAAAGGGCCATGGATGACAGCTTAATATCATCCTTAAGATCATCCAGTTCCAACCCCCCTGCCATTGGCAGGGACACCTCACAACTAAACCATGGCACCCAAGGCTTCATCCAACCTGGCCTTGAACACTGCCAGGGATGGAGCATTCACAACCTCCCTGGGCAACCCATTCCAGTGCCTCAGCACCCTAATGATGAGCTGGAATGGGAGGATACCTCTCAAACACAGCCCATGGGATCGATTGACCCACTGGAACCCATTGCTCATCTTCCTCCATGGTGAATGGAAAAGCTACCAACTGAAGCCAATTCCCACATCCCTGACTATAGGATCACATCTCAAAGACCTCACACAACAGCAGGCACTTGGCACAGGCCAGGGCTTGCTTGGCCATCCCCAGAGCTGCTGCATGTCCCTGTTCTCTTCTCCTTGCCTGGTTTCCCTGCTGTAATCACTTGCCTGAGTGGCAGAAGGGATTCACACAGAGATAGCAGGAGGCTATTCACATACAGTGCTCCTAAAGAGCTGCCACTCACAGCACACCACGATACTGTGGGTACACATAAATAGACTGAAGCTCGAATACACAGCGAACTGCTTCTGTAGACAGCAGAAAGCATCAGTGATGTCTGCAAATGTGCCAGTATCCTTTGCTCGAAGGTTCCTTGTACCAGGAAACATTGTGGTCTGTCCAAAGCAGCCTCAGAAATGACTCGTGGATGGACTTCATTTCTAAGCTATGAGGAGCTGCACCAATGATGTCCAGGTCAGCTGCTGCCAAGGAGCAAGGTCCTGTTCTTAAACCCACCCAAGAGATAACCCCAGCCTTTCAGACCAAACATTGGAAATGTCTCTGTGTTCCCATTGCCTGTTGGGTCTTCTCTTTGTCATAAAGAGCAGAAAAGGAGAAATCCCAACACAGAAGCACACACCTCATGGTCTCATATAGCTCTGCAATGAGAATGTATTGGGCACTCCCCCTTTCACATAGCAAGGTTTCATCCATAGCAAGGACCAAAGGCTCCCTCCCTTATAAACCATAGGAACTAGAGTTCACCCGCAGCATCCCCTTCTCAAACCTCACTTCTAAGCCCAGACCCCACTCTAGTCCAGTCCATGTTCTTGGACATGGCAGAACCATGCTGTCACACCACGTCCTTAGGCTTGCAGGAGACAGGAGCTCACTTGCTGACATGACCCAAACAGATGGAGCTGTGTAAGTCAATCCCAGCTCGCCTTTGATGTTTGCCTGAGGAGACTTCGGATGCTCCACAGGACACAGATCCATGGCAAAGCATCGACCCCATCCTCTGGTCCCCTGCCCCGGGAGGCATCTCCACCTGCATCCCCTCCATTGGTGACACCTGAACTGGTTGTCATAGAAACCAGGGAGCCGCCTGTCTCCTGTCCTGCCTGCCTGGGTGTGATGCTCTGCTCCCTCCAGCAGCAGCTGTTTGTTGTCCGAGGTACCACTGTGATTTCCCCATACATGTGGGAATGAAGCAGCCTGGATCCATCCCACATGGCTGGGACTTGGGAATGCTGCTGTAATTAAAGGGAAGCAAGGGCAGATTTGGGTTATGGTGAACCCCCCACAAGCTTTTCACCAGCCACAGGTTCCCATCTCTGCTGTATCAAGACAGGCTTGTTCCCATCTGCACATTTGGAAGCTGGTGGGGATCTGAATGAGCAGAGCCAGCTTCAGCCTCTGCCAAACACTGCAGGGAAGACTTTCATTCAAAAGGGAAAGGGAAAGGGAAAGGGAAAGGGAAAGGGAAAGGGAAAGGAAAAGGAAAAGGAAAAGGAAAAGGAAAAGGAAAAGGAAAAGGAAAAGGAAAAGGAAAAGGAAAAGGAAAAGGAAAAGGAAAAGGAAAAGGAAAAGGAAAAGGAAAAGGAAAAGGAAAAGGAATGCCCCCCTTTGCCCTTTCCCCCCATATGAAGCTTTTGACCACATTTCTCCTCAGGATGGGTTGATGCCGTTGGACAAAACCCCAAAGCTTCACATTTCTTGTATGACAACAGTTTTGCTTTTCATTCTAAATCATTTTCTCTGGGAAACCTCGTTCTGCAATGATGATGATGTAAAGATGAGGCCAAGGACCCTGTTGGAAGACAACCATCGCCCATCACTCAGAGCATCTGCTTTTGTCCAGACTGACCCCCCCAGGTCCCTCAGCCATTCCCCATCTCTCTTGTGCTCCAGGCCCTGCACCAGCTCCATTGCCCTTCTCTGGCCCTGCTCCAGCACCTCAATGTAGTGAGAGGCCCAGAGCTGAACACAGGATTCGAGGTGCCAATGGGACCTTCCTCTGCCTCCATCCCCTGCTCCTCCATAGCCACTGCCCATGGAGTGTTTCCTGCTCACACGGGTGCTCATCACCCAGTGTGTTGTGTCTGATGAGGACTCATGACACGGTGAATCAGCCTCATGGCAGGATGATGACTCCATCTGAGCCCAGGTGTCAGCAGATGGGTGCCAGCTCCACACACATGCAGCCAAGTTGCTCTTAGCAGTAATAGAGCCATGGAATCACAGAATAGTTCGGGTTGGAAAGGACCTTCAGCATCCTTATTGCATCCTCAACAGACTCTGGGAAGGGTGAAACCATCCACAGCAGTGCCTGCTCCTCAACCTGCCCCCCTGGACCCTCTCCCCATCTCCTCTCCCCATCCAAGAGCTGGTTGTTGATACCTCTGAGGTCCTTTAATTGGAGGCTGAGCCTGTGTTCCATCAAGCAGGACATGATCCCCACTCCCGATCCTCCCTCCATCCAGGAAACAAAAGGCAGGAGCCATTTGACTCATCCTCACCAACACTGAGGCCAAGAACATGCACGGGAGCATCCAGAAGGTCATGAAAAACCTCCACGTGAAATGGGATCCGGTAACAAAGCAGGGGGTGAGGAATGAGACCAGAGTCCACAGGACATACCAAAGCAAGGGGGCTTGGAAATGAAACAGACCTGGATGTGTTAAAGAGGGGTGGGAATGCAGAGGAGGCAGAGATTCACCTCTGTAAATGAGCTGGAGCTGATCCTTAACCAACAGTGGAGCAACAGAGGGGGTTTGGTAGTATCAAAAGGTGGTGGAGCTGCAACTCCATGTGGAAAACAAACACCTCCTCCCAGGGATTTACTTCTTCCTGCAGAGCGAACTCCATCACTTCCCATCAAAGCTGGTTGTGCAGGTTCCTTGCAGTGCCCTATTCTGGAGCAGGGGAAACTGAGGCACGGAGCAAAGCACATCAGGACCTGATGGATGCTCACAGCGACCTTCCCGGGACAACCAGCACTGTGCCGAGATGGCTCCAAGGGGAAATTAAGGTAACCTCTTCCATCTAAACCATTGCCATTGATCTTCTATCATAGATGCTCTCTACTGACCATGCACCATCAAATCTCTGCTCTCCACTTCCTATAAGAGGTGCTGGCTGCTTCATTCCCAGATGCCAGCCCTCCTGAAGTCATGGAATCACACATTTCCCTTTTAGGAAGGAAGGTTTGTGGGCCAGAGGGAAACAACACATTTCAGCTCTTATTTAGCACCTCTCCCTATAATTCACCACTCTCTGAAGGAGACACAGCCCAGGGCTGGACTGTTTCTTTCCCTGGTCCGGCTGTGCTGGGTTTCCATGCACCTCTCTCCAACCCCACTTCTATCTATGGGTGTCAATGGGATCCAGATGAAGTCAGGATGCTTGTTGCTGCTCTGCCAAGCCAAACAGAGCTGTGATGCAACAGGCCATGGCTCAGGGTTGCACAAACTTTCCAGCTGGATCCACCATGTCCATAGAGCATGGAACAAAAACAGTCAGCACAGAGGGCAGGATCAAGGCGTCTGGCTTGGGCAGGCTGCAGCACACGTTGTGCTGGCTCCCGTCAGTGAACTCTGCTAACATCCCATCAAGGATTTGCTATGGGGATGCTTGGGTTGATCGGCTGCTGCATCCAGGCTCCAGCTTGGAGGACGTGGTGGCTTGGGGGTGCATTGCTAAGGAGGGATGGTGCTGGGCCAAGCCATGCTCCCTGTTCCTCCTCCAGGTCCATGGATAATGTTCTTGGCTGGGAGGAGCAGGGCATGGTCACACAAGTGGGCAACTGTTTTGAGTGGGGAAGATCCTATGGGAACCCCCAAAATAGGCTTCAAATCTCAGTCCAGCAGCTGTATACATGATCCATGTGCCCTCTGTGTCCTGCAACACAAGAGTGGGCAAACTGCGACCTATTCATCCTCATAGACACCAGCCTGCAAAACCCAATGGCCTGAACTTGCAGATAGATGTGGCAGCACAGGCTGAGTGAAGATGGGTGTGCAGGAGACGAGCCCTTCACAAGGTAACAGCACCCCAATGTTCTCCTCTTGCTCATGCTGTTTTGATAAAGGATAACCCACGCTGCCCATGGCAGAGGGTTGGAACTGGATGCTCTTAAGGTCCTTTCCAACCCAAACCATTCCATGAGTTTATGCTGTTCTTGCTTTGTGCAATGTTGTCCTCTAAACCCTCAGTTGCCTTATGTATGACCAAACACACTCAAGAGATGCACACATACATCCACTACCAAGCCTTCTGTTGAAATCCCCACCTGCTGAAAGCCCATCTTATCACTCATTGCTAAGCCAGATCAGGAGTTATGGGGTCTTGGTGAAACCTCTTTGCTCTGCAGGATGAGTGTGTGACCCTATCCTGGTCTTTGTTGTTGATGCCTTTTCGGACCTGATAATCCTAAAGGTCTTTTCCAATCTGTTTTTTCCTATGATTCCATAATTCTATGATTCTGTGTCTTTACTGGAAAACATGAATTTCCATGTGCCCTGGAGCAAAAGCAGTACCTGGGCTTTGCAGGTATTCCAGAAGGGCCCAGCCTATATGCTTCTGGGAGCATATTCATGGGAGAACCGTGTGGCCCTCAGTGCCATGGGTTAGTGGTGGCCGTGGCAGTGCTTGGGAATGGTTGGGCTGGATGAGCTTAAAGGGCTTTTCCAACCTGGTTGAGTCCATGATTCTGTGAACATTCCACATCCAGGCAATTCCCATTGCATTAGGAGTCTCACACTCCTCTTCATGGCCCTGGGGGAATGGATGGATGGATGGATGGATGGATGGATGGGGAAGCCTCTGCACACCTTCACAATGTGGAATCCCCACATCTGTGCCCAAGTCTTTCCATGTCCAACATCTCCCTGTTTGACAAGGGATGGGGTGAACCAAGGAGAGCTCCAGGATCCCAGACCCAAGCTGTGGTGATCTTTGTGATGCCAAGAAAGCACAGGACCACTCACATGCACTTGCAGTCTGATTTACCCCCAACACAGGCACAGCCAGGAGCTGGGGCCACAGCAATGGGCTCAGACAGGGCATTTCTAATGCCATCAGCCATCCTGCAGCCCATCACTTCTGATCCTTCTGCCCTCGACACCAATGTCACAGCAGTGGCTGCAAGGGCTCAGCTTGGAGGCAGCTTTTCCCTTGGTGATGCTCAACTCCTAGGAAGGAATAATCACATTATATCCACACCATTGCATGGAGCATTCCATAGAGATTTATCCCTTTGTCAGGGCCAACTGCAGCACTCAGGCTGGCAAAACACCCCTCTGGGCTTTGGATAGAGGGATGGGAGAACTGCTTTGGCCACCTTTGGCTGCCTCTCTTGAGTGCTTCTGCATCTTCTCACCTGGCTCCCACCAGCCATAGCATTATGGTGCTCTCTTTTCCTCTTGATGCTGTGGGTTTTAGGTGCTGCATCCCATCCTGATCCCTCTGCAATGGGTGCTCCTTCTCCCCCCTGTATGGATGGTAATCCCTGCACACAGCCCCTGTGCTGGTGCACAAGTAGGAAACAGATGCTTCCCGGCTGCTGGAGCATCCTGCTCCCAAGGCTTACGCAATGATCCCATGAATCAGCAGCACATCTGGGCTCCCGAGGAGGATGCACAGTCACATTTTCCCCTTCATCCTATGTGGATGAGCTCTTAAGCCCTGGGAAGGCTGCGGGCCAGCTTGGCTGGGAAGCATCAGGGAGAGGAAGCTGGATTGGCTTGTCTTGCAGGGGAAATACTAAATGCTGCCATTAGAAGCTATGCTGTGTGCCTTACTCTGTGTCTGCCTGATCCAGGGGTGAGGAATCAGGTCTGTTACCTGCACACAGTGTTCAGGCTTCCCCCACACTGACCTTGGGTATGAAGCAAAGACATGGAGCATCCTCTCCTTCTCCTCCTCCTGGCTCCAGGCAAGGTTTTCCCAAGCACACAGTGAGAAGAAGGAGCTGAGAGGCTGGGATGGAGATGGGGAGGATGGGGATGGAGAAGGAAAGGCTGAAGGTGGAGAAAGGGAGGATAGGGATTGAGATGAGGAGCTGGGGATGGAGATAGGGAGCCTGGAGATGGAGATGGGGAGGATGGAGATGGAGATGGGGAGGATGGAGATGGAGAAAGCAAGGCTGGAGATGAAGAAAGGAAGTCTGAGGTTGTGGGTGTGAGAACAGAGAAAGGGCAATGGGGGAATGATGGAGTGAAGCTGGGGTTAGAGATGGGGAGGCTGGAAATGGAGAAATGGAGGATGGATGTGGAGAAGGAGCAGCCTTTGCTTACATTGGGACCATGAGGAGGTGACATCAGGCTGAAGAGGCACCTTTACCCCCTGTTATTGGGTACCCCCCCCAGCCCATCACGCAAACCAGCAACCCACAGAAGCCCCTGTCCCAGGAGCACTCCTGCCCCCCAACCCCTCACAGCTCTATCTATGGGGTGATTCTTCACCAACAGAGGCTCTTTATCAGCCTGGTTGCACCAGGTCCCATTTACCCCTTCCCCCATCATAGCTCCAGGATCCCCCAACAGCTTCACCCCACACTAAAGGGATGGACACAGGGAACGCGGTGCTGGGACCATGGGAGCAGCTCCTGGGATGCTGCTGGCTCAGCCCCAGTGCTGTGGGAGCAGGAGCTGCTGTCTCCCTGCTCTGCACAGTCAAGTGTCACTGCACATCAGCATCACCCTGCACCGAGAAGGGATCGGCCACAAGCACACAGGACCGGAGGCAGGAGAAGGATGTGGGAAGAGCATCCCTTCCCCCATCACCCTGCTCCTTCCCTTAGCGCTGTCCCTGGCCCCAAATCCAGGCCTTTCCCTGGATGCAGGAGGAAAAGCAGGCAGGGGAGGGGGAGGAAGGTGTTTTCCAGCTGGAACAAAGCCTCCTTGGTTAGCAGTTCCCCTCCTGTATGGCATTTCCTCCTTGTTTCCCCTCCAAAAGAGTGAGTGATCTGCAAAACGAAGAGATCTCGCTTAGAAGGGTAAAGGATTGTGTGGACCTGATGCTGTCACAGCACAACCATCAGGAAAGCTGCTTTTCCATGGAAAAATGGGAAAGAAGCAGGCTGGGGAGCTGTGTCCTCAAACCAGGAGCTGGGGCCTTCAGGCTGTGCATCCCAGGGGTGAATACCTGGTCCTTTCCTCTGCTAAGAGGCAGTACTGAACCCAAATTGGGCCCTTGGACCTCACCTCAGTAGGATCTGGCCTCTATAAAGTACTGCATATGGGATACCATGTGCATCCTTCACCTTCAGTGGATGGTCCATGGGTGATGGAGGGATGGGGACACCAATGGGACACCTACATGCTCCCATTTGATCTCATTATTACTAATGGCTGATCCAACATGGCCCAGCCACCACCATCCTCCTCTCCCTCAACCCATGGGAAGGGAAGGAGGAAAAGAAGGAGGCAGGATGTCTCCATCCAGCCTGGATCATGGCCTGTCCTGATTTTTCCATGCACAGCAACCGATGCCATTTCCATGTTGTTCTATTTGAAAGCATTACACCCTAAATGCAGCAGCAGGCACGAAGGGAGCAGACCTCATGCACAGAGCAGGGAGCTTAGTGTTGGTCTTGTTAACCATCAAATCACAGTGAAGCAAGTCATTTTTGTTAGCAATGAGGCCAACACATAGTGCCCAAACTACCCAATCACTGCTAATTCCCATTAATAATTCCATTTCAATTGTTATCTATATCATATATAATATAGAAGTGACCATCTCTAACACTGTGCTCACCCCTCCTATGACTCTGTGCTCCCTCAGAGCCACTGCAGCAAATCAAAGCACCCCATTTCTCTTGCTATAGGTGCTGAGGATGGGTTTGTTGCCCTGCTTGGTGCTGGGGAGTCACTGGTGCTGTTTTCATACCCCAGCAAGCAGGCTGCTGCTGCCACTTGTGTCTCATCAGGATCTGGAATGATCCCTTCTCTATTTCAGGCCTTTATTGACTGATGGAGGGTTTGTAGGGTGAAAACACCCCGTTGCAAAAGGCTTTGCTTAAGGCTGATGGGCTCTGCATGGCCGCTGGGCAGACGGGGCTGTCACAGCCAGCATTGGGCAATGCATTGTTACAGCTGAAACCAGCTAAAAACAGCTCCAGCCAAGACCTCACAAGACCTTTGCCTTGGGAAGACAAAAGCAGTGGAAGCTGTGGCTGCCCCATCCCTGGCAGTGCTCAAGGCCAGGTTGGACACAGGGGCTTGGAGCAGCTGCTCCAGTGGAAGGGGTCCCTGTCCATGGAACTGGATGAGTTTTAAGGTCCCTTCCATCACAACCCAGGCTGGGGTTCTATGATTAAGAGCAGCATCCCTGCAAGTCCTGCATCCTCCTGCATCTGCAATGGTCCATCCCACCCTCCATGCTCTCTAAACAGATGAAGATGCTCTTGTAGCCCACTAGACCTCCAACTTCCTCCTGGTCCCTGATAAGGATACAGGCAACAAACCATTAGTATTTATCATGTTCCTACAGGATTTTTTCCAGCTGAACCCCTGTCTGAGCCAAGCAGGAATGCTAAGCAACAAAGCTCTGGGTTTCTTTCTTTTCCAGCTCCCTTTTACTATTATTAGTTGTATTCCTTTAGTTACTACCACCAAATCTGTTGTGCAGTGGGGTAAATGCTCACCCATCTTACATAGAGCTCAGACACGATGAGCATCTTCACATGTCCCTGCAAAGAAGAAGAGCCTTATGCTGCTGGATCAGAGGATGGCCAGAACAGGGATAGATGAGGAGGAAAAGCAGGAAGGTTTCCTGTCAGAGCTGGGTTGGAGGAGGATAATTCACTGCCTGAAGTGTGAAGCAATGGCAAGAAAAGGGCTTCCTGGGCTTGTCACTTGGAAGCGTATGGCTGCTGCCGAGCTCTCAGGCTTATTTAGGATTTAGTGCCTATTTGATCCTGTTTAACCCAGATGTTCAGCTCATCACATAATGAGATCCCACCAGAGGAACTGTGCGGTGATGCCTCCCACATAGCCAAGCCCCCCAAAACACAATGAGGAGAAGGAGCAGCTCCATCAAGGCTGAGCATCCCAAGAGGGTGAAGGTGAGCTGGGGGACTTCATGGCTTTCCATTGGGATCAGACCAACATGTTGGTGTCAGCTTCCCATGTCCTTTGGCATCCTCCCCAAGATGCCAGGGATTCTGAATCTGAAATATTATCTTTATGATTTTTCATTCTAAAATATGATTTTTTTCATCTTAAAGCACAGAAATCCTGTGGGATTCACCAGAACTTGGATGTGCTTCTTTCCATCCTCCTTTTCCCTGTGCCAAGGGCTTTCTGTCCAGACAGAGGCACCATTCCCCTTATTTCAGTGCAGGGATTGACCCCTCCACCCTTCTCCTGCATCACTCCATTGCAGACATCAAACGGAAAAGCAACTGTGAACTATAGAGCAATGGGAAGGAGGGTGGGAAGCACCAGCATTGGATCCTGGAGCAGGGATGCAACATGGAGAATGTGCCCGTGGCTGCACTCAACAGATACTCCAGGATGTCCCATCCTCAGGTTCATGTTGGGATCATTGGGCCATGCTTGGAATGCTGGAATGGACAGAATGGAATATGTTGGAGATCACATCACTTGAATTTTGGTCTATATGCATGTCAGCTCCAACTATAGCCCAGGGTGATGGAGGGGGGTCTAGGGTGATGGAGGGGGGTCTAGGGCTGCCTATTCCTATTGCCATTGGAGGAGTGTGAAGTGCTTCCCAGGAGGAATGATGGCTCTTTTGGAACACTGAATTCCTCTCTCTTCCAAGCTGCCTCGTGCCATGGGCTTCCCAGAAGCTGGCAATTGCACATCCCATGCTGTCAGAGCAGCTCCAAACCCCACTGTCAGCACTGCAGGGTCCAGGCTGAGATCTGAGAGTTCATCAGGATTAAAGGAAGGCTTTTCCTAGGCTCAGCACTGCCTCTGGCCATGTCTGAGACTGGAGCAATGAGCCAAGAGATGAGGTGAAGCTGATGCAGGTAGCCTGGGGCAGGAGCTGTGTGCATCCGGACACTGGATGATGGGAAGATGGAGGTGATGAATGTGTCCTACCTTAAATGCCTCCTGCTTCCTGCTGTGCTGCCTCATCTCCTGCTTCATCTCCAAGCCCCTTGGGAGGACAAACTGTACAGAGCCATCCAAATGACTCCATTAGAAGTGCCAGCACTCAGCATCCTTTGGCTGCTTGCAAGCAGGTTGGGTCCTTCAGGACAGCCCATATGGAGACAGGATGGGGCTGGCTTCCCTGGGTGATGCCCAAGGACTGAGCATTGCTTTGGAGATGCAGGAGCTGCACCTCATGGAGGTGGTTTGGTTCAATAGATCCTTGGAAACAAACAACCCAAAGTACTTCTACCAGATGCAGGTTGGCCATGAGCATGTGTCAGCTTTAATTGTGCTGCTTTCCTCATCAAGGGGTTTAATGGCTCCATTGCATTAAAGATCACTGAGGTGGGTTTTCTTCTGCATTGAGGAGACATCCCAGCATTCAGCATCCTTTCTGCTGTGGTGAGGTGGGAATTGCAGCCCCGAACACAGGCAAGGCAAAGTTAATGCAGTGCCCTTGTCCTGCCTGGCTGTGATCCCTGTTTTCTCCATGGTTTTCCTACCTGAAGCTCCTTCCATCACCTGCTCCCTGTTCTCCATGGATCTTCCCAAGCACAGGGTTCTTGGAATGACAATGCATATCCTGCCATTTAATTACAGAGATGAGAGTGGTACATGAGGGATGCAGAGCACAGAGAGAGCTGTCAGCCGGGTGCCCTTGATGGAGCCTGGGTGAGCTGGATGGGAAACCCATTCCCATTAGGATGCTGATGCATGAAAGCCCCATTGGCATCATTGCTCTTTGCACTTGATCTCCCCCCCTGCTCCATCCCAGGTGGTGCCTTGGAGGTTTCCCCAGTGCAAATCACAGCTCATCCTTACAGAGAGGCAGAAGAATGGAGAATCAATCAGTGTTAGCCAAATGGGACCCTATGGCCAAGGCAGGCAGTGCAAGGCAGCAGGGAGGGCAGGATGATGTTGAGCAATGGGGTTTAGTGGTGCTGCTGCACATGGGGTGCAAAGGGTGGGCACAGGAATACCCAGACAGCACCAGCTCTGCCTGCTCCATGGCTGGTTTTGCATCAGGACATGGGGTTTTTCAGGTCAAACACTGCAAATGAGGGTTTCATAGAATCATAGGATAGTTAGGATTGGAAAGGACCTCAAGATCACCCAGTTCCAACCCCCCTGTTTCTTCCCTTTTTGTCACCTCCTGCAGGTAAACTCCAGGTAGGGAAGGTATCTTTACTCCCACAGAATCCCAGACTCATTTGGGTCAGAAGGGGCCTTAAAGCTCCTCCAGTTCCATCCCTTGTCCCAAGCCCCTCTCCAGCTTCCCTGCAGCCCCTTTAGGCACTGGAGCTGCTCTGGGCTCTCCCCTTCAGGAGCCTCCTCTTGTCCAGGCTGCCCCAGCCCAGCTCTCTCAGCCTGGCTCCAGCCCTAATCCCTGGTGTTTCCCATCAGATGCTCCCCATGAGCAGCAGGGGACCAAAGGCCACGGAGCTGTCTCTGATTTAGCCAAGGTCAAGCAAGGTACCCCTGGGGGTGGGCTCCTGCAGCATCAGGCCCTCCCCAGGCTTCAGCAGCGTTCAGTATTGATGCTGCAAGGCTTTTAATAGTGGACTCCTTCCCCAGCCGCCCCCAGCTATGGCACGTGCAGCTCATCAGCTAAAAGGCTGATGTGGGCAGACAGCCCACGGTTGCTTCTCTAAATAAACCTTCCCCTCCCTGGCTGACTTTCCATCTCTCTGCAAGGGGATGGGTTTATTCCTTGGGTTCATAGCGGGGCCTGGGTGTCCTCCCAGCACTCAGCCCTGCTCCTTCGGAAGGAACCTGGAACTCGCTGTTCCCTTTGGACCTCTCTTGCTCTTGGCAAAGGTGGTTTATGCCTTGTCCCTCCTACAATGGAATGCAGGACGCAGTGTGCCCTGTGCTATGCTGCAGTTTGGCAGCAGAGAAAACTCATTTGGTAAGCAAACACGTTGCCATAATCAGAATTATAGAAGAGTTTGGGTTGGAAGGGACCTTCAAATGTCATCCAGTCCAACCCCTAGCCCCATTGCCCCTTATAAAGTGGGAAATGCCCCTTGACCATGAGTTATAAGCTCTCAAAGCCTCTTTTGCTTGTGGCCAGACCCCCCCAGACCCCTTACAACCTAAACCATTGCTCCTATGGAAAGGGTAGGTCTGAGCAGGAGGGTGATGCTGGTGGGACCTCACTTGCAAGAGCCTCTCAGCATGGCCCTCTCCATGCCAGCAGCATTAAGGCAAAGCGCTGCTTGACCCCAGCTCAAGAATGAGATCTATAGTGCTTGACTTGACCAGATCATCACTATGGGGAGCATCTATTCCAGCTGTGTGAAAGCAAGTACAAAGGGGGAGGAAGAGAGGAAGAAAGAGGCATGGTGCTCACCCAACTTCTCACGTGTCCTTCACCATGGTCAGTCCACAAAGAGCATGTGGGATCCATATGTGCTCTATGGAGGGCATTGCCTCTGCCCTTGTGCCCTGGCCCTGGTCAGCAGCCCAATGAGCTGGGTGGGAGGCTAATCCCTTGCTCTTGCTCTGTGTCTGCCTGCCCCATCCCATAGTTTGCACCCTCAGCATCGCATGTGCCACTGGTCCCCACAGCATCTCTTAGAGCCTCTTGACCCTTCCCATCCCTATGTGCTGGCAGAAGCTCTGGATGGGTCCCTGGTGCTCTGCAGCAACCAAGTTTTGCTCTTTCACCCCGGAACCATCTGGGGATGAGTTTCCTTAAGAAAGCACAATCTCCCCTCAGCCTCCCTGGCAAGCATTTATTGCAGTTCTTTTTTTGCCAAAATAATGCAGTTTCATTAATTCAAAGGCCAGATTCAGCACCAGAAATGACTAGTTTCAGTGGAGGAACAGGAAACGCATCTTTACCTTCTTAACCATCTGCCCATGGCATCTTGGTGCTAGCAAGAGCAGGCATGTGAACAGCACAGGGCTGAGCATCAGTAGCAATGCCCCATTCCAATGTGGCTGTGCTGCTCTTGCAGGAAAGGTTGGATTAAGGAATGAGATAGCTCAGCCCAGAAGAACCATTTAGTGAGCCCCAGTCACTAAACCAAACCTGTCCCACTCATGTTCCAGAGGAGAGGGACAGGGAAATGCCAACAGCTTTCCCAAGAGGCATTTGTTTGGGATTTGTGGCTCAGCTGGGATGTCAGGAGTTATTTATTGGCCTCCTGTGATCAATAGGTGTGACCCATCACACAATCCAATACCATATCTTCCTCTATGTGGTTATGATGCCACACATTGTGCTGTCCTTCGAGGAGGGGAAGAAACAGTCACTCCCCTCACCCTACAGAGGAGAGCTGGCACCTTCCTCCTTTTATTCCTATGGGTTTCCAATGGGTCAGCTCTAGGTGCTTCAATGCTCCATAAGAAAGACTTCCAGACCCCATCCTTATCGCCTGCTAAAACTAATCCTAAGGACAAATAACAAATGAACTCAGCAAGCCTGTATTGAAGTGGGAAAAGCAAGACCCAGTTGGAATACATCTAAACACTATCTAGGTGTTTGAAGCTCCCAATTACTCTGCTGTGTCTATGGCATCCCTTCATCTCCAGGTATTCCCTGGGCAGTTATCCATACTTTCCTGCTCACAGAGGTGTGGGCAACCTGTATCTTGTAAAAGGGATGTGTTATAGGACACGGGGCTGTTCCTGGTCCATAGTCATGGTGAAAACAGACCTTCTGAGGGGTGGATCATGGAGCATCTGTCAGAGGACCCACTCCCAAGCAAAGGTTAGGTCTCCAAAGGGTCCTCACTGAGCACTTGCAGCTCTCTGATCCCTAACCCAGTCCTGGGTCTCACTGGGGTTCACCCCATCATAGAACAGGACAGGACATTGTTCCCTTCATCCGTAAAGCAGATCCCCCCATTAGAGGAATGGGGACCTTGCACAGATGGAGCTGGGTGGCTCTTTGGATCTCATCCAGCAATAAGACCTGAAGATCTGCAGCTCATGTTCCTCTCAAATCCCTGTCCTTAAGCAAATACAATGGAGTTATCTTTGATGCCAAGGGATGGAAGTGGAGGTCTCACCTTCCCTCCATGGCTACCTCGACTTGTTGCTGGGTGACCATTGCTGGTTGTTGGAGGTAACCTCCTGAAGCTGTTGTTCTGGCACAGGGACCACGAGTGCAGCATCCTCTGCTCCAAGCCCTGAACACTTCACCCAAATACATAAGGAGGACAAATGTTTGGGTGCAGGGAGCTGATGGATGGCACAGAGCGACTGCATCAAGCAGGGTTTGGCCATCTCCATGAAAGGTCTTTGATAGTCCAAAGTCCTACCAGCTCATGCTAAAGGGCATGAGGGAGCCCCATCACCTCTGCTATTGGGGACACTGAGGTACCCAACTTAGAAGCACGGTCATTATAAGCCACTCTTCAACAGATAGAAAACACTCTTTATGGGTGAAAACATCCCTTTGCTCTGCTTGGGTATGTGATTTAATCCCCACAGGAGGATTCTGCATTCCAAAGGTCACCATTGCACACCCCATTTTCCTTGAGAACTGGTAAAATGAGGAGCAAGGTTACAACCTCATCACTACCCCCTCCACAAACACACACACACACACACACAATATCCTCTCACTCTCCTCGCAAAGACAAGGATCTCTTTCCCTTTATCCCAGTAGGAATGCACAGGCTCCTGTTCCCATCCCAGATGGCATACCCAGGAGCAATGGCTCCGGATGGACATGTCACAGGCAAATCTCCTTTCTATTTATACAGTGCCTATGACCTTCAGCTGTTGCTACCTCATGCTAGGCATAGCACAGATGTATTTTAAGGCATCCTGGGGTTTGCTAGTGAAAGGTGCCTTGGTTCATCCTGCTTTCCAAGGGGTTGTAGGTGTACCTGCTCCCATCTTCCCAGAATGCGGCTAACAGCTTCGTTATCCCTAGGGTTAAACTTAGTACTTAGAAACACAGATGGGCTCAGCTTAAAGACTGGGAGAGGATCCAATTGTAAGTTGTCCAGCTGGTAAAACACCCTCGCTGCTGAAAAACGGGTGAACTTGGGAATGCAGGCAGCTACATCTTCCCATCATTGCCTTGCACTGGGCCTTTTCCCAGCTACACTGAAGAGCCATGGACCCCAGAAAGGTCCTCACAGTGCAAATGGTGTCAGGATGTGACCTCCTCTTGCACAAACCCATCCAACCTCTTTACATCTCTGGCTATGAGTCAGGTTTCTCAGGCTATTATAAATGTGGAGCTTTCCTGAACTTCCTTCAGTTTTCCTTTGTTCCCTCTGGACTGCAGGCACATGAGCAGGATGCAGGATTGACCCTTGTTGGGATGTGGAGCTCTTTGTGGAGCTTGATTTGATGCATCCCATGCACTGGCTCATGAAACATATTACATGCAATTACATATTGAATGGGTATCAGGTACCATCGGTGTTAAACTGGGCTCAAAACCCAGCTCCTGTCCATGGAGAGGAGCACAGAGCATCCTTAGCTTTCACTACATAGTGTTCCAGCATCAGAATGGACCCTTGGTGGGCTGTATATGGCTCAGCCATGGATAACATGGCTGGATAACAGCAGGGTGCCCTCAGCCTGCCTCCCCTAAGGGCTAGGAGAGCTGCTGGCTTATGGCATTGTCCTTCAGGATTGATGCAGGATGGGGATGAAGCAGGGAACAAGGCCTTCCAAGGCTGTTAACCTAAGCCTGAGGGGAGTCTGGGGCTTGTAGTCCAGAGACATAGGGATAGAAAGCTCTGCTGGAAGAGCCATTAATATAAAGGCAGGCTCTGTTTGCTGTTCTGGGGGTTTGAGGAGGTGAAAAGACAAATGGGGAGAAGCTGGGACATTTATTGGGGTTCGTGTTGAATAAGGAGCCCTTGGGGTGATGTAGTTAGGAAAGAAACCCTGGTTTTAAAGAGAATGAAGGAGAACACCTGAAGATGAAGTCAGTCTGGGGAGCTGAGCCCTATGTGACAAGGAGGGATTGAGCCTCCTCACTTCAGTAGGTTCACCTCAGGGTGATGTTCCCACTTGAAAACCAACAGTATTTGGTGTTTTCAGCCCAAATCTGCTTTACATTCCCTTGCCTGGCCCTGCATGGGCAGCACGGTCACCAGAAACACAGGCACCCAGGCACTATCGGGGAGCATTAAACCATCCCCTTAGAGAGGATCAGGGCTGATCCTCTTCTGGCTCTTTTAGGGCCCTTGCTTTGCCTTCAGCAGCGTGAAATCACTGAGGAGAGTGGCTCAGACCCAGCCAAAGTCCTGCTGACTTTAACAGAGCTCAGCCATTGATTCCTAGGGACCATGCTTCTCCCTGGAGGACTGGAAGAAGCCCAAGGCGGTTGCCTAGGATGCCTGTAAACCTCAGCTCTGAGAACAGCTTTGTTTAATGAGGACCTTTCCTAATGCATTTGGAGGCTGAGGTCATTCCCTGGGGCTGCTTGCAGGCAAGCAGACAGTGAGGGGCTGGAGGGCTGAGGCTATACCCTCCTTGACAGGGGTCTGAAATGCGAGTCAGAAAGCAATGATTCCTCCCAAAAGCCTTTCTATGGCAAAGAGCTGGAGGTTTCCACCTTGCTGAAGGTGAAGCTACACAATGTAGAGCTGGAAGATGCTCATTGACCACCCTGAGATGTGATGGAGAGCTGCTGAAACACCCTGGAAATCAATGCTCTGTGCAGTGGGCTTGATAGAAAGGATGCAGCCACCTGAAACAAGTGTGGATATGGGCATGGGCAGTATGGATGTTTCTGTCACAGGGAGCTGAGCTGGCCGAAGCTCCTCATTTTCCCACCACAAATAGCTGGATGTACACACTTGTCAACACAGATGCCAACTCATATGGGCTGATAGCTTATTTGCAAGGGAAAACAGACAGTGTTTGGTATCCAACAAGAACTACCACCATAGGTGATGCTAACAGAGACCCTATACTGTGTCTACCTGCTCTGTCTACCTTAAATGCTCCAGGACACCAATATTAGACATGGTTAACTGAACTGAGCTCTAATCAATAGAGCAGCTTGGAGAGCTGCTCACTTAGTGTTGATGTAGACACCAAGCTATGGCCAGGTAATGACACCCAGACACCAGGGACAAAAAGCAAGTGCATTCTGAAGCTGGGTACCTTAATGCAACTGAATCCCAGGCCAGCAAATCCCTCCTCACATCAGCTACAATCCCCTTTGCTGCTGTATCAAGGTCTATTTTGACTGCAGAAACCCAGTATCTCAGCAGTGCCTCTGTGGAGTGACACAAAGAGGAGCAGGTACCATACATCCCTCCATGCCCTTTGAATAGTGAACATGAGTAGGCAGCCATAAATAGCCCTCAATGCCCAGGTCTTCTCTATTTTGAAAGGCTCCCACTGATTTCAGTGTGATTTCAAGGGTGGCCCTATAACCTCCTCAACCATGTGCCCCTTACAAAGAACAGGTCCTCACTCCTTCCCTGCTAAACGTGAACCCAAAGCAAACAAGCTGAGCTCTGCTGTGGGCTGGCATGATGGATGGCAGAGCTCATCCAGCATGAGCTGTAGAGCTGTGAGCTGCTTCATTTGGGTGAAAGACACTGCGTGGGCAGCAGCCCTGCCTGAGCTCCCAAGGTGTGTAGGAGCCAGCTCGGTTTCATCACAGCTCATTCTAGCAGCAGTGTGATGCTCCATAGAGAGCAGAGTGCTGGGAGCTGGGGAAGGGGGATGGAGGTTAGGACTCATCTCTCCATTCACTCGTGCAGGGATGAAAGCACCAGCAATGTTCTCAATGGGAGCCTGGGAGGTTCTCCACTGGCAACACTCAAAGAGGAGATAATCTGGAGCATAGAACCATGGAATGGTTTGGGTTGGAAGGGACCTTAAAGCTCCTCCAGCTCCAACCCCTGCCATGGGCAGGGACACCTTCCACTGGAGCAGCTGCTCCAAGCCCCTGTGTCCAACCTGGCCTTGAGCACTGCCAGGGATAGGGCAGCCACAGCTTCTCTGGGCACCCTGTGCCAGCGCCTCAGCACCCTCCCAGGGAACAATTCCTTCCTTATATCCAACCTGAATCCCCCCTGTTTAAGTCTGTCTTGGTCTCCGGGCTTGCATCCATGGATTCTCACTTGGAGAAAGCCCTGAGACTTCTTCCTATCAAAACCAGCGTGTCTTCTCTCAGTGTCCCTTGAGCATCCATGCTTCAAATTCCCTTGGATTTGGGGAGGAAGATTTGACACAGAACTCCACACTTTGTACAACACCCCAAAGATCTCAGTTTCTGCTCCTTTTCCCCAAAATCCAACCAAAACCTGAAACCATCAGTATCTCCAAGAGCTTCTTGCAGCATCCTGAGTCCCCCCCTTTACATGGAGAGACCTCTTTGGTCTTGAGCATGTTCAACATGCCCCGAAGCTCTATCTGGTGATGAGACAGCCCTTGGCATCGGTATCTCAGAGCACCCCCAAACCATCTGCTCCACTTTCATCCCTCTCCTGGGTCCCTGTGAGGAGGAGGAGGCTCCAGCTGAGAGAAAGGGACAGGCCGCCCACTTGTGCTGAGTAACCAGCGCCAAGTTGGATGCCAGCACAAAAACACACACACGCACATACACACACACAAACACTTGCACTGAGGTTGCTAGGAACAATGGGCTCTTGGTTATTTGCTGTCTTAAACACATCTGCCCTTGGCAGTCCTACATGGAGAATGGGACATCCAAGCACTGACCCTTCCGCTCTTGGACCAGCACCCAACACTACCAGGTGATAGATGGGGTGTTTCATCAGTGCAGAGCAGGATGGGATCCCTGCCCTGGATGTTTGCAAGCTGATAATAGATCATGGGCCATGGCAGAGCTGTGTCCTAGTGGATGGTGGTGAGGAGACACTTGTGTCTCATCAGACTTCATTGTGCACTTGGTGAGCTTCTCTTACACATAACCCCAAGCCCACCTTGTTATCATCTTCCCACCCTTCCTTAAAAGGTTGCCATGGTGTCTGCAAATCTATGGGAAGACTCATGGAATCATGGAATGGTTTGGGTTGGAAGGGACCTTAAATCCCATCCAGCTCCAACCCCTGCCACGGGCAGGGACCCCTTCCACCGGAGCAGCTGCTCCAAGCCCCTGTGTCCAACCTGGCCTTGAGCACTGCCAGGGATGGGGCAGCCACAGCTTCTCTGGGCACCCTGTACCTCAGCACCCTCCTAGGAAGAACCCTGCTCTGATCATCACCCAGCCACACACCCCCAGGGCTGAGCATCAGCACTGAGACAGCTGCACCCAAGGGGAGATGGGCTCCAGCGCCACTCTCCACCCCTCCAAGGGGCACTGGGATGCTCCTGGACGCCCTGAGGGGATGGCAGGGGATGAAGAGGGAATCTGCACGTGTCCCCCACCAACAATGGGACATGCTGAGGCTGGGGCAGGGCAGTTCTGCAGCTGAGAGGATGCTCTGAGGATGCTGCAGCTCCATAGCAGCTGTACCTGGGCACCAAGGAAACACAACACCAGGTCCATCTTTCCTCCTAGCACTCTACAACCATTTCAGTTCAGGGGGTTTCCATAGGGTGAGCTGCCCACAAGCAGAGCAAGGGCCTGGTGGGTGTACCAGCTTCTCTTCCCCATGGACACAAAGGGGAAAGGTCCAGTCCTCCATAAGGGATAAGAGCCCTTTGCATATTGTGTGAGTCCATCCTCACTGCAATGCATTGCCTCCTTTAGGCTGGGTTGAAGCCTGTAGGACACCCAGGGTTTATGCTCCTGCAGCCCTATCCTCTCCCATTTCAATCCCTGTCTTTCCATAAGGATTACCCTGGGCCTAGCGCTGTGAAGCAGGTTTTCTGCTCTCCTCCTCCTGCCGCTGCTGATCCCTTTCCAAGTCATCCTTGCAGACAGCATCATTCCCTACGGCAGCCCATAGAGGGACATTGCTGCTCCTTGGCTTCATCACAACCCCTCCAACACCTCCATGGCCTCTGTTTTCCCTGGTTTGCCGGGTGTTTGCTGTGTCTTGATGTGGTTCTCATGCTCCAGCGTCAGATTGCAGCGAGTCCCAGGGAGAAGGTGCCAACTTTAACATATGCCTGAACAGTTCCTTTCAGACATATACAAACTGGAACAATGCCTTGCTGAGAATATGCTTGTTGATGCAATTTGCCAACTGTGGTTTCAGATCTGCTCTTTTCAGCAAGCACCAGCTCTTTGTAGACAGTGCAAAGCTTGGATAGCCAGGGACTGATGGGGTCTATGGAATTCTATCTCCGGGCATGGAAGAGCTTGCAGGGAAGACATCCTAAGGTTGAGCAAAGAGCTCCATCAGTCTCATAGATAAGTGGTAAATGCCCCATCCCTGGCAGTGCTCAAGGCCAGGTTGGACACAGGGGCTTGGAGCAGCTGCTCCAGTGGAAGGGGTCCCTGCCCGTGGCAGGGGTTGGAGCTGGAGGAGCTTTAAGCTGCCTTCCAACCCAAACCATTCCCTGATTCCATGATTCTATGATCCAAGGCTGGCAGCAGCATGGAAAGCTCCTGTGTGAGGCATCCCATACCCTTGCATGTCCCCTGCAAGAGGCTGCACCACCATGTGGAGAGGAGACCAGGCTGCTCTGAGCATGGATGGGACTAATCCTGCTGTGCCCCTGGCACATCCTCATTTCTGGCTTGACCTCCTCCATCCATCCCTGCTCTCTGCCTTCATCCTGCCAGACTCAGCAACCACCCCATTGTCCATGCAGGATCTGAACTGCTCCTTTGCTTGACTGTGCTGGTGGGAAGCAGCAGAGTCCCACCCATAGGAGACATGGCTTTGTCCCAGGCTCTAATCATGGAATCATGGAATGGTTTGGGTTGGAAAGGACCTGAACATCATCCAGTTCCAACTCCCTGCCATGGGCAGGGATACCTCACACTTGAATCCCGGTCCCCAGAGGTGACCATAACTAAGTCAGAGGACCTTGGCTGCCCTTTCCATCCAAGCAGGATCACACATACCCCATGGAGACCTGCCAACAACAACCTGTGCAGAGATCCTCAGCACACAATCCTATGGGAGCAGCCGAGTCCAGCACTGTTAGCAGGAATAACCCACTTCCCTGGAAGCAGCAGCAATAGGTGACTGCAGCCCCTGCCTCTTCTCCCCCTCTTGAGGTCCCCAGCAGGGATGCTGTAACCACTGCACACCCATGGAAGGGGGTAAGGATGGAAACAGAGCCTGACGGTGTGTGCTGCAGGAGCAGTGCTGGGGTGAGCCTGGGAGCAGGGATATGAGCCAGAAGGCTTCTCCATGTGTGGGAGCACGGACAGCATCATTTCCTTTCATTTTCCTTTCCTTTTTTCCTTCTCCTTTTTTCTTTTTCCCTTTTTCCTTTTCTTTTTCCTTTTCTTTTTCTTTTCCTTTTCCTTTTTTCCTTTTCTTTTCCTTTTTTCCTCTTCTTTTTCCTTTTTTCCTCTTCTTTTTCCTTTTCCTTCTTTCCTTTCCCTTTTCCTTTTCCTTTCTTCCTTTTCCTTTTTCTTTGCCTTTCTTCCTTTTCTTTTTCCTTTTCCTTTTTTCCTTTTCCCTTTCCCTCTGGCTCCTCTCATTTCTCCTTGGAGAAGAAAACCCCATGCAGGGAACTGTCCTGCTTCAGTGTGAGCCCCTGGCCGAATCTGCATGCCACTTGCATGTCCCTTTTCTAGCTCATCTGAGGGAGTCTGGGGAGCTTTGCCCCCTCTGACAGCTCAGGTCCTTGTCCTCTCCATAGAGTGGGAAAAGAAGCTTTCACTTCCAATATGACTTTATTCCCGCATCCCACCATCACCGGAGACCCCCAGAGTTCAATCAGTGCCACCCCAAAGGGCTCTGCTCTTAGAGATAAAGGTTAGCAAGGACCAAAAGGGGTTTTCCATGACCCCAAAGCGGACATAGGGAGATGGATCCGGCTCCCACCCCCAGCCACACACCACGGGGCTCTCTGTGCCCTCAAACACAATCCACACCCCCAAAACACCCACACACCTCCCCGACCCACTGCATGGGGCTCAGCTCTATGGGAGGACTCTTATTTCGGGAGCACGAAAGCAATGAGACCCAGCGAGGCTGTGGGATGCAGACCCACAGCATCACCACATCCCATGGGGTGGAAAGCGGAGGAAAGGAGGGGGGATACCCATGAAGCATCCCACCATCCGCATCCAGGGCTATGCCTTGACCCAGCGCAGCCCTATGGTGTCCGGGTGGCGAGGGAAGGGTTAAAGGCAAGGCGAGCGCAGATCCTGCCTCCATCCTTCCCTTCCTCGCTGTTAGGCTGCCGCTTTGACAGGGGGTGGCGTCGGGGCCGGCCGCCGTTTGCCGCAAGAAGGGGGGGGACAAACGTGGCTGTGCGAGTGTGTGCGCTGGTGACAACGGGAGATGAGACCCCTCGGACGGGAGCGGCCACCCGGCTGCGGAGCCAGCGCTGCCTGATCCCTGCCCGCTCCCAGCATCCCTGCCAACAGTGAGGATATAAGGGGGGGAATGGGGAAGAGGGACTGGGATATGGTGGCCGGGGGGGACATGGGACAGGGTGGGGGTGACAGGGGGAAAAGGGGTCCCTATGGGGTGGGAGGGATGTGGGGTGCATGGGGAGCACGGGGATGCGGGAGGTGCGCTGGGGTGATGTGATTTGGGGAAGGGGGAAATGGGGGGGGGGGGAAGAGATTTTGGGGAGGGAAAAGGGAATATTTGGGAAAGGGAAGGTTTTGGGGTGGGGGAAGGGAAGATTTTGGGAAGGGAGGTGGAGGAGGGGCTGCCAGCGCCGATGTCTGGTGCGATGGAGAGGAGGGAAGCTTGTTTGTGCCTAAAGTCGCAGCTGCCTGGATTTGCCCCTCGGGGCCGTTTGGATATGACAGCATCCCAAAAATAGAGTGCAAGGAAGGGAGGGAAAAGGGGGATGGGGGCCGGACCTGTTTGCCAGTGCCCAGCAGGATCGGGTCATATCCATATCCCTATTCCCACCCCTTTCCCATCTTCTTGCATTTATTTCTTTATTTCTTTGGCAGTGATGTCAGGGAGGGGAGCGGTGGCTGGGGATGGGAAGGGGGGGGATGGATCCATGGATCCAGGCAAAGGAGACTGCTGGCGGCCGAGTGATTAACGTGCTGGGAATTATGTCGGGAATTATGTCATCTACTTCGGTGCTGGGTGGCCCTCGCCCAGCAGCGGTGGGGAAGGAGGGAATGAGGAGGATATGGGGGAGACACCACAACGTGGGGCTCCCCGCTTGGGACATCACCCACGGAGGCACCGTTGGCTCTGTAAGGAGGTGGGCATTGAGTGTCCCACCCAACCCATTGCAACCCATAAGCTCCCCATGGAACCTATTCCCGTGCAGGAGAGGAGCGAGTTGTTGCTCTTCCCAATGGCTCATCCTGCTTGCGGTGGGTTGGGAGCAGCAAGGGGGGGTTGTGATGAAGGAAGGATGAAGGCAGGCGGCCCCTCTGCCAGCAGAGAACAGGGCTGGAGCTGCTGCACTGCAGCACAGAGCCCCAGGCAGGGCTGTGGGTGTGACTGGGGAGGACATGGAAACCCCCCCCGACACCCCATACACTGCTTGGAGCTATAGGGAGAGCTTGGGGACCTGTGGCTGCGAGCAGCTCCCCCCCAGGCCGGCTGGTCCCCTGCTCCAGAGGAGAGCATCGTGGCTCTGGATGCTCCACAGCTCCATGAGCATCCCCTGGGCACCCCCTGGGCATTCCCTGGGCATTCCCTGGCTCTTCCCTGCATGCATGGGGAGCTGGGGATGCAGGGCAAGGCCTCAGCTGTGCCAGGCTTGGGTCCCTCTTCCCTCTGCTCTGCACCCTGTGCAGCTGCACGCAGCAACATGCATCCCTGCGCAGCTCCATGCATCCATGTGGAGTTCCATGCAGCCCCATACAGCTCCATGCAGCCCTGTGCAACCCCATGCAGCTCCATGCAGCCTCACACAGTTACATGCAGCCTCATGCATCCTTGTGCAGCTCCATGCATCCCTGTGCAGCTCCATGCATCCCTGTGCAGCCCCATATAGCTCTGTGCATCCTTGTGCAGCCTCATGCATCCCTGTGCAGCTCCATGCATCCCTGTGCAGCCCCATACAGCCCTATGCACCCCTGTGCAGCCCCATTCAGTCCTGTGCAGCCCCATACAGCCCCATGCATCCTGTGCAGCCCCATGCAGCTCCATAAAGCCCCATGCATCCTGTGCAGTCCCATACAGCCCCATGCAGCTCCATAAAGCCCCATGCATCCTGTGCAGCCCCATACAGTCCCATGCAGCTCCATACAGCCCCATGCACCACTGCAGAGGGTCAGGCAGCACAAGGAGCAGATAGAAGCACACAGAAGGGTTGAAGGGAGATGCAATGGAGGTAGGAGGGGTGGGCAGATGCTGTACCAGGGCATGCCCTGCCCCACATCACAGTACACAGGAGGGGTGATCCAACAGCATCCTTAATCCACGCTGGGAGCCCATGGGTGCAATTCAAGCTGGGGATGCCACTTGCCCCATGGGGTAACCTTTGGCAACCCCCTTATCTCCCCCGTGCTCTGCTTCCAGCACCCTCCAGCGCATCCTTCATCCTCAAACCCTCTCCATCAGCGGATTATGCCATCAGCTGAGCCCTCGGGGGAGATGCTGGCATTAAAAGCACGTGCAGGAGCTCAAACCCCCCCCCCCCCAGGCTGGAGCAGCCACGGGTGGGAGGCTCCTGCATCACCCATCCCCTTCTCCATGCAGGGATCCATGGGGTTTGTTTATGTGTGGCCCTGGTGCGAGCGGTGATGTGCTGTGGCTATATATAGATGTGATGCTGTCATCCCAGTTCAGCCTGGCTGGGGAATGTGTTTGCTGCAAAGGTTGGGAAGGGAATGGTCTGAAAACAGGAGTGATTCCGTGTCCACGATCCCACAAGGGAAGTGGGAATGTTGTCCCGAGCCTTGCGATGACAATGGGGCAGAGGGGGAATGTGTGGAGGGATTGAAATCCCCCCCCCTCCATTGGCTCCCTGTTGTAGGGGTGAGAGTTTAGAAAGCAAGGCAGTGATGTGTGTGGCTGCATGGGCTCCATACAGGGATGAAACTCCCTCCTCCTTGAACTCTTCTTTTCTGGGTCACTGGGCTGATATCCTATGGGAACAACCCCTCGGCTTCCAAATCCAAAAGGAAGAGGTAGAAAAGCATTGGAAAGAACATCTGATTGGAGAAGATACTCGGGAGACCTTGCCCTGCTAAAGATTGGGATGGGAGAGATCCATCAGCCCTGGGTACCCACTGCAAGAGCATCACCATGTCATGGTGCAGGATGAGGGCATCCCTTGCTCACCCATCCATCCCCACAGGGCACTTCCCTGCCTTGCAAAGGGAGGATGATGGGGAGGGTGTTTTCCAGTTGCACTGTGCAAACCACGTTGCATCAGCAGAGGCAGTCACTGCCCGGTAACTCTGCGTGGAGCAGGATAAACTGGGATAAACCAGGATAAACCGGGATAAACTGGGATGCTAAGAGTTTCCAAAGGGACTCATGTCCCGATGGGGAGGCTGAAGAGTTAAGAGGGAGTTGCTGGTGCTGTTGTAGGGCTTAAAATGTGCTGTTTTAGGAAGGGGAACTGATCACACCAGCATAAGGCCAACCATGGCTGGGGCTGCGAGAGAAATCCAGCAAACAAAGGGTGAAAGGAGGAGCTTTCTTGTTTCCCTTTGCCAAGGATCTTTCCCCATTAGTCATTCCTGTCACAGGAGCTGGCAAACACCCTTAGTATTTGAAGGATCTCAAAGTGGAATAGAGGCACAGGTCCAGCAGCCCCTTCATCCCTGCCCTGCAGGCTATGGGGGGAACAAGCAGGGATCCCTCCATCCCCTCTGCTTCATCCAAGCTTCTCCTCCATGGATAAAGCCTTTATACCCCATACTGGGACACTGGATTCCTCCTTTGCTTGTGCTTTGTGCAGCCAGGGAGTCCTTTCCATGCAGGATGTGGTGGTACCAGGAGCTGTGGGTAGGATGTGCTGCTCCATCCCGGAGGTGGTGCTGGTGGTCTGAGTGCTTTGAGACCCCACAATAAGTAGGTTACCATATGGTACCCAGCAGGGAGCAATGTGCACCCAAAACTCATCTCTCCCATTGTGGTGATCACCATCATGGGGGGACAGGAACACACTGATACCCCCATTGTTTGGAAGCCAAGGGATGGATTTCAGCCTTTTCCCACTGTTCCTGCAGGGAAACATCTTGGTGGGGTGGTGGGTGAGAAGGACAACTCTTTCCTGGGCAAAGGTTGGACTCGATGATCCTAAAGGTCTTTTCCAACCTATTTGATCCTGTGATTCTGAGACTTAGAATGGGGATGCGAGAACAGGAGGGGACCATGCAGGGAGAGCACTGCAGGAGGAGATCCCCCTTCCTGGGGCACAAGAAGGTCCTTGAGCAGCAAGGGAAGCAAACCCAGGTGTGAAGCAGCTATCAGGGAAGAGGGAGATGCTTTGTGCCTGGTAATCCATGGTTGGCTGGAGCCAAGAGTTCTATTGGCAGAGGGAGCTGAAAGTCCCCTTGACCTGATGGAGGAGCTGCAGAAGCTCCTGCTTCATCCTCATAGAGCTGCTGCAAGGCTGGAATCAGGCTCCCAGTGATCTTCATTGAGTTTTATCCTTTTCAGCTTGTTTTTGCACTGAATATGTGGATCCTGCAGGTTCTATCTGGCTCCTGGGTCAGAAATATGAGTTTTGTCTGAACTTGTTGGAGTTTGACCCAAAATGAGACCTGGTGGCCAGGTCGTTGCTTTCTGCCTCCTCCCCATTGACTGCTGAGGGTGGCACCTTCCCTGTTATCCATGTGTGTGGAGTTGTGGTCACAGGGGCTGGAAACCTTTTGGGCTCTGGATAGAAATAGGAGAGGCCATGGGATAACGTCATTGCAGCAGCTCCTCACTGGAGCAGAAGGGTCCATGATGGCTGCACCTGCAGCCTGGACCAGCTCAGGCATCAGAGGAACCCTCCCAGCCTCCAGCACTTGGTTCCTATGGGATTTATTCCATGATCCTGAGCTTTCCCTTTTGCTCCATGACTTCTCTCTGGTTGCTTTCTGAGCCTCTCCGTGCCCTTTAGCATCTCCTATCACCCTCCTCACTCTCACCTCCCACCCAACAGCCACCTCAGTGGGTGCTGCTGGAGTGGGAACTGCAGCATTTGAGTGCAACCCAAACCCACATCCCTCATCCTCACCCCAGGATGGAGACAAGAGAGTCTCCTTTTCCTTAGGGTTCGAACCCCGATCCAAGGCCAATGGGATACTCCAGGTTTAAGGCAGATGAAACAGATGCTGTTCTCTCTGTAGGAAGCTCAGAAGGAAGATGATGATATTATTAACACAAGCAAGCTCACAAATATTTATCAGCTGGAGAAATAGACGGGCTCAGAAGTTGCCAAGGAACATAACAAGAGGAGCTTTTGAATAAATACATGTGCGTCTGCGGGTGATGAATTAACCAAATCCCTTGGTATGAGGCCCAAAGACATGTTTTCCTCTGGAAGCCCAACACCAGGAATAACAATAATGAACCAAGCCAGGAAAATAAGCTGGGATAAGCAGTTTCTGACCGTGTCCAGCACATGGTGAATCCAGGGGCAGATTTGCTCCCTTATAGGAAGCTCTGGAAGCAGAGCAATGCCCAACAGATCCGTGTATGCCAGGGACAAGGCAGGAAGGAGAATGGAATTTAGGGGTTTGTTTAACAGGGGAGGTGAGAGCAAGCCCAGTGCACTTGGTTGGGTTTCATCCTGTGTCAATGGGCCTCTCCTGTATATCTATAGGGCTGCTGTTCTCTATGGGTCCAGGTTTTCAAGATACCTTCTTGTATACCGCATAGAACCATAGAATGGTTTGGGTTGGAAAGGACCTCAACATCATCTAATCCTAAACCCCCTGCCATGGTTCTCCATGGTTCCCAGTGGTTCTCCCCTCTTCCCCAAGGCAGCAGGGCACATTGGACCTCTTTTTCCCCAAAGCAGGAAACTATGTCCCATAAATCCAGTGGGATCATTGCTTGCCCCAGCCTGCCCATGCATGGCCTGCACTCTCCAGATGGCCAAGGTTTTCCTATCACTAAATCCTGCTAAATCACAGCATCCCAGACTGGGTTGGGTTGGAAGGGACCTTAAAGCTCCCCCAGTTCCAACCCCTACCATGGGCAGGGACACCTTCCACTGGAGCAGCTGCTCCAACCTGGCCCCATCCCTGAAGACACTGAAGGATGGGAGCTCACGTCCATCTCATGCCCTGCAGACACTCTGGAGACGATGCACAAGGGGAGGTCAGAGCTTTTATTAGCCCAGCTTCTGGAGCTGGAAAAATCCAGCCCATCCTTCAGGCACAGGAGCTCATCTCCTTGTCCCTGCTTTCTAATTATATCAGTTGATCTAGTGCAAGCACGTCCCGCTCCCCATGGACCGCTGCCTTCATTACATCCCCAGCTCTGCCCTTCGCAAGCACTTGGAGGCATAGCCAAGCCATAAACCATCCTACCTGAGATGTTGGGAATGGGAAAACCATCCCACTTCAGGCATTTCCCTGCAGTGGGGTCTTCTGCCTCCAGCAATGCAATGGGACAAGGACATGTTTGCTTTGGCCGGACCATGTGTTGTCCAAAGCCAGGGAGAGCTGTCCCTGTAATGGGAAGCAGCTGGGATGGCTCAGAAAGGCCAGGAAAGGAGAGGATGAAGACATTCCCAAATCCATCAGGGACACTGAGCTGCACTCCTATGGTCTCCTGCATTACACAGAGCGGATCCACACCTCCCATGGCTCTCCTGCTCCGTGCACTGTGGTCCTGCTCTCCCTGCCAGGGCAGGGGGGCCCTGGGGAAGACCAGGATGAATTTCTCCCTCCCCAAACACACACATCCCTTAAAGGGCCTTTAGGAGAAGCCAGAGCTCCCCCAGTTCCAGCTCAGCAGAGGCATAAATCCCCGTCTCCAGTAGGGAGCTGAACACAGCCCATAAAGCACAGCTCTCGTGCCAGGCTCAGGGAGACCCTGATGTTCCACAGCTTCCAGCTCCTCCTTTAATGGGAATCATCAATCACTGCTGCCGAGCTGCTCCCTGGGCAGCCATTGCACAGCAGGAGCCTGCCCTCCTCTTACCTCCTATCTGCAGGCTGCTGTGCTCTACCCCCCTGCCTGTGGGTATCCCAATCCGGGATGCAGGTAGATCTCTTTGGGAATCGGGATGAGCCCATCAACCAGGAGGGGGTTTCGCAGCCTTGTGTCCAAGTGGGATGTTTGCTCTTTGGTTTGTGCTCCTCTACTGGCATTTTGTGTCATCCCTAGCATGTTCCTTAACCCTGCAGGCCTCAGTTTCTCTCTGCTTGGCAGCCCCCCAAGCCCAGAGCAGGAATGGCTGAGGATTGTACTGAGTGGGAACTGAACTGGGAACTATAGAATCATAGAATTATAGAGGTTTGTGTTGGAAGGGAGCTTAAATCCCATCCAGCTCCAACCCCTGCCACAGGCAGGGACCCCTTCCACTGGAGCAGCTGCTCCAAGCCCCTGTGTCCAACCTGGCCTTGAGCACTGCCAGGGATGGGGCAGCCACAGCTTCTCTGGGCACCCTGTGCCAGTGCCTCAGCACCCTCCCAGGGAACAGCTTCTGCCTTATCTCCAATTAAGCTCCCCCTGTTTAAGTTTGAACCCATCACCCCTTGTCCTATCACTACAGTCCCTAATGAACAGTCCCTCCCCAGCATCCCTGAATCCCCCTTCAGATACTGGAAGCTGCTCTGAGGTCTCCACGCAGCTTCTCTTCTCCAGGCTGAACAGCCCCAACTTTCTCAGCCTGTCTCCATACAGGAGCTGCTCCAGCCCCTGAGCATCCTCGTGGCCTCCTCTGGACTTGTTCCAACAGTTCCATATCCTTACATTGAGGACACCAGAACTGCACACAATGCTCCAGGTGAGGTCTCACCAGAGCAGAACAGAGGGGCAGGATCACCCTGACCTGTGTCTCACACTCCTTTTGGTACAGCCCAGATAAGAGCTGTGCAAACCCAACCTTGTGTCTATAGCAGTGATGGTGTGACCTGCAGAGCACGAACAAACTCATCCCACCCAGGATCCGCAGCTCAGGAAGGCTGTGCGACAGAGCTGGCACCGGCCAAACCAATCCCTTGACATTCCTTATGGCTTTGCCTCCCCCTCCACATTCACAGGGGCCTGAAGTAGGTTTTAATAATAACATTAAAGGGGATAAATCCCTGAGCAACCAAACCCAGGCCCTGTGCCCACCAGGACAGCAGGTGAGCTGCATTCCCGATGGCTGGAAATGAAAGGAGGGATTATTTCCCTCTCCTACAATGCGCAGGGTGAGCAGTACCAGCCAGCCTAGTTGGCAGCACAGGACCTGGCTGACATCAGCATAGCCTCAAGCTCCAGGGGTGAGGAATGGTGTCATTGCTTTGTTAAATGCATTTCCTCCTGTTGGGTTTAAGGGGGTAAAAGGGATCTCTTTAGTCTAAAAACAAGTCCTACAAGCCCCATAAACAGCTTCTCCATGCCATGGTTCCCCCCATCACCAGCACAGCTCTGTCAGCACCGGTTGTGTGGATGCATCCGCTCGGAGATCACTCCTCAAATTCCTTCTTCAATGAACTTCCCATTAAAAGCAGACTGAGCTGAGCTCTGAGGCAGAAGCTGTTCCCTGGGAGGGTGCTGAGGCACTGGCACAGGGTGCCCAGAGAAGCTGTGGCTGCCCCATCCCTGGCAGTGCTCAAGGCCAGGTTGGACACAGGGGCTTGGAGCAGCTGCTCCAGTGGAAGGGGTCCCTAGCTGAGGGTATAACAGTGGTTATAGCCCCAGCTTTGGCTAGGGCATGAACCAGGAGAATCCCTTTAGCTCCAGTCCCTCACCCTTGCCATGGGGTGAAAAGCAATCTTGCACCCTCCAGGGTTTTACAGACCAGCAGATTTGGGCTGATGAATAACGTTTCCCTGCTCCAGCTGCCGGATAAACCCAGGGCATCTGCCAGCTCCGGAGCAAAACTCCCATCCCAAAGTCCAGCACAGGATTACAGCCACATCCCCTTCCTGTGAGGGACAGCAGGCAGGAGATAACACCAGCCCCCCCACACTGCCTCCCACTGCCACCCCTTGAGCATCCCAGCAGGGGCCATGTCTCTATTTCAAGCCCCACTGCAGGAAGAAGAATAAGAAGAATAAGAATCCCTTCATTTCCTTCGGACACTTATCCTCTGAGGATCTTGATCCCGAGGGCGAGTGACACAAACACCCTTTAAATCCATCACAGCAGGCTTAGGGGAGGATTAGCTGATGCCTCTGCAGGCTTTATGCCAGCTCTGGGTTGGAGCTGGTCCCTCAGCCCCACTTCCTACCCTGGTAGCCCCATCCATTTCCCAAAGGAGATGCTTGCAGGCAGAACTGGAGCAAGCCTGGTTCTAACTCCCATTGGGATGTTGTTGCATCCCAAGCAAGCCCAGGCTGGCAACTCACTTCCCAATGTGGCAATCATGTTTAATTGTGGAGCTGGTTCTGGTGCGGGTCATGGATGTGGATGCGCATCACCTCCTGCCCTCTGCCTGCACTGCAGCCAGGGAAGGGAAAGGAAGGCTATTCCCAGGCTGTTTGACCCTCACATTGCAGCAGAGGGAAGAAACCCCCTTCTCCTCTCTTTCCTTTGGGGATGTTCCCTATGGAGTAGCCCAGATATTCCCCAATGAAGAACTGACTTCCCTCTCTCATCCCAACCTAGCTGGTGAGCATCATCCCTCTGTCATTCCCTTCATGTTTGCAAGCAGTTACTTGGATCACTTCCCATTCTTGATGCTGTTCCTCCTTAATTTGTCTCAGCAATGTTCCCCCCCCCCTTAGCTCTATTGCTACCCACTGCAACCCCTTCTCCTCATCCCATTTCCCACCCATGGGGGCTTTTTGACCCCCCAGCTCTCACAGATCCTCCCGGAATGGCTTTCCTCCAGCACAGGCAAGCTTGCATAATAGCTGTTGACACCTTAACTTCATTCCAATCGATCTTGTTTGCTAATTAGCTGATTGCACTAGTTGGCATGAATTACCTTGGGGAATTCTGCTTCCCTGTGGGTAGGCAGTGGCCAGTGTCTCAGGTAAGAGATGGGAATCACAGCGATGGGATGGGTTTTGCTCCAGGGATGCCTCTTACAGGCATCCCTGTGTCCTATAGAGATGCAGAGGAGTTCCAAGAGGGGAACAGTGATTTTTAACTCCCAGAGTGCCTGGAAAGCACCAAAACTCCAAGCACATCATACTGCAGAGCCTAAATTGGTATAAGGTGCCTATTTACAGCATGAAGCAATGAATGGATGCGATTCCTGAAAATGCAACTGGGGATCACTCAAATACTGGGTTAAAGATAAAGCAAATGAAGTAGCTTTTCACAGAGGGCATCATTCCCTTGCAGAAATCCCTGCTAAGTATTCATGGAGGACAAAACACCATTAGGTTGGATGAGGAGGGACCAGGAGTCAATGGAGAATGAGTACCTTCCAATGGCATTAAACCATTCAGGGGGTCCAAAGGCAACCTCAAGTGTGAGGTATCCCTAAAAACGCTTGCTGGAAATATGGGGAAGGAACATGAGTTTCTCCTATTCCTGGTCCTGTTTTCTCTAAGCATCAGCTGCATAAGGAGGATGAAAGCTGGGAGGACCTCCATGTACCCCAGCTAGAAATACCCTTGTCCCATCCCTTGGCACCCAGTCAGATCCATCACTTCCCCATTCTTCATCAGACACTTCAGTGCTAACTCAGACTCATTTCCAAACCAGAATAACCATAACCAAAGCACCTCACACTGCATATTCCCATCTGTGAAGCCGCCTGGGTCATCCAATACATCCTGCCCCAAGTGAAGCTGAAAGGATCTGCAAAGTCCTATTTTGCATGAGGCATCTATTTATATTGACAGCTTCCCACGCTCCATCCCTCCAGTCCTGCATCACTTTCTGCCAGCTTCAGATGCATCACTCCAGCTCTTTCCCCTTCTCTTCAGTATTGCCCTGCAGTTATCATCATTCCAGCTTTCTGGGATCAGAAATCCCAGGACATATAGAGAGGATGAGCATCACTCCTCATCCTGCTTCCATGGGGCTCTTGGGAGCAAATTAATGTTATCCCTAAGCCATGCCATTTAGTGCCTTCCTTGGTTACTAATGGGCTAGAAAGCACTTGGTTGCCCCTGTGCAATACAAGGACAATATCCTGCTTCTGCCCAAGCCAGAAGATGAATTATTGAGCGTTTCAGCCTATTCTCTGTTGTTATCAGCAATTTCCTGATCTCCGGCTTGGGGATGGGGAGCGCTGCTGCAGCTCAGTTATTTCACTGCTCTTCATCCTGCAGAAATCAAACCAAAAGCTGCTTCCTCCTTGTTGTCTGTGAACCTCCAGGAGAGATCTGATATGGGGCAGCGTTTGGGATGGGGATTCATCCATTGTAAACTGAATTGCAGAGTAAATGCCATAATCTTCTGCAGTCAGAATAGCAACAAGCTCTTGTTCTGGTAACCAATGTTGGTTGTTCTACAGGGGAGAAAAGACAGGCTGAATGTCACTGGGGTCTCCAAGACCTTTTGACTCTCTGATAGTGCTGCCAAAAGGCCATATTGCTGGCCAGACCTTCCATTCTTTCTTTCAAGAGGGTGATATTATTAGCTGATATTCAGGATGAATGCATACCACAAACAGGTCTCCATCACATGTAACACCATCAATCACTGCCAGCCACCCGGCTGCACAGAGCTGTCACCTTGCCATCTGTGTGGGTCACAGGGGGTCCATAAGGAATCCCAAGGCCAAGTGTCATGGTCACAGCAGATGCAGCCCATCTCTGAGCCAGGTTTGCAGGCTGACATCACCTGAGGCTCCCAGCACCCCCTGTAACCATCTGTGATGTGCTCTGAGCACTTGGCAGATGGAGAAAGTGGGTTCTGGTGGGTACTAAGGGAGATCCTGGGCTTGGATTAGTTACTTGGTGGCTGAGTTTCCAAGCATGCAGTCATCAAATCCCAGCCTGGTTTGGGTTGGAAGGGACCTTAAAGCTCCTCCAGCTCCAACCCCTGCCATGGGCAGGGACCCCTTCCACTGGAGCAGCTGCTCCAAGCCCCTGTGTCCAACCTGGCCTTGAGCACTGCCAGGGATGGGGCAGCCACAGCTTCTCTGGGCACCCTGTGCCAGCGCCTCAGCACCCTCCCAGGGAACAGCTTCTGCCTCAGAGCTCAGCTCAGTCTCCCCTCTCTTGGGCAGGTTCAAGCCATTCCCCTTGGCCTGTCCCTACAGGCCCTTGTCCCAAGCCCCTCTCCAGCTTTCCTGCAGCCCCTTTAGGCACTGGAGCTGCTCTGGGGTCTCCCCTTCAGGAGCCTTCTCTTGTTCAGGCTGCCCCAGCCCAGCTCTCTCAGCCTGGCCCCATAGGAGAGGAGCAGGAAGAGCTCAGACCCATCCAGGAGGTCTCAGCAGCACAAGGGACTGGGGTGATTTATGATGCTGCAGCAGAGGGGTGAATACAGCTCATACAGAGACTGCATCAGATCTGGCCAGGAGATGGATACCCCATTTTTACCACTGCGGAGGAGTGCTGCTGGTGGAGCTGTCATTGAAAGCTCTGTGAGGGATGAGTGGTGTGCGTGGGGGCAGCTGCCTCTGTTGATCCATAGGAGGAATTGGGTGAGGACATGGGATACATCAGAGAGGAACAGACCCAGTCAGGGAGCAAGAGCAGTAGGAGAAGCTGAGGTCTGTGTTTGTATTTGTATTTGGATTGTTTGGACACAATGAAATTCCCTCCTCCTCTTATCCCAAAAACAGCCACATCCCAAGAGGCATTGAGTGCTGCTGAACCCATTCAGAACACATCAGGGTCAAGCCTTTTTAATGCAAGGAAAGAAAATAAACCCAAAGACAAAAAGCCATTCTGGAGGAGGGGAGGGGAAGGAAGTGGTTCCCTTAATATCAATGACAACCCTTCCTTTAACCCCAGCTGCAGCCGTGGGTTGGGTGTTTGCATCAGCAGGACCAAGCAGGGCAGGAGATGTAAGCACATCCTTTTGCAGCTTTCTTTTGGTGGGAGAAGGCCTCAGTGATCAAACCACAGAGCTTTGGGTTAGGACCATGAGGATCTGGGTGCTGGGAAGGGTTGAGTGGGACAGGATGGGATCCTGCATGGAGAAGGGAGCTGGCTGGCACCAAGCTCACCAAGCTGTTTCCATCTGGCTTCAGTACATGGATCTGCTTCTCTATCCCATCTCCTGCGGTCACCACCCCTCTTGCCAATAGGATCTCATGTCTCTGTGGGCTCCTGGGGTGGCCTGGTGGCTATTGGAGGCTGTGTTGCCCCTGGCTGTGATCCCAGATGGACAAACCCCCTGAAACAACTGGGATTGTGTCTTTCCTGCTCTTCTGCTCTTTAGCTGGAAACACCAAATGAGAAGGGATCGTTGAGCCATTTCCATGTGGGGATAAAGCTCTGGCCCTTGGGAAGAGATGGGGAGGATGCTGAGCTGGAGGGAGTGGATTTCAAACCAGAGACAGCTGAAATACAGCTTGATGGGGATGGACACACAGATGGTTGGAACTGGATGATCGTAAGGTCCTTTCCACTCAAATCATTCCATGATTCTATAAGGTCCTGCTTTCTGCTGGACGCCTTATTACAATGGAGGAGGTTGCCTGCAGTCATAGAAAACCCCACTGCTGGGTCTGAGCCCCAAAAGGGACCCCAGCAAACCCCTACAGAAGAAGAGGATGAGGATGCTCATCCACCCTCCTCTCAAGCCCACTCTGCTGGGATGCTGGAGCATCTCCCCTTAGTGCCACCACCCTGCAGCCTGTGAGGACAGGGCTGTCTCTGTGATGATGCCCAAGGGTCACTCTGGAGACAGCCACATAGAATCATAGAATAGTTAGGGCTGGAAAGCACCTTAAGATCATCCAGTTCCAACCCCCCTGCCATGGGCAGGGACACCTCACACTAAACCATGGCACCCAAGGCTTCATCCAACCTGGCCTTGAACACTGCCAGGGATGGAGCATTCACAACCTCCCTGGACAACCCATTCCAGTGCCTCAGCACCCTCACAGTAAAGAATTTATTCCTTATATCCAATCTAAACTTCCCCTGTTTCAGTTTGAACCCGTTACCCCTTGTCCTATCACTACAGTCCCTAATGAACAGTCCCTCCCCAGCATCCCTGTATCCCCCTTCAGACACTGGAAGCTGCTCTGAGGTCTCCACACAGCTTCTCTTCTCCAGGCTGAACAGCCCCAACTTTCTCAGCCTGTCTCCATACAGGAGCTGCTCCAGCCCCTGAGCATCCTCGTGGCCTCCTCTGGACTTGTTCCAACAGTTCCATGTCCTTTCCATGTTGAGTGCACCACAACTGCACACAATGCTCCCAGTGAGGTGGTCTGTTTGGGCAGAGAAAGGCCATTTCCCCACATCCCTGTGACTTGAAGCAGGAATTTGCGGTTTGTGATGGGTGAGTCAACGTGAACGGGAAAAATCCGGCTATTTTAAGACCACTGACATCTAGGGGAGGGAAGGGTAACCCCATTCCCTCCTCCCACAGCAGTGCCTTGCTGGTGGTGCAGCCGCATCAGACCGGGACCAGGCAAACGCATAGCATCAATGCAACACTGACATGGGCAAGAATGGCTCTTCAGAGACAGTGCCTGACTAGAAGCAGGGAAGAAAACCCCATAACCACAGGAATATGAAGCCTGCTTTATGTTCCCTCAATACTCATGGAGATGGGGAGACTGAGCTGAGCTCTTAGGCAGAAGCTGTTCCCTGGGAGGGTGCTGAGGCGCTGGCACAGGGTGCCCAGAGAAGCTGTGGCTGCCCCATCCCTGGCAGTGCTCAAGGCCAGGTTGGACACAGGGGCTTGGAGCAGCTGCTCCAGTGGAAGGGGTCCCTGCCCGTGGCAGGGGTTGGAGCTGGAGGAGCTTTGGATCCAACCCAAACCATTCTGGGATCAATTCTATGATTGCAATTTGACTTTGTGCATTTTGCACTGGTTCATGTTTGATTTCTGGTCCATTAACTTGTCAAGCATCCCTTTGAATGCAGGTACCCACTGAGCATCAGCTACATCCCATAGCAGGCTGCTCCCCAGTCAGCTACCACTGCATGAGGAAGGGGTTTCTGCTTTTCCCTCCTAATTCCTTCCTTTGCCTGCTTCCTGATGGCTTTTGCCTAAATGCTTCTTTCCACAATGAACGGAGACAGAGATCCACACCTGCATCACTTGGTTATCACTGCAGTCCTGCTCCCAGCTGAACGCTGTCTGAAGCACTGCCCCAAAGCCACCAACACTTCTAAACCCTCCTGGGGATGTCTGAGTGATTCATCAGCATTGATTCCTATCAAAGCCTCCAGAGCAGAGACACTGACAACACTTGTGGTAGCTGTAGAGACAGATCCCAAGGCAGTCCCTGTCAGCAGCGCAGGTGAGATGAACAACGTGGGATTGCTCACAGCCCAGGCAAATTAATAGGGATGCTGTGCTGGGATGAGCTCTGCCCCAGATGTAGGATGTACAAGCTGGTAACATGTGCCAGGCCCCTCCGGAGCTTGTTTCACAACTGCTTCCCATTTCACATGCGTGTCTGAGGCATTCTGCTGCCCTGAGCTCAAGGTAAGGCTGAGGAAGAACAGAGCAGGGATGAGACCCGGTGCTGGATCAACCCCAGGCAGCTTCCTTCTCCCTTTGCACATCCTTATACCAGCACAAAGCACCAGGACCCTTTGCCTTGCTTTAAGCCATAGATGCTGCTCTGATTCAGTTTGGATGTACAGCACAATGCATGGCTTTGGGAGCTGGGGAAGGGGTGTGAGGTTTGGTCACCAAGATCTCCCCATTCCATTAGGGCTGGATGGATCCTTGGCTTGACCCAGGGTGTTTGGGCTATTTGCTTAGTGCAAGGTGGTTGTGGTGAGCTGAGCAATATGGAAACCTGCTGGAATTAAGGAACTAGGGAAAAGGGATGCTCTGGAGAGCTGGTGTGTGGCCATGCTGTTGCTCAAGTAATTTGTCACTCTAAGGCTTGAATTAGGACAGAAATGCAATGCAAGGTTATGGATATCTCTAAGACAGGACAAAGAGACCAGAGCAATGGATGACTTCTGTGCACGGAGCCAGACATCCCCATGTGTGGCAGGAGATGTGTCTTGCTGTGTCTTTGTGAAGCAGAGAGTAGCCAGTGTCCGATCCCTTCCTTTGTCAGCTCCAGCCCTTCTATGGGATGATCTTCATCCCTATCTAACACATACCACAACTCCACTTAGAACCAGTCCTGGAGCTTATCCCTGGCCTTGCTTTACTCTTTCAAGGCTTCTGGTCACAACATCCCGTAAAAGATACAATAGGATTGGAAAGGATACAGAGAAAGGAAATGGGCAGGGAGCTGAGTTTCATGAGAACAACTTACCTAGGCTAGAAATCTCCAGCCTGAGAAAGAAATGATGGAGAAGAAGGTCTATATATAAGGGTCATTGCTTTCAGGGGGAATCATTCTCATGATGGAAAATAAGGTGTCCCAGATCATCATCTAGAGGTCATTTACATTCACCTTCAGGTATCCTGGTCATTGGCATGTCCTTGGGATGGGATGGGGTCTGCTTTAGGACACACTTGCCCCAGCACCCCCATGGTAAAACAGGCTGAAACTCCTTTTGCTTTTGAGCTCTGCTTGGATCCCTACACACACTCCCCATGATGCTGAAGTGTTTCAGTGCCCAGAGCATGCTTGGCTTCACACATGGTGAAAGCACCAACTAGACAGAGGTTAAAGGGCTTTCCTATGATGTATTTGAAGCTTAGGGACCAGGGGAAGGGGTGAGCTGTGCATGAGACATGGATGATTACACACCTCACTGCTCTGAGAGATGTGGTTAGGCTGGGGAGAGCAGAGCTTGACCCGAGCATTGCAGCTCTGGAGGAGATGCTCATTGGGTTGAGCATTGGCTCATTGGCTAGAGATGAGGGAGGAGGCCATGCTGTAAGTGAACAGCCAGTGTTCAAGCCTATAATAGGTTCTTGCAGTAAGAACAAGACCATTGCCCATTAGATCTGAGAGGTGATGGTCATCTTCTGGCTGATAGGGGCAGTGGAGAAAGGTTCTCTATCAGTCATGGAGTGCTTTAGGAAAGGCTAGAAGGCTGTAGAACACCGCAAGAGGGTTGAGCTGGAGGCGTATTAGCAGAGATGGAGACATCATGGATTGCTCTCTTTGTGCTGTCTGACCCTATGGGGTTTCCTTTACTGGAAAGACCATTTCTGAGCACTGACACCAGAGGTCCTGCAGGTCCTGAGAGTGACTGCAAACAGCAGCAAAATGGTTTTCCTTCTGGGCAGGCCTCCCCTTGCATCCGCTGGGTTGTTTATGCAGCCACCACAGGGCAGCTCACAGGGTTTCATTAGGTCTGGCCCTAATTACAGCTCTGCTGAGCTTTGCTGTCCTCTTCTTCCTACATCCTCCAGTTCTCTGTATCTTCTGGGTGGAAAAACACAAAACAGAAAGAGGGAGAGTTTGAAACCCCTTTCCACAAGGTTATTTTCCATCTGGGGATGCATAATCCATGATGCACACACCCACAACACAGTCAGAAACACCTTCTCATCAGGTCCTGGAGATGCTGGTCCTCACTCCCATGCAGAGCCCCTCTTTTCCATTGTCTTGATGGGGTGTCCAAGGCACAGATTTATGAGGTTAGGAAGCCTTCCAGATGAGATGTCCCCAGGTAAAACGTGTCTGTAAGCATGGTAATAGTGGTGCACAGCATGGAGCAAGGGGGAGGTAAGGAAATGTGTGCTTGGCCAAGCGATGCTGGTCCATCAGAGCTCTGAAGGACAATGTGGGGTTAGAGATACACACCATGCTGCTGTAGGAGCTTCTTTGGGGGGCATGTGGATGTATCCCCTCACCATTGCATTTGCAGCAGACCTGGTGCTTTCCAGTGCTCTCAGGCTGTTTATAGGCAAATGGAAAATGAGGAGCAATCCAGACCTATGCCTCATTCATCCTCCATCCCTGCCCCAAGGCTTGCTGCCGTGTCCTTCAGGCTGCCCTTAGAGAGCAGAGCCTTATCCCATGGCCAGCTCCAGCTCCCCAAGCAAGGCAGAGCACATGAAAAGCTCTCCATCAAACCAAATCGTTTGCAACCTCTGCATCCACTTCAAAGCCTTATTTCCCTTTTGCAGGGGATCCGGAGGGATGGGAGAAGCATTCAAAGCCCAAAGCTGGTTCTGAAGTCCAAAGCTGGGCAAACAAAACGGTTTGTTTGATATGCCAGAGCAGAAGCCCATGGGAGCAACACCTCCCTGCAGAGCAGGTCGCTTCTTTAGCAAGTGAGAAATGGTTTCCTCACCTTCAGAGCACTAAGGGAGGAATCAAAGAGCATTGGAAGGAGCAGGGATAGCCAAGCCGTAGCTTTGCCATTCATCCCACTGGATCCCCACCAGCCCAGGAGGCACTGAAGGAGACCACAACAGTATTCCCCTCTTTACACATCACATCAAAACCTCAAAGCCACCCTTTCCATAGGGACTTGGGTCAGTGGCCGCACTAGACTCCAAATGTTTTCCTAGCTGGAACATGAAAAGAAACCCCTACCCCTGTCTAGCTCCACAGCCAATGTACACAGAATGATAAAGACCCTGGCACACGTATCTTGCACAGGCTAATGGTAGGAGTTGGAAGGTAACGTGATGATGTTTTCTTTAGATGTGTGGTGCAGATGCAATCACTGCTCCGGAGATGCCAGCCACAGATGACGCAAAGATGCCTTTATGTAATCAGCTGCTTCGTGCTATGGAAAGTTTCCCTCTCTGGCCCTATTTTCCTCTCCATTCCTTTTTGGTTTTCACTCTAAACTCTCCCTGGCTTATTCAGAAGGTGATGGGTGAGGCCAATAGGCTAAATGGGCAGCAGGCAGATGGGTAGTGGTGTAGAAAGCCTATTCCTGGCTTAGCCTCCCATCCCTATTCCTGATGGAAACCATCATCAGTGAAGGAGCAAAAGGAGTTAATGGCTTTGCATCTGCTGTGCTGGGAAAAAGCCCCTGTTCACCTTTCCACCTGATGGGCTGGAAGGGGGTCACATTGCAGCCAGGTCTCCCCCTATCCTTGGCATCTGCTATGGCTTTAGACATCAGTGGATGCCGAGCAGCCATCTGCCCCATCCAGCACACTGTGGAGGAGCACATGCATGGAGACCCCACTGTCCCCTGCTCATCCTTGGGAGATGCCAAGGCTGCCAGTGAACCGCAGAAGGAATCTGGTTTGGTATTGCAGGGATGAAGGTTTGGTGGGACACATCACTTCAGTCTCTGCAAAGGTTGCTCTAGGCTGTATAAAGATCTCCCAGGTGACTCACAGTCACTTCTGCAGGGTGAAACCACAGCATGATCACAGGCATCCAGCCAAATTTGCTTCCAAAACAGCTATTTTTGCCCAAGGAACCTTTCTGAGGTTTTCAGTTTTGCTGAATAAATTCCTCTCTGTATCACTGCCTTTCTCCCATGGCTGGACAGGCAACGGAGGTCAGGGACGTGGGTGTCTTCAGGCATAGGTTTCTTCCACCTCCAGTGGTGGACAGAGGGGACACAGTCATAGAATCATGTACCAGAATCATGGGATGCTTTGGGTTGGAAGGGACCTTAAAGCTCCTCCAGCTCCAACCCCTGCCATGGGCAGGGACCCCTTCCACTGGAGCAGCTGCTTCAAGCCCCTGTGTCCAACCTGGCCTTGAGCACTGCCGGGGATGGGGCAGCCACAGCTTCTCTGGGCACCCTGTGCCAGTGCTTTACACATGATGAGTAAACCCTGCCTTGACTGCAAATACTCAGGACAAAACGTTGATAAGAAACCCAACCCTATCCTGGGCTGCATCCAAAGCAGCGTGACCAGCAGGTCAAAGGAGGTGATCCTGCCCCTCTACTCTGCTCTTGTGAGACCTCACCTGGAGCATTGTGTGCAGTTCTGGTGTCCTCAACATAAAAAGGACATGGAACTGTTGGAACAAGTCCAGAGGAGGCCACGAGGATGCTCAGGGGCTGGAGCAGCTCCTGTATGGAGACAGGCTGAGAAAGTTGGGGCTGTTCAGCCTGGAGAAGAGAAGCTGCGTGGAGACCTCAGAGCAGCTTCCAGTGTCTGAAGGGGGATACAGGGATGCTGGAGAGGGACTGTTCATTAGGGACTGTAGTGATAGGACAAGGGGTAATGGGTTGAATCTTAAACAGCAGAGGTTTAGATTGGATGTAAGGAAGAAATTCTTTACTGTGAGGGTGCTGAGGCACTGGAATGGGTTGCCCAGGGAGGTTGTGAATGCTCCATCCCTGGCAGTGTTCAAGGCCAGGTTGGATGAAGCCTTTGGTGCCATGGTTTAGTGTGAGGTGTCCCTGCCTATGGCAGGGGGTTGGAACTGGATGATCTTAAGGTCCTTTCCAACCCAAACCATTCTATGATTCTATGATTCTATGATCCTAGAGACATCAGCAGCGCCTGTGTCTGCTCCTACCCTCTTCCATCCCTCTTGTCTGGTCAAACCTGGGTTTTTTCTTGATGTGTTTTAGGACCTATTTTCGGCCATCCTGCCATCAGTTGAGGTGGCAAAAGTGGTTCATGAAGATCTGTGCATCTCATTATCTCTGCACAGCATCCGAACCAGTGCATGGCTTAAGGAGGATGAGCCTGGGGATGAAGCAAGCTTGAATCCTTCAGTGGTGGGAAGCAGACTGCAGTTTAGAGAGCTGAGAAGGGGGGAACTGACCATGCATGGCCAGGAGAAAAGGAAGGAAAGGAAGAAAAGGAAGTGAGAGAGCTCATAGCTGGAGCAGGGAGTGGAGACATAGCCACTGGTTCACTCACTGGTGAAACCCATTTCCAGTCATGGTCCAGTGCTGGTGACTGTAGAGGAATTTGTCTTCAGGGCAGGGAATTCCCACATTCTTTGAGGATAAGGAAGCATGGGGAAAGCAATAGCTGGGGGATGTGTTTGCTGTATTCAGGTCATTTATTAACTGGAAACTGTAAGCTCCCCCTGAAGCCCAAGGCCATCGGCTGGTCATGGATTGAGGTGGAATTTCAGCCCACACACACCTTCATTGCAGTGTCCCTGTGGACTGGAAAGGGAATGTAGACCTGGAAATCCACACAGAGAGGCTCAATATCCACCACAGAAGTGCTTCCTGCTTGCTCTTCCAACCCCACTTCCCAAAGCTCCTTCCCAGGGCTTGAGGAATCTCTTGCTTCTGCTTTTGCTGAAGCCATTCAGCCACTTGGTATTGCCCAGAAGAGACAATGGCCAGGATAGAGATGGGGTAGAATGGGGGACAACTTAAACCTGAGGTTAAAGCTGAGGGCCCAGCCCATGCTCCTCCCTTATAAAGCTGGAAAACCCCTTCCACCCGAGCCAAGAGGGCTGTGCCGTATCCCTGATTCCCGATATGGACAGAAGCAGCACTTTCAAACAGGAGAGATGCAGACCTGGTGACTGCAGTGGAAACCCAGCCCTCCTGCCTGCTATTCTGCTTCAGTTTGGTTTCCAAAACCATCCGAGGATGTTAATGCAAGCCTCCTCAGTCCAGACATCAGCTGGGAAGCCTGGCAATGCCTGGCTTTCTCAAGGGGTACTGGGCACTGCATGATGGAGATCTCAGCATTGGCACCATCACTGCTTCTCCTGGGGCTGTTCAACAAAGGCATGAAATGGGAGAAGGGAAAAGAGGCAGCACTGCTCACCCACAGCCTTTCCTCTTCACTTTATAAGTTCAGGGAAAGGTCTTGGCCAACATGAATGAGGTTTGAGCTCCTGTGAGAGAAGCAGGCTCCTTCCATCCCTTGCAGGCTGTGTGGTTTGAAGGGCTGCTGAACAGGACCCAATTCCACTCATTCTTCCCATTAGCTGCCAGAAGGAAGGTGGTCACTTCATGTGCATTTCCATGGTTATGATTCCATTACACAGGACAGGGATCCCATAGGGTTAGGACCAGCTTTTACAGAGCATCGCATCCTATCCCTTGTCCTACACACCATGGCCAAGCCACTGCACTAGAGGTGAGCATCCCAGCACACACTGGGCTTTCAGCTGGCGATGCAGGAACCTCCCTGATTTACAGGAAGACCTGGACAAGGCACCAGGTTGTGTTGCCAGCACACAATGCACCAGGTTGTGTTGCCAGCACTGCAGAGGCTTTATCTGCCTTGTGTCGATACAGCTTATACCAGCAGGGATGGTTTTGCCAGCGTAGGAAACCATCCCTCTGGATGACATAAACCAGACTCTTTTGGCTTGCTCCTCTTGCCTCAAGCTGAGTGGGCAGATGTTGTCATGTATTGGAGATAGGAAGGGCCCCCCATTGCAGTCCATGGCATCAACCCAGCTCTGCAGTGCCAACACAGCCTTGGGACCTCCTGCCAGTGCTCTGTGGCAGCTTGGAGAAGGTCCTCTCCCATCCTCAGCTCTGGAGGGGGATGAAGGGGCCTCACATGGGCTCAGATTGTCCCATAACAGCTACTGGGGAAGAGCTTCCAACAAGCCTGGTTTGGAGATAGTGCAGTGGTTGCAGTGTACAACCTGCTGTATGTCAAGCATTTACGAGTACAGTCAGCTCGCAGCTGAGATCTGAAGATGGGTTTAAGTCATTGTAAAGCTCTGGAGCTCTCCAGCCCAGCTTTACAGCTCAAGCAGGACTACCATCATCACCAGACACCCCAGAATGGAGACACCTTCACCTCACTTATAACCTGGAAGCATGTGCAATAGGCTGGACACCCTCATTTAGGAGTTATTTCTGCTCCTTAAGGCTTTGAAAACTATTGAACTCTTGTCCTTGTACACCAAGGAATGTGGATTGAAGCTTTTCCTCACATCAGGATGCTTTGCACTGAGAAGTTGCTCCCCAGAGCTTTTAAGGAAGAAAGGGGGTGAGGACCTGGCACAGGGTGCTCAGGGAATCTGTGGCTGCCTCATCCCTGGCAGTGCTCAAGGCCTGGTTGGACACAGGGGCTTGGAGCAGCTGCTCCAGTGGAAGTGAAGCAGAGGCTTGGAATTGGATGAGCCTTAAGGTCTCTTCCAACACAAATCAGTCTGGGATCCTATGGATAAATCCCAGTGTAAGAAGATGGTCTCTGCTTCCATTTCCATCTCTATCCTTGCCTCATCACATGCGCAAGCACATCAATGCTTTCTGCCCACCACTCCCCACGGAAAGCCATGGACCAGTGATGCTCCTTCAGACCTCACTGCAGCTCACATCTTGCTGCTTCCCTGATCAGTGCTAAAACACTTCACCACTTCTGCTGCTGCATCCAGGGACCTCCGAGAGCTTTGGGAGCTTGGAATGAGATGGCTTGAAGAGGAATGAAATCACCCTGTGAGGGTGCTCATGTCACTACTGCAAGGAAAAGGCAAAGGAACACAGAAGGATCTGAGGAACACTGGGTTTGGGGGTTGATAGTCTTTCTTTCCTCAAAAGGAAGGATTTGGGGGGAGAAAAACAGGAAAAAATCCAATATCTTTATTTATGAAAACTGAGTTTTGTTTTATTAAAGGGTCATAAAAAAACCAAAACAACAATTTAACTGAAAAAAGAAAAAACGCCTCAAAAAAAAAACCCAAAACAAAATCACCCCAAATCCTGAAACATTTCCACAGAAATCAGTCTCAAACAGGAGGTTTTTCCTGCAGAAGAGTAAAGCTCAGCAGGAATCCCCAGGGTCCCATTTGACAGCAGTCAAAGGCATCCACTGAGCAGAGAAAGGGAATCTGCCTCTTTCCTTTCCTCCTTTCTTCCTTCTCCCTTTATTGTGCTCTGCACAATGATGCTGCCTGCAAACAAGGGGGCTCTGTTGGCTCTCAGAGGTGGTGGAGGTGGGAGGTTGATGTCTCTGTAATCAGAGACCTGGGTTAGGAATGGGAGCTCCGGGTTCAATAGTTTAGGATGCGCCTGGAGCATGGGTTATCCCGGAGTTCCCAGCGTTCACCAAAGCCTTTTCCATCCTGATTTATTCATCTGTGGGAAGCACTAAGATGTAACAGCTCCCAAAGGGAGACAAGCACAGTCTTAACCTGCTCAGGAAGCTGCCTGTCTCCTGTAAGATCTGCTGAGCCTGGGTATGCTGCGGCTCCAAACAGAGCTGCCAAGGGCTCCTTGGCTTGGAAAGCTTCACTAGATCCCAGCAGTGGGAATGTCCGTGTCCTGAGGGAGCTCCTGGATCAGCTGTGGTTATTGCATGAGCAGTCCCTGGGATGGAAAGGGCTTGAGCTGTTCATGGCTATTTCCAAGGTGGGTGAGAAGGTGAAGGGAAGGCTCCTGAAGGGGAGACCCCAGAGCAGCTCCAGTGCCTAAAGGGGTTGCAGGAAAGCTGGAGAGGGGCTTGGGACAAGGGCCTGTAGGGACAGGCCAAGGGGAATGGCTTGAACCTGTCCAAGAGAGGGGAGACTGAGCTGAGCTCTTAGGCAGAAGCTGTTCCCTGGGAGGGTGCTGAGGCGCTGGCACAGGGTGCCCAGAGAAGCTGTGGCTGCCCCATCCCTGGCAGTGCTCAAGGCCAGGTTGGACACAGGGGCTTGGAGCAGCTGCTCCAGTGGAAGGGGTCCCTGCCCGTGGCAGGGGTTGGAGCTGGATGGGATTTAAGGTCCCTTCCAACCCAAACCATTCCATGATCCTATGCCATGCATCCTGCTGCTGGGAATCTCTTCCAGCAATGTACAACCCAGTCTGCTCCTTCCAAGTTCTTTGCTTCTGAAGTCAAATGGCAAAATTAAGAGCTTGAGTCTCCACGGGACTCCCATTTTGGTAGAATTTACACCTCCCCATGCACCCCAGCAGCCCATTTTGTGCAGGTTAAGTGCATGTGTAACCCGCATTTGAGTATTGTTAGCATTATTGCTGTTTTACCTCTCTTGCTGCTATTAGCCCACCGATGATGCTGTGGCCGGGGACTCCTTTGATACACAGACATCCTGCCAATAGCAAATTCACTTGAGCAAATAAGTCTAAATGAGCAGCAGCTTTGTGTAGCTTTATTCCCCTCATTGTACTCCATCCAAGGCTGCAAATAATCCAGTATAAGTGCTGAGGCCGGCTGGCCCCCAATGGGAAGCCTATTTGCTCTCCTGCCACAGTGCTGGCAGGCAGGAGAAGGAGCTCAGGACCATCTGGTATCACCAAGGCTATGCTCTGAAAGAGTTGGGTTTGGATGGCAAAGGAGGGAGGGCAGGATCCAGGTCCAGGTTGATGGGATGAGCATCATCCCATTTGCCCAAATGGGCTGAAATCAGCCAGAAAACACCAAAGTTAGGGGATGGTCAATGTGCAGATGGATCATTTCACACTCATCCTCATCTGCAATAAGCAGGGGTGAAAATTGCTTCCTCCTTCCATTTTGTCTGTGCAGAATCATGTTAATGGGCTACAACAGGATCAAATCCCTCTTTTTATGTTGCTGTTTCGTATGTGCACAGCTTTATCAAGGAGTCTGGGGTTGCTATGGGTTGGCACATACAGAGAATATGGTATCAGACTCCTTTCAGTGCCTCGCTGAGATTTAGGAGGTCAGTTAACCCAAACCACCTCCAGAAGAAAGGCTGAGGCTGTTCCACAGTTATCAGGCTCTCTGCCCCCTGTATCTGTAGTGAATGGGGTCATCTGGGAAGCATCCCCTTTCCCATCAGGATGGGAAAGTTGAGAGGGGTCCCATATTGGGAAGACCCCAAAATGACTGTTTGAGCAAAACAAGGCTTTGGATCCCAAACCCCCCTTTGAAAAAAGCCACATTGGCAGACTGCAAACTCCTTGTTTGAGCAAAAGCTGCCAGACCCCAAAATTCCCATATGGAAAAACCCAGCTGTGAGACCCCCAAATTCCCATTTCAGCAAAACCATCAGACCCCAAATTCCTTGTTTGAGCAAAAAAAGCCTTTGAATCCCAACATTCCCTATTTGAAGAAAACCCCCACAAAGCAGATGGCAGATCCCCAACATCCCCCACCAAGCTGTCAGACCTTTGTCTGTGCAAAACCAAGCCATCAGACCCCAAAATCCTGATCTGAAAGAGGAAAGCAAGGAGTCAGACCCCAAACCTCTACTTTGGGGTTGAACCCCAACATCCCCATTGAAGCAAAACATCAGACTCCGAAATCCTTTACTTGAGCAAAACCAAGCCGTCAGACCCCAAATCCCCATCTAAGCAAAACCAAGCCATCAGATCCCCAAACCCCAATTCAAGCCAGACCCCTAAATCCCTATTTGTATAAAACCCAACCTCTCAGAGCCCGAATCTCCCATGTGAACAAAACCAGACCCCCAAAACCTCATTTGACCCAAACCAATCCATCAAACCCCATTAACCATCGCTGAACCAAGGACCCTGAAGTCCCACATGTGAGGATTTGGGCTCATTCCCATGCCGATGGGCACAAAGAGTTAAGATTCCATGGGCGCAAGCCTGCAGTGGCCAATCACAGGGAGCAGAGCCCGGCCCTTGGCCCCAGCCCAGCAGCAGGTTGCTCTCTGCAGGTATTAGTTTGTTTTCCTGGCCGGGGTACCAAGCAGGGAGGCAATGAACCACAGGACCCATGGAGAATGGGGAGCCCCGGATGCATCCCTGGGTTATCCAGGTAAATCCCATTGCGTGCTGGCTTTTGGGAAGCTCTTTTCTTTCCCCTTGTTCCCTGTCTTGCTGCGTGTCTTTGTTTGGGAACAGAAAGGGGCCAGGCAGGGGAAGGGAGGGTTTGCAGTGGATTAATGTGTGGGACCTGCTGCAGGTGCCTCTTTGGGATGGGATGTACTCACTGGGCTGTGTTTGCATTGGGGGTCAGAGCAGAGATGGGGTGCATGGGGGTTGGTGCTCAGTGTGGGGAGTGGTATTTCCCCTTCCTATAAACCAAGCACCAGGACCTGGCACCCCGGTTGGGTTTGGGGCACCATTCTGGTTAATGGCACTAATGCTGGTGGGGAGGACAAGCCACCATAGGGGCAAAACACCATGGGACCTTGTTCTGAGTATGGGAGGGAGTGAGCACTTCCCAGGCTGGCTCCATGCCCTTGAAATTCCTTAGGGTGAGTTAATGATAAATCACCACCGGGTCAGTAACGTGGTGGGAGCTGGTGGAGGGCACCCTCTTGTCCTTCCTGCTGGGACTCAGGTTAGGGAATGGCAAAGCCAGGCAGGGGTTGTGGGGATGGCAGCTTGGAAACCCAAAAGGCAGGAATCAAACTTCCCCCTTGCAACACATAGGCCAAGGCAAGGGTCTGCTGACAATGGGGGTCCTCCTGCTCCCACTGTGAGGCATTCAGGGCCAAGGAGTGGGTCTGTAGCAGGAGATCACATTGGGATCCCTGAGATCTGGGATATGGAGCCATGTGTTGATGCTCAGGCAGGTGCTGGGGTGCTAGACAAGGGATGTAGCTCCTCACTGGGTAACTTTCAGGGGGCAGCAGTGCTGTGCCTACACACTTCAATGGGACAGGAGCATCCCTGTGCCCCTGCTGCATCAGGCAGCACCAGGGGCTCTACCAGAAGCAGCTCAACTCCAGCCACCTTGCTGAAAAGAGAGCATCTTCATAGGGGGAAACTGAGGCAAGCAGGGCTGGGATGGCTTCAAGTGGTTCAACCTGTGGCATAGAGCATCCCAGAACCATAGAATCAGAATCCCAGCCTGGTTTGTGTTGGAAGGGAGCTTAAAGCTCACCCTGTTCCATTCTATGATCCTATGTTACATCTGCACATCACCCACTGAGGTTTCTCTGGGGCTTTGCCCACCTTGCTGCAGCCTCCAGAGTAATTCTGATTTCTTTCCTTCCTGGAGCAGCTCAAACCAGTGCAGTTTGCCAGGTTCTTGGTCCTTTATGCTCTTTTGGGTACAGAGAATCCTGTGGGTTAAAATGAGGATCACCCTGAGACGAGGAACTGTGATGGGATTGAATTGGGAAAGGTGAAGCAGCTTGTCTGGAGGTGCAATAGCAGTGCACAGATTGGTTATGCTGTCAGTAAGGGGTTTCCAGGTAGCTGCTGGGCTCTCTAAGCTTTGTGCTTGCAGAAGGATGCTCTGGGGCAGTGGTGTGGTCCACAGCATGGACCCAGCAGGAGCCTCTGCTGCTCTTCATCACCCTCAGCATCATCACTCCTGGGTGCTGCAGCAAAGCACAGTGAATAGGGATGGGGACTGTGTAGCACATGTATGGGGGGGTGTCCATTCCAGGAGCACCCCAGGCAGCAGAGGGAAGGAGGACAAGGAGGGGGACACGGAGCCAATGCCATGTGCTCTGCAAGGGAGGTTTCAGGCATTCTTTGCCATGATTCCACCTCCTGCCACTTCCTGGTGGACAGGAATGGAGTGGGGGGAGGTAGTGGAATGTGTCCCTTAGACACAGCTACCAACCAAGAAGGAAAACTGATAGGGAACAGGCAGGATTAGCCGGGGAAGGTGGAGCAGGCTGCACTATTCAGGCTTTGTGGGGAGAGAACAATGGGGCCTTTATAGAGAAGGGAGGTAACAGGCTGGCAGTCTGGCGGGGACAATTCAGTGCACACAGTGTCCCTTGGCCAGCTCCGGGGACAGGGCATGGGATGTGGGATGGGACAGTTTGGTACTCAGTGTCCCCTAGTCAGTTCCAGGGCCAGGGAACTGGGACGTGGGATGGGACAGTTTGGTATCCAGTGTGTCCCTTGGCACGCTGCAAGGACAGGAAAATGGGACATCGAAAGTAGGATGGGTCAGGTTGGTATATAATATGGCCCTTGGCCAGCTCGGGAGACATGGAAGTGGGACGTGGGATGTGGGATGGGACAAGCTGGTACCTAGTATATCCCTTGGCCAGCTGGGAGGGCAGTTAATGGGACATAGGAAGTAGGATAGTACAGGCTGGTACACAAAATGTCCCTTGGCCAGCTCAGGGAACATGGAAATGAGACATGGGATGTAGGATGGGACAGTCTGGTACCCAGTGAGTCCCTTGGCCAGCTGGGCGGACAGGAAACTGGGATGGTATAGCTTGATACCCAGCATGATTCTTGGCCAGAAAGCAAGAGAAGGAGCAGGGACATGGGATGGGACAGGCTGGTACTCATCATGTCCCTTGGCCACAGGTGAGGACATGGGGAAACTGGGATGCAGGAAATGGGACAGGGGATGGGCCAGTTTGGTACCAACACATCCTCCAGTGATGGGACTTGTCCCAAGGTGTCACTGCAAGCCCCACTATACAGACCACATCCGTGCAGAGATGGCTTTATTCTCCCTGCCACCTTCACACGGGGTCTCAATCCACAGCCACCTTTCCCAATGGGAATAACACTGGATGTATTATGAGAGCGCATCGGGCTGGTTCTGGGGACACTCAGCTGAGAGCGAGGAGCATCCCATGCTGGGGCCATCCCAAACCAAGTGCTGCCACCCACTCCAGACCTCAGCAGAGGGACCTTGGGGATGGAGAAAGCCACCGTCTATGGCACAGGGACCCTGGGGACAGAGAAAGCCACCATCCTTGGCAGCACAAGGAGCTCTCCAGAAGAGCCGCCTGGGTCTTTTCATCCCATCCCTTTTGTTTCAGGCTCATTATGTAAATGGCTGATGCTCCCCCGTAATGAGAAAGTGGTTTCCCAGAACACAAAAGGCTGTAATTATCTCATTAGCAGCAGAAAGGGAAAGGAAACGTTTTGGAGCCTCCTGCTTTTATTCCCCACAGCAGCCCAAGAAAGCACAGCCCCCAAAACGGGACCTGCCTGCCCCGAATCCTGACCCCCACACACAAATCCTGACCCCCACACATGATGCTGCCACACAGCCAGGAGAGAAAGGCAAAGGATGCTCCTCAAATGATAGCTACATAATGGGAGGGTTGGTGGCTTTGAACTGGGCCCAGTTATCCAGAGGATGCTGCTGGTCCCTGTGAGGACCCTTTAGTCCTCTCAGATGCTGGGAAGCAGGGGTCATAGAATGGTCCCCATCTTCCCAATTGGATGTTCCTTGGCAGGACTCCCAAGGAGTGATTCTAGCACAGATTCAGGATGGATTTCTGCAGTTGAATGCTTACAACAGAATGTGATAGGAAATATCCTTAGGATACATGGAGGTTGCTCCCAGGAGAAGGCATCGGTGCTGGTTTGCTTTCTGAGCTCATGCTTTCATTGCTTTTAGCTATATACCCAACCCTTGGGGTAGCAGAGCTGAAAAGGTCCCTGCAATAACCCAGGCTGCAGGCAGGAGCTGGTCCTTGCTGAGGGCTCCAAAACCCCTTTCTGGTGGGGTTTGCTCCTGCCCACACTCTGTTGCTCTCCCCTGGTTCTGTTTTAGTCCTCAGTGAACTGCCTGGATGCTGCCCCCACAGCAACAAACCACTTGGTTTGGGTTGGATCCCTGGCACGTTTGTGAGCTGGATCAGGCCATGGAGAGAGCCGATGAGCAGCAGATCCAAGTGGGATCTCTCCTACAGCAGGGGATCAATGCAAAGCTGGTTACGGGCCATGATTCCTGCAGTTCCACAGGGTATTTGCCTGGGTCCAAGGGGAAAACTGCAGGGGTCTCTCAGACAGCAGGGTCTTGGGAAGAGAAAATACATGTATAGTTTATAGTCTGCCCTTGCACTGAGAGCTTCATAGAGCCACAGAGTGGTTTAGGTGGGAAGGGACCTTAAAGCTCATCCAGCTCCAACCCCTGCCATGGGCAGGGACACCTTCCACTGGAGCAGTTTGCTCCAAGCCCCATCATCCTGGCCTTGAGCACTGCCTACTGTCTAGTTTAAATCTACTTTTGATGGGAAGTTCATTAAAGAACCAATTTCAGCCTTGAGGAATAACCCATTTCCTTCAGCAGGGATAAAAGAGAGTTCTGCATCCTAGGGAAGCAGCAGGAGTTGTTCGTTTGCCATCCTTTGGGCTTTTGGCCCTGTGTGTGTGGTTGAAAATGAGATGTGAGATGTGAAACGTGAGGTTTACCCATTTCCACAGGCAGGTTCAAGTGCTTTTGTGCCATATTCCAGTGGTGGAGGAAAACCTGGCAGCCGCCAAGCCAGGATGTTGGAATAGGGGGAAAGGGGTTGGACGAGATGCAGAAGAGCCACAAGAAGCACTTGAGGGCTGGAAAAATGCCTGCAAGAAACAGGAAAGGTTCATTCTGTTCCCCTCTTCAGACCAAGCAGATTGAGAAGGGTGCAGAAGGAGGTACTCACACATTGGAGCAGGGTGGGAGGGGAGCAATAGTGTCCCTGCCTCTTAAATTGGCCCTGGAAGAGATGTTCTTGGCCAGGTTGGGTCCAGCACGTCTGTAAGGAGGTGACACATGATGGCTCTTGACATACAGGAGGTAGAGCAGTAGTTGAATGGTCTTTATGGGTGATGTGATGTGTGAGCAGAGGCTGAGGGCTGCTTGCTCATACCTGGGGAAGAGGGATGTGACTGCAAGTTGCATCCTGGTGGGAAGACAAAAACCTGCTTGGAGGTGCATGGTGTACAACTAAGGCAAGCAGGACATTCTGCAGGGCAAGGTGGGAGCACTGCAGCAGTCATCCCCTGTGCTACATCCATCCACCCCAGCCTGGGCAGGGAGCAGGAGTTGGGCTCCCATAGACTCATAGAACGGTTTGGGTTGGAAAGGACCTTAAGATCACCCAGTTCCAACCCTCACTATCACTGCTGGAGGTGTCCTGTGGGAACACAGGATATCCACACCAACCCAAGCAACAACCTTTGAGCTGCTGGTAGCTTTGCTGAGACTCAAACACCTCCCAGAGGTATATTGGCAAGTGTGACATCAGGTCTTGGCCTTCAGCAGTTCTTTTTCTCCAGGGCTTGTTAATGCTTCACCAGACCAGGTGGTTTTGTTCCCTACAGTCTTCTCACTGCTAACCCATTACTGGCCTTCCATAGAACCATAGAACAGTTTGGGTTGGAAGGGATCTTCAGAGCTCATCCAGTTCCACCCCCCTGCAATGTGCAGGGACACCTTCAACTAGATGAGGTTGCCCAGAACCACATCCAGTCTGGCTTTCAATGTCTCCAGGGATGGGGCATCCACCACCTCTCTGGGCAACCTGTGCCAGGGTTTTACCACCCTCATTATAACAACTTTATTCTTCACTTCCAGCCTGAATCTGCCTCTTTTAGTTTAGAATCATAGAATTGTTTGTTGAAATAGAATCATAGAATCATAGGGTGGAAAAGACCTTTAAGATCATTGAGTCTATTACCCCAGCACTGCCAATGATACCACTAAATCATGTCACTGAGGGCCTCACCTACATGGGTTGTGAATACTTTCAGGGATGGTGACTCCACCACTACCCTGAGCAGCCTTAATGGGTTTTAAACCATCACTCCTCATCCTACCACAACAGTCACAGCAAACCTGTTTTCACCCCTTGACTCCATTTCCAACCTGCTCCACCACCCCAGGACGTGATGACTTCTTACCTCCAGCCCTCTGACAATGAACTGGGGAGCCACCAAAGCCCTGATGACAGCACAGGTGTAGGTCCTACCCTCAAAACCCCTCTAAACAACAACAGAAGCAGAGGGGAAAGGAGCACACAGAAGCAATAGTGTGTTTTCATTGTGTCAGTAATCGCTTACCCATTAAACCAGGCACAAACAAACTCCACTCTTGAAGGTCAGGGGCACTCCTGTTACCACAATTGCTATTGAGGAGGTGGAATCTTTGACCTTCAGATGCCTTTGCTGCCATTCCTGCCGGGAGCACATGCCAGGGCTGGTGTGTGTGCCAAGGCACTGCCTTGCTTCGGGGCTGCGAGCAGTGATTGATTTCCTTCTCGCATGGCACAGTGCCTAGGTATGTCTCCCAAAGGCCTTTGTTACTAGAGTGTTAACAATTAACCTACTCAGGCAGAAACAGAGCCAGGCCTTCCTAATCTGGGCTTGGTTAACCATTCACCTGCTTATCTGAAAGCAATTTTTCTCCTGCCTAACTGGGAGGCATTTGCTAACTCATTTGGGTAAAGCAAGTGTGAAGATTCGGGAGTAGTTCTATAGATTATTCTATTTACAATAGCACCTTGGGGTCCCCTGGAGCTTCAGGCATGGTAGGAAGAGGTGGCCATGAAGAGTGGACCCATTGGTAGGAAGAGGTGACCATGAAGTGTGGATCCATTGGTAGGAAGAGGTGGCCATGAAGTGTGGACCCATTGCAGCTGGGGAAAAGGAGATGTCAGCCCAAGCTGTTTGCATCAGGCATAAAGATATTGCTGTGTCCAACACAGGGATGGTGGGGGAAGGCCAAAGGGCCATCAGGGTTGGATGGGATGGGATGAGATGGGATGAGATAGGGAGGTTGTGCAACACAGAGATGGTGGGGAGTTGCACTGCTGTGTGAAGTCCTGGTATCCCCAGCCAGAGGGGAGACTGGTTGTACTGATGGATCATGTCACCTCTCCTAGGTAAGGTGCTTACCAAGAAGGGTGCTTTGGATTGATCCAGGCAGACAAATGAACCCTTTTCAGTGTTTATTACCCCAGTAATGCTGGGAAGTGGGAAATGAGCTCAGTGTTTGTTCTGGAAGGGTTTCCTTCCCCTTTGTGTCTGCACAAAGTCCCTTCACTTGGGTTCCTGCTGTAACCACAGGGCTCTGAGGAGCAGAGCACAGCAAGGGCTGAGGTTGGCTTTCGGATGTGGTGGCTGCTGGGATGGATGGACAGATGGATGTCACTTGGGAGTGATGTGAGTGGAGATTGTTCTCCTTGGGAGACAGGATGGACCCGGTGTCTTCTTGAGAGCCTGGTGAGGATGAGGAGTGAGGTGGTCCTGGTGCCTCCTCACCACTGCAGATGGGATGTAACACCTGGAAAGATAAAACACCTGGACAGGGCAATGGCTGGTGGGTTGCTTAAGCTCTTGCTTCGGTTTTCTGCCTGTCTGGAGCCTCTCGACCCCACTACAAGGAAGGAGAAGCCACTTTTGTCCCTCTGATGTGGCTTTTGGGTCTCTTTCAGCCCAGTCCTGCTTGGAGGTGACTCCCATTTCCTTCTAAGGGATGGACTTGGGAGGGAAATGCTGGTAAAGATGAGATATTCACTTCCCTCACCCCCCCTGTGCTGATAAACTGCCAGGCTCAGCATCCTTGCTTCATTGGGAATCATCCATAAACCCAATTTTAGCCCATGTTCCCATGGGAGGGAGGCAGTTACGAGATTTAAGGAGGAGAAATGTCCTGGGGAAGGTTTTAATCACGTATTACTCCAAAGGTGGAAGGAGAAAAACCCAACCCTGCATTCCTGCATCATTCCTTATCTCACTCCCTTACCTCCCTTACCTCCTTCTGTGCTCAGGACTTGGATTTCACAGTTAACCTGAGGAACCACCACGGTAAGATGTGGTTGGGAACCGGAGCTGGCCAGAAGATACAAAAGCAAGAGCTGTTCTTGAAGAAATGGCCCTTTTTGGCAAACAAAGCTCTACTGTCAGGGATCCGTTGGCACTTCTGGAATCTCCTTAATAACATGTTTGGAATGCTTGCCCGTATGCTCTGTTTATCAGATCCTGGGTTTACAGTAAACATAAGCTAACAGCTATTTTTTTTCTTTTCAGAATATTTTCTTGGATGATTCCCAGTTATAAGGGAAAAAATAGGAAAAGAAAACATGGGAAAAGGTCCATTTTTAGAGTGTGCCCCTATGGCGCAGCTTTGATCCCATAGCCCATCTGAAGCCTGCCCAGGTTTTTGGGTTGCTAGCACTGAATGGGAGCACTGGCTCAGCATCCTGGTGCACTTGGGACATGGGTTAAAGCAGAAGCCTTCTTGCTATGGAAATCACTGTCTGAGAGTCAGGGGGTCCACAAAGGCAAAGAAAGACCCATGGTGAAGACCTCCAATGGAGATGCATTGGGGCTCCTTTCTCTGTCTCATGTCTTGGAGGACATTGCCATGACTCTGCACAGCCTGTGGCTCTCACCCAGCTTAAGGGCATTTGTCTTCCCTATCTCATAGTGCTTCTTGTTGTGTTGGTCGGGGTTTTTTGGGTGAAGGATCAAACTTCCCAGAGGTCTCATCCTGCCCTCAAACAGTCGATGTAAATGTGCAAATGTCACTGTGGAATTTACCCATCAAGGAAAAGGTAACCGGGATTTCTCCTTCATCAGCTGAGCATCACCTCCACTGCATGGTGGCCATGAGGCCACTGCCTTTCCTTTGTCTGGAGCTGAGACCTTCAGAACATCACTCCCGTGGTGGCTGATGTCCCATTAAAATAGGACACAGCCTATAAAGATCCCAAAGCCACTCAGAGGCTGCTTATTCCTAAATTAGCCTTCCCTTTACTAATGACATCTAAAGGCACCATGGGTTGAAAGTAGCTTCAGATGGGTGTTCCTCATCCCTCCTCATCACCCTGTATCCCAACCAAGTCTCCGTGTGCTCAGCAGATTAATCCCTGGTGTCATACACTCATGAACCGTCTATGGTGGTGTGTTTTGGGAAGTGTCTTTAGGGTGCATTGGGGTTGTGAGTCCTGCTCAGTGTGTTCAAGAGAACATCCAAATGTCACACTCTGGATGCATGACCAGATCCAGATACTGCTGGTGGAGCTTTTGGTACTTACAACTGATAACATTCACATGTTTTGACTGTGGGAGGTCCACAACGTGCAAAGCTCATGTGGTATTTGTTTGCTGTCTGGTCTTCAACCAGTGACATGTAGAGGTCTCTGTTGGGGGACAAAGCTGCAGGAAGGCCATTAGCAATGACCACAAAATGCTCACCACTGGGTGACCATCACTTCATGTTGCTGGTGGTGCAGTGGGGCAAGTCCCCTGGAGACCCTCCTTATGTGGAGTGATGTGAAAGGGGATGGAGAAGGTTAAACCACAAAGCACATCCTCTGCTGCCTCACAGCTGCCCTATCCCTATCCATGATGGAGCCCACCTTGTGTGTCAGACCATGGAAGCTCCTTCATGCCTCTCCATCAGTTCCAGTGGGATGATGGCTTCCACCAGAGCACCTCCTTAAACAGCTTTTTCCCTCTGTGACCACTTCCATACCCTGCTCTGCCCCAGCTCACTGTAGGTATCAGCTCTGTGTCCTCTCCTCCAGCACAGCAGTTTGTCCACCAGCCCTATAACACATGGACCATATTTCAACCAGGGCAGCTCTCTATAAGATCAGGATGCTGAGAAAAGGGAGGAAGCTGCAGACCTCAGGAAATGCAGTTCAATAAAAGCCAAGTCGAGCAGCACAGCCCCTGCTTTAACCTTTATAATTCTTTCTCCATTCCATTATTAGTGCAAATAGCAAGGCCCTGTGAGACACCGCATCGGAGCTGAGCTCCAGACCTGGGCTAGCTCTCCAGGGAAATAACCCAGCTCTCCTGCTTTATTTGGGGAGGGCTGATTTAATATCCCTACCCCAAGAAGAAGGGAAACCCCACTGAAATGGGATTTTCTCCAATTCCCCTACCTGATGGCCCTGTCTGAGCCCTCCCATCATTGAATGTTTCTCCAAAGGGCATCAATTCTGTTATCTGTCTTTTATCCAGGCGGAAATCTGTATCTCCCACTATCCATATATCTTGCTTTAGTCCCTGCACAATGTTCACCTGCAAAGGGTATGGTAGATAAAAGGCATCTATTTAACAGTCCTTTCCTTTCCCCTCTTCTCCCAGTGCCACTGACCTGTGCCTCCACCTCACCTCTACACTGCCATGGCCACTCTAGACACGCTGCCTGTTCTCAGTGACCCGACTTACCCCATCCCAGAGAACTTCCATACTTTTTCTCCCCGGCCATCCCAACCCATCTCCCAGAGCACCATGGGCAGCGTGGGCAGCGGTGTCGCCAATGACCAGGAGTTTGCCATGAAGAGCGTGGGCACCCGGACACAGAGCAGCAGCCGGCAGACAGAGGGCTCTCGGAATGGGTATTCCACACGGGAGATCTCCAACCGCTACTCCGGTGAGGAGAAGACATACAAGACAGAGAAGGTCTCCAATTCCCTCTACATCAACGGCGACCTGCGCAAGAGTGAGAAGGTGAAGATGGACATCTGTGGGAACGTGACCACCAACAATGAGAAGAACATGCCACCACCTCCCCAGTACCGAGAGCCCAACAACCCACCAAAGATATTGCCAATCTCCGGCAAACTAGACCAGGTGAGAATTCCCATGTCCTGGAGCAGCCTGGTGACTGTGGCACAGCTCTTACAACACAGACCAGGAAGCTTTGGGCAATGGTGCAGTCCTGGCAGTCTAACCATTGCTATGTAGATGGCATCACTTTTACCTGGATAATAATTCTTACTACTTTCAGGGGGAATGTTGGTTCTTGAGGAACCCAAGAGCATGACCACAAGTCTTCTACAGCTAATTTCCCAGCTCATTTCAGTCATTGGCTATTCCAACCTACCCAAGATGCTGTGCCTACCTCCCTGACTGATGAAGAGGGAGCTGAAGCAGGCTCTTTTCCCAGTAGGTCCAGCATCTGTGTCCCACTCTTGGGTTTTATGCCATTTATAGGCTGTATCCAACAGCTATCAAAAGTTGTTGCTTGAAAGCAACTACAATCCCAGTTCAAAATCCCAGTGGCCCTTGTGAGGGACAAGTTAAGGCTTGAAACCTATTCCTGTGAGCGTTATTGCCCATCTAAAACCAGTCTTTGTGGCTCATACTGGCTTTGGGAGCAAACATCTCCTTGATGTTTGAAGAGCAAAGCCCCACAGCCAGCAGTGGTTTATACAGCCTAATAACTTGTGTTGTGGGGATGCTGCCTTGTACAGTATTATTTCTGCAGTGTGTTGTGGCCTTTCCTCCTGGGTTGTTAATCCACTGGTCCCTATAGTCCATCTCAGTCCCGCATGCCAGGTAACAGGGCTTTGGTCTCCAACCTTGCCTGCTCTCCAGGGCTCATTCTCTTTCTCCTAGAAGGCACTTTGCTGATCACTTTTGCTAATAAGAACTTCTTCTGGGTTAATTCTCACCCAAAACCCAACCTGCAGTAGAGGAGACTCAATCCCGTTTTGAGGAAAATCTGGTTCACAGGGCAAGGAATATGCAAGGTTCTAAAATGCCTTCTAAATCCTTTACATCTGTGGTCCATTCTCCCCCCAGAATTGCTTATGCCCCTAGAAAACACATTTAGCTGAAGAGCAGCTTCAGCATGTTCCTTGCACTGTGTCATGGCTGGAGTCACAGCTCTTTCCAAGCACAAGCAGGACAGGATGTCCATACAGGTGAGGTATCACCACAGTCAGGAGGGAAATGTGATGCAAAACAGCTAATCCAAGGTTTCAATTCAGTTTTCAGCTAAAGGACAATTCCCTTTCAAAGCTAGAAGTCCTTCAAAATACAATCTGCCCAAATCAAAGTTGTTTTGGTCAGGTCTGGTAAGCCAGTAACAGACCTTCTTCTTGCAAACAGCACTAAGAGGACCCAAGGAAAAATCACACAGATCTGGGGTGAATCAAAGTGTTTTCTTCTCACTTGGGGGCAAGGGAAGACAAAGTGTTGCCCTACAAGTGGCCACATGTAAAATCCCAGATGGTTCCAGGTGTAATAAGGTTGAGAAACATGGAGCTAGCCCATGACATCTTAGCTCCATCACCCCATCCCGCGCTGATGTATCTCTTGTGTGTGTTGTTTCCAAGCTTCCTGCTGTGTTTGATGCGTGGTCCTTTTTCCTTTTTGCAGAGCAATGAGCCCTTAGTTAGACCCTCAGCCTTTAAACCAGTAGTTCCTAAAAACTTCCATTCCATGCAGAACCTCTGCCCGCCGCAGAGCAACGGGGTGACAGAGAACAGAAAGAGCTTGAACCATGCCAACAGCAATAGCCCGTCCGCACCCAAAAGTGGACTCGACAAGAGCAGCCTTAACAGGACTACAAACCAAGTGGGGGGCCTTTCGGATTCAGGCCGTAACTCATTGACGAGCTTGCCCACCTATGGGACAGGCTACAGCCAGCACGTGGGTCCAATGAGCGCCTCCACCAGCCACATCAACCGCATCGGTACAACCTACGTGGACAAGAACATCGTGGGATACAACGGGATATCTACCTCAGACAGCGGGCGGTCTTCGAGCAAGAGCACCTCTTCATTCAACAGACTGAACCATCTCAATGAGACGATGCCTTTCCACTCGCCTTCCACGGACGATATCATCCAAGACTTGGAAGACCGGCTGTGGGAGAAGGAGCAGGAGGTGCTCCAGATGAGAAGGAACTTGGACAAAAGCGAGGCAGCCATCTTCCAAGTGTTTGAGGAGAAGCAGAAGATCTGGGAGAGGGAAATGGAGGACTTGAGGCAAAACTATGCCAACAAGTTGCAGCAGGTCTCCAAAAAGGCACAGAGGGCTCAGCAAGCTCTGCAGCTCCAGATCTTCAAGCTCCAACAGGAGAAAAAAAAACTCCAGGATGATATGGGACAACTCCTGCAGCAACGAGAGGAGCTGGAGAAGAAATTCGTGGCTTTCAAGAAGGAGCAGGCTGAGTTTCTCCCAAAGATTGAGGAGACCAAGTGGGAGGTAAGAGCCTTGTTGTAGTGAGGTTCTTGTTGAGTGGTAACCCAAAGTACATCCCGTTTGCCCTAAGTGGATCCCATAGACAATGGGTATGGGTTGGTGGACTCCATGGAACAGATGACACCTCAGTTACCTCTTCGTTTGTGTGACCCCAAGCCTGTAATTCTCAATTAAACTAAAATGAGCACAGCTTTTTGGTGCACAGCTCCTGTGCTGGTCAGTAATCTGGCTTCACACTCTGGTCACTCCAACCTGTGATACTTAAACCCAGCTTCAGTGAGCTCAGATTTTTCCATGCAGGTATTTGTGCTACCAAAAACGGATTTAAGTCCATTTTAATTAAATTCTTCTAACACCTACATTAGGGCAAACCTTGAAACTGCTTTGCAAATACTTGATCCTTTTTTACTAAAGATATAAAGCAAGAGAGCCAAGAATGATGCCAATAGCCAGTTTAGCTCATGCTTTCCATGATAACACTCTGTTTTCACTTGTTAATGCGTTTATCTCTCCTCAAAGGCTGAAAGGCGAATTCCTCTTTCTAGTTCTCCTTTTCTTACATGTTTTTCCTACTGTTTCTATTTTTAGGCCATCTGATGGAAGTCTGTTTGCATAGCCAGTGCTAACACACTGCTTTTTTCAGCTTGATCATGTGAAGAATTTTAATCCTTCCATGGACTGGCTAGAAACTTTAACTTTATTAAGGGTGCAGAGGCAAAGCATAGCTCTAGAATCCAGAAGAGCCTATTCTGCTAATCCTGATGGAAAGTCAATGGAGCTAGGATTAAAGAGGCTCTGAAATGTGCTGTTTGCAGATGTTCAGCAGAGCTTATTAGAGGCTTGCTGGAAAATCTCTGCGTGTTACATCCCAGAACAAACAGGATGCATTGTCCCATATGGATGCCTCCTTTGGTCAGCTGCTCTGCACAGGTCTTTTGTGTGTTCCAACAAGTTAGGTCTGGAATGTTCTCTGATTCACCAATAAAACTATAGATGAGCCTTTGATTGTTTGCTTCAGTGCTATGGTTCTGTCTGCACCAGCTAACTCAGTGATAGGGATGCAAAAGACAGGGATCCAGCTTGTGGAGCAAGACACCTACAATGTGTAGACACCTACACTTATTGACCCATTGACTTGCTCTCCAGGCTCCATGGGCTGTATTGCCTAGATCTCCACAGCACCCAAGAAGAGGCCTAAATCTAAATGGTTTAATCTGTAAGTTGGTTCCTATCCAAGCTGTTCTTCCTCACATATTTCTCTGCCTTTTGGGAAGAGCTAAGCCCATGGAGAGCACTTTCAGTGAATTGTGCAGACTTTAGCTAAGCAGTAACTACAGCACTCTAACTACAGTTAAACCAGCATGATACAGTTCTGCTGCTGCTGCAGACAAGTGTTGATGTGGATGGAGGTATTCATAGAGTCAGGTCTGCATGGGCAACCACCATGGATGTCATCTCCAGGGGAAGGTACTCCCAGTAGGTAGCTGTAGGAGACTGTGGGTAGATCTCGTAGCTCTTAGGCAGTCTATAGTAAGCACCAGACTGTCCTAATATATGAGCTTCAAGGTCTTGCTCAACGTTAGGCACCAGGCAAGCCCTCTACAGCAGAGAAAGGTGGAGGTTGCAGTGAAGTCAATGGAGAGGAGTTTGTCTGAGGAACATTGATCCAACTGGACCGGAGCAGCAATCAGCTTTGTGAGCATTGCAGGAGGGAGAAAAGGCCAAGTATTCCATGTGTGACAACAGACAGGAGCTTCTGGAGGGGACACCCTGGTCTGGAGGTGGCTACCAAGTCTACTTCTAACTATGCTTATTCCCTCTGATCTCTGGTGGTTCCTTGTGCCACTCCCCAGCCCAGGCTCCTGCCAGGACTCATGTAGGGACTGTTTGTCTGTGCAATTATACACAGCAAACAGATCAGATCTGCCAGCGCAGAGCCCTGGAAACAATGGAGTTCATGGGAAAAGGAGGGTTTGGTCATTTCTTATGGTTCACTTCCAACACCTATGATTGTTCGTCACCTTTGATGGACTACGCAGGTGCAGGGGGGTTGTCACATTGAATGGTGACACCTACAGCATGCAAATACACACTGCAGGGAGGGTATTTCCACTGGGTTTGTGTACCTTACTGCATGGTGAGTGGTAGGAGGCTCAGATATGAATCTGAAGGTCCAACACCCAAGGACAGTCCATGCTAGTCCCATTTCAGCAAGGGTGGGTTGCAGCTCTCTCCTTGATCGCTGGCAGAGGAGCTGTTGCTCTTCATGCCTTGCCCCAGAAGAATTAAATAGCTACCGGTCTGTGACTGTCCCCAGTGAAGTGAACCCTGATATTCACTCAACTGGGCTCTTTAGGAATCTTTGGGAAGGAAAGCATCGTAGGACAAGTAAGTAACATCTACAGGCTCTGCATCCTGTCCTATCTCCAGTGCTCGGGAAGAGCCTGGGATCTGGGACATTTCTGTCTCAGGCTTGTTCAAGCTCCAGATCCCACTGAGGTCAGTGGGAAAACTCCATCTGAGAGCAAAGGGTTTGGGGGAAAGCACAACCAGCTTGTGGTTAGGTGAGTAAGATGAATGCAGGGAGGGAAGCATCAGCATCCATTCACCGCTGGTGAGGACCACAGCACTCAGCTTAGCTGCTTGGTCAGCTCCAGCTAGGAACAGCATCAGGCCCCTGAGAGACAGGAAGAAATCTCCCTCGCAAATGTGGGGATAACCTCTATGTCTTTGGCATGGTCTGGGTCCTGATGAAGGCTGGAACTCAGTCCTTGAGCAGCATCGCTGCCTGTCCTCTCCATTAGCATAGCCTCCTTCCAGTGCAAGGTGACACAGATGTTTCATGGGCAGTGCAGGGGACAAGCAGCAGTGACAGCTCCTCTCTGCCTTCCTCCTGCCTCATGGATGCTCTCCCCATAGGTGTGCCAGAAGGCAGGTGAGATCTCCTTGCTCAAGCAGCAGCTGAAGGACTCCCAAGCAGACGTCTCCCAGAAACTGAATGAGATCGTGGGACTGCGGACACAGCTCAAGGAAGGTAAGAACTTCCTCCGGGAGAAGGAGGAGCAGATCCTGACCCTGAAGGACTCCTACAGCTCCAAGAGCGTCAACCTGGAGATCTGCGAGAGCGAGCTGCAGCGCAAGATGAGCGAGGTCCAAGTGCTGAGGGACAAACTGAACCACTGTGAGCTGGAGGTCTCCAGCCTGAAGCGGACACTTGCCAATGTGGGACCTCCGGGACCCTTTGGTGGGGATGCTGGGGAGAAGCTGAGGGACCCATTGGCTTGTGAGAGCGATGAAGCCAAGATGCAGCGGCAGAGTGAGGACAGCATGAACACCCTGAGGAAGGAGGTGGAGAGGCTCCAGACAGAGCTGAAGCTGGAGCGGCAGCAACGGGAGCAGCAAGTGATGGACTTTGAGGAGGAGCGGCGAACATGGCAGGAGGAGAAGGAGAAAGTCATCAAGTACCAGAAGCAGCTGCAGCTGAACTACGTGGAGATGTACCAGAAGAACCAGCTCCTGGAGCATAAAGTGAATGAGATGAACACAAAGGCCACCAGCCCACCGCACACCGAGGAGAAGAAACCATGGACACCCTCCAGACTGGAGCGAATAGAGTCCACCGAGATCTAAGGTGGCACCAAGACAACACGACCTGATTTCTGTATTGCTGTGCATGTACTACCTACTCAAGCCAGTGATCTTCCGAAGGATAATACTCTACCGTAGGAGCAGTGTGAGTCTGCTTGCACCGCGCTCCACCACCTTTACTCTCTACTTCTGTGCTCTGTAGGTAAAATAACTGTGGATGTGCGTTGTTTTTCTATGGATAATGCTACATCTCCTTTGGGTTTCTTTCCTAGTACAGCTGGTGAGGGTCAGTTGGCTCTTTTGTAACCTGCCGTGACTGTTACTTCGCTAGAAGCTGCCATCCCCTCTCCTACAATTCACCCCTCTTTGGTTGGTGGTTTTGGAGGGTTGTAGTTGGTATCTTTGGGTCTCCCAAGCAGCAAAACAGTTCAAAGTGGCAGGTTTTAATCAGGGCATTTTTAGCCACATTGGCTAACGGAGCAAAGCTCTCGGGATCGCGAGCAAACTCACTGGTCTGCAGCCAGTATCCTGTCTAGACGGTGGTCTTAGTGAAGTCAGTGCGAGGTTGGCCACTGACTTCAGTGAAACCAGACATATCTCTATCAGACGACTCCCTCTTGCCATCCCATGGCTGCCATGGTTGCAAGAGGTCAGGACATCCCTGAGGAGCAGGATGAGCCTGTCCTAGTAACAGAAGCCAACAAGGAATGATCACTCAGCAGGAGCCTCTTTGGAGGCTCAGCAGAGCTGCGTATTCATTTCATTGTGGTTTCCTTCTGCAGTTCCATTCCTCTCCTGGGTTGTGTTCCCTTCTCAACCCTGGGGAAATAAATACCTTCCCACCTCTGCCGTGGTCCCCCTGTTCCTACCATATACTCAAGCTGGCTACTGCAAGAAAGAAGCTTGGAAATCCAAGCTAGTTTCCCCTCCCAGGAGCCCTCTTCCTTCCCAAAGTCAATGGAATCAAGGTTTGGGGAAGCCTCCAAACCTGTGGGATGTTTATGCAAACTGAAGCTTTAGCAATTTACCCCAACAGTGGGTAACTGTGCTGCCCCATTCCCAAATGAGTGATGCTTTGGTGCACTGTCTTGGTCCAGGGTCTCCTTCAAAACTGCATCCAAGCCTCACTCAGGAGTTGCAGTGAGCAACATCAGCATCACCACTAGATCACAATGGGGTGAGCGTTAGCCTTCAGTACAGCCATTTCAAGCAGCATCCCACAGCGATCCCAAGTGGCATCACACATTCCAGGGACAGAGATAACACAGGCTTAGCTTAAGGAAATACTCAGCTACTAACTCTGAGCATGAAAGCAGTAATAAGAAGGGAAAATGCTTAAGATCACTCAAGTGCTTATGCCCTGGCAGAACAATAACCAAACCCTGTATGCATAGTCACTGGGAATGGTGCAAGCATCATAAAACAGCATTCAGCTTGAAAACGTGGGCAAAGTGGGCCTGGTCCTCCCTTTCATGGACACTTTTTTACTGTGATTCACAGTAAAGAGGAAAAACTTGTTGGGAAGTGGAGTTTGCACTGACCAAAGGATCAGTGCCATTTGCATTGGCCAAAGGATCAACACAGGTGGGAATTGCAGCTCTTTGCCCCAGGGAGCAGCTAGAAGAACAAAGAATTATCACTGGGACATCTTGGAATGTCTGTGAAGGGACTCCAGGGACAGTTTGGCCACATCACATTCCATGTGCATGCCAAGGAAGAACCTCAGGGCACTGAGGAGCTTCCAAACAAAAGCCCTGAAGCTACACATTTCCCATGTTCCCTTTCCCAAAACTCCCCCTCTCCATCACCAGGTCTGAGCTTCAAGCTGGGGAAAAGCATTGTGTGAGCTCCACAACAAAGCAAAGAGGCTGAGCAGGAGAGAGGAGACTTCAGTCAGTCCCATTAACCACCAGCCAAGGCCAACAGTATTGCTGGGCAGGAGCTGCTGGTGGCTGGCAGCCATCCCTGGAGCTGTAGGAAATGGAGATGTATGATGAGACCAGGGCATCTCAAGATCCCAGGTGATGGTACCTGTCTTTTCCCACCCATTCTGCCTTTGGAGCTGGCCCATCAGTGTGGGAAACAACAGGGCAACCCAGGCTAAGCCCCTCTTCCAGGACCGGTCTCCATGCATAGGTCAGGTCTGACTCCTTAAGGGTGTGAAGAAGAGTCCCTCTATGAACCCTGCAGATGCTCCAGTGCTCTCGGGCATCATCTGCACACCCTCATGGGGAAGGAGTGCAACTGACTGCTGGTACCACCCAGCAGCAGGCTTGGCCATGCCAGAGGAGATACCCACATGTGCTGCACCAGCTTACACACTCAGCCAGGTAAATCCTAGAGCTTCCCCCATTCCATACACTGGGCCTTCCGGATGGAGTCAGACATCCCACAGTGTCAGGGTTGGAGATCTGCTGTCTTGTGTCATCTTGGCTTTCTGTGCTTTGCTTTCCGCATCACATAAACCCATGTTGTCTTCCTTCCCAAAGCAGTTGTGAGGCATCTGTGATTGCAGCCCTTGAGCACAAAGAATAGCAAGAGGTTTAGATTCTGATGGTCATATGGTGCTTTTGAGGCCACCACATGAAAAGCAAGCCTAGCAGCAAGTGCCCTTACCATAAGAGGGGTCCAATAACCTGAAGGGCCATTTCCATCTTTGCTCCTCCTGGCTCCACTGGTGTTAAGGTTCATTTCCCTCTAACCATCACAGAAACCAGCATCTCAAGAACACCCAAAGTCACTGAGTTTGAAGGATCTGCTGTTGAGGAGGTGCCCACCACAATTCCCTGCTGTGTTAACACTGAAGGGATAAGCATCACCCTGTGGGACACCTCAACAGAGCTCCTTCTCTCACAAGCAGGATGAGCAGGGGCTTGCCTGGCCTCTCTGCATCCCTGAATGCAGTCAGCAGCAGCCAGCCAAGCCCTCCAGCCTGCCAGGTTTGCTCCATCACCTTCTTGCAGTGATGCCAGGAATGAGCAGGTCCTGATGGACCCACTGAAACCTGGAGACATATGGGTTTGTCTGAAGGCTGCTGAGCTGCCCAGGGACTCAATGGTCTCACAGCGCATCCATCAGGGACTTGCCCCATCCTTGGGATGGAGCAGGAGTGGCAAGGAGAGAATGGATTTAAACTGAAACGGGAAGTTCAGGTTAGATCTAAGGATTAAGTTCTTTACTGGTGCTGAGGCGCTGGCACAGGGTGCCCAGAGAAGCTGTGGCTGCCCCATCCCTGGCAGTGCTCAAGGCCAGGTTGGACACAGGGGCTTGGAGCAGCTGCTCCAGTGGAAGGGGTCCCTGCCTGTGGCAGGGGTTGGAGCTGGAGGAGCTTTAAGCTCCCTTCAACCCAAACCATTCCATGATTCCATGATCTAGTTTTGATCCAGACCTGAGCCACCTCAACTGTGGCCATTCCCTGGATGGCAGAGAGCTCTGCAGACACCCATTAAGATGCTGTGCTGCTGATGATGTTCTTTCCCTCTTTTGGGTATTAGCCAAACAGCCCCAAAAGCACTCAGCTGCCCTGCAGCAAACACCCCCCTATGCTGCAGTGTCATAAAATACTGATGGTTTGAGCAAGTCCCCCAGCCAAACTGCCATGAAGGATTCCTGTACTTCTCCCCATCACATTCCCTCCCATGTGCTAGCGCTGTGTCACCACATGGGGATAACCAGTCTTTCTTGGGGGTGACTGCCCTTTGCTCAGCAGAGATGGAGCAAAATGATGGAGGGACACCCAGGTTCCTGCTGTTTGATCCAGGTGGGAGCTCCCCTGGCTCTTTCCAGACCTTAAGACTTCTATCCATTGACTGGATGAAGTCTCCCATCACAGCCTAGGTCTATATTGAGGCCCTGGGGTCTTAACCTTGAAGTAAGATAGCCAAGAAGGGCCGGACTGGTGTTTTGATGCCATATCCTGTCTCTTGGTGTAATTCTGCTCTCCAAGTCTTGCACATGGTTAGCATCTCACCTGACATAAGAAGTCATCTCTAACTTGCCAGCAAAAGCTGTGGTTACAAGAGTCTCAGGTCAGTTGCCCACACATGGGGTCCAGAGACATTAGAGATGCTCTGGGATACCCAACACACGGGGCTGCCCAATACAATCCAAGACCTATGGGAGAGCCAGACCAGTGCTGGGATGACCTGGAGCACCTCTTGTGGCACATCACCCACATGTGGGCAACTGGAGATGCTCTGGGATACCCAATACATGGGACTGCCTAATATTATTAAAGATCTATAGGAGAGCCAGGTGGGATGACCTTGAGCACCTCTAATGGCACATCACCCATTGCGGGCAACTGAGCCATGAGCAAATAGAGGACATCAATCAGCTCCAGCAATTCCCATCCATAAGGATTTGACCTAAGCAGGTTATCCTGGTGCCAGGGAAGGTCTAAAGCAGCCACTGTTCCCCCTTGCTGTAAGCAGGGCTGCTCTGCCCCACCACCACGTAGAGGTGGGATGCTGTCACTCTCGGATGCCAAGCCTGCACTCCTGTCTCACCCCGAGGGTGAACGCCATCACCATCGCACGTTGTTGTGCTTCACACAGTCCCACTTATCTTCTGCCACTGTCTCGTGGCAGCACCATTCCTGCTGGCGCTGGCATCCTGCCGGAGCGAGATCACCTCCCGAGCTTCCACACTCGAGATAGGAATCGAGTTGTTGCTCTTATGCTGCTACGATCTATGGAGATGAGTGTAATTGGGTGTAAATAACAGCCCAGCTCTGTATTTACAGTGAGTAAATGAAGAACAAGAAAGTTCTCTGCTTTCTATGTTGCTGAATGGGATGCACAGTAGCAGCTGATGCTGTGTTTGAGCGCTGAGCACTACATTGAGGGTGCTCAGCACCCCCTAAGTCTTTACTGGCTGCACTGGAAATAGGGGGGTTTAGCTCCTAGGAAGGCAATCCACTTGGGATAGACTCTGTATTAGAGCATCCTGGTGTCACTGCCCTGCTTTGATGCTTGCCTTCATCCTGAGCTGGGATTTGACTGTCCCCTGGTTAAAGCTGAAGTCCCCATCCTTGCCCCCTTGCAGACAGTGTCCCCTTGAGCCCTGCTGCCCATGGAAGGACCAACCCACCCCGCTCCTGTCCCATGCAGTGGCACTTTATGGCTTGCTCAAGACAGAGAGCTCATGAGCAGCATGACCAAAGATCTCCAGTAGGCATTGGGATTGCACGTGTGGAGCTGCCTCCAGGCTTTCCTAGGGGGGATGAGGCTGGTGTGGGCTGGAAAAGGGAATGAGAGCTGGCAAGGAACAGAAAGAGCTTGGATTTCCCTGTCTCCCACCTGGGAATGTTTGCAGGTCCATGTGCTAGGTAGAAGTTCCTGGGTGAGCTGATTGTCCCCAGTTGGTTACACCAGTATGCCCCATGGCTGCGCCAACTAGCTCCATGCATTGCCCAAAGAGAGTACGGACATGGGGCTGTTTCCAGGGTGCAGAATGGATGCAATTCCCACTTTTTTCTTGGGGAGAAGAGAGGATGCATGCCATGCCATTACACTTGTCTTGAGGGCAACAGGTCTGCTCTAGTTTAGCAGCAGATGTTGCTCAGTGTGATTTGGCCAGGAACATGTGTATCCTGGTCCTGTTGGTTACCTCCTTGGTGTCCTTACCCCAGGGCACCCTCAGCACCCTCCTTACCAGGGAGCCCTCTCCTGAGGTGAAGGCACCAGGGTCCTTGCTTCTCCTGCTCTGGGGTGCTGAGGGCATCTCTGCCCACCTTAGCTCCCTGAAGGCTCCTGAACCTGGTCCCAGAGCAAGATCTGTGCTCTTCCAACCACAGTGCTCCTGTGGATGGATGCTGGGGTGGGTCTGGGCCTTGGGCAGATGCCTCTATGTTATTCCCATCCATGCGTTCCCATCTATGTGTTCCCATCTATGCTAAGCTCCTCCACTCCTGCCATACCATGAAAGCCTGCTGATGTGCAGTGACAGCCCTCATTGTGTCCTGGGTGGGAGCAGGTCCAGCTTGCTGTTATTTTCACCCAACCCTTCATTCCAAGCCCTGAAAGCCACTTTATAGAGGCACCTTCATCCAGACCCCTTGCTAAAGACCTGCTCATCATGTCATCATCCTCTGCCCCATCTCTCCTGCCTCCTTTTAGACCGTCCCTATCGCAGGAGCAGTCAGTGCCTCATCTGAACAAGCTGGAGCTGAAGGCAAAGCCCCCACTGATAATGGTGTGTCCCAGCCGTGCCCTCAGAGCAGCCTTATAGAGCAGGGATCCTCACCTCTTCTCTCAGTCATTCCCATGTCAGCTAAATCAGCCCTGCTTTACCTCCAGGATCATCTTGCTGAAGGACACCCCCATGGCTTGCAACCACTTGAGATCATGCAGGGGCTTTCCTGGTCCTTCCTCCCTCTGGAAAGGCAGGGATGTGAGAGGTGCATGAGCATCCCTGGTCTGCAGGGACACGCAGCCCCCATGCTATCCAGTGTATCAAGCGGTTGGGATCACATCCAGCTGTTTGCAGATGTTGGCTTCCCATCAGGATGTTCCATGTTGTCAACACCAGAAATGAGCTTTTGCATGTTCAGGATAAGCCTCTTCCCTGGTTCTCCCAATGAAGGGGATGGTGTCAGGGCTGCAGCATGGGACAAGCTCTGACATGCAGGGTTGTTGTTCCACAGATGTGTTTCCTCAGGCAGAAGGTCTCTGCTTTCTATCACAAAGCAATAGGTTTTTCTAGAGAGATTCTAAAGGGACTATCCCCAACTCTGATACCTGCAGGCAAACCAATGTTCCCTTGAATACCTTCATAGCTCTAGCCCTGGGCTCTCCTTGTAAAGGGATTTAAACCCCAATCTGGCTCCAAATAATCACCAATGGCTTGAGCTTGGTGGTCCCCATGCATCTGGAGAGCCCAAAGCTGCCCGTATCCAGCAGGCCACCAGTGTGGGTCTGCAGGAGGTCCATCCCCTTCTGGTACCCATCCCATTACTGTCATGGGATCGTCTCCATCAGCTCACCCACATGGGAGCCACTGGGAAGGCTGAGCTCAAGGAATCACATTTGGTGACAGACACCAGTGGGAGACCATGGCAATGGCTCTGCCATTCCTGAGAGCCAGGCTGTCCTCTCTCGGATGACAAGATCCCCTTTTTCCCCATGGATGACACTTGGGCTCCCTTCTGGAGGCTGAAGGGAGCAACACACACGCAGGCAGAGCTCCAGCACCGGTGCCAGAAGCATTGCAGCAGCACCGGTGCAATGAAATGCTGCACAACCGGCCAATGTGTCTATGCAGTCCCTTTCCACGCAGCGGTGTCCCCGCAGAGCCCAGCCCAAGGGCTGGAGCTCCTCCAAGGTGTCTTCGTTTGCACTCACTCGGACCTGGTAATCGCTGTGAGCCGAGAGGAAACCCTCTTGGTCTTTGCCTTGCCCCGGGCAGTACATTTGTGAGGGTCTCCTCCTCCTAAACCGATGCGCGTCGCTCAGTCGCCTGTCTTCTGCGTCTGTTCTCCAGCAGGTCAGTAGGTGTCCGTCCCCAACACCCAGCTCCCTGATGGGAGGACATCAGGTTGGGCCAACCGGGCCCCCCCCCAACCCCAGAGCAAGCCTGCTGTCTGATTTCACCAGCAATAAAAGCCCCATGGAGGAGCAGGCAGAGCTCTCCATTGCTGCTCCACCAGTGGGTGAGCCGCAGGCTGTGTCCGTGTGTAGGACCTTCCGCATTAGACCCTTGGTCCGACTGTTTTGGACCTTCCCGACTGTAAATTCAAGCCCAGCCTTGTGCTTTCTTTCCTCTTGTTCATTTCTTGACGCCTTTGGTCTCTCTTTACTGTGAATCCCAAACCAGAAGTGTTCTGATCTCGACTCTCGTTACTGTTTCGTCTCCGCGTCGACTGTTGCTGGGTCTCCGAACTGCGTTTCCTGAGACTTTGCAGGAAGAAATGAAGATTAAAAACCACAAAACGATAAAAAATATATAAATATATATATAGATATACTTTAAAAAGGAAATATTTAACAGAGATTCATAAAGTTGGGTGTCTCTCCTATCCACCGCTCACTTCCAAACACTGTTGTCTTCACTTCACCTCTGCTGTTTAACGACAAGAGGTCGATAAGGAAAAGGGATCAAAACGCAGCGTTCCGGGGGATTTTTGTACAGCAAAAGTGTATCTGTTTTGGGAATTCTCGTGAAAAACAACCCCCCCTACCCCCATTTCCCCATCTACTGCTGGTCTGTTGTATGTTTCCATTGGGTTCTCAAGGTGTGAAGAGCTACTGCCTTTGCGATTTTCTACGGTGAATATCTATCTGTACAGAGGTATGTATATATATAAATATATATGCAGATCTATATGTATACGTATCTCTCCTCTCTCCACCTGACTGTGAAGGATTTTTATTGGGCAAAATAAACTGGAGAAAGGCCCCATTTTAAAAAGCTCCCTGTGGCTGCTCTGATTGTGTTGTGGGTGGGAGAAGGGAGGAGATCCACAGGGATTTCGGGAGGGATGTGCAGCCAGGCTGGGGGACTGCAGGGAAAAACCTCACCTTGGATGCAGCAGCATCCTCCAGGTCACAGCTTCATCGAAGCTCCTGCTCCAGAAGGCAAAGAGGAGGGGAGAGGTGGAGGTGATCCAGAGCAGAGTGGGATGGATGGGATGTTGCCCAGTCCTGCTTTCTTCCATGGTAAAAGGGATGCTCGGGCTCTTCAAGCACTTAAGAACAAGGACCATGGAGCCACAGTGGTGGCCACAAAGCTGGACAAGGTGTCTGTGTTTGAGATCTCACCCCAGCCCATAGGTCAGATGGCCATGGATGTGTCTGGAGCTGCTGGGGATGCCCCAGGGCTGACTGAGAAAGACACGGGCTTTCCATCAGTCCCACAGCCAGCATCCAAGACTTCCCAACACTGAATCCCAGAGTGGTTTCTGTTGGAAGGGAGCTTAAAGCTCCTCCAGCTCCAACCCCTGCCACGGGCAGGGACCCCTTCCACTGGAGCAGCTGCTCCAAGCCCCTGTGTCCAACCTGGCCTTGAGCACTGCCAGGGATGGGGCAGCCACAGCTTCTCTGGGCACCCTGTGCCAGCGCCTCAGCACCCTCCCAGGGAACAGCTTCTGCCTAAGATCCAATCTAAACTTCCCCTGTTTCAGTTTCAACCCATTACCCCTTGTCCTATCACTGCAGTCCCTGATGAAGAGTCCCTCTCCAGTGTCCTTGTAGCCCCTTCAGACACTGGAAGCTGCTCTGAGGTCTCCACGCAGCTTCTCTTCTCCAGGCTGAACAGCCCCAACTTTCTCAGCCTGTCTCCATACAGGAGCTGCTCCAGCCCCTGAGCATCCTCGTGGCCTCCTCTGTACGATGGTAACTGACCTGCTCCCAGACCTACCACCCCTGGCTCCCAAGCCATGCTCAGACCTGAGGGACCTCCAGGTAAGGACACACTGGGAATGCCAAGACCCAAGTGGAGATGCCAGGCACAGTGGGAACCCTGCACAAGTCAATTCCCCTTCCCTCTCGTGCCTGGGGCAGCCCCATCTCCCACTGCAGCACCTCTCTGGGCTTCCCTGGCTTTGGGATTCAGACGCTGCCATCCAAACCCTCCTCCATGCTGGGAAGGGAGAGGGCTTGAGGGAGCTGGGGTCCAGGCTGCAGGTGTGGAATGTTCATCAATGGGCATCCCAGTGCCAGGTTGTAGAACACAGCTGCTTCCCAGCATGAAGGGGTGGGAAACACAAGCATTGGAATGCATCAAATCCATGTTGGATCCCGCAGTGGCTGGGATGGGGATGCTGCCAGGGAGGTGGGCTTTGGATCTAGCCAGGTTACGGGCTTTGATGCAAACCAATCCCACCCCAGCCACTTTGCCAGTGTCACATTAGAGCACACTCAGATTAACATTACCTTTATTAAAAACCAATAAATCCAGCACTTTTCCCAGCACCAGCTTTGCCTGAGAGGTCTCCCATCCCCTCATAACAACACTGATGCCTCCCAGGGCAAAGTGAGCATCTCTGGGATTCAGTGATCACTTCAGACCCAGTTTAAGGTCCAAGGTGCTGTCAGCAACACCAGGCTTTTCCTACCATTCACTACCACCAGAGTGGCCCCAACTTCATTTGGTCTCCTGAAGATGTGGTTTCTGCAGTTGCCAGAGGGTAAAATGCTGATGGGAAGGGAGGAAGAAAGAAGAGATACCCAAAAGCTGCATGGTCACGGTCGTGGTCAATGGGCTCTTGCTCAGCCTGAGCAGGGGATGGGCTTCCCATCTCAATTCAGTGCTCCTCCAATCAGGAAAAACCATCCTCGAAGGCTCAGACATCCTGAAAACACATCAACATTGTCAAGATATTGACTGGACACCTTATTGTGGCCTTTGAATATATAAGGGGCTGCAGGAAAGCTGGAGAGGGGCTTGGGACAAGGGCCTGGAGGGACAGGCCAAGGGGAATGGCTTGAACCTGCCCAAGAGAGGGGAGACTGAGCTGAGCTCTTAGGCAGAAGCTGTTCCCTGGGAGGGTGCTGAGGCGCTGGCACAGGGTGCCCAGAGAAGCTGTGGCTGCCCCATCCCTGGCAGTGCTCAAGGCCAGGTTGGACACAGGGGCTTGGAGCAGCTGCTCCAGTGGAAGGGGTCCCTGCCCGTGGCAGGGGTTGGAGCTGGATGGGATTTAAGCTCCCTTCCAACACAAACCAGGCTGGGGTTCTAAGAGGTTGCTTTAACATTGTCAACACAACATGGTCAGGGTGCTCTTTAGGTGAACTATCCTCATTATACCCTCATTATACCCTCATTATAATACTACAAATCACACCTATAAGCCACAAGACCCCTGCTCAGATTAAAGCACGGTGAGGAACCACTGCTGTATCCCAATGTACATTAACCGACCCATCACTAAGCGCTGGGAGTGCTCTCAGGAGTCACCAACCTGAGCCAAATGGTGTAAATCCATGGAATCTGTCAGGGGTGGCATTATGGGATGTCACCTAGCACCCCTTTTCTGCACTGGCTCACAGTACACAAATACCTCTGCTCTGTGCATAGAATCATAGAATAGTTAGTGTTGGAAAGGACCTTAAGATCATCCAGTTCCAACCCCCTGCCATGGGCAGGGACACCTCACACTAAACCATGGCACCCAAGGCTCTGTCCATTCTGGCCTTGAACACTGCCAGGGATGGAGCATTCACAACCTCCCTGGGCAACCCATTCCAGTGCCTCAGCACCCTCACAGTAAAGAACTTCTTCCTTAGATCCAATCTAAACTTCCCTGGGGGCTCATGGGGACTCATGGGGGGGGGGGGCAATAGGGGGCTCATGGGGGTGCTCATGGGAGGCTCCTGGGGGGGCTCATAGGGGGCTCATGTGGACTCATGGGGGGGCTCATGCGGATCTCATGGGGGGCTCATGGGGACTCATGGAGGGGCTCAGAGGGGGCTCATGGGGGGGCTCCGGACCCCCCCGGCGGCCCCCATGACACGTGTCACATGACACCCCCGGTACAGCTCACGCGGGCCGAGCCGCGCGCCGCTGCCGCCACCTGCCGGCTCCTCTGCCGCCGCTGCGCACGGTCCCGCTCGGCTGCCGTAGAGCGGCAGTGCGTCAGTGCGTCAGTGCGTAAGCGTCAGGTGACCGGAAGTACCGGGAAGCGCCGGGGGTGGCCGGGCGGAGGGGCTGGCGGGCGGCAGGGCCGGAGCCGGGCCCCGGTGAGTGCGAGCGGCCCCGAACCGTCCCCTCCTTCCCTTTCCTTCCCCTTCCTTCCCCTTACATTCCCATTCCCTTCCTTCCCCTTTCCTTCTTTTCCGTTCCCTTTCCCTTCCCTGTCCCCTCCGCTGCCCCCTCACGGGGAGAGGGGAACGGCGCAGGCGCGGATCCCTCACCCCCCCCCCCCCGCCCTGCCCGGGACCCGCCGCCATAGGGCCTGCAGCGCTCCGTGCGCGTTACACGTGCGCGGGTCACGTGCGCGTGTGTGACACGTGTGTTACACGTGTGTGCGCAACGAGTGTTGTACACGTGTGTGTGACACGTGTGTCACACGTGTGTGCAGAACGAGTGTTGTAAGCGTATTGTACACGTGTGTGTGTGTGTGTGTGACACGTGTGTTACACGTGTGCGCGCAACGAGTGTTGTCAGCGTGTTGTACAGGTGTGTGTGTGACACGTGTGTTACACGTGTGCGTGCAACGAGTGTTGTACGCGTGTTGTACACGTGTGTGTGTGTTATGTGCTGGTGTTACCCACGCCGTGTGTCGGAGCGGCCGTGGGGCTGAGTAGCCGCTGCACTGTCCCGGTGCTGGCCGGGCCTTCCCTGTTCCCGGAGCCCTCCAGGCCTGGCAGGGGCTGAAGCAGCACCAGCAGACAGGGATGTGTGTTAACCCTGACCTTGGAATCCATTGGGGGGGAAGCTCCTTCTCTCCTGCTCTCCTGTGCAGCCCCGGGCCGGTGTTGACTGGCGGCTGTTGGCTGAAATGAACTGGTTTGCTCCCAGCATGGCCCTGGCTGCTGGCAGCCAGAGCGTGTCCATGTTAGCAGGAGGTGCGGGTGCTCGGGTACCACCAGTGGTGCTGGGCAGGGAGAAGCAGGGCTGGGTGGGCTCCTAGTGTGGGTCTTGTGTGGGTTTTGGGAAGGGGGAGAGTTTCAGAGGGACCTAAAGCACAGAGGGGCCCTAAGTCAGGGTGCAGCTGTATCCCCTTTCAGAGAGCTCGTACTCTTGTGGGCAGCATCCCTCTAGGAATGTTGTCACAGAATCCCAGCCTGGTTTGGGTTGGAAGGGACCTTAAAGCTCCTCCAGCTCCAACCCCTGCCATGGGCAGGGACCCCTTCCACTGGAGCAGCTGCTCCAAGCCCCTGTGTCCAACCTGGCCTTGAGCACTGCCAGGGATGGGGCAGCCACAGCTTCTCTGCAGCACTCCTCACTAGTAGCTAACACTGAACCATGCACTCATGTTCTTGGGCCTAGAGCTGGGCTGTAAATGTGACCCAGACACTGACACAAAGATGCTTCCATCGCAGAGGACCTCCACAAAGTGCAGCTGCAGGGCCCAGCTCCAAACCTCTGAGTGGCTTTTTGGAGTCACTGGAAGCGAAATCTCTGCAGAGACTTGCCCAGAGGTGGGAAGGAGTTTGGCTGTGGTTGAACGAGGAGGAAGGAGGAGGAAGGCAGGCTGATTACTCAGGATAACTTGAAGAGAGGGAAGCTGAGGGGAGGCGTAGGTTGAGTTGGAAGAGGGATGTTGTAGAAGCTTCAAAGATCACAGAGACTGAGGCTGGGGGTGGGTGAAAGTCATGGGCAAAAGGCCACTTGGACCTGTTTCTTTCAAAGGTGCTTTTGATGTTTCTTGACCTGTGCCAAGCTCACTCCCATGTTCCCTTAATTTGCTGGATTAAGGAAGGAGAGGAATAATTCTCTTCCTTTGGGAATACCTTCCCAAATGTGTCATGGCTCAACAGAGAACAGCATGGATGGTATCAGCAGCACACAACATTCACCTTTGGTGTGTGAACACCTTGACTCTGAAGCGGGTCTTTTGTCACCAAGGGGAGTGTTTCTGGTGACAGCAGAATGCTGGATTTCATAGGCAGGATCACCCTCAGCAGCAAATAGGTCTTGGTTTCACTAAATGGCCTGAGTAGTGCTTGCTTGTCTCTCATGGAAACGTAGGTAGGAGACATGGAAAACAGAATCAGAGAGGAAAGTCTTTTGGAAAGCCTTGGGCAGATAACCCTCCTCTTGTCCAAGATCATTATTGCAGCTTGAAGCCACCCCTCAGTGTCCTCCAGGACTACTGGGAGGTGCTGGGAGATGATGTTGGAGGGGATGGGGTTTTGTTCCCACATATCTGAGCCTTGCCCCCTTCATGTTGCCTGTCCCAGGCAAAGACAGGTCTGTCCCTGTGGCCAGGTCAGGCTGGACAGCACAGCCAGGAGGGCTTTGAAACCCAACTCCTGCTTGCTGTTGGCTTTGCAAGGCTTGGGCTGTGCCACAGCATCACAATGCTCAGGTTTGATTGTCCAGGTTCTTCCCTGTGCTCACAAGACAGTCAGTGACTGCCTCCAGAAGTCTTCATTTCATCTTCTCTCTTTCCAACCCCCCTCAACCTCCTATTCTCCATCCAGGTTGCTTGTTTCACCTCTCCTGAGAGGGTTACAGCTCCCAGCTGCCTTTTGCTGCCCCAAGCTGGGTTCATGGAGCAGAGGATGCGAGATCTCCTCGTCTGCCACAGTGTGAGTCGACACAGGGGATCCCAGAGGGATTGTGCCACTTGACTTTGCACTGGAGCAGATGGGGAGCGCTCCCATGCCAGCTGGGTGCTGAGATCCCGTCCTCAGATAGGAGCTGAGCACCAAAAGGCAGAGGTAAAGCTGCCTGGTGAGAGAGCAGCCTGCAGAGAGCAGCAGGCAGCTTCTGCCTGGATGGATCAGAGATGTCTGCCTGCCTGATGGTCCTTACTGCTTCTGCTGCTGGGGGAGAGTTCAGGGTGCATGATGCAGCCATGGAACCATCCCCATGGCAGGCAGCACCCCACATCTGGCACCAAGAGGGGAGCAAAGACCATCACTTCAACTCTCCTTATCCTCCTTCCTTTTCCCATCTTACCCTTCCTTGAAAGCAGCTGATGTTTTGCTGTTGTGATGCGGGAATAGAGCATATAATGGAGCATGGGAGATGGGGAGATTCTTGTACTCATAAAACCCCAGTTCATATTCAGCCAGAGCACATGGGATCCAATCACAGCCCTTTCCTACTCATACCCCAAAGCCACAGTGTTCACCCCAGTCTTCTCCCCCCAATGCATCCATTTTGCTGCTGCAAAACTTGACTTTCCCTGCACTGATTTGACATCCTGATCCAGCCCTAATCGAAAGCTGCGTGCATCAGCAGAGCTCAGAGGGATGCCCAGGAAGGATTCCATTCCCCCATGTGGGGAGCACAGAAGCTAATGTGTATTGCAGCATCTCTGCCAGGCTTTGGTTTTCCCCATTGCTCAGCTCCCTGTGGTACTTAAAGCACGAGTGGGTTTAAAGCAGTTGCAGACCCCTGGTGTAGATGCATCTTTGGGGTTGGCCACATGGGGTGGGCTCTGAACAGAGCACTGACCTGGTGCTTGTGTTTTCATCAGCATCTGAATCATCACAAACAGGCTCATTTGGCAGCTCCTGCAGGCTGGCAGCACACAGCTTCACTCCTGACACGTTTCTCATCCTCACCGTCTGCTGCAGCTGATTTAGGCAGGAGTTAGGAAGGAACCTGGCATGTTTTAAGCCTTTATACTCTAAAACTATGGGAAATGCGCCCAAATCTCAGTGCAAAGCTCTGTTCTCTGTGGTTCTCAGCTCAGGATGTAACATCTTATAGAACAGTTTGGGGTGAAAGGACCTCAAAGCTCCTCCAGCTCCAACCCCTGCCACGGGCAGGGACCCCTTCCACTGGAGCAGCTGCTCCAAGCCCCTGTGTCCAACCTGGCCTTGAGCACTGCCAGGGATGGGGCAGCCACAGCTTCTCTGGGCACCCTGTGCCAGCGCCTCAGCACCCTCACAGGGAACAGCTTCTGCCTAAGAGCTCAGCTCAGTCTCCCCTCTCTTGGGCAGGTTCAAGCCATTCCCCTTGGCCTGTCCCTACAGGCCCTTGTCCCAAGCCCCTCTCCAGCTTTCCTGCAGCCCCTTTAGGCACTGGAGCTGCTCTGGGGTCTCCCCTTCAGGAGCCTTATCTTGTCTCTGCCAGGTTACTTGTAGCTGCTGAGCAGCAGCTGCCATGTACCCCATCTTTGTGTTTATCAGTTCACTTGGGTGCTTGTCTTGAGCTGCCTTTGCATGACATGATGATTGATAGCAGCTACCTTACAGCTTTGCAGGGCAACATCTGCCATGGCTCAGGGAAACACTGGCATCACCTCCCTGTTTGGTAGCGTAAAGGCTAAGATTAAAAGTGCTTCATGTTAGGTGGAAGCCACTCATTCTTCGTCTGCCCTTTTTTCAGTACCTGGAAGCAATTCTGAGCCCAGTAAGTTGTGATCCATGGCTACAGTGCTAATATGCCGAAGATTTCCAAGGCTCAGCAGGGTGACCACATTCTCAACTACAGCCAAGTGCAAGGCCAAGAGTGGGAGCAGCAAAAGTGAGGAGGAAGAGACCCCAGAAGCAGCCACCACCAGAACTGAATCCACAGCCACAATCCAGTTGCTGAATCCACTGGACTACAGAGTGCTCTATAACCCATCTGCCTATGCCCGAAGCAGAGCTGCCTCCCAGCAGCGTGCTACTGGGAGCAGTGGTGATGCTTTCACCAGCCTTGGCACCACACAGGTTGGTTCCATCTCTTCTCAAGCTTGGCCACCCATCAGAAAGCCAAGGTCCAAACCCCTCCTCGAGCAGAGCATCTCAAACACACAAACCAAGGAGGAAGCAGAAAAGGAGAAATCAGAGCTGCACGACTCCAAGGAGGATCCCCGTGTGTTTCAGAAGGGGAGGCCTGAATACAGATCTCTCAGCTATGACAAGTCTGAGCCAGTAGAGACCCTTCCTTTGGAAGAAGGTGACTCCATTTTACACAGTGTGGCCACCTCCAAGGGTGACCAGAGCCCAGGAGCTATCACAGATCACTTTGTCAAGCTGAGTTGCTTGCCAGTGGAACAGCACCCGGCCTTGGTGTCCGACCCCAGGTTTAACAAACTGTGTCACTGTGCTGTCAAAAGCATGGCCCTGTTCAGCACTTCAGATCTCATCCGTGTTCTGAAGGCTTGTGTCCGTCTGCTTGTCCCAGCAACCCATCCTCTGCTGAATGCCTGTGAGCATGAGTTCTGCCGGCGGCTGTGGGACATGAACCTGGACCAGGTGCTGCTGGTGGCTGACTGCTGGCGCTGCCTGGAGCGGAGTGTGCCTTCCTACCTCAGCATTCTCTTCAGCTATGCCAACATGCACTGGAAAGACCTCACTTTGCCCCACTTTGTCCAGCTCCTTTACATCATAGGCGAAGGCAGGAGGTCACCTGCGGACTTGGTGCAGAAGGTGGAGAGCATGATTCTGAAGCACTTGGATTCCTTCACCTTGGAGGAGGTGGGTGCTATCTGCCTGGGGCTCTTTAAGTCCCTCAGTGGTATCTCTGACCATGTAATGAGAAGAATAGCAGACAGAGTATCACTGCAGATGGAAGACATGAGCACTTATGCTTTGGTGAACGTGCTGAAGCTACTGCGCTACACTCGCATGGACCACTTGCCCCTCTTGAAGGAGCTTGGGAAGGTTATTCCTGCTCGGATTCCTACAATAAACATCCAGGGCATCATGCACATCAGTCTTACCTGTTCATCCCTACACTACTTTGACGAAGGCATTATGGCTGCTGTGGCCACGGCATTGCCATCTAAGGTGGCTTACTGCCGAAGCAAAGATGCTGCCAAGTTCCTGTGGTCCTTTGGATGCCTGGACTATGAACCTCCGAACGAGGAAGAGTTTTACTCCAGCCTCATAGAGCAGATGCATAGAAAACTGCACGAGTTTGCCAAGTTTCCAGAGCATCTCCTTACGGGTTTGCTTGGCCTGGCATTTGTCAGACGCTTCCCAGAGGAGCTGATAGACTATGCTTTGAGGGATGAGTTTATCCAGAGAACAAGAAGTAGTAAATATGAGCTCCAGAAGGACCTGCTCACCCTTAGTAAGAGTGTTGAAATCGAGTGCCCGAGCTACCGAGGCAGCCGCATTCCACCCCAGCTTTCCCAAGAGATTACTGAGATGGTTCTGGCTTTTGCAGAGCGAGAGATCTACGTCAGGCCTGAGATTGTGGAAGCCACATCTCTGCTGGAGAGCATGTTGGGTGGCCAAGAGTATGTGAAGAACCACATGATCCTGCCTCACACGAGATCCAGTGATCTGGAGGTCCATTTGGCCTCGGATGGACGTCCCATCCCTTTCAACTCAGAGGACCCTGTTAGAGTTAAGAAACTAGAAGACATTGGAGTTAGTTTAACGGATGACTTAATGTCTCAGCTTATACAAGGGAGATCTAACAAGCAGGCTCCCATGGAAGTGGCTAACAAAGCCAAGACTGGCAGACAGGAGCATGGGGAACAAGGATGGACACCAGGCTCCGGGAGGGATGGAGCTATGCTTTCGGGTGGATCTCTTGCAGATGCCTTCCTTGAAGCCCCCCCATCCCTTAGGCTGACCAGGCATCCTCAAGGGGTGAAGCTGGCTATTCAGGTGTCCAACAGGAACCACTACTGCTACTGCTCCAAGCGCCTGTTGGGGCTGCACCGCCTGAAGCGGCGGCAGCTGCAGCAGCTGGGCTATGTGGTGGTTGAACTTCCCTTCTGGGAATGGTTTCCCCTGCTCAAACGCACGCGCCTGGAGAAACTGAGCTATCTCCAGTACAAGGTGTTTAACCCAGCACTGCTGAGCAGGGATGCTTAGGCTGGTGGGGAGCTTGCACGCAGCCTCCCCAGTGCCTCTTGCTCTGCGGTGACTGGTTTGAATGGGCTCGGGTGTTCTGGCAGGTGCTCTGTGTGTGCTCAGCGCTTGCTGTGTTAGGCAGTTGTGCTCTGCTGGGCCTTGTGGCTCTCTCCTTTTGTACAGAGATCCTCAAAGTGCTTCTGTGACAAATAAAAGCACCCGGCCTATGCGTTTTCCTCTGTGATTCCTCTTTGTTCCCTGCCCTCAATGGAAGTGGATGGATTTGGTGCCTCTCTCTGTAAGCAGAACAGTGGTGGCTGATGATTTTCAGCCATGAAGCTGGCCTGGGTGCCAGAAGCAGTGTTCCCATGCTGTTTCCATCCCCATCGAGCTGGAGTCGGTGGCATGCAGTCTGAGCTGCTCCTTGTGTGTGAAAGCTGGGTGCTGGGATGGAAACTGAGGCTGAGGTTTGGGGTGCTGGGACCCTGAGGTGTTCCTTCCATGCTCAGCTGAAGCTCTCAGCAGTGTCTGGCAGGGCGGATTTGCATCTGGTTGACCCTATTGATAATGCCTGCTGCCAACTGGGGCTGACACATCCATGTCAAGGTGATTCCCCTGCTCTGTGACAGTGAGAAACCAGAGTGTGGACTCTGTGTGGAGCATCCGCTCCGGAGGCTGCTGGTTTCACCATGGCAAGGCCCATGGCTCGCTGTGGTTTCCTTACTCAGGTGGCTGATCTCCGCACAAGGGTCTGAGGGTTGAGTTGCTGCTTCCAGGTGATGGTTCCCTGATGTTTCCTGGGGTGCACAGGGCAGGCTCTGCATCTGAGCTTCACATGGAGCTCCATGTGGAACTCCCATTCCCGCTGCAGAGCACTCAGACCGTGCTGGCTGGTTTGTGGTGTGGTGTTTGAAGGTGTCTGGAGGTGGAGGATGGGGAAGAGAGGTGTCAATGAGCAGCAGGGGTTGGAAGGGGATGAGCTTTAAGGCTGCTTCCAGTCCAAACCAGTCTGGGATTGTGTGATCACACTGCCTCAGTTGGAAGATCCCTGTTCACCATAGGGCAGACACAGACTCAAGGGAGATGGACACTTATGTGATGTCCTGATGGCACTTCAGGATCTGAGTCCTTCGTGATCCTTGAGTTGTTTTGACCAGCAGTGACTTTAGTAATGGGGTCCTGGGCTTGCTTCCCCATCTGAGCCTGGCTTCCCTCTCACCTCCCTTTGCCTGTCCCTGCTCATTCTTGATCCTCAGCCAGCCCCTTTACTGTCCTATCAGTGTGTGCAGCCAGCTCTCAATTCCCTCTTCACATGGAATCTTAGTCCTTACTTCATTCCAGTTTCTCATTCCATCTGCCCCTCCATCCCCACTGTCTTCTGAGTTATGGCTTCATAGGAAGAGTAAAACAAAACACAGCCATGGGGAAAAGTAACCCGGTGACCAACTTGGGTTGTGAAGCAAAGAGTGTAGCTTGGACATGAGGAATGATGTCTTTTACTGGGATGTTGAAGCTGGAAAGTTAGCTTGAGTTCAGTGTGTCTGGGCCACAAACAGGAGAAAATCCTATAAAAGATACCTATATATATATGTATATACATACTGAATTGAAAGACAGCACATTTAGTGAGAGAATAAGGTGGTTTTAATTAACCAGAGCCAATTGCCACAGCACATGGTAGGAAAGGCTGAAGATTTAGGATGAGACCTCAGTAACAGCTTAGGCTTGGAAGATGTGAGTGTCCTGAGGAGTGGCTTGCTCCTATCTGTGATTTGTCTGTCGTGAGGCAGCGCTATGGAAGAGGAGGCTGCACAGCCACAAGGCCCACAGGAGAAGCTGGCAACTGATACAGGTTGTGACCCTGTGCTTTTGCAGGCAGGCAAAGTGAGCTCCTATCAGTATTCCAATGGACCACCGTGCCCCCAAAGGGCCCATCTCATTTTGGCTGAGCTGAAACCTATTCAAGAGCTGCTTGAAGCAGCGGGTTCCTGATTTGCAAGGTTGCCCAAGGCAAGGGGATATTCAAACTAAGGTTACTGGGAGGTGAAAACTCTTATGGATAATTTCCTTCTGAGGAGGGATGTGATATAACAGATTCGAGTCACATTCTTTTCAATGGAGAAGGTGCATTCACTTGAGTTTCCTTAATGAACACTGTTAGAAGAATAAGCTGGCTCGGTGTTCAGAATATAGATCATCTCCCCCTGAGCTATTAGATGCTCCCTTGGAGCTATTAAATGCCACTTACTAATATTTGGGTTTAATCTTAGCTTATCTCTAAGGCTCCTGAAGCCCTTAAGAACCATTTCTCTTTGCAGCAGTGTGTTAGTGCTCACTGGTGTTACCCTCATCCCGGCTTGTGCTGACTGTTGTCCAAGAGCACAGGCAGGTCCTGCCTCAGACTGCAGGCACAGGTGGATGTGGCACACAGGGAGAGCCAGGCACAGGGATGGAATGGGGATTCAAGGCCATCCAATGGGAACAGATGCCGGTGATGAATGCCCTGGTTGGATCGCAGCCCATGTCCTCCAGTTCCAGCTGAGGCTGCCAAGAGCTCACAGTGATTCCTTTTGACAACCTCATGTGATAGAATCCCAGAATCCCAGCCTGGTTTGGGTTGAAGGGACCTTAAATCCCATCCAGCTCCAACCCCTGCCACGGGCAGGGACACCTTCCACTGGAGCAGCTGCTCCAAGCCCCTGTGTCCAACCTGGCCTTGAGCACTGCCAGGGATGGGGCAGCCACACTCTGATGCTTCATCTACCAGACCTGCTGCCTCTTTGATAACCTTTCACATCTAATTGCTGGTCCATCCATAGGTTAAGGTGATTTTAGCTAAAACAGCCATCTTCTCTCTGATGTTTCTCCAGGGGTTCACAAACTGACACAGCTTTTTCTCTCCATCCTATATCAACCACAGTCATTTGGGTTTATTTTGGCTTCACCTCCTGGACTCAGATCTGAGCTGCGTTTTAGGAGAAGAGAAGGTTGTATGGAGACCTCAGAGCAGCCTTCCAGTATCTGAAGGGGGCCTATAAGGATGCTGGGAAGGGACTGTTCATTAGGGACTGTAATGATAGGACAAGGGGTAATGGGTTCAAACGGAAACAGGGGAAGTTTACATTGGATATAAGGAAGAAATTCTTTACTGTGAGGGTGCTGACGCACTGGAATGGGTTGCCCAGGGAGGTTGTGAATGCTCCATCCCTGGCAGTGTTCAAGGCCAGGTTGGATGAAGCCTTGGGTGCCATGGTTTAGTGTGAGGTGTCCCTGCCCATGGCAGGGGGGTTGGAACTGGATGAGCTTAAGGTCCTTTCCAACCCTAACCATGATCTACCGAGCTTGTAATTCACACAGGCTCCAAACCAAGGTCCTTTCACTGATGTTCACTTGCTTTTTCTTTCTTTTCTGTTTTTCACAAGCTGAATCTGATGCTCACAAACTGAGCTCTCTCCAGCTGCCAAGATGGTAATAAACGTCTGTCTCCCGCAGTTCAAGCCAAGGATTCACTGCAACAAGGTAAAGTGGCGATGTGAGGAGGCTTAAGCAGCTGGAGGGATCGGGTATAAGGGGTGTGTTGGACTGGTTGGGGCTCAGGGGCTCTGTTTGCTGCTCATCTGTTACAATTGGTGTTTCTGGAAGGCTGGGAGAACAAAGCAAAAACAGCTCACAGCAAACTCCCCTTGTTTTGTGTGGTCTGCCTGGTCCAGAGGGGGATTTTAACACGGGGGGGTGTGGATGTCCACTGCCAGCAGAAGCACTGAGGGCAGCTGCAGGTAAAGTGCAGGTGTTTTAGTCTGCAAAGCCAGAGCATCTTTGTCACTGAGAATCGTTTTCCAGCCATGTGGGAGGGCTGTGATTGGGGTGGGTTTGCTCAGAGCTTTCTCTTCCAAGCTCAGCAGTCTCCTCTCATCCTCAACAAGGCTGCTCCAAGCCCCTGTGTCCAACCTGGCCTTGAGCACTGCCAGGGATGGGGCAGCCACAGCTTCTCTGGGCACCCTGTGCCAGCGCCTCAGCACCCTCCCAGGGAACAGCTTCTGCCTAAGAGCTCAGCTCAGTCTCCCCTCTCTTGGGCAGGTTCAAGCCATTCCCCTTGGCCTGTCCCTCCAGGCCCTTGTCCCAAGCCCCTCTCCAGCTTTCCTGCAGCCCCTTTAGGCACTGGAGCTGCTCTCAGGTCTATAAGGACTGCAGAAGGCAGTCAGCTCCAGAGGTGTCTGTGGTTGGATGGGGCTTTCACCAACCTGCTCCAGTGGAAGGGGTCCCTGCCCGTGGCAGGGGTTGGAACTGGAGGAGCTTTAAGCTCCCTTCCAACACAAACCAGGCTGGGATTCCATGATTTTAGGAGCCTGACACCTGTTTTCTCGAGAAGTCTCTTTCCACATGGATAAACTGACATGAGGTTTCACCAGTGTTGAAGGACAGGAGACTCCCATCTCACCCCACACACACGCTCTGTTTAGCTGGATATACTGTAGTTCACTGAGCCATCCAAAACCACACAGGAACCACACATTTGCACTCTGTTAGCTCTTAAATCAACTCTGCAAATGGCTGGCCAGGTGGCAGAGGGTGCAGAGTGCATGGGACCATATGGCTGGAGGAGAGTGGGAATGGGTCTGCTCGGCCTCAGTGGCAGGGATCTCCCGTGTGGTCTCCCTGCACATGAAACATCAGCTCCATTGATGTCATCCTGAGGTTCTCCATCAGTGCTTGTGAATGGGTTTGAGTCTGTGGCTCCAAATGAAATGTGGTTTTCCCCTGAAACAGATTTCTGCTGATGGTTATGAAGTGGAGAATCTCATCTCTGAAGACCTGGCCAGGAGAAACCGGGGCTTCCGCAGCGAGTACTTCATCAAACCTCCTGTCCACGTCACCATCTCATTCCCCTTCAACATCGAGCTCTGCAGGATCAACATCGACGTCTCATCGGGGGGATACCAAACCTTCTCTGGGCTCGAAGTCTACACCTCTACCTCATGCACTAAAACCTCTTGGCAGAGCCCTGAGGCTCAGTTCTCAGGTCTGCCCAGTCAGCCCCTGTCAGACAAAGACACTTTCACACTGGTGGGCAAAGCTGTCTTAAAGAATCAAAGCAAAGTGACATTTGGCCATAGAGGCTTCAAGCCAAGGCCTCCCTTCCTTCAGGTGGAAAACGTCGTGTCCTACCCCGGCTCTGCATCTCAAGACCTCTGGAACAAAGGGCCCTCCTCGCTGAGCAATGTGTCGCACTTAAGGATCTGCATCACCCACGTGGCTGGAGGTGGCCTGCCCTGCATTAAGAGGCTGGAGGTGTGGGGACAGCCGGCCAAATCCTGCCCCCAGGAGGTGATCGAGGGTGTCTTTCAGGTGGCCTCCCAGTTCTTCACGCAGGATGCTGGTAACCTCAAGCCAGAGCTCTGGACCCCAATGGAGAGCGACTGCGTGCCCTTCAGTGCCAATGACAGCGAGCAGCAGACCCTCCGCAAGCTGGTGGATGTGGTCCAAGACATCCCTGAGGAATTCCTGGACCCCATCACTCTGGAGATCATGACCTTCCCCATGCTCCTGCCCTCGGGGAAGGTCATCGACCAGACCACCTTGGAGAAGTGCAACCGGAGCGAAGCGTCCTGGGGCAGGGTCCCCAGTGATCCTTTCACTGGGGTGGCCTTCAGCCAGCACTCACAGCCCCTACCTCACCCTACCCTCAAGGCTAGGATAGACCATTTCCTCTTGCAGCACAGCATTCCTGGCACCAACCTGCTGGGGAGGGCTCATGCCTCCGAAATGCTCGTCCCTGCTTCCATAACCATGTCTTCTCTGAAGAGGAAACTGGACTGCATGGATCAGGGCTCTGTGCAGCCCCCTTATTTTTCCTCTACAAACTTACTTGTCACGGCTACCTCAGAGAACAGTGCTAAAAAAATGAAACCTGACAGTGACTCCCATTTGATCCACATGGACTGTTCCACAGGTACCAGGGCTCCCCAAGTCCCTTGTGTTCCTTGAATGCCTTGAGAGCCTGGCGCTAGGTTTTCAAGCCAAGAGGCTCCACTGCAGAGTCCCATCCCACCTCTACAAAGCTTGTATTTTGCTGCTGATAGATGCCATGGGAGTCAGGTCATCATCACATTCGCCTCTCCTCAGCACAACCTGCCATGCTGGATGCTGTTTGCTCCCATTCTCTTTCACCTTTTCTCATCTCTAGGCTCGTTGTTCTCATTGTGGTACCTGTGCAGTCTCCTTTGCAGCCCTCGTGTTTGCTCAGGTCACCTTGTTCCCCTTTTAGATTGTATTTCCTTTCTCCTCCTTGCTTTCAAGCCACTGTCCATGTGGAGATAACGTTTTTCTCCCAGTGTGCTGGTTTAAAGTCTCTTTAGCATGGGTGATTTATTACCTTACCCACCAGTGTGTTCTAGCATCAGCAAGAAGGTACCCACAGCAGGAAAAGAGGTGTCTGGTGCTGCAGCAGTGATGGCACAGGGTATCCTGACTGCTGTGGCTCTTCCGAGGAGTGAGATGGGGAGGAAGGCAGGAATGAGGCACTAATCCTGCTCATGGGTTTCCCTGGCTGTGATGGATGCAGCTGATTCCCTGCACACTCAGTGCCCCTGCACAGACTGTGTTCCTAGGGATGTGCTGGCTCCTTCCCTTCTCACAGGGCAGAGGCTGGGATTGGGGAGTGTGTGGCTCTGCTGCCTCCAGTCTACCCTGTCCTTAGTGCAGCAGTGCAGGGGCTTGGAACTAACAGCAGCAAGAGAATTGCTCCTTCAAAGCATGGAGGAGGCAGCCCAGGCTGGGAGAGGCTTACACAGGGTTTGCAGTTAAAGCAGAAACCATTAGAGGCATTAGACCAGGGATGCGACTCGTGTCTCCAGGGGAAGGAAATGGGTCCTGGTTTCCTTTTATCCTTGTTTTTCTCAGCAATGCAGTAAGAGCAGCACTGGGCATAAGCTCCCAGAGGCAGAAAACCAGTCCAGACCTGCATCTCCCAGGTAAATTCCTTGGAAAGCTGAGTGCTTCCACCCTCCTGGCTCCCCAGCCATGCCACAGCTGGGACAAGGCAGCGTTATGGCAGCACAGACAGGGCTTTGGATCCATGGAGCACTGGGAATATAGGATGCTCCTTGGAGCTCCAGCAGCATTCAAGTGCAGGACTGGTGAGGAAGAATCAAGAAAGCCAGGGTGATCTATGGGGTAAATACCAAGGAGATTCCCACTCTCATCCCAAAATCTATTGGCTCTTTGTGCTTTATTCCCTAATGCCCAGAACCTTCATCCCATGGCAAAGAGTGGCTCCCAGGCAGCTGCTCCTCTTACTCCACACTAGATCTCCCTCCCCAAATCCATACCTATTTTGCCATGTTGGCTTTCTCCCTTGTTGGCACAGGGATTCCTGAAATCCATTGGAGTTGCTGGCAGTGCAGCTGTTGCATCCATGTAACTACTGCACACTGCAGCGCTCAAACCTTCTCTCTGGTATCTTAAACTGAGTTACTGCTTTAGGTAATGGCCTCACTGTAGGAAGAAGGTAAACTTAAATGGGAACTAAGGCAGGAAGGAGATGCCTTTAGCAATCTTGTATTTAGATGAGCTTGAAGGAAGCAAGTGTCTGTGAGGTTGTTTGTCACGTAAGGGCTGTCTCAAGGCAGGTAAGTCAAGCTCTCTTGTGTTCTCCAGTCTGGAGGTCTATAACACGTCAAAAGGTGGCCTGATTCCTGCTGGAACCTGTTCCTTCCTTCACCTTTTTCCCCAAAATGTCTATAGGAAGAAGCTCAGTTTGATTTTAAACAGTCTTTAAAGACCTGATTGAAAATAACTGATGTTTATGGCACCAGAATGAATAGGAAGAAGCCAGACTGCACGTTTCTGCTCTGATCTCCCACTCCGGAGCTCGTTCCATGCTTTCGGAGGACTCATCAGTTATTTTCCCTGCAGAGCTGTGTAACAGCTCCCGCTGGGGATGTGCCCCAGCCCCATAGGAGCAGGGAATGCCCTGTGGGGTCCTGGAGCTCCTGAGGGAGCCGTGCCCATACATAAACAACAGCACATTGCTCAGGCAGGGAGCGCGCTCGGGTCTGTCATCAGCCTCGATTGCTGTGCCCAATGTGCAGCACTAATTCAGAGCTCTTCCTTGGGGAGATGGATGTAACAGGATTAGTGATGCCGACAGCATCCTCTTAATGCATAGCCTGAATGAACACCTTCAGTGGGACTCAGGACTGCAGGGAAGGGTCCAATCCTGCGCCTTTGGCTTCATCCCTTCACTCAGAACTGAGTCAATAGCATCAGTTCCCCCAGCTGTTATTAATGTCTTCAGTGTTCCCAGTTAGCTGCACGAAGCAAGGCTGGGAGCACTGGGCTGGGTCCCTCAGTGGGAAGGCTGAGGGTTCAGAAGCTGCATTATTTGGTGGTTTGCCAATTCTCAGACCTGCAGACAGAAGCTGGCACCTGAAGGTTTGTTGGCACTGGGGCACAGCATGGATTTCTGACAGAGATCTGTAGGACTTTCCATCTTCAGGACCCAAAGGAGAGGCACAGCATCCCCATCCTGGCCCCACAGCAGGGAGAAGAGACCTCGAGAAAACAAGTGGCAGGGCTCCGAAAACCATAGAACCCCAGCCTGGTTTGGGTTGGAAGGGAGATTAAAGCTCCTCCAGCTCCAACCCCTGCCACGGGCAGGGACCCCTTCCACTGGAGCAGCTGCTCCAAGCCCCTGTGTCCAACCTGGCCTTGAGCACTGCCAGGGATGGGGCAGCCACAGCTTCTCTGGGCACCCTGTGCCAGCGCCTCAGCACCCTCCCAGGGAACAGCTTCTGCCTCAGAGCTCAGCTCAGTCTCCCCTCTCTTGGGCAGGTTCAAGCCATTCCCCTTGGCCTGTCCCTACAGGCCCTTGTCCCAAGCCCCTCTCCAGCTTTCCTGCAGCCCCTTTAGGCACTGGAGCTGCTCTGGGGTCTCCCCTTGAGGAGCCTTCTCTTGTCCAGGCTGCCCCAGCCCAGCTCCATAGGAATGCTGTCCCAAAGGTTCAGAACAAAGCAGCATCCCTGATGCTCATTCCTCCCCCTCCATCCTCCTCTTGAGCTTGTGCTTCTCTTTGCAGATCTGGTCTCTCACGAGCAAAAGCTCTCCGAGAGTTTGGACACTGCCTTGAGCTCGGCGCTCAGCTCCATGCCCTCCTTCACAGCCAAGCTGATGAAGAGCCAGCAGCAGGCACAGAGCGAAGGAGGCTGCAGCAGTTCCTGGAGTGTGGGCACCATACTGGGTAAGCAGCAAGCTCCTTGGGGTCACCTTGGGGGGCTGGAGGAGAGAGGAGAGCTGGGGCTGGGGGAGCAGCGAGGGTTGTGCTGCTGCTCAGCAGCTTCCCATGCTTCTTCACACACCAGAATGGAACCATAGCATGGGTTGGGTTGGAAAGGACCTTAAGCTCATCCAGTTCCAACCCTCTGCCATAGGCAGGGATGCCTCACACTAAACCATGGCACCCACTGCTCTGTGCACCCTGGCCTTGAGCACTGCCAGGGATGGAGCATTTACTGCATGAATATTCAGTATTAAAGCATGATGTTGCCTCCCAGCAAGGTTTACTTTACACTCCCTAGGTCCTGCGTTTCCATCTCAGCAGATTTAATGGTTTATTCTCCCATTGAGGCAGGTTAGACCTTGTTAACCCAAAAAGTGAGGTCCTCAGTGTCCCTGTCCTCAGTCAGGGCAGGCTTCAGCAGGAGTGCTGTCATATGCTCACTGTCTGTGCAGCCTGAGGGCAGTCCTGGATCCATTGCACTGGGACACGATGCTAAGGCCAACCTGCACCAGGGCAGTTCACACTGAGAGCTTGCCCCATGTCGAGGTTTGGCTGCTCCCAGAGCTGTGGTTTGGGCTTAGTGGCTTCAGTCATAGAGTCATGGAACAGTTTGGGTTGGAAGGGACCTGCAGAGGTCATCAAAGTCCAACCCCAGTGTCCCCTGTTACCTGCACAGAGTGGGCTGGGGAGTTGGACTGGGACGGAGCCTGGGGTGGAGGTGCAGGTGGGGAGGTGTAACTAGCAAATACCTCTCATCATACTGACCCTTAACAAGAGCAGGTAATGGTAGCTACATCATGGGTCACCCAGCCAAATGTGTGCCCAGTATCCCATTGGATTTGACTATATACAGGCCAGGCTGTTGAGTCCTCGCTGTTACATCCCATCTGCTAGACATGCTAATCCAGCTGTGTATGCATTCCCAAATTGATTCCACTGGGGCACAGGGAAGCGTTGAACCTCCCTCTATCCCTCCACAGGCTGATGCCCTAACTGCAGCTTGTTCCTCTTCTCTTGTGTAAGGATCTACCAGAGAAGAGGGTTCAAAGGGACCAAATGCCCCTGAGGAAGTGTCTGTCTCACTCCATAGCTGTGGCTGTTTCACAGTGACGTGAAGCTATTAAGCTTTATTCCCTGTCCCCTTTAAAACTGCTGCTGTTTAAGGGTTGACTGAGTAGCCCTTGATAGATGCTGTGTGCCAGGAATGCAAAGTGCTCCCTAAAGCCTCTCACTCGGGAATAGGTGATTTAATGGGAGCGTTGGAAAAGCGGAAGACGCCGATTTAGCCTCGGGAGAAGTGAAAAGCCCTTTCCAGTCATCTGTCCTCAATTAAAAGCCTGATGGTGCAAGTGCTGGTGTGATTCAGCCCCTTCTGAGCACAGCCTGCCCCAGAAGGAGACTGTTCCCTTATGGCAGGGATAAAACAGGCCACGGTGCTGAGCCATGAGCTGTGCTGTGCAACTGCAGAACGTGGGGTCCTTGGCTCCTAGGAGGGATTTAGGCTTCTAAGGGGTGGCACAGCATGGACCTGCTCCTGTTTATCAATGGCCTGGATGAAGGGGTAGAATGTACCCTCAGCAAGTCTGCTGATGATACAAAGCCTGGGGTGGGAATGGCTGCTACAACCTGGAGAGCTGCCTTTCAATGGGACCTCCATAGGCAGAGAGAAGCCTCATGGGGTTCAACAAGGGCACATGTAGGGTGCTGGACCTGAGGAGGAAGAACCCCAAGCCCCAGTACAGGTTGGGGCTGATGTCCTAGAGAGCAGCTCAATGAAGAAGGACCTGGAGTGTTGGTGGGTGATGAGCTGACCATGAGCTGCAATGTGCCCTTGAGCCAGGAGGGATGAGAGCATCCTGGGGTGCAGCAGCAGGAGTGTGGCAGCAGGTTAAGGGAGGTGAGTCCTCCCCCTTTACTTGAGGCTGGTGAGGCCACATCCAGAGCACTGTATCCACTGCTGTGCTGCCCAGTACAAGAAAGACAAGGAGCAACTGGACAGGGGCCACAAGGATGAGCAGGGATTTGGAGCATCTCTCCTTGGAGGAGCGATTGCAGGAGTTGGGGCTGGTTAGTGTGGAGCAGGCTGAGAGGGGATCTCATTGATGGGGATCTTAAAGGGGGGTGCCAGGAGGGTGATGCCAGTTTCTATCAGTGACAGGGCAAGGAGCAATGGCCATAAACTAAAACACAACAAGTGTCATCATCTCAACATGAGGCTGTCAGAGCCCTGGCACAGGCTGCCATGGGGAGTTGTGGGGTCTCTCTCTCTGGGGACACTCAAACCCCACCATGGACACATCCCTATGTAAGCTGCTCTGGATGGCCCTGCCTTGCCATGGGGCTGGGCTGGCCCATCCCCAGAGCTCCCTTCCACCCCTCATGCTGCTGTGATTTATCACCCCCTGACCGACCCCTTCTCCTGTCTCCTTGCAGAACACGGCAGGAGCAGCCAGACCCAAGGATGCTCTTCCTGTGGGAAAACCTTCTCCTCCTACTTCAAGACAGAGCCCGTTTACCAGCTCCCCTGTGGACACCTCATGTGTCGTCCCTGCTTGGCTGAGAAGCAGAAGGCTCCATCCTCAATACTGTGTGGGAGCTGTAAGAGACCGGCTGCCACACACGACGTCAGGAGGGTTCACTTCTGACCCCAAGCCTGCCAGGAGGATGAGAACCAGGAGCTGCTCCCTGTGGCTGTGTTGATCCATAGGAGGATGAAGGCCTTTGGAAGAGCTCACCAAGAGGGGCTTGGTCTTCTTGTGCTTACAGAGTAGTGGGGAATGGGGAGGGGGGGGTGTTAGAGCATCGCGCCGGAGCAAAGCGATCCGAGGATAATAAAAGCCATAGCTTCTTTATCAAGGAATATGTATTTATACAGGACTGATTTCCAGCTGTCACCCTCTTCCCACCATCCCAGTGGTTTAGCATAGGTGCCTTTTGGACTGTGAGTTTAGCTTCCCTGTGAGTTCAAACCATTTCCATCTCTGCCGTTCGGTCGTGGACCAGGCGATGTCCTCGTGATGGCCAACGTGCATCTCCCTGACCTCCCCTCATTCCCATGCTCCTGGTGGGGCTGCAGGAGCACATCCACCATCCTGGAGTCCAGCGAGTCCCGAAGAGAGGCCAGGAGCAACGTGTGAGTAAGTGGCAGAGGTCTCATCCTGCTCATAGCAACTCCTGTAGAGAAGCCATCGCATCGCACCAGACGTCACCCTCGGGTTGTGTCTTGTGTCCGGACCGGCTCCGTCTGCCTAATAGACATTTAAGCCTTAATAAAACCATGTTTAAAGTCAGGTTTATCTTTCTGACTTGTAATTGTGCAGCTTTAGGATGCCATGAAGTGAGATCTCATCACAGCACTGAGGAAACGAGGTGGGAAAGGCAAACACAGCGCAAAGGATCTGGGGGTTCCAGTGGGGTTAAAGCAGCCGCATGGACCACCATGGGTTGAGGCTGAGATACCTGATACTGGTCTTCAAATTGCTCCTCAGAAGGAGCATCACTTGGGATCCATCCTGTCTCCAGCACATCCTGGATGTGCCAAGGGTAAGGAGACAGTGGAGGATGCTGTCACCTGTACAGCCCCCCATTGTCACCACTTAAGGGGTAATTTCTCTCTGTGGGGCAGATGCTACTCACTGATGCTCTGAGGTAAGAGGCTGCCGCTGACTCAGTTCCCCTTTACATAGAACACCTTTATTGTCCCTTAAACGGCACCTGCTTGCTGAGCAACCCATAATGTTCCTGGCTTCTGGTCATGGGAAACAGCAGGCTCATCAAGCAATGAGAGCACAGCTTTGTGTCGGCACCCAGCTGATCCCTTTGTGGCAAAACCAGCAAATTCCCTGTTTTTAACGCAGAAATGGCCAGGAAATAGGCAAAACCTCTCCTAAAGATCCCACAGTTGAGAGGCAGCACAAATCCTCTTCCTCCTGTGGTGTGTTTGCAGTGAAGCATCCTGATGTGATTCAGTTCTCACACCTCCTCCGCTCCAGCTCTGAGGAATGATCACTGCTGTGGAGCTCCCATCCTCACCCATCTCCTGCTTCTCTGGGATGAGCAAAGCCTCCAATGAAGCCCAAAGCCTCTGGCTCAGCTGCCTGCCCAGATGTTTCTTGTGGTACTGTGCTGGTAGGCAACAAGTGAGGATGGGGGATGAGGGCAAGTTACCTCTGGAGGTTCCCTGTATTCCCTATGAGGGACAGGGAGCAGGCACAGAGCCTGATGGAGCAGAGGCTGGAAGGGATGGAGCTGCAGGGAGGCATCACTGGTCCATCACCAGCTCAGAGGAGGGCTCAGCCTTCAACTGCATCATTCCTCCTCATCCTTAACCTTGTAGAATCCCAGAATCCCAGCCTGGTTTGGGTTGGAAGGGACCTTAAAGCTCATCCCTGTGTCCAACCTGGCCTTGAGCACTGCCAGGGATGGGGCAGCCACAGCTTCTCTGGGCTCTTCTCTATAGGACCCTTTAGCAATGAGTTTCAACCCATGCATCCCCTCTCTCTGATACAGGGAGGGCAAAGGGATCCATTTCCCTCTGTGCCCACCTCTCCTTGCTTAGGGAAAGCTCAAGCACCCTCAGCTGGGTGCGAGTTCCTCCTCATCACTCCCATTGAAACAAGGGGACCCCTGTGGGCAGCAAAGGCTCTCTCAGCACCCCAAGAAGGGGGCTTGGGGATGGGTCACACATAGCCAGAACTTCCCATGGGATCTTCTGCCAGGACCCACAGCAATGCCCTTAATCTATGCAGAATGGGCCGATGCAACCAGCATATTCCTGGCATTGAGCCTGTGCTTCCTTTGGGAGGTGGGAACAGCCTTTGGAGCTGAGCAATTTCCTCTATTGCTGCCATTCAAGCCCTTTGAGGAGGCCAAATCCATCCCTTGCTGCTCAGCGACCTCCTGATGTGATGCCTGCATCCCAGTGGGATGGATTTGGACCTTGCTGTCCCTGCGCTGCTTTCAACAGGCACCATCAGAGCTAATTCCCATCACGTCATGGAAGCAGAGGAGCATCCTCAGCCCTGACAGGGGAAAAGAAGCTGCTGTGCTCAGGCAGGAGGTGCAGGATCCAACCCCAGCATCAAGCCATTAACCCCCTGTCAGCTGCCAGTTCATGGTGACTGGGTGAGACAAGTGACAGGGCTAAATGCCCCATTTGAGGAGCATCAATGCAGCTAGATAAGAGCTGCTTTCCATCCCCAGTACATGAGCAATGAGGTTTCTCCTCCCCTCTGCATCCCCTTCCAGCCACAGCAAATGCACAGGTCACTGAAACCCTGGTTTCCATGTGGTACCCAACGTCCTGTGGTGAATTCTGTCACTTGGACATCTATGGAGCACTGCAGCATCCATCCTCTGGCTTGTCTCTGTTCTGGCTCTCACAAACCTTGGGGGAGGCTTCAAAGCTCACAAAGCTCCTGCTTTGTTAATGAAGGATGGGGAAGAATCTACTTGTGCTTTGCCCCAACCGTATGCAAGGATGTGATTGAGGACTGGAAAAATCATTGCCATTTATATGGAGTAAAGATGCTCTCAACCTACAGGTGTAGCTGGAGGATGTTTGACGTGTGGACCAGCACAGGAGCATCGTGTGTCACTGCTGGACACCCCATTTCCCATCATGGAATCACTGATTTGTGGTTAGAAGGGACCTTAAAGCTCCTCCAGCTCCAACCCCTGTCACGGGCAGGGACCCCTTCCACTGGAGCAGCTGCTCCAAGCCCCTGTGTCCAACCTGGCCTTGAGCACTGCCAGGGATGGGGCAGCCACAGCTTCTCTGTGCTATTCCCTGATGCCAGAAGCAGTTGGGAAGGACACAAGCAGCAGATCCCTTCCCCAACCCTTAGGGGATGGATTAGAGGCTGCTGCCCCATTCCCTGCCCCATAGCAGGCCTTTGGGGCTCTGCTGCATGAGCCCAGGTGAGCAGGGCTGGAGGCAGCAGCAGCTAACACTGCCGATGAATGCTGCAGCACCCGCCTCGCATGTTGTTAGGACATCAGTGCTAATGAATGGGGCTCCTATGGGACGTGGCAGAGCAAATCCGGTGCTGGGGACACAGAACAGGGACCCTATGGCTGATATGGGGGTGTTTGGGGCACAACTTCAGTAGCCCCAAAGCATCACTTGGGAGCTGAGTGTGGGTTGGGGGCCTCGCATCACCCTGGGTACCACTGAGCATCAGTGCATGGCGAGGATGCTGCTCAAACCCCATCGCTCTGGGATCACTGATCCCATGTCTCAGCCCAACAGACCCCATATTTGCATCCCCTAAACCCCTTCTTTCCATTTCCAACACACTCCATCGCCTCTCCCTTGATTCCCGTAAGTGATTCCGCGTTGTGGCTGCAACTTGGAAATAAACATTTTATTAACCTTCCTTGACTTTAAAGAGCGTAATTACATTTTAATCTCATATTCCCCCGTTATCATTCCAGACACAGAGTCATTTGAATGCAGATCCGTCCCGGCTAATGTCATTTTACGTTACAGTAATGAAGAGACGGAGCAGGAGCGGCTCACACCCAATTTAGAGCTGACATTTGGGCTACTTCTAAAGACAAGTTTGCCCAAACAAGGCCTTTTGCATCCTCCTCGGTCCTGCAATGCCAATGGGATTCGGCTCCCGCTGTGTAGGGAAGGGGTTGGCTGGGGAAACGTGGCTGGTGCTGATAAGATTGGGCATTAAAGATGCCCACGGATGCCCCATGTGGGTGATTCAGTGTCTATGGTGGTGGGCATGGGGCAGGTTTGGGGACTCTCTGCTCCTTGGGCCCATAGAGACGTGAATCAGGGGCTGTGGTTACATTCAGCCCTCCCTGGGGGGGAATCAGCCTCATTTCCTCCAGCTAAAAGACCAGAAGTGGCCCAAATAGGACCCTTGCATCCGCAGATGGATTCATCCATCCATAATCACGGGCAGGAGACAGCCCCCCCCAACATAGAATCATGGAATCATGGAATCATGGAATGGTTTGTGTTGGAAGGGAGCTTAAAGCTCCTCCAGCTCCAACCCCTGCCACGGGCAGGGACCCCTTCCACTGGAGCAGCTGCTCCAAGCCCCTGTGTCCAACCTGGCCTTGAGCACTGGGATGGGGCAGCCACAAATGGGAATCGCTTGGGGTGAATGGACCATGGCTTTTCCCCATCATCAGCATCCCTTTTAGGCTGGCTCAATGACCCAGCCTTGCTCAGCCCCAGCTGGACCAAAGGAGGTGACAGTGGTACCCTGGGCAGGAGAGGAGGGGCTGCTGCTCTGCTCGAGCATCCCAAAGGAAGCTGTGGTCCCACTGCAATCCGTGCTGGCAAACCTGGAATGGTTTGGACAGCAAAGTGCCAGGCATCAGAGAGGGAATTGGAGGGGGATGAACCCTAGAGCATCACTTCAGTGCCCAAGGGAAACTGAGGCACGCAGGGGTAAGGGTCTGTTCCCAGCTGTGCTCTGGGGAGACCCCCCCTGCAGCCCTGCTTCAGCTCTGGGGCAGCAGCACAAGAGGGACGTGGAGCTGCTGGAGAGAGGCCAGAGGAGGCCATGGAGCTGCTGCGAGGGCTGGAGCAGCTCTGCTCTGGAGCCAGGCTGAGAGAGCTGGGCTGGGGCAGCCTGGACAAGAGAAGGCTCCTGAAGGGGAGAGCCCAGAGCAGCTCCAGTGCCTAAAGGGGCTGCAGGAAAGCTGGAGAGGGGCTTGGGACAAGGGCCTGGAGGGACAGGCCAAGGGGAATGGCTTGAACCTGCCCAAGAGAGGGGAGACTGAGCTGAGCTCTGAGGCAGAAGCTGTTCCCTGGGAGGGTGCTGAGGCGCTGGCACAGGGTGCCCAGAGAAGCTGTGGCTGCCCCATCCCTGGCAGTGCTCAAGGCCAGGTTGGACACAGGGGCTTGGAGCAGCTGCTCCAGTGGAAGGGGTCCCTGCCCGTGGCAGGGGTTGGAGCTGGATGGGATTTAAGCTCCATTCCAATACAAACCAGTCTGGGATTGTGGCATTTTTATGTTTCCTCCATTCTCCATCCTTGCTGAAGATCAGTTCAGGGTGGGATGAGCACCCAGAGGCTGGACCACGGCTCCCAGCACCCCCCATTTCCATCCCCATCCCTCCCAGCTCCCCCAGTGGAGCCCTCCTGAATCACCATCAGCCAAACCCAGCTTTCTGGGGCAGGGGACAGCAGCGGATGCTCATTAGGTGCCTGATTCCCCTTTACATATTAATTCCACGCTGCTGAGGTCACTCATGGAGCTGCTGGAAGGGGGATGTGGGACCAGCAGGAATATTCATGTCTGGATGAGGGGAGGGAATCGTTGCTGTTGTTCTCCCTGGACCGTTTCCATCACTGACACGAGTGTTCTGGGTCTCAGCACAGGTAGGACCCGATGGTTGCCCACAGCCCTAATGGTGCCTGTTCCTTCTCCTTGCTCCCTCTGCCGCTGGTTCTGTGCTCTCTAGGATGAAAAGAGGCCGATGAGCCCTGGGTGGCAATGAGGGGTCCCTATGGGCTCAGGCTGTGGCAGGATCCTGCTCTGTGGGGTCCAGAGCTGCAGCTGAGCCCCTTCGGCTTGGAGGGTGCTTTTGTGCACCCCAAAGTTATCCCCTGGCCTGGCCCATCGGTGTCCTCAGCATCCCCTCCTGGACCAGCATCATTCAAAGCAGCATCCCTCCAAACCAGCATCTTCTAACTGAGCATCCCACCTTAAACCAGCATCACTCCAAATCTGCATCCTTCCCAAAGCAGCATCCCTCCAAAACAACACCCTGCTCGGAGCCAGCATCCTCTGCATGAGCATCTGGCCCCAAACCTGCATCCCCCCATCCCCAAGGCTGCATCTTACAAACCTGCATCCCTCCAAACCCAGCATCTTCTAAACCCACATCTGTCCCTGCTCAGCATCTTCCAAACCTGCATCCTCCCAAAACTAGAATCTGGCCCCAAACCTGCATCCCCCTATCCCCAACCCAGCATCTTCCAAACCTGCATCCCTCCAAATCCATCATCTTCCAGACTGGCATCCCTCCCAAATCCAGCATCTTCCAAAGCTACACCTCTTCCACCCCAACACCTTCCAAACCTGCATCCCTCTTAACCCATCACCTTCCAAACCTGCATCCCTCTTAACCCAACACCTTCCAAACCTGCATCCCTCTTAACCCATCACCTTCCAAACCTGCATCCCCCTATCCCCAACCCAGCACCTTCCAAACCTGCATCCCTCTTAACCCATCACCTTCCAAACCTGCATCCCTCTTAACCCATCACCTTCCAAACCTGCATCCCTCTTAACCCAACACCTTCCAAACCTCTATCCCTCTTAACCCATCACCTTTCAAACCTGCATCCCTCTTAACCCATCACCTTCCAAACCTGCATCCCTCCCACCCCAGCACCTTCCCTTCTCTAAACCCACACCCTCCAATGTCCCTCCATGTGGTGCCCCTGGGAGCAGCCGGGCTCGGGGGGTGCTGGTGGGATTCACCCCCTGCGCTCAGCTCCAGCACTGAATCATCTGTCACAGATTTGCTTGGATGTGATTTGGGGAAGAAAAACAGCAGCAAAGCAACACAACAACCACGGAGCCCTCTCCTTCCTCCTCCTCCTCCTCCTCCTCCTCCTCCTCCTCCCCTGGGAAGGGGGGACAGCAGCATAAATAGCAGCCTGCACAGCACAGGGCCAGATGCAAAGCGAGCGGTACCCGTGGCACCATGGCAGAGCCTTCGCTGCCCCTCTCCTTCCTCTGCCTCCTCGCCTTGTCCTCTGCGTGCTACATCCAGAACTGCCCCCGAGGTGGCAAACGGGCGCTGAGCGACACAGCCCTGCGGCAGGTATGGGGTGGGATGGGGTATGGGGTATGGGATGGGGGTTTGGGGGGCAATGGGGGATGCTGAGGCTGCCCATCACCTATGGGCACCCCTGGGTGTGCTGTGTTCCACAGTGCATCCCGCTATGTGGGAGGGGGAGGACACGGCCAGGGGCACACAAGTGGAGGATGAGCACCCTGGAATGCTGTTGTCATCTCAAGTTTGGACACAGCAGAGTGGGGGGACTGGATACATGCATGGAGCAGGGACAGGATACATCCATGGAGCAGGGACAGGTACATCCATGGAGCAGGGACAGGATACATGCATGGAGCAGGGACAGGTACATCCATGGAGCAGGGACAGGGTACATGTATGGAGCAGGGACAGGATACATGTATGGAGCAGGGACAGGATACATGTATGGAGCAGGGACAGGATACATCCATGGAGCAGGGACAGGATACATGTATGGAGCAGGGACAGGATACATCCATGGAGCAGGGACAGGTACATCCATGGAGCAGGGATAGGGTACATCCACAGAGCAGGGACAGGGTGCATGCATGGAGCAGGGACAGGATACATCCATGCCCATGGCAGGGGGTTGGATCTGGATGATCTAAAGGTCCTTTCCAACCCAAACCATTCCGTGATTCCATGGAGCAGGGACAGGGAGCACAGGAGTTAGGGCAATGTGGAGTGTCTGGAGCCGCAGCATGAAGATGTGCTGCTGGTGATGGGGACAGAACAGGTCAGCCTGTGCCAGGTGGCACCTCCAGGGGCTGGCAAAGCAGTACCAGAAGGATGGGAAAATGGGGAATAAGGACATGGTGGGACAAGGGGAATGGCTTGAACCTGCCCAAGAGAGGGGAGACTGAGCTGAGCTCTTAGGCAGAAGCTGTTCCCTGTGAGGGTGCTGAGGCGCTGGCACAGGGTGCCCAGAGAAGCTGTGGTTGCCCCATCCCTGGCAGTGCTCAAGGCCAGGTTGGACACAGGGGCTTGGAGCAGCTGCTCCAGTGGAAGGGGTCCCTGCCTGTGGAACTGGATGTGATTAACACTCCGTGCCGGGTTCGGTGCTGACAGAATCCATCTCCCCCCAGTGCCTGCCCTGCGGTCCGGGCAACAGAGGCCGCTGCTTCGGGCCCAGCATCTGCTGCAGTGCGGAGCTCGGCTGCTACATGGGCACGGCGGAGGCTCGGGGCTGCGCTGAGGAGGACTCCCTGCCCGGGCCGTGCCGGGCGGGCGGACAGCCCTGCGGCACCGGCGGCCGCTGCGCTGCGCCCGGCGTCTGCTGCGGCCCCGGTGAGGAGAGGGGTGGGCACCGGGAGCATGGGGGGGAACGGGAGCGGAGCGGAACCCACGGGGGGGCGGTGGAAGGAGACTGAGCATCGGGAGGGTGCATGGGGGAGATGGGGCTGCCCCATCCCTGGCAGTGCTCGAGGGCAGGTTGGACACAGGGGCTTGGAGCAGCTGCTCCAGTGGAGCTGGATGGGATTTAAGGTCCCTTCCAACCCAAACCATTCTATCCGGATGTGGGGCTTAAAGCTCCCTCCTGAGCCACCACAATGGGGTATTTCCCATGCAGGATATGCTCACTCATTGTGCTGGTTATACCTCTCCCAGCCCCACTCCCTGGTTAACAAAGGGAATAAAAGCAGAGCGTGAGCATCTCAGGTGTCACCAACCCCCTTTCCCCACCTGAAATGAACCATTCCTGGGTCTTAAACCTCCCTAACCAACCCGAATAACCTGTCCCTGGTGCTTCCCATTGAAGACACCTGCACCATGGACACCTCCTGCTTGGATGAGAGCAACGACGAGGGTCAGGATGCAGCAGAGAAGAACCTGACGGTGCTGGATGGCTCGGCTGGAGACCTGCTCCTCAAGCTCATGCACTTGGCAAACCGGCAGCAGCAGGGCAAGCATCCCTCCCTCTGAGCCTGGGATGCATCCGTTCCCCATCCCGGCCACCACCGACACCGGGATCCCAGCCTTGTAAATACCTGACCCAATAAAGCCCTTGTGCACTGTGCTGGCTTCGTCCTGGCTGCTGGGATGGGTTATGGGGGCTCCAGAGGGTGGAGGGATGGATGTGGGAGCAGCACTGGAGATGGATGCGTCTCCCTTGGTGCCATTCCCATGTCCCCATCTATTCCCATGCTGTTCGCTCCCATCCTCAGTGGGTTTGCAGGGATTTGTCCCTGTTCTTACAGTGCTAAGGGCAAGAAGCTCAGAGCTGTCCTGTGAGTACCACCCAATAGCACCGGCAACACTCATGGGTGCTGAGATCCCAGTATCCCCAGTGATGGGGACAGTGATGGGATGTGTCACCATCCTGTTACCTTCCTGGGGCAGATGTGGGGCCTCGTTACCTTCAGGAACCAGCACAATGGGCTCCTTCAAGCACATTGAAGGATGACTCCTTCAAGCACATATCCTAAAAATGATAGAAAACAAGGAAAAACACCCCAAAAACCCCTAAAATCAGGGGGATTTGGCTCCCAAATTCACACAGCCCCATGGGCTTGGGGTATCTTCCCCCATCATCATCATCACCAAATGGGTGATGATGGATCAGCACCGGTTATCCCACCCTCACCCCCTATTTGGGATATTGTGATCCCAACACTCTCCCCCTATTTGGGATACCGTTATCCCAACCCTTTCCCCTATTTGGGATACTGTTATCCCAACCCTTTCCCCTATTTGGGATACTGTTATCCCAACCCTCACCCCCTATTTGGGATACTGTTATCCCAACCCTTTCCCCTATTTGGGATACTGTTATCCCAACCCTCACCCCCTATTTGGGATACCGTTATCCCAACCTTCACCCCGTATTTGGGATACCATTATCCCACCCTCACCCCCTATTTGGGATACTGTTATCCCAACCTTCACCCCCTATTTGGGATACCATTATCCCAACCCTTTCTCCTATTTGGGATACCGTTATCCCAACCCTTTCCCCTATTTGGGATACTGTTATCCCACCCTCTCCCCCTATTTGGGATACTGTTATACCAACCTTCACCCCCTATTTGGGATACCGTTATCCCAACCCTCTCCCCGTATTTGGGATACCATTATCCCAACCCTCTCCCCCTATTTGGGATACCGTTATCCCAACCCTCACCCCCTATTTGGGATACCGTTATCCCAACCCTCTCCCCGTATTTGGGATACTGTTATCCCAACTGTCTCCCCCTATTTGGGATACCGTCATCCCAACCCTCTCCCCCTATTTGGGATACCGTTATCCCAACCCTCTCCGCTCCCCTGCTCTCTTACCCTGCGGGGTCCCTGCTCCAGGCTCTTTGGGCTGGGATCTGGGGACAGCTCATCCTTTATACTGTCCCTGCGGGAGGTGGCACCTTCGGGAGGTGGAGCTCTGCCATTCCAGCGGGTCCCATCCTGCACCTCACAGGGGCGCAGCATTGACCCAGCACCTGCTCCTGGCAATGAGAAGCTTATCCCAGCCCTTCGGAGCTGGGAGAGCCAAAATCACCCCCAAAACCATTGGGAAAGGGGCAACAGCAGCCTGGAGGGATGATTCCAAGCTGGGAACACATGGGATGAAGGAATGGGGCTGTTCAGCTCAGTGCTGCATCCCGGGATGCAGGATGTGAACCCCAACATCTGCAGCATCAGGGATGTGTGGCTGCACCGGGATGCAGGATACTGATGGGAGCTTGGCCATGGGGGCATCAACATCCCAAAAAGCACCAGGAGCTGATAACTGAGGGTGTTTTCCACAACAAAACACATCCCAATCCTGCCCATGGGGCTCAGGGCACCCCCAGACCCATGTGTGGTGCTCCAGGAGGAGCACAGCTGGGCTTGAGCCACTGGGATGGTGCTGAGCCCCATTTGCATCCCATTATCATGGGCACCGGTGCCTGGCTCATCCCCAGGGCCCTGCTGCCTGACCCTGGCTGTGTGAGCAGGACCTGGGTGCCCTCAGTGCGGCCGCTGTGGCCACAGTAAGTGATGCATTGCAAAGCAAAGCGGAGCGGATGAGGAGAGGTCGCGGCTTTCCGGCTCCATGCAGCCTAATTCCCAATTAAGGAAGCACAAGGAGGGGCTGGGATCATGGCCTTGGCATCAGGGTTTGTCCATAGCAGAGGGATTGATTCAGCTCTTAACTGTGGTAATGAAGGCAAACGGTTGGGGTGAGTAGGAACCTGTGTGGCTGCATCCTCGGTGCTGTTCTTACAGGGCATCATTGGTGATGTGGTCCAGGGCATCAGGTCCGAGGAGCCAACAGGGAAATGTGGGGTTCAGGCCTTTGCCAATGGGGTTGGGTGTATCCAGGCTCCCTCAGTGCAGTCAGGGAGGGGATCGTGGTCACCATCATCCCAAAGCAGATTGAACTGGGCACTGAGCATCTCCCAGCACAGGCAGAGATGGGTGGGAAGAACCCATTGTTTCCCATCCCAGATGATCCCAGTGGAGGACTGGGGTTCGTTTTCCTCCCACCAGCAGGGATTTTGAAGCCAAGGGAAGCACGATGCCCCTTTCACCTCTCTCCTCCACCCTATTGCCTTCCTCTATCCCATCCCAAACCACACCAGAACGATCCCAATTGGAACATGGGAGCTACATGGCACAGCCTGAATGGATCAGCAGAGAAGGGCCCCAAACTGATCCACAACCTCTGCACGTTTCCATCCCTGTCATGGTCAGCCTCATCACCAAGGAGCAAACCAACACCTTGGCCTCGACCTCACGTCCTTGACCTCCAGCTATTAATGGAGCCCTTGGTGTGGGAAGCAATTCCTTGTGGTTCTTAAGGCAGGCGGGTGACGCTGGTGCCGGAATGGGTAAGCAGGAGCTGGCACTATATATCCAGGGCTGCTTTTCCAAGGGGGAAAACTGGGAAGCCTCCCATCCCGCAGCCATGCCCTGCAAGGCGCTCGCTGTCTGCCTCCTGGGGCTCTTGGCGCTCTCCTCCGCTTGCTACATCCAGAACTGCCCCATCGGGGGCAAACGCGCTGTCCTGGACATGGATATCCGGAAGGTAAGTCCCATCCTTTGCTTTTCCCAATATTCCTGCCTATCCATGAGGGAAGACGGTGGGAAAAGAGCAAGGGGGGATGCTCAAGTGCTTCCCGGTTGACTCTTCCCTATGGCTGTTCCCGAGCAGTGCCTGCCCTGCGGGCCCAGGAACCAGGGCCGCTGCTTCGGCCCCAACATCTGCTGTGGGGAAGAGCTGGGCTGCTACCTGGGCACCTCGGAAACGCTGCGGTGCCAGGAGGAAACCTTCCTGCCCACCCCGTGCGAGGCAGGACACAAGCCCTGCGGCAGCGGAGGGAGCTGTGCGGCACCCGGCATCTGCTGCGGCACTGGTGGGTATGGGTCTGGGTCCGGGTCCTGGCAGGGGGGGATGGAGAAGTGGGAATGGGGATGGGGGCCAAGGGATTGGCTTTGTGCTGTCCATGGGGTGAGGAGGGGATGAGGGAGCTGGGGGGTTCAGATGGAGAAGAGAAGGCTCAAGGGGGACCTGATGGCTCCCTACAAGTGCCTGAGAGGAGGATGGAGCCAGGAGGGGCTGGGCTCTGCTCCCAAGGAACAAGGGATGGGACAAGAGGAACCGGCCTCAAGCTGCACCAGGGCAGGTTTAGATGGAGCTGAGGAACAATTCCTGCCCCACACGGTGCTCAGGCATTGGAACAGGCTGCCCAGGGCAGGGCTGCAGGCACCGGCCCTGCAAGTGTTCACACAGCATGGAGATGAGGCCTCAGTGCCATGGGTTAGTGCTGGCCTTGGCAGGGCTGGGAATGGTTGGACTGGATGAGCTTAAAGGGCTTTTCCAACTGAGCTGATCCATGACCTGTCCATCTGCCCAGGGCAGGATTGATCCCAGCACCAGAAAGGGTGGTAACAGACCTTGAGGTTACAGGGATGGAAGCAGACAGCAACGAGGGGGCTGAGCCAGCAGCAGAGCTCCTGCAGTGCCCAGCAGTCCATGCCCCCTCCTGCTTCCATCTCGCTTTCCCAGCCTCCTCCCTAGACACTACCCGAGATCCCAGCACAGATCCTGGGGAGCTTCAGGACACGATCCTGTTATTAAACTCCATGCAATTAAAATCCCCACCGGGGGGGCTCTGAGGGTTGGTTCCTGCTGTCTGGCTCCATCCCCTTTCTCCCCCCATGCAGAGGGCTGCCTGCTTGACTCATCCTGCGACCAAGAGACGCTGTTTGCATAGACCCCCCCGGGGAGAAGAATCCCTGCAGGATCCCTTATCCATCACTGCAGGTCGGGAACAGAAGAGGCAAGGCTGTGACTCAGCCTGGAGGGATGCTCTTCATTACAAATAAAGCTTGTACAAACAGTCACAAGGGGCTGTGGGGTTTATGGGATCAAAGGGCTGGGGGGCAGGCTCAGGAGGGTGGGATGGAGGGAAAAAGGGGGGGTTTTAAGGAAGGGATGGGATGCAGAGGGACGTGGACAGGCTGGAGAGGGGGGGATTGTATGAACCTCAACAAGGTGCTGCTCCTGGGGCAGTTCAGTCACAAGGAGCAAACACAGCCTGGGGAACATTGGGAAGAGCAGCCCTGAGAAGGACCTGGGGGTATTGACTGACCTCATGGAGCAGGTCCGGAGGCCATGGAGCTGCTGCAAGGGCTGGAGCAGCTCTGCTCTGGAGCCAGGCTGAGAGAGCTGGGCTGGGGCAGCCTGGACAAGAGAAGGCTCCTCAAGGGGAGACCCCAGAGCAGCTCCAGTGCCTAAAGGGGCTGCAGGAAAGCTGGAGAGGGGCTTGGGACAAGGGCCTGGAGGGACAGGCCAAGGGGAATGGCTTGAACCTGCCCAAGAGAGGGGAGACTGAGCTGAGCTCTTAGGCAGAAGCAGCTCCAGGTGATGAGCAAAACCAGGCTGAAGGAAGAGACACACCGATGCCAGTGTCAGAAGTGATGCTGTACAGATGTGCTTTAAACCCTGCTTTGCACAAACAGGACCAAGAGGTCCCTTGACCACAGCACGAACCAGAGGCACGGTGAATTCTTACCCCCTACCAACATAAAGGGGAGGGTCGGTGTTTCCCACTAAGCCACTCAGAGCTGTTTTCCTTCATAAGCACCCAGAGGGATGGAGAAACAGCCCCAGGGAGCGCAGAGCCAGGATGTGCCTTGGGATCCTTCCTGTTCCCCACTCCCTCCACGCTTGGTGTGAAAACAGGAGGGATGATGTGGGAGGTGCAATTCCAGAGGCAGAGCAGGAGGCACACGAACACCAGCAGCTCCTCAGGGCTGAGACTCACTTGTTGTGAGCCCAGGTTTCTCCCTCACCCTCCTTCCCGCAGGCATTATCCCTTCGGAAGCAGCAGAGCCACAGGGGTGTTCCCCACCAATTCCAGGTGGATTTATCCATGAGAAGGAAAGAAAGTGGCTCCTCAGTGGAGCTGTTAGGACAACACTGTCCGCTTGACAATCCGCCCTTCCTTGTCAATGGCAAAGTTGTAGTTGCGGGGGTTGTCCAGGCATTCCTCGATCCGGGCATCCAGGTTCTCCAGGGTGATGAAGGTTTTGGCTTCTTCCTAAAGGAAGGACAAGGAGCAGCTCTTAACACATGGCCGAGGCAGCACAGGAGCTGCTGGTGCCACCGGGATCTCAGCAGGAGCTGCATCCAAGAGTAGGAAACTGCTATTCCTTCCCTTGGGATGATTCCACCCCATTCTCAGAGCACTCACTCAGCCCCCATCCCATCCACACACTGTCAACACTGCCGGAAGGTGCCAACATATGAATCCCTAAGGGAATCAGCCTCCAGCTTCCATACGGCTCCCGGAGGTGCCATCACATCCCACGCAGGCAGTGCTGGAAGTGTTGTGCTGCTCTCACCTGGAGCCGGAGAACTTCCTTCTCCTTCTCCTTCAGTAAAGCCTCCCTCTTCCTGGCTTGGGTCTCGGCAGCCTTCAGCTTCTGCAGCCTCTCCTCTTCCTCTTGTTTCCTAAGTCTCTCCTCCCTGTCGCAGGGAAAGGAAGGGAAAACAGGATGATTGATCAGGCTCTATGGGGTGGCACATTGGTGAGACACGTAATCCCTTGGGATGAAACGCAGAGCCGGAACAAATGGGAAGGAACAGCACAGCTGGGATGGAGAGCCTGGGATGAGCTCCGCATGGGGATGGAGAGAATTCCATCCTCTCTGAGAGTGGAAAACCTGAATGGAAAAGCTTTCAAAGAACTGGCAACACCACGAGTGCTGCAGACCTGGGAACCAACAGGGTCTGGCTCCATTTGGGAGCTCCAATGGGATTCTTCCAGCAGGATGTGGAAGCTGCAGTGCCTTGGCCATGTGGATGGGACTGACAGGCTTTTCCCTTCAGCCCCCTCCTGTTTCCCAGGTTGAGCAGATGCTGATGTCCTGGGAAACACGGACACTTCCAGGGTATCCCGAGGGCACTTCCCGTGTGTGACCAGAGGATGGTGCGGGAGGGAAGGGACCTTAAATCCCATCCAGTTCCAACCCCTGTCATGGCAGGGACCCCTTCCACTGGAGCAGCTGCTCCAAGCCCCTGTGTCCAACCTGGCCTTGAGCACTGCCAGGGATGGGGCAGCCACAGCTTCTCTGGGCACCCTGTGCCAGCGCCTCAGCACCCTCCCAGGGAAAGCATCCAAGACAAAAGTGTCTCTGTATAAATGCAGCTGCCTCTCATTAAACTGAACCCAGCTCTGCAAGCAGGGGCTGAACCACAAAGGGCAGGAAGCTTGCATGGATCAGAAATGTGCTTCAGAACACGAGGAAACGGCCTCAAGCTGCACCAGAGCAGGTTTAGATGGAGCTGAGGAACAATTCCTGCCCCACAGGGTGCTCAGGCATTGGAACAGGCTGCCCAGGGCAGGGCTGCAGGCACCGGCCCTGCAAGTGTTCACACAGCGTGGAGACGAGGCCTCAGTGCCATGGGTTAGTGCTGGCCTTGGCAGTGCTGGGAATGGTTGGACTGGATGAGCTGAAAGGGCTCTACCAGGCCGGCTCATCCCACAGTGCTGACCCCACAGTGCTGACCCCACAGTACTGACCTGCGCTCCCGCTGCAGTGTGTTCTGCTCCTGGTTCCAGGCCATGAGGCTCCTGTGCTCCTGCTCCAGCCGGGCTGAGTCCTCCTGCGTCAGCAGCGCCTCCCGCTTGGCCCGCAGGACCTCGGCCCTGAACTCGGCCCTGGCACAGAGGGGGCTGCTCAGCACCCGGGGGGGGGGGGGGTCCTAACCCTGCCCCCCAGCCCTGCCCCACTGGGATCTAGGGTGTTCGAACACCCCTGCTGCAAAGGGGATCCAGAGCCTCCAAACGTGTCCTGCCCCACAGCAGCCCCATAGATTGACAACCAGCCACACACCACAGCAGCTCAACACGGTCACAAGCCCAATGCTTTACTGCTTCACATGTGCCCCACTAACAACCCCCAACCCTCCTGTGTCCCATTGTAACCCCAATGACAAGTCCCCTGTCCCACAGTAGCCCCACAGCCGCCCCATACCCAGAGTCATTGACAGCCCCCAATCCTCCCCTGCCCCACAGCAGCTCCACAACCAGCACATGCCCCACAGCAGCCCCATAGATGGACATCCAACCCCACATCACAGCAGCCCAAAATGGCCATAAGCCCAATGCTTTGCTGCTTCACTGGTGCCCCACAGCCAGCTCCCAACCCTCCCGTGCCCCATTACAGCCCCCAACCCTCCCGTACCCCACAGTAGCCTTAAACCCTCCCGTGCCCCACAGCAGCCCCAACCCTTCCCCTGCCCCACTGCACCCCCCAACCCTCCCATGCCCCATTAAACCCCCCACCCCTCCCGTGCCCCACTGCAGCCCCCAACCCTCCCCTGCCCCATTGCACCCCCCAACCCTCCGTGCCCCACAGCACCCCCCAACCCTCCAGTGCCCCATTGCACCCCCCACCCCTCCCGTACCCCATTGCACCCCCCAACCCTCCGTGCCCCACAGCGCCGGTACCGGAGCGCTCCAAGCACCAGGCGGTGCTGCCGGTACCGCTCAGTGATCACCAACAGCTCCTCGGGATCCACGGGCGGCGGGACCTTCAGCCTCGAGGCCTTGCTCTTGGCCGGGGGATCGTGGCGGCTCTTGCGGCCCCGCACCGGGACCAGACCGGGGCCGAGGCCGCACCCGAGGCCGGGGCCTGGACCGAGGCCTGCTCCGAGGCCCGGTCCCGGTGCAGGCCCCAGCGCAGGCCCCGGCCGGCACCGCCACCACAGCGTCCGCAACATGGCGGAGCGGGCGGTGCGTGTGGCGTCACCGCGGGGCAGTATGGGAAGGGGACGCGCTGCGAGGCATCATGGGAAATGTAGTCCGCCCCACTGCAGCCTACAGGGGCTAATAGGGATCCTATGGGAGCATTTGGGATATGGACAGGGCTTCCTATGGGGACGGTGTCCTATGGGACAGGGACATGGGACACACACCCCCCCCACACACACAGTGGGTTACAGAACACTGTGGGATGCGGACACATCCCAATGGAAAAGGGGACACCTACCTGCGGGACTGGGAATCCCATCCCATAGGATATGGATCCCCTATGGAACAGCCCTGTCCCTCTAAACACACACCCCAAAAGGGGCAGCATCCCCATGGAACACAGCCATTCCCACCGGGACACGGCACCCCGCACGACACGGTGTTCCCTATGGGATACGGGACGTGGAACCTCTGGGATGTGGGACACAGGATACGGGACATGGAACCTCCGGCATGCGGGATATGGGATACGGGACATGGAACCTCCGGGATGTGGGATATGGGATACAGGACATGGAACATCCTGGATGCGGGATATGGGATACGGGACATGGAGCCTCGCTGGGCATGGGATACAGAGCACGGAAACCCTGGGACACGGGATGTGGGATATGGAACGTGGAACTGCACAGGACACAGCTTCACCTGGTCAGGGGCGCGGGACATGGAACCTCGGGATAGGGGACATGGAACCCCCGGGATAGGGGACATGGAACACCGGGATATGGGACATGGAACCTACTGGGATAGGGGACACGGAACCTCGGGATAGGGGACATGGAACCCCCGGGATAGGGGACATGGAACCCATGAGGGGCCCTTGGACACGGAACCCCTGGAATAGGGGACACGGAACCCTCGGGATAGGGGACCCGACACCCCCGTGCGCATGCGCACAAACAGTCCCTTTATTGCCGCTCGCTCGGTGCCGCTCCCCGCTCAGCGCTCCCCGTCCCGCAGCACCGCCCCCTGCGGGGGAATCGGTGCGTGGTGGGGGGGGGGGTCATGGAGCAGAGCCCGCACACACATCCACATCCACATCCCGGTCCTTATCCCCTTCCTGGTCCCCATTCCCATCCCTATCCCCATCCTTTTCCCTACCTCCATCCCAGTCCCCACTCCAATCCCCATCCACATCTCCATCCCGTTCCCCATCCCCATCCATTTCCTACTCACATCCCAGTCCCCATCCTCATCCCAGTCCCCATCCCCTTCCCTTTCTCTACCTCCATCCCGGTCCCTATCCCCTTCCTGGTCCCCATCCCCATCCCTATCCCTATCCCCATCCCGGTCCCCATACTCATCCCTATCTTCATCGCCATCCTCGTTCCCATCCCCATCCCGGTCCCCATCCCTTTCCCTATCCCCATCCCAGTCCCTATCCCCATCTCTATCCCGGTTCCCATCCCCATCCCCAATACCATATCAATCCCCATTCCTATTCCCATCCCCATCCCCAATACCATATCAATCCCCATTCCTATTCCCATCCCCATCCCCAATACCATATCAATCCCCATTCCTATTCCCATCCCCATCCCCAATTCCATCCCTATCCCCATCCTAGTCCCTATCCCCATCCCCGTCTCCGTCCCGGTCCCCATCCCCATTCCTGCCGAATCCCTGTCTTCGTCCCGGTCCCCATCCCCAGTTCCATCCCTATCATCATCCTTGTCCCCATCCCCATCCTAGTCCCTATCCCCATCCCCGTTTCCATCCCGGTCCCCATCCCTGTCCCCATCCCGATCCCCATCCCCAATTCCATCCCCATCCCCATCCCTGTCTTCATCCCCATCCCCAGTTCCATCCCCATCCCGGTCCCCTCCTACCCCGCTCACCAGCAGCGGCTCCTCCCTCTGCGGCCGGCACCGGGGGGGGCGACAGCGCCAGAGCGGGGCTGAGACCTGCGGGAGAGCGGACACGGGGGGATCCATGGGGAATCCCGAGGGAATCCGGGGCTTAAATCCAAGGGATAACAGCGCGGGGGGGGGGAATCCCAGGGGGTTAATCCAGGGGGAATCCAGGGGGGGAATCCATGGACTAATCCTTGGGGAATCTGTAGGGTTTAATCCCATGTGGTTAATCGATTACCCCAGGGTGTTAATCAAAGGGGTAATACCAGAGGGTTAATCCGGGACAGTTCATTCCATGGGGTTAATACAGGTTTTAAGCCAGCAGGGTGTTAATATGGGGAGGATCCCGGCAGGGTGATCCCATGCGATTAATCCAGGGGGTTATTCAGGAATGGGTAATTTGGGGGAGCGTAACACAAGGGGTGTAATGGGGGGGGATAATAAATCAGAGTGGGGGTATTTATGGGATAATCATGGGGAGAGGGATAATGTATCAGGGATAATCCATAGGGGATAATTTAGGGAAGTGTAACCGAGGGGGATAATGGGGATGAGGGGGGGACAGAAAACCACAGGGGGTTAATCCTGGGAGAGGGATAACCCAAGGAGAGGGATAACATGGAGGGATTATAACACCAGGGGGGATAATCCCGGTGTGTGGGGCATAAACCCGGGATAAACCAACCCGGGGGGGGTCACCCCATTGTGGGGGGGTCACCCCATTGCGGTGCCTACCTGCAGGGCTGGGGGGGGCGCCAGGTCCCGCTTGCCCCCCGGGTACCAGCCATGGGACCAGTGCTGGGCAGGGCAGGGGGGCACAGCACAGACCAGCAGCAGCAGGGCCAGCAGCAGCAGGGACCCCTTGGGTGCCATGGCCGAGGGGGCTGTGGGGACGGGAGGGGGTTGTTCCATTGGTACCCACACCAGGGGCACCCCTGGGGGCTGAGGAGGGGTTTGGGAGGTGGAGAAGGGGAGGAGCACCCATGGGTGCTGATTGGGGTGGTTTGGGGATGGAGATGCTGGAGGGGATGAGCACCCATGGGTGCTCATTGGGGTGGTTTTGGGGATGGAGGTGCAGAGGGTATGAACACCCATGGGTGCTGATTGGGATGGTTTGGGTCCAGCAAGGATAGGCACCCCAGGGTCTTGTTTAGGGATGGAAATGCAGCGGGTATGAGCACCCACAGATGCTCTTTGGGTGTATTTGGGGATGGAGATGTGGAGGGCATGACCACCCTGGGGTGCTATTGGGGTGGGTTTGGGGATTGGGATGCAGAGGGTATGAGCGCCCATGGGTGCTGCCTGGGGTGGGGATGGAGATGCTGAAAGGGGTGATGCCCCTGGGATGCTCTTTGGGATGGTTCGGGGATGGAGATGCAGATGCTATGAACACCCATGGGTAGATGCAGTGGGTATGAGCACCCTTAGGTGCTCTCAGAGGCAGATTCCAGCATGGAGATGCTGGAGGGGCTGAGCACCCCAGGATGCTGCTGGAGTTTGGGTCCAGCACCCTTTGAGGGTGCCATTAGGGTCTGATTCAGGGGGATCAGGAGCACATCCCCTACATGGCACCAGCACCCCCCAACCCGCCCCCCACCCTGGATGCAGGGGCAGGCTCACCTGTCTGGGTGACGGTGATGGTGGCAGTGGTACCGGTAGCAGTGGTGACCGGGCTGAGCATCTCTATTTGTAGGGCTTGGGGATGGTGACGTTGTCCCTGTCACTGCTCCCATGGGATACCATGGCCACACTGATGGCATCACCCTCCTGCTTCGGATAGAGCCAGTGCCCATCACATCCTTCCCTCTCTAACCCCTCAGCACAGCACCCAGCACCCCTCTTTTGGGGGTCTCTGTTTCATCACATCCCGGGATCCCCAGGAATGGGCTCACTTCCCAACACAGCTCCTGGTGGCTGGGAAAGGGCAGGATCCAGCCCAGATGATCCCCAGCCCCATGGACAGCACAGCTCTTGGTGAAGGATGGGGAGCAAACTCTCTGTGCCTCAGTTTCCCCACTCAATACCCTGAGTTCTCCCCCATTTTCATGCTCATTACCCCCAAATCGATGGTGGCAACAGCCACACAGCCCAAAGCCACTGGCTCCAGGGATGGAGTTTAGGCAGGATTAGCTCCAGCAGCTGCTCGTGTCTCTGCTGTTTGCAGTTGGAAGCAGCAGATGCTGTGAGGAAAGGTCAGGACAGCTCCACACACCCCCAAATCCCTCCATTGGGAAGGCAGGGATAAAGGGGAAAGCACATCACTGATAGGATCATGGAGCAGCTGGGATGCAGGTGTTTGGGGTGGTCCCTGTCCCCATGGAGAGCATCCATGGGGGGTGAGTGTGGACCCTGCATCCCAGGAGGGCCCTGCTTCATTTTAGGATGGGATGTACAGACCCAGCCAGGAGCCAGAGTTTAGCGATGGTGCTGTTGGGGTTCATGGGGCAGGTGATGGATGATGGCAGCAGTGGGGTCATTGATAGGGGATGTTTTGTGTTGTTTTGGGGTCTCCCAAAAGGTTGGGATTGAGATGAGCTGGAGACTGAGCTGAGCTCTGAGGCAGAAGCTGTTCCCTGGGAGGGTGCTGAGGTGCTGGCACAGGGTGCCCAGAGAAGCTGTAGCTGCCCCATCCCTGGCAGTGCTCAAGGCCAGGTTGGACACAGTCTAGCATGGAGCATCCCTGCCCATGGCAAGCGGCTGGAACTGGATGAGCTTTAAGGTCCCTTCCACCCCAAACCATTCCATGGTCCTAGGTTATTCAGAACTACACACACACACACAAAGAGGCTTTTCCCTTTGTTCTCCTGTCTTTTAAGAGCCGCAAAGTGTGACCCCCATCTCCCTGCAGCCCCAGCACTCGTGCCCATGGTGTTGGGTTGGTTGTTGAGATGAGACCCAGGCTCTGTTTTCCTTCGGGTTTTGTAAAAAGGCTTTTACTCCCTCCAGAGAGAAAACACATGAGAGATTTACAAAGCAAACCCCAGGCTGCCCGAGCTCTCCGGCACAGAGAGGGGGGGGCACCACCTCCATCCCAACAGCACGCTGTTTAATTCCCCAATAGAACATTGGAAAACAAAGGAGCCCACAGTATCCGCACTAACACTTTGCTACATAGAAAATCTCCAGCTAATATGAAGCTTATGGTACCAACCTCTAAAACAGTTAAGATATATACACATATTTTGTTGGTTTGGTGGTTTTTTCGGGGGGGAAAGGGGTATATTAACAAACAGAATATTACAAAATATTAAAGAAGGCAACTCTTCTGGCATTGGGTTCGGGGTGGGTTCCTCCTTGTCTTCACTTGAAGTTGGCGTAGTCTGAGAAGGCGTCGATGTATTCCTGCACCACCTTGTAGCAGAATTCGTACTGTTCCTGAGGGATGCGGGGAGAGCACAGGGTTAGAGCAGGGAAATCCACTCTGTGGTGCATGGAAGTGTTTGAAACGTGTGTCGAGGAGGCCCTCAGTGACATGTGTTATGGTGGAGTGAAGGCTGGACTTGATGCTCTTTGGGAATGCAGTGATAGGACAAGGGGGAACGGGTTCAAAGTGAAACAGGGGAAGATTTAGGTTGGATCTAAGGCAGAAGCTGTTCCCTGGGAGGGTGCTGAGGCGCTGGCACAGGGTGCCCAGAGAAGCTGTGGCTGCCCCATCCCTGGCAGTGTTCAAGGCCAGGTTGGACACAGGGGCTTGGAGCAGCTGCTCCAGTGGAAGGGGTCCCTGCCCGTGGCAGGGGTTGGAGCTGGATGGGATTTAAGGTCCCTTCCAACCCAATCCAGGCTCAGATCCTGTGATCTTGGAGGTCTTTTCCAACCTCATTGGTTCTGTGCTTTTATGCTGGTCTGTGGGAAGCTGGGACCATGCATGGTCAGGTGTCCTCAGCCCAGACCAAGGGCAGGAACTGCATTTCCACCCATGGGCAGGTCCCATCTCCTTTGTGCCCCCCCAAACTGGGCTGCCCACCCTCCTTGCTGGAATGCCATCAACAAGAGAAACCCAGCTTTCCCCTTCCTCTCTTCACTCCCATTTCGATGCCCAAAGACCTTATTTCAAATCCCTGAGCATCCTTGCAAACTGCTCTTGCAAGACCTCATCTGGTCCTGCCTGCTCCAGTGCTCCCTGCATGCCCAAGCTGTGCCTCTCCTCAAGCCCATAAACAAGTGGGCTTTGGCTGAGGATCATGGAATGGTTTGGGTTGGAAGGGACCTTAAAGCTCCTCCAACTCCAACCCCTGCCACAGGCAGGGACCCCTTCCACTGGAGCAGCTGCTCCAAGCCCCTGTGTCCAACCTGGCCTTGAACACTGCCAGGGATGGGACACGTCTCCAAGGAGGTTCTAGAGCTTGTGTCAATGCTCTTCAGGGACTTGATGCCCTCATCCAGCCCAGCTCCACTCTTCCACATGTCCCAACAAGAGGATGGGGAGGTACCTCCTGACCCCCCTCCACCCCTCACTCTTTGATGCAGAGATGAAACCCTCAAGCAGGGCTTGAGTGCTCAGTGTTGAGTCCCCAGCTGGCTCCTGTGGAGCTGTGGGGTGGCAGGGGGAGCATGGGGGCTCTTACCAGTGTCTGCACCATATGTGGCCTCTGTAGTCTTAGACTCTTCACTGTCTGAAAGACATCGAGAATGCCTTCAGCCTTCACCCGCTCCAGGACAGTGCTCAGGGCACAGAAGGTGCCTGTTCTTCCTGCTCCAGCACTGCAAGGCAAAGCAGAAGGTAAAGGACACATGCTGCAGGCTTGGCTCAAGGGACAATCCATAGGGAAACCACTGGAGAACTGCAGGTGCTGCCCCAGCCTCTCCCAGTTTAGCTCTATAGGGCCAAAGCCTCTTTGCTTGGCCATGCAGGAAAACCCCATAGCACATCCTGCTCATCCCAAATCTTCTGAGGGGCCTTGGACCATCATCTCCCAGGCTCCTTGTAGAGCAGGTCCCCATAGGGCTTTACCTGCAGTGCACAGTGATTGGGTGGTTGCCAGACTGCTGCTGCTGCTTCTGCACAGCCGCAATGATGTTGATCATTCCCTTCCCATCCCCAGGGATCCCAACTTCTGGCCAGCCATGGAAATGGAACTGCCGAATCTGCCGGCTCTTGTTTTCCTGGTGGGAGAGGACAGGTTGAGGTCAGGAAGTTGGTGGCAGATCCATACCATGAAACCCACCAGCTTGTAAAGGAAGGGCATTCCCATGTCATGGAGCAGGGCAGGATGTGGGGAAGCAGGAGCAGGAGGGAGGCTGGGTGGTGGGCACAGGGATGGGGCAGAAGGATGAAGGCTGCTGGGTGTCAGCAGGGAAGATGGATGAGAAGCAATCAGCCAGACTCTTGGAATGGAAGGTAAGCAGAGGGAATAGGTGGGACTGAGGGCATGGACACTGCTTTGGGATGATGGGGATGTGATGGAGCTGAAGAGGCCAGAGGGAAGGTTCAGCACCTTCAAGAGGAATCACAAAGCACCGTTAGTGAGGGTTACTGATGGCCAAACCCAAGAGCATCCATTGCTTCCTGCAGGGGCAAGGTCAGACTCTTACCCTGGTGTTTGTTACCAGCAGGTCCCTCACTGTGTAGCTCTCACATTCCTCCTCCTTTTTCAGCTCCACAGTGATGTCTCCATAGGACACGGAGCCATCAGATGGCCAGTACTGGGCACACTTCTCCTGAGAAAGCATCAGAAGAGGAGACAGCATGAAGAACCTGTCTTTTCTCATGGGATTGAATAGAAGAAGCCTTCTCCAGGGGCTGGCAGGCCCAAAACCAAGTGGGATCCCATGGGTGTGCTTTGGAGAGGAGCAGCTCACTGCACCCAAGAGGGTCCAGAGTTGATTCACTGAACATCTCCCCACCCTGGGCCTACAAACAACTGGACTCTTTGCATTAGAAGGAGAGACTGAAATGTATTGTCTGACAGAGAAGAGGTGACACAGCACCCACCATGAGTGGTGCTGGCAGTGCCAGGGCCATGGGGGGAATTTAAGGGGTCACACTGATTTACTTTGCTGGGGCTTAACTGCAGCTATCCCTTGGTGCTTACCTGGCCTCTCTCCTCCAGCTCCGTCAGCATCACTATGGAGCAGGATTTCCACTCCCAGATCATCCTCCAGAAGTCCTCTATCGTGTGCTGCAGTGGTCCTTGGCTGGCGATGTAGGAGTCCTTCTGGCGATAACCCTGCATCGAGAATGGGGACAGCAGTGAATGGCAGAGCCTGGATGCTGGGAGCACTGGGAGGAAAGCTCTTGGAGATGATGGTGTTACCAAGCCCGGTTAAATGTGGGGAGCATCACGTCTGGCCGTGGAATGACCACAGGGAAACCTGCTCTTACAGTGGGCTATGTCCCCAGCATGGGCATGACCACACCACTGCTCAGCAGCTGAGGTGCCATCAGCCAGAGCTTTGCCATGATAGACCTTTGTTCATAAAGGAGGAGAATCACATCCCCTGCACATTCATGGCCTCATCCATCTGGTGAAGAACCCAAACCTTTGGGTTTCCAGCACTCCTAAGAGACGTCACAAAGTGGAGGCTGCCCCATCCCTGGCAGTGTTCAAGGCCAGGTTGGACACAGGGGCTTGGAGCAGCTGCTCCAGTGGAAGGGGTCCCTGCCCGTGGCAGGGGTTGGAGCTGGAGGAGCTTTAGGGTCGCATCCAACCCAAACCACTCTGGGATCTATGATCTATGCAGACCAGCAGCAGGTCTGGGTGACTCTGGCTCTTCCTCCACCACAAAGAGCTTGTTCCCAAACCCTTCCAATGTCCCCTGTGCCCTCGCTGCAGACTGTGACTAAAGCTGCTTCGTCATTTGGAGCTGGTCATCTAAGCAAAGTTCAGCAGAGGCAGGAAATTGAATCCTGGACAAAAACCTCTTCCATGACATTTAAGCTTTCTGATGCTGGAGCAGAACACAGAGGTTGTTCCTGCTGCACTGAGTGATGCTCACGCAGCCAGAGCAACCCATAGGGACCAGCAAAAGAGATTGCAGGGAGCAATTAATATGGGATGTTGTAATTGGGAATAAGCTGGTTTTACTGGTGCAACCCATGGCAGTGATTGTCCTCTGGGGGGGAAAATCACCCTGCCATTAGGAGATGGAGATAGAAACTGGGCTAGAAAAGAGCAGGGCTCTGTCAGGCAGCCAGCTCTGGCATCACTGCACCAAGATAAATACTCAGATGAGATGTCCCCCTAAAGTCAATAGGATTACGCACAAGAAAGGGATGTGCAATCACTTACCTCCTCCTTGGAGTGAGGAAAGCACTTAACCTCTCTGCGTCACCTGCTCCCATCACCCAGACAGGTATAATGGGATTGACCTGGCTTTTCTCAAGGGCTTTGGGATCCGTCTATTGCTCCATTACCTAACCTAGTGAATGCTGTCTGACCAAATGAAGAGTGCTGGAGAGCAACCATTGCCATGGCTACGTGCATCTGCTCCTCCAGAGCCAGCATCAGAGCCCAGAGTGGAAGTGAGACCAAGATGTGGAGGCCCAGCTCTCCTCTCCTACATAGAGAGGTTTCTTGGAGAAAGAAACCAGCAGCATCCAGTGACAGAAAGCCAAGTCAAATGGAAAGAGCCTTATGGAACCCAGAGAAGCAGTCTGGGGACAAGTCCTTTCCATAGGAAGCAGTGTGAGGTAAAGTTTCCACTGGGAGAAGATGGAGAGAAGGTTAAAGAAGACTCACATCAATGAAGGATGCGTTTACGTAGTCTGTGTTCTCTTCACCTCTCTTCACTGGAATGATTACTCGGTTGAACTCATCTGAAACAGAAGGGAAATGATGTGAGTTCTGAGGAGCACCTTCAAAGCATGGCTCTGGTAACCAGGCATGGCCTTCAGCTGGGGTGGCACCAAGCCCTAAGTGAGAGGACAGAGATATGGGAAGGGGAGCACTGTGTTTACAGCACCTGACTGGGACAAGGAGCTGGCTGCCCAGAACTGATTCTTGTATCCCCAAGGATGCAGACCCCACAACCTCACACTTAAATGTGTTTCCTCATGTTTAAAGGGACCCTCGTGCATTTCAGTTTGTGCTCATTGCCCCTTGTCCTGTCACTGGGCACCCCTGGAAAGAGCCTGGCTCTATCCTCTTTGCACCCTCCCCTCAGGTACCTGCAGGCATTGATGGGACCCCTCTGATCCTCTTCTCCAGGCTGAGCAGCCCCAGATCCCTCAGCCTTTCCCCACAGCAGGGATGCTGCAGCCCCTGAACCACCTCTGTGCCCTTCACTGGGCTCTGTCCAGTCTGTCCATGGGGATCCCAGAGCTGGACACAGTGCTCCAGCAAGGATGCCCTTCCTCCATCTGCTGGCAATGCTCTGTGCAGGACACCACTGACCCCCTTTGCCACAGGGACACGTTGCTGTCTCATGGTCAGCTCTGTGTCCATCAGGATCCTCATATCCTTCCCTGCCAAGCTGCTTGGGCAGTCCATGGGCAGGACTTTGCGCTTCTCCTATGGGAGTTTATCAGGTCCCTGTTGGCCCATTTCTCCAGCCTATGTCCCCTCCCCACACCCCCCAGGCACATCCAACCCAGCAGACAAGCAGCTCTCACATGGAATTATCTGAAGCACCCTGTTCTTCTTCATGTTGGCCGGCAGGTTGCCTGTTCTCATCTTGTCATTCTGAATCTTGATTGAAGTGAGCTTCTGCAGAGGAAGGAGCAGAAGCAGGGGCAGCTTTCAGCACCAGGCAAGCACATGGGGGCTCCCATAGCCCAGCATCACCCGAGCGCATCCAGCAGGACAACAGCCGTGCTCACCTTAAACTCCTCTTCCAGGCCATTGCTGCTGGTCCCTGGCACTTTGTTGTAGATCTTCTGGAGGTGGATCTCTAAGGAGGTCACCTCCAGCTCTGTGTCACCATAGAGATAATGCTCCAGAAGTGCTTGGTAGATGAACACGTACTGCATCTGCAGGGGTTGCAGGGAGGAGCCATCAGCCTCTGCTCAGTGCTCAGTGAGTGCATCCCAGTGCCCACACGCACACTGGCTGCACACCAACTACCCCACTGCCCACCCGTGCTCATGGGGCACCCTCTGAGACCTCAGAGAAGGGGGTAACAACCTTCCTGCTGCTCTATGGGGCCTGGGGTCTTATTTGCTACATCAGCCAAAGCTGACACAACACAAAGCGTGAAGGCTCAGGGGGGACCTGATGGTTCCCTCCAAGTGCCTGAGAGGAGGATGGAGCCAGGAGGGGCTGGGCTCTGCTCCCAAGGAACAAGGGATGGGACAAGAGGAACCGGCCTCAAGCTGCACCAGGGCAGGTTTAGATGGAGCTGAGGAACAATTCCTGCCCCACAGGGTGCTCAGGCATTGGAACAGGCTGCCCAGGGCAGGGCTGCAGGCACCATCTCTGGAGTGATTTAAAGGATGTGGCACTGAGGGACATGGGTCAGTGATGGCCCTGGCAATGCTGGGGGCATGGTTGGACTGGATGAGTTCAATGTTTTTATAGAATCATAGAATAGTTTGGGTTGGAAAGGGCCTTGAGATCATACAGCTCCAACCCCGCCACGGGCAGGGACCCCTTCCACTGGAGCAGCTGCTCCAAGCCCCTGTGTCCAACCTGGCCTTGAGCACTGCCAGGGATGGGGCAGCCACAGCTTCTCTGGGCACCCTGTGCCAGCGCCTCAGCACCCTCCCAGGGAACAGCTTCTGCCTCAGAGCTCAGCTCAGTCTCCCCTCTCTTGGGCAGGTTCAAGCCATTCCCCTTGGCCTGTCCCTACAGGCCCTTGTCCCAAGCCCCTCTCCAGCTTTCCTGCAGCCCCTTTAGGCACTAGAGCTGCTCTAAGGAAACCTAACTGCAGGGAGCAAAGCCCAGTCCAGAGCTCAGCACCACACTTACATCTGTCTGTACCATCTGGCAGCGCTGAGCCCGGATGCGGCTCACGAAGCCGTAAACATCCACCTTCCTCTCGGCGTGCATCATGTCCAGCATGGCATCGATGACAATGAAAGTGCCCGTGCGTCCCACACCAGCACTGCAAGGGCACAAGGGACAAGTGGTCAGAGCAGCCAGGAGGGAGCCAGATGCTTCCCAGCTGTGAGGAAGGAGCACAATGTGCTTTGGAGATGAGGAGCTCCTCGGTGTACCCTGCGTGTTGGAGACTGATGCACACAGCATCTCCAGCTGCTACCATGACCCCAGTGCATGAAGGCAGAGAGCAAAACCTAAGGCAGCTATGACATCCAGAGTCCTTATGGGGTGACTGCTCCTCCCAGTGCCTGCTGCTCCTTCCAGTCCACCTCCAGCATGTGAAGCTCATGGGGAAGCCTCGTTTCTCTGCTGGTAACTCAACCATGAGGGAGAAGAAGAAAGATGAGGCCAGCAGATGCTATGGGAAGACAAAGCTCTTTTGCCAGCTGCTTCCTGAGAAGGAAGGTGGAAAGATGGACTTGGGAGGTTGCAAATGTGATCATCTCTGCCTTTAACCCTCTTTAACCCTCTTTTCCCTTACTGAAACATGGAGAGCCTTTGTGGCTCCCCCAGGCTTGCTGCTGAGCCTGAAACCACTCCATGTGGGGTCAAACACCATGGTCCTTGCTCCCTTCTTCCAACTGCCTTCTCACAACAAGGGATGTCACCCTGTCATGCCCAGGGCAGCAGGAAGCCAAGGGAGATGCCACTAATACCACCACTAGTGCTTGGCTTGGCTCCCTCAGCATCCAGCTAAGCCACTTGAGCACCCAACTGGAGCTGTAACACCATCTCATCGCTGACTCCATGATGTTCCTTTAATTCACATGCATTTCTTTTTGAGCATTCCCATGTGGAACATCCTCCTTTAACATGAAAAAGTTAAACAACAAAAAGGCCTCAATGACAAGACCCCTTTTAGTATTAAACAGCAGCTGGTTTCCAAGTGACACACGAGAGGTCAGCAGTGTCCAGGACTCACCTGCAGTGCACTACAATTGCTCCTGCATACTGGGGGTTACACGTCTTCACCTTCTTCAGGAACTTGAGCATCCCAATGGGGGTGAAGGGGACCCCGAAGTCGGGCCAGCTGGTGAAGTGGAACTGTGTCACCAGGCGCTGGGGCTTCTTGTTGGTGACATCACCCACCTGCAGGGGATGCAGGTGAATGACAAACACTCCCATTTCCCTTCTTTCCCCCCCAAAACAAGGGGCAAAGGGAGAGCGACAGCCCCAGCACTGAGCTGGGTGGCTTGAGAAGCATCCACAAGCTGAAAGGGCACAGACCCAGGCTCTGGGGCCAAATCAGTCTCTAAGAGGATGACATTTTAATGACCCAGCATCACATCCCATGTCCTAGGGGTGAGAGATGCCAGCCTGGACTTGGCTGTGGCTCCAACCTGGCTGAAGTTGCCATGTTTCATTGCCAGGGAGCTGTCACTTCACCCATACCCACACCTCTGCCCACTGCATCCTCATACTAAAGGCAGAGGAGGGAACTGCACATGAAGGGTGAGGGCTCAGGAGAACCCCACTCAGTGTCCAGACACGTTTCCAATCTCCAGCTCTTCCTTGCTGGCCTCCAAGAGCAGCAGGAAAACAAACAGTGACTAAAGCAGCCAGAGGCTCCTTGGAGGGCAAGCAACTGCAGTGACAGATGGGAAAGCAATGAAAGCCAAGAGTGGATTTTGCCTTGGCTCATGGGATAGATCTGATTATTTGCAGGCATTAAGTATCTGTGGGTGAGAGGAGGAACCAATACTGGTAACAGCAAGTGATGTAAGGATTGACTTTCAGCCTTGGCATCCATCAGCTTCCCTGCTCTCTGTTCAGTGCATACATGCTGGGAATGGGATCCCAGGTGTTTAAGATGGGTAAATTCTTAATAGTTCTGGTTAAAAGTAGACAGCCTGGACAAGAGAAGGCTCCTGAAGGGGAGACACCAGAGCAGCTCCAGTGCCTAAAGGGGCTGCAGGAAAGCTGGAGAGGGGCTTGGGACAAGGGCCTGGAGGGACAGGCCAAGGGGAATGGCTTGAACCTGCCCAAGAGAGGGGAGACTGAGCTGAGCTCTTAGGCAGAAGCTGTTCCCTGGGAGGGTGCTGAGGCGCTGGCACAGGGTGCCCAGAGAAGCTGTGGCTGCCCCATCCCTGGCAGTGCTCAAGGCCAGGTTGGACACAGGGGCTTGGAGCAGCTGCTCCAGTGGAAGGGGTCCCTGCCTGTGGCAGGGGTTGGAGCTGGAGGAGCTTTAAGATCCCTTCCAACACAAACCAGGCTGGGATTCTCTGAAAAGAATCACTCCTTGGAAGAGTTGAGCACCACACCAGCTCCTGTTGGATGCCCAGTGTGGAGAGAGGAGAGATGGGATGGGATGGGATGGGATAGGATAGGACAGGATAGGATAGGATAGGATAGGATAGGATAGGATAGGATAGGACAGGATAGGATAGGATAGGATAGGATAGGATAGGATAGGATAGGATAGGATAGGATAGGATGGGATGGGATGGGAGACCCGAGCCTCAGCACCTGCTGGATGCAGAACTTCCGCACTGTGTAATCCACTAGGACAGTCACATCCTCCACAGACACTCGGATGTTCCCGTATGTCCAGCAGCCCTGATCCGGCCAGTACTGAGCACACTTGCACTGTGGGGAGAGAAAACAGAGCAGGGTGAGCTCTGGTTCCTCTCAAGGCTGGGACCAGCTCCAAGGCACGCCCATGGGCATGAGATGTGCTGGATTCGGGTGAAGCTGGGTTAGATACCAGCCCACAAAGCCTTCTGGTACCCACCTCTTTCCTCTCCTTCAGGTTGGTCACCATGACAATCGTTGCTGTGTTTTGCTCCCAAATCATCCTCCAAAAATCATTCACTGTTTCTTCCTTTGGTCCTAAAGGGAAGGTACAAAGAAACATTATATTTGGGATCAACCCCTCAAGCACTGGGCCTGAAACCCAGTGTGCAAAGGCACATGTCAGGATGATGCAACCCATCTTTTGCCAATAGATGTCAGCACAGGAGATGCTTTGGTGTTTAATCCAAGGAACAATCCCATCACACAATGGCTGGGCTTTCTGGATGTGTTTTTTGTGATCAGGAATTCCATTTTGAGCCCAAGAAGGGGAAATCAGACAAATGGAAACCACTTGTCCATGGTCACCCAGGGCAATTGTAGCCCCATCAATCAGCCTGCAGAAGTCCTGCCCTGGGGTCTTGGCCTTTAACCATGAGATCCCACCTCAATGAAGCACAAGCACAGACACCTGCTGCCTGCCAGACATGCAGCTAGCTCAGCCTAGACCTCCCTAAGGGTAAGCCAAGAGAGCAGCAGAGCCAAAGCTTCCCCCCAGCCTGGTACCACTGATGGACCAGATGCAGGCTTCCTTCTGCAGCAAGAGCCAGGCCAAAAGCACCATGACACCCTCCAGCAATAGGCATTGCACAGGCAGGGCTGCTCTTCCTCCCCCAGCACATCCAGCACTGACTGGGAAAACCATATGGAGAACAAAGCAGGGACCAGCCAAGCTCCTTTTGAGCAGGGGGGCTCTGCAAGGTGCTGTGCTGTGGTCGGACTGGAACAGCTCCACACAGCAGAAGGTCCCCAGCCCAACTGCCACCAGAGAGAGCTATGGGAATACCCAAGTGTTTACCTTGTGCAGCAATGAACTTGTTTTTCTCTTGGTACCCCTATGGAGAAAAGGAGAAGGATGTAAATGAAAGGTCTAACACAAGAGTCATGAAATGCATCTATATCATTAATAGAGCATCACCTGCTCTGCTGCTCATTTCCCTGTGCAGATGGAGCTGGCAGCTCCTGAGAGGAGAAACAGCACCACCAGCAGGGCACAAATAAGGGAAAATCCCTGTGGAAGGGGCTCTTGCCCCACAGCAACACTCCACATGCTCCCATGATGTGGGAATGACCCGACTTGTTGGCACAAAGCACTAATGAAGTGGTACCCGACAAACCTTCTGGGGAATCAGACTCTGCATCCAGAGCATCACGGGAAAATCAGGATTAATGATGGAGAGATGGGGCTCTTGAACTCAGGGAGATTAATTCTGTGTATTTCCTAAGGGGTATTTATTTACTGGTGAAGAAAGGGAAAAGCTCTTTTGGGCCTTGCTTTTCTTCATGTTCTTCTACCTCTAAGTCTCCTTCACATTACCCTTCCAACTTATTGGAGCTACATGGTCATAACCACAGACAGAGGAGGTATCTCTTCCCGGGAGCAGAGCAGGGCAGTGTTGCTGCTCTTTTAGCTGGATTCCTTGGTATCTTTTTCATCCCCTTCCCACACCCATCCCTGCAAGCTGGGAAGTACCAATGATTAACTGATGCCTCATCAGCTATTAATCAGAAATGCCCATGCATAGAATCCCAGCCTGGTTTGTCTTGGAAGGGACCTCAAACCCCATCGAGTTCCAACCTTCCACTGGAGCAGCTGCTCCAAGCCCCTGTGTCCAACCTGGCCTTGAGCACTGCCAGGGATGGGGCAGCCACAGCTTCTCTGGGCACCCTGTGCCAGCGCCTCAGCACCCTCCCAGGGAACAGCTTCTGCCTCAGAGCTCAGCTCAGTCTCCCTGTATAAACTCCTGCAGGATCATTCCCCAAACTCCTTCTGAAGCAGCCAGCTCAGCTTTGCAGCTCCCCAAGGAGTCCAAGTGCTTCTCATTATTAGATGTGGGAAGAGATGGGACTGTGGCAAAGCAGCTGAGCTACAGCTCAGCTTGAGTTCTGCCTCTCAGTCTCTTACTCTGACCATACTCAAGGCATAAAGTGAAGTGCAGGGAGCTCCACCACGGCCACACAAAGCTTATGAGCTCAAACCCCAGCCTAATGTATTGTTCTGGAGGAGCTGGGGGGATGCTAACGGAGGAGGTCACGCCTTAACCATCCTCTCCCAGGCACAAATCACACCCCTTGAAAGCCCCATGCTCCTGATGGGACCAGGCACCACTGACCAGGGCACAGCCAGGGGGAATTTCCCCTTCAAATGCCCAGACTCACATTAATGAAGGAGGCGTTGATGTAGTCGGAGTCAGGAACCCCTTCGACAGGAGTCAGGTGAACCCTGGAATGATCATCTGCAGGGAAATGAACACTGCATTAAACCTCCACGCAGCTGGAATCTGCTGCAGTGAGAAACCCAGGTCCTGAACTGCACACCAAACACCTTTGTGCCCCAAATCCTTCATGCTTAAGCCTGGAGGGGTTCCAGACCTCACCCAAGGACACTTCTGCAGAGGGCACCCATGAGGAGGTCCCCATCACACCCAGCAAGAGCTGCTGTTCTGGCATTGCCCATCCTCTTCATACTGGCTCCAGGTATCTCCTCCTCATAGGCACCTAAAGCTCAAGCAGATGCTGCCACCCATCTGGGAGGTGAAGTGACCTCAACCATGTGCTTGCCGATCCCCAAAACAGGAATAGGGAACCCTGGAATGTGCACTGGCCATGTCCTCCCCCCCAACCCCAACAGCTCTGATACCTACAGGGCAAAATGTTCACGTATCTGTTCTTCTCCTTGTTCTCCTCCTTGGAAGCAGCTTCACACGTGGCCTGTATGGGACACGCTGGGAGAGCCTGCAGTGGCAGAACACCGGGTTTTCCATGATGGTCTTACAGCATGGCATAACACAAACGCATCCAAGCACCCTGCCCCTTCGGATGCATCCCTGTCTCCACCCGAGCAGCAGCTCCTCCTCCTCACCAAGCTCAAGGTGATCATTTAAACAGCACGGGCTGGACCAGAGAGAGCAAACCCCATCCAAAACATATCTGGAACCTCAGGACCCATGAACACGAGGTGGCAGCAGAGCCTCTGACACCAAACCCAGGGATCCAGGAGCTCCCTTTGCCTGCTGAGATTCCCCCTGTTAACAGTGATGCTCAGGGTGAGCCAGCTGCAGCCCCCATGGCCTGAGCACACACAGGGATGGGAAGCAGCACCCATGCAGGTTGGGGTGCTGTGGGGTCACAGGCGATGCTGTCCCACGTTCCACACTCGAGTACAGGAGCTGCTTCCCCAGCACTGTTATTCCACATCCCTGAATAGAAGGAGGATGAGGACATAGAGGAGGCATTCACCATCCCTTCCTCCAGCTGACAGCACGGACGTGCCTCGGCTACGGAAGTCTTCAGGGCAAGCAAGTATTTATAACCCCCAAATCCCCTCCCTGGGCATTCATTGCACCTCTTGAGTTTCATTGAAGCATGGCCAGGGAGGGTATCAAGTTGTGCAGCAGCTGGAGAGAGCTGAATGGCTTCTTTTAATCTCCTATCATGCTCTGGACCAAAGGCTTTAGGTGTTTGCTGGTGACACCTTTGCAGTGCAGGCAACCAGATCAGTGCATTTGCCTTCATCAATGATGCTGATGGAGAGTCCAGCTCCTATGTTACATGCTGTGATACTCCAGCTTGTTACCTAGCTTTGTTCCTCACCTCAGCACTGCTCTGCCTGCTTCTGTATTGCCAAGGTGAAACAGGTTTCTCACCACAAGAAGCTGCAGAGCTCAGCAACATCAAGAAGAGGTTGTAGCCATCTCAGAAGAGATGCTCCAGCATTGTGGGATAAGGACAACACCTAAATGACTCCTACTGATGGTTGATTGCTGGCATATAGATTGTCATCATTCTGGTTCAGGGTTAAGAGCTCCCTGGAATAGATGGGATGTTTCTGTTTCTCTGTCAGAGCTTGTCTGGCTGTTTGTGGATTTAAGCCATGAGGATTGGACGGAGAAAGAAAGAGCTCGGGAGGAAACCAGCAGGCAGGGAAGCTCTGGAAGACCCCAAGACACCCAACACACCTGAACCCACTCAACCATAACCCCACAGTGCTGCCTGCTACAGAACCCCTGCTTCCTGTGCTGAACGTGATGGGTAGCAGCTTGCCCATCCTCACACCGGCTTCAGGGGCAGAATCAGTCCTCCCACCCCACAGCCCTATGAATACACCTGAGGACAGGCAGAGCATCACTCCCTCCATGAAGCTCCCAGATGAGCTCTTTTGAAGCACAGCATCCAGCACTGTCATTCCATGGACTACACTTGTGTTGATGTGCCATCCCTATGCTAGGTACCACCGCACCTCCTCGCTGATGTACCAGCTCTTTTGCCCTTGCTCTATGACAGGAGACCAGATTTCACCTGCCTGTGTGACGTTAGCCCAACACCACGAGTATCCCATTGGATTTAAGGGCAGGAAGAGCAGGGACTCACATTGAACTCCTCCCGAAAGAGCTTGTTGTCATCTGCCATCCGGCGGTTGATCTCCTCCTCCAGCTTGTCAACGGGCAGAGGGGGGTACTTGCGGTTGGTGCTGGGTGAGCGGGCGAGCAGCGGCATGCTCTGAGGCTCTGCAATGACACCTGCATCACGGCTGCCCACCCAGGGATGCTCCATGGTGGGCACAGGGACCTCACACACGCTCAGGGGCCCCTCATGTCTCCCCTATCCCCAGGTTTTCAGGGAATCCCAGGCTGGATTGGGTTGGAAGGGACCTTAAAGTTCATCCAGCTCCAACCCCTGCCATGGGCTGGGACAACTGGGAACCTCACTGCAAGAGAGACATTGAGGTGATGGAGCAGGGCCAGAGAAGGGCACTGGAGCTGGTGCAGGGCCTGGAGCACAAGAGATGGGGAATGGCTGAGGGAGCTGGGGGGTTCAGATGGAGAAGAGAAGGCTCAGGGGGGACCTGATGGCTCCCTCCAAGTACCTGAGAGGAGGATGGAGCCAGGAGGGGCTGGGCTCTGCTCCCAAGGAACAAGGGATGGGACAAGAGGAACTGGCCTCAAGCTGCACCAGGGCAGGTTTAGATGGAGCTGAGGAACAATTCCTGCCCCAGAGGGTGCTCAGGCATTGGGACAGGCTGCCCAGGGCAGGGCTGCAGGCACCGGCCCTGGGGGTATTTAAAAGACCTGAGATGTGTGCCATGGGTCAGTGGTGGCCTTGGCAGTGCTGGGAATGGTTGGACTGGATGAGCTTAAGGCTCTTTTCCACCCTAGTTGGTTCTATGATAACATGAAACACTTTCAGCACCCTGGGATCAAGCATCCCACTGTAACAGAGGCAGCGAGATCAGGCAATGAGGACCAAGCCATCAGTCCTGGGGCATGGAGACCACCTCACTTCACCCTTGCTCACATGGAAGCCTGGCACCATCGCTGGGCTGTAAGTCCCACATGGACACAGTAAAGTTGGCTGCTGCTTGTGGTTCCTCAGTGAAGCCAGGAAAGGCCACGCCAGGGTTATAGCAACACAGCTGATGCTCTATGAAGTTCACACCTTCATTTACAGCCATGTAAAACGGGCAGGGAAGGTCTGAGCTGCCAACGTGAAAACAAGGTGCTCATTTCCAGTTAGCGCTTGCCTGAAGGTGTTTATGGGGAAGGAGCTCAGAGAAGGGATCTGCACTGAGTTTAAGAGGTGGTGGTTCCTCTTTAGCTCTTACTTTGGCACCTACATGTTGATGAAGATGCCCAACTTCAGACCTCTATGGGCAGCACTGGCTCAAAGCTCAGGGACTGAAGAGTTTAGATATTACAGCAGCACATGACTTTAGAACTGTATTTATGCATCTTTAAGAGGTCCAAAAAGGTTTTAATAAAGGACAAAGTGTATTCCCTGCTTTCTTTTGGGTTGGAAAGAACCTTAAGATCATCCAGTTCCAACCCCCCTGCCACGGGCAGGGACACCTCACACTAAACCATGGCACCCAAGGCTCTGTCCAACCTGGCCTTGAACACTGCCAGGGATGGAGCATTCACAACTTCCCTGGGCAACCCATTCCAGTGCCTCAGCAGCCTCCCAGGGAAGAGCTTCTTCCTTATCTCCAACCTGAACTTCCCCTGTTTCAGTTTGAACCCATTACCCCTTGTCCTATCACTACAGTCCCTAATGAACAGTCCCTCCCCAGCATCCCTATAGCCCCCTTCAGACACTGGAAGCTGCTCTGAGGTCTCCATGCAGCTTCTCTTCTCCAGGCTGAACAGCCCCAACTTTCTCAGCCTGTCTCCATACAGGAGCTGCTCCAGCCCCTGAGCATCCTCGTGGCCTCCTCTGGACTTGTTCCAGCATTCCTCCTGTGAGATGCATTCGTGCTCCCTGTATCCCACCAACGGAAGCCTCACCTGCATCATCCGTCCGGCCGTTGGACAACCGAAAGGAGTTGGAGTGACTCCCTGCTTGCTTGTATTTCTTGAACCTACCAAAGACAACGGAGAGGAGAACATCAACAGAGACCCATCAAGAAGCCCAGGATGAGGAGATGCAGCCACAAAGGAGTTTTCTCATGGCATGGTGGTTCCAAGAGGCTACAGGACCTCTAAAATCCTACCTATGGCTATACCATTAAACTGACCACATCTGGAAAGGCTTCAGGAGACTGGAGTAAGGTAAAAAGCCAGGAGGAGAAGCTTTAAGACTGCTTCTTAAGGAGGACACCCCAAGGAGCTGCTGCTGCACAGGCTGACACAGCAGAGCACATCAGCCCCAGGTTGAGCTGTGCTGCAGCGAAGCCCTTGCTCCGTGTGCTTTTAACTTGAAGCAGATGCTCACGCTCCACTTGCCTCCAGTTACGGGTTTTGCTGAATCACTGGGCAGGCAGCAGCCAACAGAAACCCTTTCTTAAGGGCTGGAAGCCAAGTGGGGAGGACCCAAACTCAACTCCTGAGGCAAAGCTCTCATCAGGTTCAGTGCTGCGAGGGCAGGACCAGAGCCAGGAGGCAAAGGGGATTTTTCCAGTGCGAAGGAAATGGGGTTTTGCCTTTTTCCTTTTTCACTATTTAATCCCCCAAATGGTGAGTAACTTCAAATGTTTACTGCAGGTGAACAACCACCCTCTTCTGGCTGAGCAGATACGTGCTCAGGAGCTGGGAATGCTGCATTCGGAGCAGCAATGATGCTTGGATTGCTCAAAAATGGACCTAAGGAGGCTTTGGAATGCTATAGACCCAGGTACAGCATCACCTAATGCTCCTACCAAGCTCCAGTCATAGGGTGCTTTGCAGTGGGAGCTGCACAGGCACAATGGGCAGGTTTGGTTTCCAAGACAGAGCTTGGCTCTGGATGTTGGATCACGTTCGATAGCAAGATGGGAATCAAGGAATAACACACCCAGTTATACAAGCAAAGGAGTTTCTGGCTCCAGTGTTGTGTTCAGCTTCTCTGCATTACTCAATCCAACACCCTCAGCCTCAGCAGGAAACCTTACTGACTACTTAAGTGCATTAAGAGGACTTCAGTTTAACCTTACCTACTAAATATGGCTTTATTCAGGAGCAGAACAGGCATTACCCCACTTTATAGAGAAAGGAATGAGCATCATTTACTAGATAACCCCAAACCACATTTTCATTATCCTTACAGGTTTCTTGTGTGGCTGTGTCAGCCTTTAGCTTAGGACACAGCACAAAGGCTTATCCCTGTGCATTCAGTGATGAATCCCTGCCAAACAAGGGGAATCAGCATGAAAGCATCTCTTACCTTAACATGTACAGCACAATAATAATAAATACTATGACTAGGAGGGAAGACAGGGCCACCATCACAGCTATGATTGGAGTCTCATCTGCAAGAGGAAAGGAAAGGGGTGGTTACCAATACTGCAACATCCAGTGCCATTGATCAACAGGGCAGAGGTGGAGTTCTTGCTTGCTGGAGCCAGAGAGAGCTGGGCTGGGGCAGCCTGGACAAGAGAAGGCTCCTCAAGGGGAGACCCCAGAGCAGCTCCAGTGCCTAAAGGGGCTGCAGGAAAGCTGCAGAGGGGCTTGGGACAAGGGCCTGGAGGGACAGGCCAAGGGGAATGGCTTGAACCTGCCCAAGAGAGGGGAGACTGAGCTGAGCTCTTAGGCAGAAGCTGTTCCCTGGGAGGGTGCTGAGGCGCTGGCACAGGGTGCCCAGAGAAGCTGTGGCTGCCCCATCCCTGGCAGTGCTCAAGGCCAGGTTGGACATAGGGGCTTGGAGCAGCTGCTCCAGTGGAAGGGGTCCCTGCCCGTGGCAGGGGTTGGAGCTGGAGGAGCTTTAAGCTCCCTTCCAACCCAACCCAACCCACACTGTTTGACTACAGAGCTACAAAGGGGCACTCTGGTTTATTTCTGCATTTGTCCCTCTGTGCTGGGAGGTGCAGAACATTTATTCCAACCAAGAAACACCATCTTTGTGCAATGATTCGAAGGCAATGACCTAGCAGGGCAAACAAACCCTGCTGGGTTTATTCAAAGACATGAAACCCTCCCAGTCTTGCACGTCTTTGCTCCTTCCATCCACGTGTTGATATGGCCCCCATCCCAGCAACAAAAAGCCAAGGGATATATTGTGTCCTGCACATTCGGTTGTTGCCTGAGTGTTAGCATTACCCACCATGAAGCTTTCCAAAAGCAAGATCAGGAAGGCAAAGCAACCGTGGTGTGTCTTAACCCAACCACAGCCAGCCCTTTCTTGTTGAATCCTCCAACCATAACCATCAACACCATCCTGCCTGTTGGACAGGAAGGGAAGCTGCCTTGCTGAAGTGCTGTGCCCCCACTATCATAGAATGGTTTGGGTTGGAAAGGACCTTAAGATCATCCAGTTCCAACCCCCTGCCATGGGCAGGGACACCTCACACTAAACCATGGCACCCAAGGCTTCATCCAACCTGGCCTTGAACACTGCCAGGGATGGAGCATTCACAACCTCCCTGGGCAACCCATTCCAGTGCCTCAGCACCCTCACAGTAAAGAATTTCTTCCTTAGATCCAATCTAAACCTCCCCTGTTTCAGTTTTAACCCATCACCCCTTGTCCTGTCACTACAGTCCCTAATGAAGAGCCCCTCTCCAGCATCTCTGCAGACCCCCTTCACTAATGTATCACTGGACCACTTCTCCCGCCGTGGCTGGTTGAAGCTCATCCTAACCAGTTGTCAGATGTGATGTATGGGCAGGGTGCCTCTGGCAGCAGGATGCAGGAGGTCTGGGGGTTGTTGTGGCTCTCTGCAGCCGTTCTTTCAGCACATCTGTCTGGGAGAGTTAGAGCTTTGCCACCGCAGTGCTAACCACAGCCGTGCTGCCGAGCCTACCCAGCAGAGGCAGGCAGGAAATGGGCTGGAAGGTCCCCAGCCAGCCTTGGGGAGCAGTGCCATCAACCTCAGCTCCTGCACTGCTTGAGTCTCAGCTCCAGGGGTGTCACACTTGGAATTTGCTTGGACAAGGGACAAGGACCCAATGCTCTGCTTCCACAGACCTGCAGTGCTGGAGCATCCATCACAGTCCACAGCATGGAAAGCATCAGCTCCTCTGGGCACCCTGTGCCAGCGCCTCAGCACCCTCCCAGGGAACAGCTTCTGCCTAAGAGCTCAGCTCAGTCTCCCCTCTCTTGGGCAGGTTCAAGCCATTCCCCTTGGCCTGTCCCTACAGGCCCTTGTCCCAAGCCCCTCTCCAGCTTTCCTGCAGCCCTTTTAGGCACTGGAGCTGCTCTCAGGTCTCCTTCATGTCAACAGCAGCCCCTCTGCTTCTTGCTGCCATGGTTTTCCTCCCAGTGCTGCTTCTTGGTGCTACAAATTGTGACCAATCCCCCTAGAATAATCCTCCAAGTCACAGCACTTGGAACATATTCATGATTTTATTAACATTAAAGTTAATATCAGGAATATCAATATCAGGATGAAGCCAAATTTCCCCCCATTTCCCATTTCTTTGCTCTCAGGAGCAGGGATGAACAATGGTAGAGAGACTGCAAAGTCAGACCTAAGCCACGGCAGATCCAAGGGAATTACATTGAACATTACTCCAGTGGCTTAACCATTACTTTAAATGAATTCACTTGGACCTGGGTCTCTTTTATTCCTCTGCACTAATGCACATTGACAGTAATGATCACAAAGCATCTCTCTTTTTCTCTGCATCAGCGTGAGCTTGGCACACCCAGCACTATAAAGCTGCTTGCCACTGAGTTTACAAAGCTGAAACACCTATCAGACCAATGATGGAAACACCCAGAGGAAGCTGGTTTCTATAGGTGACAACCACAGAGGCTGCACCTCTGCTCTGCCCTCTCTGATACAGTTAAAGCCATGAGGAACTGCAAGTATTCTGCTATTGATGCCAGTTCTCAGAACTAAGAGATGGAAAAATGCACCTAAGTGCTGTTAAAGCAGAAGAAATGGATTTGTGCTGCTGCTTGCCAATGGAATTATAGAGAAAAATGATTATTCACATCATTTAGAGAATGGGTCCGGGTCAAACAGGGTAAATTATAGGCAATGAAGATAATTCATAAGCAAAAAAAGAAGGAAATTGCCTGAATGGCTCCTTTTGCTCATCCAGCTCTCGGATGGTAATGATGTTTTGAAAGCATTCAGCAGGAACACTTTGTATCTAACAAGGCATGGACAGATTGGTCCAGGATTGCTTGTTTCGCCATAGAATGGTTTGGGTTGGAAGGGACCTCAAAGCTCCTCCAGCTCCAACCCCTGTCATGGCAGGGACCCCTTCCACTGGAGCAGCTGCTCCAAGCCCCTGTGTCCAACCTGGCCTTGAGCTTCAAAGAAGGGAAGCCCCACATCAGTTGGGATACCAGCGTGTCACCAGCTTGAGAGGCTTTGCAAAGGCAAGTTTGGAAGCATGGCACAAGGAGAGGTTTCTAATAGAGGAATGCTTCTGGAGATGATTTTACTGAGCAAAGAGCAATGAGCTATGGGATTCTCACCTCTTCTGTCAGAGTTACCTGCAGAGAAAGAAAACAAGAGTCTCTTAGCAACCAAGAAACATCTATTTTAATAAGTTATGAGTGATCAAAGACCAAGACAGTAACAAATTTAGTAACTCTCATCATCTGCTTGTAAATCTTCCCCTTAAAACAGCAGCTACAAAGCCAGGATGTTAAAACAAGTATCAGCCTTCACGTCGTAACAAGGAAAAGGGATCTAAACCCAACTGCTTGTCAGCAGAGCAGGGAGCTGAGGCCAAGCTCTGACATGGATAACCACAACTTACTGCTCTTAATGGATAATACGGTCTGCTTAAGCCTATAACCAGCAAGTCACTGGTGTAATTCATTGGCACTTAACTAAAGAGATAACACTTGTGAGTGGTTTTAAATGAGTGGCTGAGCCAAGAGTTCCATTAAGAGCAGCCAAGTTCAGGGATGGGGATGAGGAGCATCCAAGGAAAGCCTCTACCTGCTGGTTTGGATGTCCCATCTATAGGAAACCAGAGCAAACCTGTGCCAAGGAGGGTCCAGCCCAGCTCCCCTGCTGTAATGCTGCTGTCATGGGCACCCCACACCTTTGTTTCACGTGTGAAGAGCTGCAGCATGGGCTTGAGGACAACATTAGCAGGTTTGGAGAAGCCAAAACTGCTTGTACAACATCTAATTCATGTGGTACCTCTGCCCCATCCTTCTTGAGCACCACTTAATTCTTCCATGACTGATACCCACATTTCCCATTAAGATTAATAGCAAGGGCAGCCCTGAAACTAATTTTGCTCCTTGACAAATTACTTGAAATAAAGAAAGAATCAGGTCTGGTCGTTTGTTTTTGGGGCTGACATCAAGTGAGAAGCCACATGGGGTCTGGTTGGTGCAATAGCCAACGTGTCACAGCATGCAGCGAGAGTCGGCCAAAACCAGTAACCCCAGTGATAAAAGAAGTAGGTAGCAAAGACACAAAAGTGATTAAATCCTTTCCCTGATAGCACAGATTGTATTAGAAATACAGGTCTTCAGGCTTTTGTCCCCATCACTCCCATTTGAAGTCTATGTGTATGCTACGCTTGCACTGTGCATGTATCACTGTGCATGTGAGAGAGCTGGGCTGGGGCAGCCTGGGCAAGAGAAGGCTCCTGAAGGGGAGACCCCAGAGCAGCTCCAGTGCCTAAAGGGGCTGCAGGAAAGCTGGAGAGGGGCTTGGGACAAGGGCCTGGAGGGACAGGCCAAGGGGAATGGCTTGAACCTGCCCAAGAGAGGGGAGACTGAGCTGAGCTCTGAGGCAGAAGCTGTTCCCTGGGAGGGTGCTGAGGCGCTGGCACAGGGTGCCCAGAGAAGCTGTGGCTGCCCCATCCCTGGCAGTGCTCAAGGCCAGGTTGGACACAGGGGCTTGGAGCAGCTGCTCCAGTGGAAGGGGTCCCTGCCTGTGGCAGGGGTTGGAACTGGATGGGCTTTAAGCTCCCTTCCAGCCCAAACCATGCTGTGATGCTGCCATGGGCAGGGACACCTTCCAGCCACAGCTCCTCTGGTCCACCTGTGCCAACCTCACCACCAACTTGTTCCTAATGTCTAAGCAGCTCCATGTCCCTCTTGTCCTGCGGTATCACCATGGAATCTGCCCCAGAGTGCCTTCTCATCCCCTTTTGTCCCCCAAAACTCCAGAAGAGCAAAGAAACAAAGCCGGAGGCAGCGTGGCCTGGAGAAGAAGAGATGAAGGAGCCACTTACTGTTGTGTGAAGCAGAAGAGGTCTCCTGCGTTGTCACCATCACACTGGAGTTCCTCTCCGTCGTCTCTGCTTCTGTGCTGGGGACAGTGGTGCCTGGAGCCGGTGGGGTCCCGCTGGGCAGAGGGGAGGTGGCTGGAGACACAGGGATGGTGGTCCCCAACGTGGAGGTGTTGATGCTGACAGTGGTGGTGTCAGGGGAGATCCTGGTGGCTGTGGTTGTAGGTGGCTTTGTGGCCACGGGAGATACAGTCACTGGAGTGCTAATGTTGAGGCTGTTTGCTCTTGTCGTAGTCCTAAGCTCAGGACCTGCTGTAGGAGCTTTGGTGGGGGTCCTGGGGGAGGTGGGCACTGTTGGGGGTGGCTCTGTGAGAGGAGAAAGCACAAGGAAGCTCCTGGAGATACCTTTCTGTAGCACTGCAGGGTTTAGATGCTGGGGGGGTTGCATCATTATAAGGAGAAACCAGACACAAAATCCCAAATCCAGGACAGGGAATGCTGTGCACAGCACTGATGCAAATCCTAAGAACCTGGTAGCTTGAACAGGTCTTATGATACTGAGGGGTACAAAGATCAGAGCCTCTATCAGACAGGAACAATATAGGGCCTGCAGGTCGCATTTATGAGCACCTGCAGCCCATCACCCTCTTTCCAATAGTTTGTACTACAGTTAAGTGCAGGGCAGGAGTAAGTCACTAAGCATCACTTACTCCTTTGATCCTAAAGGTGGTTTAGGGACAAAAGAAGAGGATATTTTACCTGTTGTAACGTTGTTAGCACCTACGCTTATCAGGCCACTTCCGAGCAGAAGGAGAAAGAGCCACAAATCCATGTTGACCTGGGGAAGAGAGGAGAGACCGGGTTTGTAAACCCTCATGCAATGTTATCCCAAAGGAATTCCAACTGGAGATTCCTCTGTGCATCTTGTGTGCGTAGAGCTGGGACGGAGGAGTGAACGTGTGGCTGGAGTCCCTGCTGGCATGTGGATGGGAAGGATTTATTGCTGTGTTCATATGTTCTGTATGGGAGAGGACACTGTGGGATCTCAGTGTGGGGGAGCAGTAAAAGTGAGCAGGGATGAAGCAGGGGATGGGTGAACTGTGGGAGAGCACAAGAGGAGCAAGCACTGGAGCTGACTCCAAAGATAAGCACCTGATCTTACAGGACATCAATAGCATGTTCATATAAAGGTCAGCAATGAGTGTGCTTTGAGCAGACTGGAATGCAGCACACGTGAAGACCATGGTAAGGAGCCTTGATCCATTGTGCCACTGGAGGCAGGGAAGGAGGAGAGGGCAGCTCCTCCTGTGGTCAGCAGCCAGGGGATCCCTGCAGACTCAGTGAAGCCCCTGACTACTACTGGGCATGGAGAGGATTGCACAAGGCCAGGCTCAGCTCCATTCATAGGATCCCAGCCTGGTTTGGGTTGGAAGGGAGCTTAAAACCCATCCAGCTCCAACCCCTGCCATGGGCAGGGACCCCTTCCACTGGAGCAGCTGCTCCAAGCCCCTGTGTCCAACCTGGCCTTGAGCACTGCCAGGGATGGGGCAGCCACAGCTTCTCTGGGCACCCTGTGCCAGCGCCTCAGCACCCTCCCAGGGAACAGCTTCTGCCTAAGAGCTCAGCTCAGTCTCCCCTCTCTTGGGCAGGTTCAAGCCATTCCCCTTGGCCTGTCCCTACAGGCCCTTGTCCCAAGCCCCTCTCCAGCTTTCCTGCAGCCCCTTTAGGCACTGGAGCTGCTCTGGGCTCTCCCCTTCAGGAGCCTTCTCTTGTCCAGGCTGCCCCAGCCCAGCTCTCTCAGCCTGGCTCCAGAGCAGAGCTGCTCCAGCCCTCGCAGCATCTCTGTGGCCAGAGGTCCCCATCAGATTCCCTGCACATGCAGATGAAACAAATACCCGTAAATAACAATAATTCTAATCCAGGCTCATCTCCAGGCCAGGCTGCACATTCCTCACTGGATGCTGCTTTCCAGGAAGCATCCTCCTAAATTACAGGGCGATGTCATCATGGAACTTGCTTCCCCTCAGCTTTCTCCCCTAGCCCTTTTAAACACAAGGTCTTTAGGGTCATTCCTTTCCTCTGTGGACCTCAAACAGCTCCGGAGAAATGGACAGCGTTATCTCCTCCCAGGAAGATACAGGTCCAGAGGCAAATGACAGCACGATGTGAGATAGCATCCTCCTGGCCACAGGAGAGCCCAAAGCTGCCAAGCCCCACACCAGCACCTCCCAAGGGTGGGCCAGCATCTCCCATCTGCTATGAGCCCAGAGGAAACATTATGTGCCATGGACCAGCAGGGGATGTATGGCTCTCCCCTGTCCAGTTGCATCTTTAGCATCTCTTGGGAGAAGGCTGCAAGACCTCACCACCATGGTCATGCTGCCAAGACAGGGATTGATTCCTGATGCACATTCTAAGCCTCTCCCCTCTTAAAACACATCTTGTGCTGTTTGTTCCCATTCGATCTCTTTAAACCTGCTTCAATCTAAACCCATCCCAAACTCCGGGCAAAAAGACAAGGCTGAAGTCATCAACGTGCTGGGAATGGGATCAGGAATACAAGATCCCACCCCAGCCAGGAGCATCCTCCCATCAGCACCACCCACTGACATATTTTTCCTCCCCCCCAATAGAAAACCTGGCAAAAATCGACCTGACTCAGTGACCAAAGGGTCAGACAAACCCTGAAGCAGCAGGAAACCAAGCTCCAGAGATAAGAGCTTTCCTTTAGCTCCCTCCATGTCCAGCCCTGCTGCTGCAAGCAGGGCAAGGCTTTCTCCAAGTGGTCCCAGTGGTGCAACAGCAGTTCCAGTATCCGCCTGGATGAGTTTGGACTCATTGGAATTATCCTCTTGCTGCTGGTCCTGCGATGCCTCCCCCAGGCTCTGCTCTGGGGTGGGATGCTTGGATAACCCACAGCAGGTGGGGTGTTAAGGACATGCTTCAGTCTCGGTGCTTAACGCACCCCATGCAAGATGTTCAAGCACCTGGCAGAGGGATGGGCTTGGTCTGAACTGCTTTGGCTTTGGAGGAGAAAACCCCAAGTTTATAAGGAAGGAATGTCTGAGGATGAGGATGCTGAGGCTCGGGCACAGGGTGCCCAGAGAAGCTGTGGCTGCCCCATCCCTGGCAGTGCTCAAGGCCAGGTTGGACACAGGGCTTGGAGCAGCTGCTCCAGTGGAAGGGGTCCCTGCCATGGCAGGGGTTGGAGCTGGAGGAGCTTTAAGCTCCCTTCTAAACTATTCAGTGATCCTGTGTTTTTAGGGCTGAGAACCATCCAGCACAGCTGGAGCCTGGGGAAAAGCCCTGTGGTAAGTGCACCAGGATCTCAGCCTCTGCTCCAAGGCCACTGCATGAGCAGTCACACTCCAGAGCTGATATGGTCCTAAGCCAAAGAGCTTTTCCACCCCCACAGTGTAGGAAAAGGGAGCTTGTGTCCTCCCCATGTTTAATTGCAATAGCAAAGCACACAAAGCTGAGCTGTCAGCGAGAATGGAAGCAGCTCCCTGCAGGAAACAGCTGCTCTGAGCATCCTATTGTGGGAACCTATGGAAATAGGGCCCTCATGGAGATGGGACCCATGTGCAAAGGCAGGAGGAAGCCAAAGCCATGCTGAATCTCCAGTGAATGTAACAGCAGCATGGAGATGCTCCTGAAACCTGGTGAGGGCTGATGCAGGCACCAAGGTCTCACCATCACAACTCCCTCCCATGCTGGGAACAAATCACTACCACAAGAAAACAGTAACAAGGCAAAAGGAGACTCTCAAAATGAGAATTCCCATCCCTTTGGGATCATGCTCATATGGGATCCTATGCCTCTGGAATTCCTGCTCATTTGGGGACCTGTTCACTTTGTATCCCCATTTATGCGGCAGCCCTTTCATCTGGCATTCCCATTCATTTGGAATCCTGTTCACTTGAGAATCCCATTCATTTGGAATTCTGTTCATCTGGGTTTCTCATTCATTGGCATCTCATTCATTTGGGATTCCTATTCATCTGGAATCCTGTTCATTTGGGATTCCCACTCACTTGGCATCCCATTCAATTGGTTCACAGCTTTGCCAGCACTGGCTCTGCAGCAGCACTCCGGCCCAAGAGCAGACAAACCAGTTGCTACCAGGGATGCTCCCACCACACTGGCATCCTACCAGCTCCTCATGCTGAGATCTTGCTCCTCAATGCTGTAATTAACTGATCATTGGGACACCACAGAGATTCCCATCTCTTCCAAGCCTTTCCTAATGGCTTCAAGGATCCTTGGAGCTGGTTGCTCCAGCTCTTGCAGCACACCTCAGATTAGCAGGGAATGAACATGACCACTCTACAAAGGGGTGGCAGAGCTGGGGCTGGATCCCAAGGACCTGGTTCCTCTCTCATCCATGATCCCTGGACTCCTTTTGGGAAGGTTAAGGAAGGGATGATGATGGGTTAGGCCATACCAACCCTGCACGCTCTAAAGCCAACAGCCAAATGTCCCATAGGCCTTCAAAGCTCTTCTCCCCCGTCCTCAACACACTTTCCTTTGGTACCAAAAGCAGGTCAGGGAGGGGGGGGTGAAAAGAAGTAAAAGCTGTGAATCCCCTCTTCTTTCTGCCCTTCAGTACAGGGAATTAATATTTATACAACAGAAGAACTTGGGTTTATTTCCATGACCACAACTGCTATTCCTGGCTATTCCTGGACAGGCCACGGGTACCAGTACCATGGGTGTCTCCTTTGGGACAGTGGGATGATCATAGAATCATTTAGGTTGGAAAAGACCCTAAAGATTGAGTCTAACCATTGCTGCAGGTCCCTCCTTCGCTGAGGAGGATGCTCTGGGATTACAGTCATAGAATCCCAGCCTGGTTTGTGTTGGAAGGGACCTTAAATCCCATCCAATTCCAACCCCTGTCATGGCAGGGACCCCTTCCACTGGAGCAGCTGCTCCAAGCCCCTGTGTCCAACCTGGCCTTGAGCACTGCCAGGGATGGGGCAGCCACAGCTTCTCTGGGCACCCTGTGCCAGCGCCTCAGCACCCTCCCAGGGAACAGCTTCTGCCTAAGAGCTCAGCTCAGTCTCCCCTCTCTTGGGCAGGTTCAAGCCATTCCCCTTGGCCTGTCCCTACAGGCCCTTGTCCCAAGCCCCTCTCCAGCTTTCCTGCAGCCCCTTTAGGCACTGGAGCTGCTCTGGGCTCTCCCCTTCAGAAGCCTTCTCTTGTCCAGGCTGCCCCAGCCCAGCTCTCTCAGCCTGGCTCCAGAGCAGAGGTTTTACACTTGGTAAGTGCATCACATCAGGAGGAAAGGATTGCCAAGGGGACAGAACACAGACTTTCCCAAGCCTTGCCCTGATTTCACATAGCAAGCTGGATGCAGGCAGCCCGTGCAGACCCTGAGTTTCTTATGGCTTTATTACATTGAATGTCAGAAGAAACAGGACACCCGGAAGCATCAGGACTCGCTGTGCAGATCATTACACAAGAACTCCCAGGAGCTGCTCCCGTGCCCAGCTGCCAGCACTGCTTTATCAATCCCCTTAACTTGGATGGGGAGCAAGGAGAGGGCTGTGCCAGCTCCCAACCCCTGCGCTTCCACCCTCCCTATTCCCAACTGGAACATAACAAACACCATCGGTCCCACTGCTTCACATCCGAGGCCTCGAGAGCCCTACCCCAGAGCTGGAGGAACCCGAGCGTCTCCCTTCCCCCTCGGCTCCCTCCCTGCTGCCTTCGGAAGCGGAGAGGAAATACTTGTAATGTTATCAACATAAACACAGCTCTTGGCTGGCTGCGACATCCTGCGAGCCGCACAAAAACAGCCTGACGTCAGGCGGATCTGCTGCGCACGGGGATGCTCGAGCATCCTGCCTTCCTTGCACCTTCCTGCTCCAGAGGCTGCCACGGGAGCCCTCGGGAACGGCTGAGGCTCCTGCAGTGCTGTGGATAGGTTTATATATATGTTAAATGAATAGATACAAGTATCTATCTATATGGTTATCTCTCTATACATAGTATATATGCGTTTATACATACAAAAGCATCTACATATATATATGTCTCTGTATAAACCCTCCTTATATAGGATATGTATAAGCCTTCATCTGTATGAATATAAGTATTCATACATTAAAAAGTATCTATAGATGTATTTACCTTTCTATATAATAAATACATATTTCTATATATAATAAGGTCTCTATGTATGCATATATTTATCTCTCCATATATAGTATATATATTTTTGTATGTATAAAAGCATCTATATATATATAAATATTTATCTCTACAGTATACTTTTCTATATAAAAGTATCTATCTATCTATATAATCATAGAATCATAGAATAGTTACAGTCAGAAAGGACCTTAAGGTCATCTACTTCCAACCCCCATATAAATATATATATATATATATGTTTACCTCTCCCTATACAGTATATATATTTATATATATTAAAGTATCAATATATGGCATATATCTCTCTACAGTATAGATTTATTTTTATATGTACAGAAAGTATCTATACATGTATGTTTATCTCTCTATATATAGTATATACATATACATTAAATTATGTATATGCTTATCTCTCTACATACAGTACATACATATATATTAAACCATCTATATATGTACATATATTTATCTCTATCTATTATATATATATTTATATATATAAGAGTATCTAAACATCCATAGGTATATACCTATTTATCTCTTTCTATAGTATATATGCACTGCATTCTCCATGCACTGCTCAGGATCTCCCTATAGGAAAAGCTGGGTTTAGGGCTGCAGAATATATGGTTTAAAATCAGCAAATCTGGCCAAGAAGATTGATGCTGGAGGGGAAAAGGAGAGGAAATAATCTCTTTATAAAGTAATAAGGGGTTTAAAACTGGTCCTTTAGTGTCTGCTGCTATAGGGGGTTAGGCTGCAGAAAGCAAGGAACTAGTATTTAGTGCTGCAGAAACTGCCCAGACCCAGATACAGGCATCCACAATCAAAGGCAGGATTTACCCCACCTCTGACATATTCCCGATTCCTGGAAAATGAAGCAATCTTTGTCTCTGTGCAAGGAGGAGATGCAAACCAAATGGCACCCAGGACCCCAGGCACCACCGCTGCTGTTGATAGGATGCTTAAATGTAATGGCTCATCCGAGACCACGCCAATGCCTTGTGCTGACCCCAACCACAGTGAAATATAGAAGAAATGTCACTTTTCCTCCTTTTCCTGGCAGGGAAAAGGGCAAAACTAGGAGCAAGGTTAGTGTTTGCACCGCTTGGCTCTTTGAAGCAGCTCACAGTAGGATGAGAACAAGCACGAGCATAAAGAAAGGGGAAAAAGGTCTTGTTTTATTTCCTTTCTGGTGGCAGCAAGCCATCAGCATGGCTCAGCCAGCCTGGAAAACAAACCTGCCATTCCCTCTTCCTCTCCCTGCTCCTTTTAAACACCAGTTGTGGTTTTCCAGCCTCTCGCTGGAGCTGTGATCCACGGCAGAGGAGAGCAGCTCATGGGCTCATCCGATGGCACAATGATCCCACCAGCACCAGGTTCCTCATTCCTGCAATCCCAAACCTCTGCCACTGGATGAGATGCCAAGGATTTCTTGTCTTCATTAACACCACCCAAGGAGCTCTGACCAGGAGCAGTGGAGATGAGGGAGGAAGAAGGGTTTCGCTGCACAAAGAGGCAGTGACTAATGCCTCGCATGTGTCTCCGAAGCTGAAACAAGGCCTTTGATGTGTCACTGAGCATCATTCCCCCACCCTCTGCTTTTCCACTCCTCAACAGAAAAGATGAATCACAGCAACCATTCACCCTCTCTGAAAACCCACTCGGGTTGCTTTGCCTTTTCTGTTTGGCTCCTAAATAAACAGGAGGCTTCCACATGAGTGACAAACACTGGAACCAACAGTGTGTGTGAGGAGGAGAAGCCTCAGGAAGGGATTGGGGCTCTGCTCTCATCCACCTGCCCAACCTCCAATGAAATCACTGCTTCCCTGCACTTCACTATTTACTCATGGAATGGTTTGGGTTGGAAGGGAGCTTAAATCCCATACAGCTCCAATCCCTGCCACGGGCAGGGACCCCTTCCACTGGAGCAGCTGCTCCAAGCCCCTGTGTCCAACCTGGCCTTGAGCACTGCCAGGGATAAGGAAACACGTATTGGCTGTCAGGGTGACTTGCACAGGCTGCACAGGGGGGATGTGGAGTCTCCATCCCTGGAGGCATTAAAAATCAGCATGGAAACAGTCCTGGGCAACTGGATTGTCCTGGATTGTCCTGCTTGAGTCAGGAGGCTGGAGCATAAACGACTTCCAGAGGTCCCTTCCAACCTCAATCACTGTGATTCTGTAGCTTATTGTCCTGACAGCTTCTCAGTACTGCAGCCCCAGGACAAGGGGGAATAGGCTTAAACTTCAACAGGAGAATTTCAGGTTGGAGATAAGGAGGAAGCTCTTCCCTGGGAGGGTGCTGAGGCGCTGGCACAGGGTGCCCAGAGAAGCTGTGGCTGCCCCATCCCTGGCAGTGCTCAAGGCCAGGTTGGACACAGGGGCTTGGAGCAGCTGCTCCAGTGGAAGGGGTCCCTGCCCGTGGCAGGGGTTGGAGATGGATGGGATTTAAGCTCCCTTCCCACCCAAACCAGGCTGGGATTGTGTGATTCTATGAAGAGCATCTTGAACCTGTAGAATGGAGAACAACCGTCTGGAGAGGGTTTCCTGAAGGCCACAGCATCAAGCAGCATCAAGGTGGGACAGGTAAAAGCTGAGCCAAGGTGAAGCTGTATGAAAACAGGAAAGCAATGAGCTAAGGCCAAGGGAGCTGTCGGGCCAGGAGGACGAAGATGAAAGGACAACTCTGAGCCTGAACCGAGTGCTGGGGATGAAGGGTTTCACTGCAGGCTGGGCTGGTGAGCAATGGTGGGGCACAGGAGCTGTGTTGTAAAGGGGAGATGGAGCTGAGTCCTCCTTGAGGTGTATTCCATAGCATCATGGACTTACAGCATGGTTTGGGGTGAAGGGACCCTAAAGCTCATCCAGCTCCAACCCCTGCCATGGGCAGGGACCCCTTCCACTGGAGCAGCTGCTCCAAGCCCCTGTGTCCAGCCTGGCCTTGAACTCTTCAAACAGCCAAAGCAACACCCCCAGAGCGTGTAACCACCCCTGGCAAAGAGGAGACCAAACCCCATGGTCTCCTGTTGTCCATTCCCCAAATGGGATGGGCACTGCAGGACAACAGCACTGGGGAGCGGAGATGAGCTGCCTGAGAGGCACGAGAGAAACTGCTTCAAGTCATTATTCACAGCTCTGAATTAATAATGAAATAAAAATGAAGTCCTATAGGAAGATATTTCCTTAAATATCCCATTTTAGGTGTCCCCTTCTTTGTTCCAGGCATGTTCTGTAACGCATACAAAGAAAACATGAGCGCACTTCACACAGCAGCTCTGAGAAGGACCAGTTGCTTTTGCCCGAGGAGTGAGGATGAAGCATGGCCATGATTTAGCAGAACAACATCCCTCCCTAGCCAGATGCCTCTCGGAGAGCAAACAAATGGTACGTGGGGAGGAGAAACACGGATTTAAACCAAACCCCCCCCATCAATACCCAAACAACAAAGCCCAGCTTTGGGGCTCAGCCCTTTCCACAGGACCCAGCTTAAGTCCCAGCTCCAAACTGGTGGCGAGCAGCCAGAGCATCCTCCTTTAAAACAAAGGTGTCGGAGGGGCTCATGGGCACGGCAGCGTTCAAATCTCCTCACAGAGCCTGAGCTCCAATGACAAACGCATGCGTTCCCTTCATGCATCTTCACGGGGGCTTGTGCTTACCCTGAAATCCGCCCGGGACACTTGTAGGATGCAGGGAGCAGCCAGCCCGTCCCCCGGAGCAGCCCCTATGGGGCTCAGAAAGTGCTGCGGAGCCGTGAGATCCCCTTTACCTGCGGTGGTTCTGCACCGCCGCTGGGTTCAGCCCTGTTGCCACAGTAACACTCGGTGGTGTAGCCGAGATCACTGATTATGAAACTAGGGGAAAAAATAAAACAATCAGAGGCTCTTAATGAGGAGATGCTCCAGGTCTCAGAAAGCTCCATCAGGATTCCGGGCGCCGGGAAAAGCAAGGAGCCAGAAGCGGCGCCGGGGTCGGCATCGGCGGCTGCCACCAGCAGCCTTTTGGGTGGTTTAAGATGTGGGTCTGAGAATTGGGCTTGTAAATTCCATGTAAATCCAGCTTGTTTTCCTTCCCTCGGAACAAATGTGCAAGACTCGGTGGAACAGTCTTTACTCTTTACATATATTTGCATGTATTAAGCTGGGAAAACAAGGGGTGAGGGTGATGCTGATAGCCAAAGCGGGGCCGGGGATGCGTTCCCTGCATCTCACATTCACTGTGTGTCTGTTGCACTTTTCCATATGGAAAAAGCTCAGGATCACAGTTGTACGGGTGACTGCGAGGGTCTGAAAATCAGGTTTGCAAAGGAAGGGAATAAGAGCTGAAAGCATTTTCCGCTCTGGCTTTTATTCGAGTGCCAAAAGCATCTTGAGGCACGTCTTGTGCTGAAGGCTTCAAGCTGAAAAGTCTGACTGGGAGCAGTTGTGCTGCCAGACACAGACGGTTTTCAACACCAGCTACGTATAAGATACCAGAATGTACTTCCAGGTGAAGGGAAAACAGCCTGACAGGTATTTCTGGAGTCAGAAACCCTGAGAGATGCTGCTTTAGAAAGGCAGCTCATCAAAACGCCTGTATCGTACCCTTCTCACTGGGTGATGGATCTACAAAGAGGATGAAACTGTGCCAAAAAGCAGGGCCAAGGACCAAAACTGAGTTAATAGTTTATAATAGTCATTAATGCCATGACAGATGCTGCACTTCTCCATCATCCAGGGCTTCCCCAAGGAGACCTGAGAGCAGCTCCAGTGCCTAAAGGGGCTGCAGGAAAGCTAGAGAGGGGCTTGGGACAAGGGCCTGGAGGGACAGGCCAAGGGGAATGGCTTGAACCTGCCCAAGAGAGGGGAGACTGAGCTGAGCTCTTAGGCAGAAGCTGTTCCCTGGGAGGGTGCTGAGGCGCTGGCACAGGGTGCCCAGAGAAGCTGTGGCTGCCCCATCCCTGGCAGTGCTCAAGGCCAGGTTGGACACAGGGGCTTGGAGCAGCTGCTCCAGTGGAAGGGGTCCCTGCCCATGGCAGGGGTTGGAGCTGGAGGAGCTTTAAGCTCCCTTCCAACCCAAACCAGGCTGGGATCCTATGGAATGCTGACAGTGTCAATGATAATGGGAATCACCCCACAACTGCTGCCCCTGAAGTCCTTTCCTTGCTGCAGGCATTGCGGCTGCTCTCCGGGCACAGGGCTCCTTCCTGCTGGGATATTCATGCTCCCAGTGAACTTCCTGCTCACATCAGCATCTTGAAAAGCTTCCCCCCCTCCTCGCAGCCTCAATCCCAGCTGCTCTTACCTGCAGTCCCTGTAATTGGCAATCATTTCCCTAATTGCTCACAAAAGCAGATGTTCTCTCTGTGGTCACATTGAACCAGCTTATACTGCACTAGAGACACGAGCACACAGCATGAAAGTGCTAATTCCTGTAAATAAGCCCATTAAAAGGTTAAAAATAATGCCTCCAACTACACCATCAATGGCAGCTGAATCCCACTGCCTTTATTATACTGTTATTTGTAACATGGCAATCCCTGTCTGCTCCGGATAAAGATGCTCTTGTGCTTGGCCAGTTACTCTTATATGTAGTCATCTAATAGCCACATCTCTCCTAGCATAGGAGATCAGCCCTCTGCATGGTTTCCAGCTAATAAATCATGTTTATAGGTGATTCACAGCACACCTAATGTGTCCCCAGCAGTGCTGGAGAGGAAGAGGGGAGGCAGGTTCATGGGATCACAAGGGGGGGGATTGTGCTTTCAGGGCTTTAGGTGATGCTGCTAAAGATAAGATGAATCTCACTTCTTCTCCTGCCTCAAAGGGGGAAATAAAAGTGGATCCTGGTTCTTCTCCATGTGCAGCACTTTGCTTTTCACCCTCCATAGGGAAAGGATTATGGATACAGTGCAGCACCCATCCGGGGCCAGCCTATCCCATGCTTTAACCTGCCCGAGGGGAGACTGAGCTGAGCCCTTAGGCAGAAGCTGTTCCCTGTGAGGGTGCTGAGGCGCTGGCACAGGGTGCCCAGAGGAGCTGTGGCTGCCCCATCCCTGGCAGTGCTCAAGGCCAGGTTGGACACAGGGGCTTGGAGCAGCTGCTCCAGTGGAAGGGGTCCTTGCTCAAGACAAAGCAATCCTGTAGGCACAGGTCTTAGAGCCACACCAAGCTGGGCATCTTCTATCATTGCTAATGCTCTAAACCTATTATATATACTTATATATATATATGTAGCTATAAATCTATCATAAACCTAACATCATAAAGGTATTCTATATTATACATAGTTTACTATAAACCTATCATAAACCTAATCTCATGCTATAAACCCATTTTCTGCTGACACAAGATCACACAAAGTGAAACCATCCTGGTCTTAAACACCAGGGCGGGTACAAGCCCCTGCAGATACCAACCCAAACCCTAATGCTCAACAATCCCTGTCATTAAAATGCAGTTTCTTACCCTTAAAGTGCTTAAACAAGAGCCTGGGACAAGAAACTTTTCCCCTCCCATGTTATTCACAATTCAGTCTCTATTTTAACCTCCCCAACAAAAGGCTGAACTCAACTGCATTATTGTCAGCGAGAGCTTTTATCACCAGCCTTCGGACCGGTCAAGGCATGGGAGAGAACAATGAGTCTCACAGGAGGATAAATACAGTCTAAACAAAAATACCCTGTTGCTAAGGTTTAAATCAGCCCTTTTTTGGGGCACAGACGGGTAGCTGGGAATGCTGGTGCCACCCGAGAGGAAAAAAACAGGGAGAATGAGGTCTTGGATAAGGGAAAAGAACCTGACGCTGATCCCTGTGGTGGTTTTCCCACCAGGATGGCATTCAGAATATGACTTTTAGGTAGTGGAGTCTAACTCAAAGCCAATAGCTGGAGCATGCTGCTGTCTGCAGCAGGAGATGCTCTGCCTAAGCCCATGTGTTGCTCCAACCTGGGCATCAGTCTTGCTCCAGCAAGGGCAGGAGGTGAACCAGGACTTGAGAACTCCATGGTGAAACCTTGCTCATTGCTGATGGCTGAGGTGTTCATAAGCTTGATGTGTGCTGCAGGGCTGGATGGAGCCATCGTCAGCATGGCAAGAGGGATGCTGAAGTTGCAGGAGCAAGCAAAGAGGTCCATGGAGATGCACAGCCATAGTGCAGATGTTGGGGATGTCCAGCTGGGATCTCCTCTCAAGGAAAGCCTCATCCCAAACTGCAATGATTTCCCTGGTGAAATCAACCCCAGAAGTAACTGTAGAGCATCGTGTGGTTTCTACATCCTTAGCCAAGGGAGCAGCACCTGATTTGGGGCTTTGGTGAAGAAATGCTCTTTCCCCAGTGCTGGTATAGGAAGGAGATGGGTATGGCCATAGTGTCCTCTCTGATATACACAGCCACCAGCTTTGCAGCAAGGGTTTCCCACAGCAAAGTGCCTCTGGGATCAGGTGCTGCAGGGTAAAGAGGACAACAGAGCCATGGTGGTCCAGAGAGGCCACCAGCCTCCATGACCAGCCCATCTTCCTCCCCTCTAGATGGAGCTGCAGGAGAAGCCTGAGGTCCCGCTCCAGACAAGGTGGACACATCCAGCATCTCCAAGCATCACCTCCTGGCCTGCAGCTTGGATCTGTTTGCAAAGGCAATGCTATGAAACCCAATGAATGCTGCGAGGGCTGGAGCAGCTCTGCTCTGGAGCCAGGCTGAGAGAGTTGGGCTGGGGCAGCCTGGACAAGAGAAGGCTCCTCAAGGGGAGACCCCAGAGCAGCTCCAGTGCCTAAAGGAAACATGGAGAGGGGCAAAACCAAAAAGCACAAAGGGAATTTCAAGCTTCCTTGAAGACAGCAGCCTGGATGCATAGGAAAGACAAAACAGAGTCAAGGTAATGCTGGAATTCAGGGTTTTGGCCCATTCTGGGTTATTTTTGCCTATAAAGAAGGTCTTAAATACCAACTCCTGTCACTCTTAGTGATAATCAAACACTAAGAGGCTACAATAGAGCTCATATCCCCCTGTATGAGGCACATTGTCCAAAGAGCCACCAAAACGATGCTGAACTCAATCCATTTCAAACCTACCCAGAACAGTGGAGAACTCAATCTCAACATTTGAATTTCAATAGCACTGCAGTGGGTAACAACCGAGACATCCCCATCTTTGACCGTCTTTGCTGTCCCAGGCTTTTCAAAAGGCTTTGAAAAGCAGCTTTCCTACAAAAACACCCATTTCCATCAGGCCCTGGCTACAGCATAATACACAGAAGGCTCCTCAGTATCGCTGTTAAATAGGAGACCCCCCAACCCAGGCATTAAATGGTACAGGAGCTCACATGCAACAACAGAGAGGCTTTCTCTAGCTTGTTGCTGCACAAACACAAGACAAAGTCTGTTGCTGAAGACCAAGACTGTGTTTGAGGCTCAATGGCTCAGCCTAAAACTCACCCATTTCCATAGCACCACGGCATGGTTTGGGTGGGAAAGGGGCCTTCAAAACCATCCAGTGCAACCCCATGGGCAGGGACCCCTTCCACTGGAGCAGCTTGCTCCAAGCCCCTGTGTCCAACCTGGCCTTGAACCTGTGCCAATGCCTCAGCACTCTTAACATAAACCATTTCCATAACCAAAGGCAGGGATGTACCAAACCGGAGGGAGAAAAGGAGATGTCATTTTGGGAGGTGCACAAGGGTTGAAATCAGTCCTATGGATGGAACAGGGGTGACACCTAATACATACACAAAGCAAGAGGATGTTAGGAGTACTCAGTTGATGACAGGATCATTTTGGGTCATTTCTACCTTAGTAACAGCTTCAGGTTAGGACACTGCTTCCAAAAGCACTGTCTCCAGATAATGTCTGGAACTACATGTCATTCCAGAAGTGATGAACATAAATGTGGATGGCATGATGGACTTGGTCTCCAACCGGCTTCTTCTCCTTTCCCCCTATGGCTCCACAGGCATCCTATGGGTTCTGGGTGTGATTTAGCTGCTTTAGAAATCAAGTTCTATGGATGTGATGGGATCTCTTCATATCCTTGGTGCTCCAATGCTCCAATGCACGGTTATAAGGTTGGATGGTGATTCCTCCCCATCTTTGACTCTGCTGGAGACCATGAGCTACAGGAAAGAAAGGCTGGAGGCTTTGGAAGATGTGGTAGCATCTTCATTCCCTATTCTTGTGCTGAGCAGTGCAAGAAAGGGCTTAGCTCTGAAGTGCTCATTGGTTGCTTTGCTGAAGGAAAACCCAACCCCTGCTGTATCTCACCCACCACTGAGGCTGACAACATGCCCATGAGTGAATGCTTGACCACATCCCATCTCCAACACTGAAAGCAATGGACACAGCCTCTAAAGCTGATTTTGCACCCTATGGAAAGACACTGGAAAGGGAGAATGCAGCCAGAAGGAGGGAATGGGGAAGCTCTTGCTTTTCCCAGGTGGCTTTTCCCATCAGCAGAAGGGCATTTTAGATGTGGGATGTTCTGAAACCAGCTGGAGGAACCAGTTACAAATGGCAGATGCCGAGATGCTTATTAAGAGTCAAACAAGGAGCATCAGCAGTGGGTGACTTGTAATCCTTGCTGGTGTGGACTGGAATTAAAACTAATGAGATAGAAATGAATGGTTGGCCACCCCAACTCGTGTCCCAGCACGCCTCTGATGATGGAATGTATGCAGAGACAGAATGAATCCAATGCCATCTTCCCATGAGCTATTTGGGCATGGAGATAAGAGCCATAAAAACCACCTTGCAAGATCTGCCGCGGTGCCACAGCCATGGATTTGTTTATATCCTTATCACTGCTTCTCCCTGCTTTGTCCTGCACATGGGTCCATCAATCCCAAACACAACCATAGACCGGATGGAGCAGCCCTGAGGAGCAGCACTTGGGGTGCTGGGTGAGGAGCAGCTCCCCATGACCCAGCTTCAGTGAGTGCTTGAGCCCAGAACCCCCCCGTGTGCTGGGCTGCACCCCCAGAGCGTGAGCAGCAGCTCAGGGAGGGGATCCTGCCCCTCTGCTGTGCTCTGGGGAGACTCCCCCTGCAGCCCTGCTCCAGCTCTGGGGCAGCAGCACAAGAGGGACGTGGAGCTGCTGGAGAGAGGCCAGAGGAGGCCATGGAGATGCTGCAAGGGCTGGAGCTATATAATGCTATCTATATAATATATAATGCTATCTATATATTATATAATGCTATCTATATAATATATAATGCTATAACAACATTGACCAGCTCTTCAAGAGGTCCTACCGGCTGTATCTATGCAACAAAGACATCCAGCAGTGAGTGATCCTCAGCCCCTTGAAGCAACCCCATTGCTCAGAATCACCCTATCTGGAGCAGGGTCTGTCCCTGCAGCATGCACTGACCTGACCCTGGGTCTCACAAGGTCCTTATGGCCCAACAGCATCTTCCTGTGGGGTGTTTTTTGCTTCTTTTCCATTTCAAAAGACCTGAGGTCTTTCATGAGCCTTGATGCAGCACACTAAGACTGGGGTTTTAACAGCTTGGCAGGGGAAAAGATGAGTCCCATGAGCAGAGGAGCATATGGGGACATTCAATTCCATAAGCCCTGCAGTACATGGAGGACTCAGTGGGGCAGAAGGGAAATCCGGCGCCTCTTGTTCACACCAAGTAGGTCCCTGGAGCAAAGCATTCCCTGAATCACATCTACAGTACAAGGATCTGTTTGATTTCCATGATGAGGAGCCACGGAGCCAGCCTGAAAGCAGGTGATGAGCCAGGCAGGCAAGGACAGTGAGGTGTCCCAAGTCCCTTTGGTCTCTACCATCATCTACATCCTTCCTTGCCACACTGGAGCTTTGCCTTCAGGGAGCCAGCTATTGCTTCCAGCATGCAGGAATAATGGCACCACCTTTTCTGGGTCTGGCCCTGTACCCACCTTCCCTCTCCCAGCCCAAGGGAGTTTCCATTCAGGCTCTTTCCACCCATTTCATAGAGGAAACTTCCTTGTGCTGCAGCCTCTGGCCATGTAACCTAATGCCAGTGCAGATGCTGAGAAGCAGAGAAGGAGAGAAGTAAAGACCTGTGTTTGGATTGATGGGAGAACTGCTGGCAAAATAAAAGGGTGAGCTCCTCCTTCTGCTTCTTCAGTGTCCTTGCACTGCATCATCCTTAGATGACCTTCATGTTCTACTGGAAGAGGAGAATTTGATTTCAAGTCCTACCCTGGAAATACTCTGGTTGCACAAGATGAATGAATGCAGCTCCACTTGGGAAGTGGAGCAACCACAATAAGGAGCTAAGAGCATGGTGAGCCAAGCCCCAGCATTCCCACATAACTAACAGAAGTGGCCTTTATTCCTTCCTTTTCCTCATTAAGACTGCAGAACGACAAGCATCTCCAGCATGTGGCCATCCCATTGTCCCCTAGTTGGAACTGGATGATCTTAAGGTCCTTTCCAACCCTAACTATTCTATGATTGTGGGTTGGGTGGAAGAAGAGCTAAAGGTTTCCAATGTAACTTCTCACCCTCCCCACACATCCTTCCATCTCCCATGTAGTTTTTGGTGCAAAACCCATGTTAAGGCAGAGAGAAATGGATCTTTTCATTCATTTTATGCATCCTTTGTAGTGTTCTGGTCCTCAGTGCTCTTTAGCAGCTCTGCAAGGACAGGTCCAAGCCTGCTGCTGGCTTGTAAAGCAAGAGGGAGAGAAGAACTCTCCTAGGGATTTGCATCACTCACTTATGGATGTTCAAAGCTGTCTCTTAACCTCAGGCAGTGTCATCTCAGCTCTTTTCAAGCAGGACTCCTCGTGTAATCATGATGGCCCCAAGTTGGTTAAAGGCAGGTCCAGGCTATATTTAATGTGGCATCTCATTGCCAGCACTCTACCTTCCAGAGTCCTCCTATTCCCTCCTTGAGTACTTAGTAGCCTGTTGATGGGGAAAGGAGGAATGAGGAATTTCACCACATCACTTCTGGGCCTTTTCCCCCTGTTGCCAAACCCTTGACCTCTGTCACCCTATTGGAAAACCTATTGGAAGTTATCACAGAAAACCAAGATCCTTCTTTTTGGATGTGATATGGATAAAGCTCCTACCAAAGATGAGATCCAAGGTTGCCCATAGGAGCCAATCAATAGCCCCATGACTGGTTTATAACCCATGCCAAATGGGACCAGTGTACTGGGATAACATCCAGGAACGTGAAGCTCTGATGTATATCACTGCAGAACTTCCTGCTGGGGATAAAAAGCCATCACCCCTTGCTGCTGCTGATGGACGAAGCGTTCATCCCAAGCTCCGCGATCCTTCCCATCCCAAATGCAGCACACCAGAACACGCTGCTGGCACAAGCTGTTGCCCGACTGACCCAGTTCCCTTTATAACACTGGGTGAATAAGGACAAAACACGTTATTTTCTTTGAGAAAAGTAATTCACATGAAACAAGGTCTTCATTTCCACACATGGTCCTCGCCTGCCCTATGAAGGGAAGTACCCTGGTGAGTGTTGCTCCAGGGGGATGGTGTTATCCGCAGTGTAAAGGCTGAAAACGACACAGTCCTACAAAACCTGGGATAAAGTGACCCTCTCAGCAAAGGGCTTGCCAAGCTTTTATCTTCTCTGCATTGTTAATTTACACTGAAGTGGAATAATTGGACGATCTGGGGCTATACAAGGCACTATAGGAAAGCCCTGCCTTAGCAACTCAATTGTATCTGTAATGCCCACGTTGGCATTATATGTGTCTACTGATTTGGAAAGCTGCTTCTGATTTCACACTCATAGAATCCCAGCCTGGACTGTGCTGGAATGGAGCTTAAATCCCATCCAGCTCCAACCCCTGCCACAGGCAGGGACCCCTTCCACTGGAGCAGCTGCTCCAAGCCCCTGTGTCCAACCTGGCCTTGAGCACTGCCAGGGATGGGGCAGCCACAGCTCCTCCATTCACCTCCTTCCCATGTCCTCCCACTTTCCTCGTATCCCATCCAACCATCCCATGTTCTGGCAGGTTCAAGCCATTCCCCTTGGCCTGTCCCTACAGGCCCTTGTCCCAAGCCCCTCTCCAGCTTTCCTGCAGCCCCTTTAGGCACTGGAGCTGCTCTGGGCTCTCCCCTTGAGGAGCCTTCTCTTGTCCAGGCTGCCCCAGCCCAGCTCTCTCAGCCTGGCTCCAGAGCAGAGCTGCTCCAGCCCTCGCAGCAGCTCCATGGCCTCCTCTGGCCTCTCTCCAGCAGCTCCACGTCCCTCTTGTGCTGCTGCCCCAGAGCTGGAGCAGGGCTGCATGGGGGGTCTCAGCATTGGGTCTTACCCAGTTTGTGACTCCCAAACAGTTTTATAGCAGCATAGAATCATAGAATAGTTAGGGTTGGAAAGGACCTTAAGATCATCCAGTTCCAATCCCCTGCCATGGGCAGGGACACCTCACACTAAACCATGGTACCCAAGGCTCTGTCCAGCCTGGCCTTGAACACTGCTTAGGTGAAAGACAGACAGTAATTCACTCAATGTAGGTATATTCATGACTTTTATCCAATTACCACTACCTTCTATTATGGCAAAGGGGGTTAATTGTGAACTTTGGATCACGAAAGCAAAATAACTTCACAAAAGGCTGATGGGCAATTGCTCCAGTTGCATTTTCTCGCCCTTTCTCCAGACATCCAAGTCTCAGGAATGATTTCCGCTTCTCTGCAGAGCTTCTGCCATGGTATTAAAAAAAGCTCAATGAAGGGAACAATAAGCACCAAGAAATGTCTAAAATTAGCAGTTTACAAAACAATCTGAGCTTATAATACCCCGAGCACAATGAAAGCCAGGAGCACACAGGCCACTTACTTGCAAGTTGCAAGACAAGAGGAAACCTTGGTCAAAACTGTTATCAGGGGGGGAAATCTATCTCCATTGTGTTGTAGTTCTGATACTAAACTGGAATAACCTTCATGAAGTTATCATTGTGCTGCTAAGAATTAGCTGGATTGGAGCAACGCATCAAAACCGCATTGCCTTGCCCAATGCAAGCACAGCCCTCAGTTGCTTCCTCATTTTAGGCCAAGTTTTACACTGCAGTTCATGTGCCAATGGTTTTCCCTTCGTGCACCTTTGCTCCTCACACAGGAGAGCAGGAAATGGAGCTGATTTCCATGGGATCATCAGTTCTAAGCCCATTCTGGGTCTCAAGCAGTAGCGAAGCTGCAGCTTCTGGGGTGGGGGTGAATGGGGAATGGAAGAGGAGAACACAAAAGCTGCTTTTCTATTGGTGTTAGTATTATTTTTGATATAAATCTTAAACAAGGAGCAACTTTGATACAAAAACAGTCCCAGAAAAACACAGAATGGCCTTTAAAATACTGGGGGCAATAGTATTTACAACCCATTGCTGGAAGGAGGGATGAAAACTGGCTGGGATTGGGGTTCATATTAAACTCCTGCTGTCCCTCACCACTTGCAGAGTTCACAAGGAATTAAACTTGTCAGGGGGATAAAATCACTGTCAAGGAGAATGGACTTTTCCTCCTGAAAACCCATCTCCTTTTCCAAGGCAAAACCAGATCCATCAGGAACCTGCGCTTGCACTTGTGGAAGGGATGGATGTGCCCTGAGCGCATCCTGATCACAAGCATGGACCCAAGGGAGGTCTCTGCAGGTGTTGCTTAGGAGAGGGCCCCAGAGATGGACACGGGGGGTGTTGGCTGATGGGGAGGTCAAGGGCCTGTAGGGACATGCCAAGGGGAATGGCTTGAACCTGCCCAAGAGAGGGGAGACTGAACTGAGCTCTTAGGCAGAAGCTGTTCCCTGGGAGGGTGCTGAGGCGCTGGCACAGGGTGCCCAGAGCAGCTGTGGCTGCCCCATCCCTGGCAGTGCTCAAGGCCAGGTTGGACACAGGGGCTTGGAGCAGCTGCTCCAGTGGAAGGAGTCCCTGCCCGTGGCAGGGGTTGGAGCTGGAGGAGCTTTAAGGTCCCTTCCAACCCAAACCAGGGTTCTATGACAAGCTCACTATCTGCGGTTCAGTTTCTGGCACTTGAAACAAGGAAGTAGATGAGCATTACAGAACCATATAAAGATGCTCACATGGCCTCAGAAACAGACACATGTGCACTGTGTTTACATGCACCAGAGTTGCAAGAACAAACAGAACCATGAAGTCATCAGCTGCAGGGAGCTGCTGATACTGCTCAGCAGAGATGCAGTGTGTGATCTCTTCTGCTGGGGATAAAAGGTTTCCTTGTGCAGGTTTGCCACATGAGGGGTGCTGGGCTGCTGAATGCTCGAACCCGGCATCCCACTGCTTGACCACACCACAGGTCCAAGCCAGTGTCGCTCTTTTATCCAATGCTCTACAGCCCTCACCTTCCCTGCTCCAGCTTTCTCTGTCCCAAGGACAACCTGCACATTTAGCACTAAACCAACCTTTCATCCATCTTCTTCCTATCTGCACAGTCCAATCTCTTATCTTTTCCCTCCTTTTAGTCCCTACAACCATCTCCTCCATCATGCCATTTCTGCAAAGCCACCCTTCCCAGGTGAGACGTATCAGATCTCTCCATTCCTCCTTGGACATTCACACCAAGTCACAAATCCTTTGCTGTCTTCCCATCAACAGAAACACCATCCACCTTCATAGATATATAGAATAATGGAATGGTTTGGGTTGGAAAGGACCTTAAGATCATCCAGTTCCAACCCCCCTGCCATGGGCAGGGACACCTCACACTAAACCATGGCACCCAAGGCTCTGTCCAACCTGGCCTTGAACACTGCCAGGGATGGAGGATTCACAACTTCCTTAGGCAACCCAAAATAGATATATATATATATAAATACATAGACATATATATATATATAAATACATAGACATATATATATTGATACATAGATAGATAGATAGATACATATATATAGATACATAGGTACATAGATATATAGATACATAGGTACATAGATATATAGATATATAGATACATAGGTACATAGATATATAAATATACAGATACATAGATATATAAGGCTGGTGGCAGACCACTTGCGACCTTCAAGCCATGATTCAGCCACCACACATCCAATGCCATCATCCACATAACATAGTGTTATGAGCAGGTCAAATCCTAACATGCTACAAAAGGCTTTCTCAACACCAACCGGCATCACGACAAAGGAAGAAGAGAGGGGAAATGAAACGTCCATGGCCACCTATGTTGTGCCCTGATTTCTTACCCATTTTTAGGGCTCTGTACCATAAAGCAAAGAGGAAACAGGGTTTCTTGAGGGGGGAAGCAAAGGAAAAGTGATTGAAATCTCAGTGAAACAGTCCTCAGTTATCAGTCTTTGCAGCTGACACACGACTGTTGGGAGATGCCTCAAGTGAGGCTTCAGGGTTGCTGAAGAGCAATCGCTGCTGAGATGCTCTCATATAGAAACAGTCAGAGAAGGGGCTAAAATGTCCTTTTTAATTCAAACACCCTGGAATAGCAGAATCCCAGCCCAGAAAAACATTAACCCTATAACTAATGGCCAATCCCTAACACCAGCATCCTCCCAGCATCCCACCACCTCCCATCCCACCGCTCAGCATTAGGAAATGAAAACCAGATGAAGTGGACAGGGAAGAGGCCGATTAGATCATCCTGTCCTACCCACCATGCAGCACAAGGCAAGAAACTTCCCAAATTGCTCCATCCAGTCTTAACATTGGGGTTTCCACCTCTTCTCTGGGGATATTGCTCCTCCCCACAGCCTAAAACATCTCGCTGCCAGGAAGCTTTTCCTATGGAGACTTTCCTTTGGAGAATGCCTTCATCTCATTGATGAACTACACTAATTAAACACATTAATACCAAAAAAAACCCAAAACCAAAGGAATTATAATTTAGGAATAGATTAATTTATTTTCCTTTTATCTTCTATGGAAAAGCTCAAAATGTCAAAGTGAGTGTGAGCCTCGCTGAAATCTTCCAGTTCTAAATTGGTCCCACTGCTCCTAATTACATCTCCCCTCTATCCATACAAGTTACTTTGCTTTCCTTCCCCCTCCTCCTCCTTTTCTTGGGAAGGAAGGCAAAGAACGAAATGAGGAAGGGTGGGATACAGGGAGAGAGGAGAGGGACCCATCCCATCAGACTAGTTGAATTGCTTTCAATGCTCCCCAGGCGTATGGAAATGCAGGTTACGATACTGGCTTTGCCTGATGAGTATTCCCAGCCCCATTTTAGGAGCTGGGTTTCATAGGATCATGGAATGGTTTGGGTTGGAAAGGACCTTAAGATCATCCAGTTAAAACCCCCTGCCATGGGCAGGGATGCCTCACCCCAGACCATGGATTATCCAAGGATTGCTTTCTGTGCAGCAGGCAATGGCTTCCACACCTCACGCCCATGCCAAGGAAGAGAAAGGCTGACTCCTGGCCAAACTTGGATAAAGAAGGATCAAAGTGTGAAATGCTGCTTCAAAACCATAGTATTTCCTCACTGAAATTGGAAGAGCTACAAGACATAAATGAACACCCAAATATCCATCAGGATGGTGGTTACGGTATCCACATAGGATATATAGTGGCAAAGGGTACCACACATGCAATGGCTTTGACTGACAACATCCTAAAGGAAGTCCTGACTGGAGACCTCAACTCCAGGCAGCCACTGCCTTTCCCAGCAATGTTCAATAGGGTATTTTATACGTAGATCTCCCTGTCTGATACCTGCTGTTGGGAAGAGGTGCTCTAATTTATTAACAGGTGGTTGTTTTGGGGCATAACATATGGAACTGCTCACACTTTAACAAGCAATTCCCCATTCCATCCAAGAGCCATCGTGCTGCTGCAGGGTCCTGCCTCTGAGCTGTCCAACCAACACAAAGGGAATGTAAATCATAGAATCCCAGCATGGTTTGTATGGAAGGGACATTAAAAGCTCATCCAGTTTCAACCCCTGCCATAGGCAGGGACCCCTTCCACTGGAGCAGCTGCTCCAAGCCCCTGTGTCCAACCTGGCCTTGAGCACTGCCAGGGATGGAGCAGCCACAGCTTCTCTGGGCACCCTGCTCCAGTGGAAGGTGTCCCTGCCCATGGCAAGGGGTTGAAACTGGATGAGCTTTTAATGTCCCTTCCAACCCAAGCCATGCCATTACTCTGATATTACAAGTAATTCAAGGCTGTTCCCACCACACCAGTGGTTTTGGTGCCGCCGGTATCATTGGAACTGGTGTCCAACTCAGCTCAGCTTCAAGTTTCAAAGGTCTAGGCTCATGTTCAGGAGTTCTGCTGGCCGGCTACCTTCATTCCTTCTTGTTCAAAGCTCTCAACCATGTACCTAAGTCTCTTCATAGAACCATAGAACAGTTTGGGTTGGAAAGGACCTTAAGATCATCCAGTTCCAACCCCCTGCCATGGGCAGGGACACCTCACACTAAACCATGGCACCCAAGGCTCTGTCCAACCTGGCCTTGAACACTGCCAGGGATGGAGCATTCACAACCTCTTTGGTTTGCCTGTTCCAGTGTTTCCCCAACTGAATATGCTTTGTTATACAAGGGTCTGAAAGCCAAAGGGAGAGGTTTTGGTGCTCCAGGTAGGGATCCCCATTGAGAGGGATGGGAGGGAAGCTCGCACTGCAGAGGGACTATGTGCTTGCATTAGCAGCAAGGTTTATTTCCCACCCTCATACAGCCTGGTCTAACATTTGAAAGTATGCAGCTGACTTCAGTGTATCCACATCTCCCTTTATTTTCCTGATGGCTTCTCCTGGACGGGAAATATGGGAACATCCAAATAGCAGCAACGGAGCACAGAGCCAGGAACCACTGCAGACACTGGCCTGGGGCCAAATCTGGCCTTTTCTGTTTAATATACAACTTATATAGAGCCATAAGACTAACTATGTATCTAAATGCTCATTAGAAGCCTAAAGGAAAGCAATCCGGGAAGTAGGAAATGCAAATCCAAAGGGAAACAGGGAGTGGGAGCAGGCAGCCTGCCCTTCCTTCGTTGCACGTCTCCCTTTCTTGGCTGCAAGGAGCAGCAAGGAAGTGATTATAAAGCATTTATTTGCTAAATCACAGCCAATAAATCCAATAGCAACAACACCCTCCCTCCCATCGCTTGTTCCTTTGGGGAGTGGGGGGATTAAGAAGAGTTCCATGTCCAATAATCAGGAGCATGGATGTGGTTCTGCTTCCCGAAGCTTCCTGCGAGGCATTCGAGCCCATTCGGTGCAATACTCACCCCATCTTTTCAAGCCCTATATAATAAAAGGCCCTAAAAGGTTCCGATGGTTGTGATATGAGGAGATTAAAATAAAAGGACTTGGCTGTGGAATGAGGAAATGAGTAAAGGAGAGGGTCAGAGACAATCAAACAGTACAGAGAAAGCCATTTAAATCCTCCTCCCCTTTCCTGGATGCAAATTCCACCCGGAGGAAACCCTAGGAAGCGAATGGGACTGCTTTGAAAATCGCTGGGGTCGAAAGCACGACAGCAGAAAGGAGAAGGGATTAAAGAGAGGGATGATGGGATCTGCAGAGCGATAATGCAAACCTTGGAGGGATGAACAACCACACAGCATGGCTCAAGCCAACCCCTGATTCACAGTCAGGAGGGGGAGGCAGATCCCCAGCCCCATGAGCAGATTCGTCCTCCTTTGAAGTAGCAGGGCTGGGACCAGCTCACAGAAGGCACTGGGGAGCCTAAACATCACAGGGATGGGCCCTGTTGATGCTTGTTCAGTCCTTTAGGGGGTCCTCTGTGCAAAGACAAGAGGAGATGGCTCTAATCCATAGGGACAAAGGATGATCAAAGCATGATATTTGCCAGTTTCACTGGAAGGGAGGCAGGAGCTGGATGATAGCTCGTGTTTCACAGTGTTTTTATAAGACCTCAATTACAGATAAACACTTATTGGGATATTCAAACACATCCGAGCACTTAAATCACTCCAGTGGCTTTGTAAATCCCTCTAGAAATACCCCCAAGGATAGAGTGTACAGTGATGCTGAGATAAGGAGAGCAGTGTTACCAAGACAGCAGATATGGTGGCTTTGAGAACAGGTCACCCAACCACACCTCCAAGCTTCCTCCTTGGTTCATCTTGATCTACGTGAGGAAGGTGAGGACAGGGATGGGAACACAACTGTGTGGGTGTTTCTCCAGTCCCTGCATACATCCCTTCTCTTTTTGCATTGATTTTAAGGGGAGAAATTGCTTTACTCTTTACCACATTGCTGATTTATATCCAAGAACACATCAGACCTTGTGTAGCCAACAACTTTCTTCAAACACCATCTAATCAGTCACTAACCTCTTAGAGAATCATAGAACCAACCGGGCTGGCAAAGACCTTTGAGATCACCAAGTCCAACCTTTACTCCAGGTCTGCCAAGTCCACCACCCTCAAAGGTACCAACCTGTGCTACCCAATACCTGTGCTCATTGCCTTTGGGGAGCATCCAGCTTGGTCCCACTGTCAGGGGTGGCTGTTGTGGGTACCCAGTGCATTGCTTCATGAGGATGCTCCACAGCAGCTCAGGGAGGGGATCCTGCCCCTCTGCTGTGCTCAGCCCTGCTCCAGCTCTGGGGCAGCAGCACAAGAGGGACGTGGAGCTGCTGGAGAGAGGCCAGAGGAGGCCATGGAGCTGCTGCGAGGGCTGGAGCAGCTCTGCTCTGGAGCCAGGCTGAGAGAGCTGGGCTGGGGCAGCCTGGACAAGAGAAGGCTCCTGAAGGGGAGACCCCAGAGCAGCTCCAGTGCCTAAAGGGGCTGCAGGAAAGCTGGAGAGGGGCTTGGGACAAGGGCCTGTAGGGACAGGCCAAGGGGAATGGCTTGAACCTGCCCAAGAGAGGGGAGACTGAGCTGAGCTCTTATAATAAAACACTGAGGAAGAGCTTCTTCCGTGCTATAACTGCAAATGAAGAGCTGCACCCATCAGATGATAAAGCAGGGAGGCTCAAAACGCTCTATGTGGAGCAAAGGTGATCCTGAGCATCCTAGCACCCATCCGCATGGCATCACTGAAACAGCATATCCAGCTAAGCACCTGATAAAGATTGATGCTTAGGTTCAGCAGCTGACAGCCATTCAACAAGCACAGAAAGAGATGCTTTAAAAACAATGGAAACTCTGAAACACCTGCCTGAGGGATGAAAAAATAATTTTCCAACAGATAATATCTTCCTTTATTAAAGGGCAAATAAACTTGAACGAGGGAGTAGATGTTTTAAAGCAGTTAATGCAGAGCAGAAAGCGGGTTGTCATCCAACAGCTCACTAAAGCATCCTCCCAAAGACACATTTCAGGCTCTGCTCAAAGCACATATAGAAACAGCAATCGTAGAGGTTTTGATTGAGGTTCTGGATGATGCTCATCAAAAGGACTGAACAGATTCACCTCTGAGAGTAACAGGGCAAGCAGCACTAAGAGAAGGTGGGGGCATCTCCCAGCAAATCTCATTTCCATTGAGCAACTGCCTCCAAAGCAGCAGCATAGCCAGCCTCCCGGTTTGCTTTTGTGCCTGTGGGTACCTGTTGGTGTTCCCATCATTGGAGCAGGGCCAGAGCAGGGCACTGGAGCTGGTGCAGGGCCTGGAGCACAAGAGAGATGGGGAACGGCTGAGGGACCTGGGGGGTTCAGATGGAGAAGAGAAGGCTCAGGGGGGACCTGATGGCTCCCTACAAGTGCCTGAGAGGAGGATGGAGCCAGGAGGGGCTGGGCTCTGCTCCCAAGGAACAAGGGATGGGACAAGAGGAACTGGCCTCAAGCTGCACCAGGGCAGGTTTAGATGGAGCTGAGGAACAATTCCTGCCCCAGAGGGTGCTCAGGCATTGGAACAGGCTGCCCAGGGCAGGGCTGCAGGCACCAGCCCTGCAAGTGTGCACACAGCGTGGAGACGAGGCCTCAGTGCCATGGGTTAGTGCTGGCCTTGGCAGGGCTGGGAATGGTTGGACTGGATGAGCTGAAAGGGCTTTTCCAGGTGACTCTGGTTCTATGAAACAGCAGATACAGGACAGAAAAACACCCATAGGACACTGGCAGCTGAAGAGCAGAAAACTCATTTCCTGCAAGCTGTCATTTGGGGAAACGCATCCTCATTACACATGATGGTATGAGAGCTCTCCAGCAGCAGACCTCAGCCTGTGGGAGCTCTGATGGAGGCAGAGCAGCACCAGCAGCATGGGTGCTGTGGTCTCCTTGCACCCCAGCACCCATTGGGTGCTGCAGGAGCAGGCTCTGCTTTTCTTCAACAGCAGCAGGTTAAACCATGGGGACAAGTGGTGAGGTGGCTGATGCACATGGTTGGTGCCCCTGCAGCTGAAGGCACTGACCCATAGCAACTGGGGTTTCACAGTGGTTTCTGACTGTAACTGGTGTCTGTAAAGGGACATCTGCTCCAGCAATAGGAGAATCCCTGTTGCCTGCACTGCACCTTCATTTGAAGGCAAACACTTGGAAGAAAACATCCAGCCAACACCACCATTCCCAAGGCAGCACTCCATGAGGATGCCCAGGGGAAGGAACCATTCCCTCTGTTCAGGGAGTCTCATGGAGAAGGTGAGGGGTGATGGGTGCAAGTTACTGCTGGGGAGATTCCAGGTGGACACAAGAGGAAAACTCTTCACTCTGAGAACAACCATTGGAATCATCTCCCCAGGGAAGTGGTGACTCCTGAGCACTGGACACAGGGTGATGGGACATCCATTCCTTTGCCTGGAAAGGTTGGAGCAGCTGATCCTTGAGGTCCCTTCCAACCTGGGATTGCAGGATTCCATGATTCCCAGGATTCCTGACTCGCATGTCCCTGTTTGGGGAAGCACTGAGTGCAGAGCTCCAGCCCTTCCATGTCATTTGCCTTTGCTCAGATTGAACTCTTTCCTCCAGACCCTTCAGTCTCACACTGTTCTTGGTCACGATGTGCCACCAGCTGCCTCACCACGTCTACATCTTTGAGTCCATCTTTGGGCTGAAGGAAGCAAGACGATGCGCATCCCCGCACGTGCCTGCTCAACATCCATCACTTCTTAGAATCACAGCATCTGCTGGGCTGGAAAAGCCCTTTCAGCTCATCCAGTCCAACCATTCCCAGCACTGTGAAGGCCACCACTAACCCATAGCACTGAGGGCCTCATCTACACAGTGTGTGAGCACTTGCAGGGATGGTGACTCTTTCATCTCCTGCCTGACCTCTGGGTTATAGAATCATAGATTCATAGAATGGTTTGGGTTGGAAAGCACCTTAAGATCATCCAGTTCCAACCCCCTGCCATGGGCAGGGACACCTCACACTAAACCATGGCACCCAAGGCTTCATCCAACCTGGGGGTTATTGCCCTCTCCTCCTCCTCGATGCTCCTCTACAAGGAGGAACCCTGCACACAGTAACGTGCAATAGCTAAACCCAAATGCACTGCAGCTGCAGGGACCTTCCTGCTCAGCCACACTGGGACATCACAAGCTCAGATGTCAGTTTAGATGCCATCATATCCACTCATTTAGAGGGGGACAACAGCATTTCATCCTCACACCTGCTTCGTCTCAAATACAAAGCCTGTTTGTGTTTGAAACCAAAAGCCAAGGAGCTGCTTTCCTTTTGGTAAGGAGCAGCTCTACTTGAGTTTAAAACCTAGGAGCATCCTCTAGACCCACAGCAGTTTGACCTTGTACTTCCTCAAAGCTCAGCCTGAGGGAAGACCTGAGGCTGCCCAGAACATCCACTGAGCAAGGAGCAGCCAAGCCAGAGCATTACCAGCAAAGCACCTTGCAGTGAGCAAAGGCAAGAGCCATGAAGCACTAAAAAGCAGCTTTATTGTAGCAGAGACTCCATCTGTGTTTGAAGTATTTCACTTTAAAAGGCCTTTTCTCTCTGTAGTTCCTCAAAGAGCGCCTTGACCTTGCTGAATCACTCATCAGGGCACATGCACTGCATCAGATGGAAGCAGAATCTGGCCAAGCTGTGCAACGTTTGCTCACACACAGCCCCATCCCCACAAATGCTCTCTGCAGCAGCAAAACCATAGGGATTAAAGGGTTTGTTTCCCCAGATACCGGATGCTTTAGCTGGTACAGCACCCTCCTCATCTCACCAGAGACAACAGACACTGGGCAGAAGCACCTGGGTAATAGGACAGGAAAGAAAGGGAATGCCTTGGAGAACACATCAACCTCAATGGGGACTGATAAAACACATCCATAAAGCAAGTCTGGGGATTAAATTCCCTGTCACTGAGCAACAGTAAACCAACAACTGGTTTCCCTGTAAGACCGTCCTCCTCCTTGGATCCCAGATAACCCTTCCACATACCCCAAGGAACCGTTTACCTCCTTCTGCAGCAAACACATCCCTCAGCTCTGTGGGTACCAACTCTCTCAAAGTGTTGTTGCACGTGGATGTAGCTCAGAGCAACTGGTTGGGCTCTCAGTACCAGTAACACATCTTGTCTCAGAGCTGCAGGATTTACGCATCAGAAGCTCGTCTGCTTCTCCCCAATGCAGCAGTTTACCTGCTACCAGACAGCACTTCCCATAAGCACCCACCTTAGACCACAGCATAAAGCATCTTGTAAATACCCTTGTATTTATCTGTATGTATCTGTAAAACACTCTGTTCCTATAGAGAATGCTTCATTATTGCAGCCTGCCTTACCCCCCATGTACATCCACATCCCCCCCAAATCTGCTTGTCACCAGAGAACTCCATGTGAAAAGGGAACAGGTCCCTGACCAAGCACCAGCAGTTCCTCACCCCAAGATCATACATGGGTAGAACGTAAGTGTGACAAATCCATCTATCCCATGAGAGGTCCATGTGTCCAAATTCCTGGAGCATATGGGTCTACTTTCCTTTCTTTGTAAGCACTACACACGCCACAGGTTTATACACCAGTATAAAGGAGACAAAGGAGAGAGGAAAATAGCAGTGATGGTGCCAGACCTAGGACAGGAGATTTCCATGCTTTGCTCTTGGAAAGACCTGTCAGGATTGACAGATTTCAGCTTTCAGCAGGGAATTCCAAGGATTTGGACTACAAACTGCTTAAATAACATCACAAGGGTTCTAGGGAAGGAGCCAGGAGACCTGGAGAGGGGCTTGGGACAAGGGCCTGTAAGGACAGGCCAAGGGGAATGGCTTGAACCTGCCCAAGAGAGGGGAGACTGAGCTGAGCTCTTAGGCAGAAGCTGTTCCCTGGGAGGGTGCTGAGGCGCTGGCACAGGGTGCCCAGAGAAGCTGTGGCTGCCCCATCCCTGGCAGTGCTCAAGGCCAGGTTGGACACAGGGGCTTGGAGCAGCTGCTCCAGTGGAAGGGGTCCCTGCCCGTGGCAGGGGTTGGAAGCAGATGGGATATAAGCTCCCTTCAACTCAAACCATTCCCTGATCCTATGGTTCTATGCCCCCACAGATTCCGGTCCAACAGGATAAGCAGTAACTGTGTTTAGCTGCTTGATCTCAGTGCAGAGCCGATGCTGAGGAAGCCCTCAAGCTTAGCAAACCCCACCAAAAGCCTGACCCCAGGCTGCAGACTGCAGCTGCACCCTTCTGAAAGCTGAAGCTGTGGTTCTACACCCTGCAGAACAAAGGCAGGCTCTGTTCTTTGGAGGCAGCCACCGATCTGGAGCAGTTTCCATCTGATTCAGGGCTGCTATGAGTCTTTCCAGCCTGGATTTCAATCAGAACCTCACCTCTCAGAGGAACATGAGAGCAGTTGATGGCTGGGCACTGATAGCTGCGCTCCATTAACATAAAGATGAAGCCTCCCTCAACACCTGCAGGAGGAAACCTGCCTGCAGAACAAGCTATGGAGGAAGATAAATTGCTACCCAGGGAGGGAGCTGTCAGGAGCAGAGGGGGATGTGGTTATGTAGACACAGCAGCTCTAGGTACAGGTTGCAGGTCCTGACACGCTGCTTGCTGTGGGTTCTGTAAGCAGTTGTCTCCTTCACATCCTCAGCTCCTGTTCTGCTCCAACAGCCTCACGCTGGAGGTGGGTGCTGAGTGCTGAGAGTCCACACTGGCTGTGGCACTGCACACAACTCCCAGTGGGCTTGTAGCACCCAGCAGTGATGTCCAATTCCATGCAAGTGTTTGGAGCTTCCCAGGAAAGAGGGAAAGGGTCTGTGGGATTGAGCTGTGGAGGGAGGGGATCCTGCCCCTCTGCTGTGCTCTGGGGAGACCCCCCCTGCAGCCCTGCTCCAGCTCTGGGGCAGCAGCACAAGAGGGACGTGGAGCTGCTGGAGAGAGGCCAGAGGAGGCCATGGAGCTGCTGCGAGGGCTGGAGCAGCTCTGCTCTGGAGCCAGGCTGAGAGAGCTGGGCTGGGGCAGCCTGGACAAGAGAAGGCTCCTGAAGGGGAGAGCCCAGAGCAGCTCCAGTGCCTAAAGGGGCTGCAGGAAAGCTGGAGAGGGGCTTGGGACAAGGGCCTGGAGGGACAGGCCAAGGGGAATGGCTTGAACCTGCCCAAGAGAGGGGAGACTGAGCTGAGCTCTGAGGCAGAAGCTGTTCCCTGGGAGGGTGCTGAGGCGCTGGCACAGGGTGCCCAGAGAAGCTGTGGCTGCCCCATCCCTGGCAGTGCTCAAGGCCAGGTTGGACACAGGGGCTTGGAGCAGCTGCTCCAGTGGAAGGGGTCCCTGCCTGTGGCAGGGGTTGGAGCTGGATGGGATTTGAGCTCCCTTCCAACCCAAACCATGCTGGGGTTCTACGCTTTAGGATCACTCTAATCTGTGATTTCTGGTCTCAGAGCAACCTCTGCCTTTCCAAAGAGCACTCCATGGTCAGTGTGCCCATCAACAAACCCCACCATTTGACAACCATCACTAAAGATCTGAGAAGGAACACAGCTTTCGGTGGCTTCAACCAAAACTAGAGGAGCACATCTTCCAAATGGGGGGAAAATCACTTCTTGGCTCGGCCAGCACGCAGTGCAGCTGTATGGAGAGCAGTCCTTGAGAGGGAGGGTGCAGCGTCCAACCGCTGCCGTGGCTGGTGCCTCTGTGCTGGAGCTGGAGGGGATGGAGCTGTGCAGCAGCAGTGCTCCCATGACAAATGCACTTGCAAGTTAACACGGGCACGTATGGCAGAGGAAGGAGCCAACCACAATTACTGACTGTTATCAGACAGGAAAGATCTTTCAGTTGCTGTGGGTAGCACAGAGAACAGCTCAGCACTGAGCACCGGTGAGAGGAAACCACATGTGTCAAGCTCCTCTGCTAATACACAGGGAACATCCTTGGCTCCCACCTCCCAGAAGATGCTGGCAATGCAGCTGGAAAAGGTACAGGGAAGGATAGGGATGGCCTGAAGGTAGTGAATGGGCCTACAGGGATGCTGGAGGGGGACTTGTCATCGGGGACTGTAGGGACAGGACAAGGGGTGATGGGTTCAGACTGAAACAGGGGAAGTTCAGGTTGGAGATAAGGCAGAAGCTCTTCCCTGTGAGGGTGCTGAGGCGCTGGCACTGGATGAGCTTGAAGCTCCTTTCCAACCCAAACCACTCATGACTCCATGAGACTTTCAGTGAAGATCACAGGTTCAGCATCAATGGGGAATTCTGAGTGAAATGAAAAGCTCCCATCTCCCCACAAAACCTGGATTCATGTCCCCCAGCCTTGAAGGGATCCTTTCATTTCTCTCCCTATTCCTCTGAGACGCCATCATTTTCAGTATTGGATAATTGGAGTCTGCAGCTTGCAGGTTTCTTCCAAATGTCAGCTTCCTGCTTTTGTAGCCAGGCTGATGACACTGGAGCTCATTTGCTTAATTACTGCTTTATAAATGATCACTCTATGAGAACATGAAACCCTTCAGAGGAAAGCTTAAAGCGCAGAATCAGAGACCATCACAATCACTGCTTACTCCCACCTTCAACATGGGTTTGGGCCACGCTACTTCAGTACTATTTCCTCTGATTGATGGCATTTTACTCACATCCCAGAATCCTGGACTGGTTTGGGTTGGAAGGGACCTTAAAGCTCCTCCAGCTCCAACCCCTGCCACGGGCAGGGACCCCTTCCACTGGAGCAGCTGCTCCAAGCCCCTGTGTCCAACCTGGCCTTGAGCACTGCCAGGGATGGGGCAGCCACAGCTTCTCTGGGCACCTTGTGCCTTCCCTCAGCACCCTCCCAGGGAACAGCTTCCTTATAATTGGGAAAGAATCACTTCCCAAATACAAAACTGGACTCTGCAAGAGTCCAAGTACAATTATCCCAAGTTCTTCCTAACAGGATGATGCTGCTGTTTGAGCAAGCTGCTCCAGTGGAAGCTGTCCTTGCCCATGGCAGGGGTTGGAACTGGATGAGCTTTAAGGTCCCTTCCAACCCAACCCATTCCATGGTTCTATGATCCTGATGCTGCCACACAGCCCAGAAGGGTTCTTCCCTTTCAGATCAGCACCTTTGTTTCTATTTCTCCATCTTTCCTCCCCCCAAGCACTTGGCTATTGCTGACCAGTGCACCCAGGCACACAAATCCTTCCTCTGCTGGGTGCTGTGGTACCATGGAGCAGAGGGAGAATGCTTTGCACAGATGTTCCTTTTGCATGAAACAATAATTCATGCAAATCCCTGCTCCAAGCAAATTCCACAGGCGAGCATCTTATCGTGCGCCAGCCAGAAAGCACAACTACAGGAGAGAACTCTAAACCTCCATTGAAAGAATTTGCTCTTGTTACAGCTTGAATTTCCCCTTCTCCCTCCAAGGACTCAGCCAGGAAACTCCTCACTGACACGAAACACCAGCCTAAGCACTAATCCCACCCATGGTAACGAGAAGTGTAAACCCCAACCGCAGTGTAAAGCAGAGCCGGTGTTAACGTCCAACAGACATAACACACACCACGTTCACCCTGATACTTCCTGACACGTTTAGGGGCTGAATAAATCAAGGATCAAATCCTGTCTGTGACACTGGGTTCACCAGGCTCCAAATCCGAGCATCCAACTTTGCTGTACTTTGGGTATGTGCAGGCTGCTGAGGTTTGATACCACGGTGGCAACTCAAGGACCACTCTATCACCTTTCCAAGCTTGTGGATTGAAACAGTAGGAATGTGTAGAGCAAAGCACAAGGTTCTCCTGCACAAGTAAAGGTAAGAGGCCTTTGTAAGGGGTTTTGGATTGCAATGGGAAAGGTTGACTCATATTTAGGTGTCTATACAGTGACTATGGTCAATACTCCCCATCGTACTCCAAGAGGAAGCAGAGAGCAGCAGCAACCGTTGCATCACCACGATGCTGCTCCAGAGCACAACAACCAAGGCAGAATTGAGCCAGCAAGGCAAGCATCCATATATTCGAGCATCATAAAACCTACTTATAAATACATTTAACTCAACACCCATTTGTGCTTCTATTCCAAGTTTATCCAATGCTTTCATGCTTGTAACATCAGGGATTTTCCTCCATTTCATTAATCAAGACCAGAGCTCTCTCTTGCCACATCTGGAGATGGACCAGCTTTCCACAGAAGCTCAACACGATGAAAATAAACTAACAACATGTATTTTTAGGTGGGATAGCAAGTTAGAACCTGAATTCCAACCCAACCACTACGCTTCAGCAGAACAAGAAAATCCCTGTGCTGAGTGCTCTCAAATAAGAGCCATTCCCCTTCCAACAGAGCCCTTATTATCCTTTGGGGCAGGAAGTCAGAGTTTTTCCACTTAGTTAGGTTCCAGGTAGCTCTTAAATAAGATTTCCCTTCCCTCTGTGTTTAAAGGGACACTTGAACACAAGTTAATGCCTTGGCCATGTGCTGCCACTGCTGTGTACTGAGCCCTAAAATAGAGCCATGACTGCTCAGCCACCAGCCGGGGAGATGTTATTTCAAGGAGAGGATCAATGCCAAGATGCCAAATGAACACCACTTCTTCCTACCTTACTTGTCATCAGTAAATCATCCACCTTCATTGGGAGCCCATAAAGGTTCTTCCAGCGGTGCCCCCTGCAAATAAACAGAGAGAAAAAGGCTTTTCAACCCAAAGAGTCAAACCTCAGCATCCCCTGCTGCCGGCAAGGTCATTCTGCTTCCTTTTACCTGCATGCAAATGCAGTTTTTCATTATGGCTCAGGCTGCAGACACACTTGAAAACATGAATATAGCTGTGAAATACAGAAGGGGTGAGATTGTGGAGGTTTCCTGGGTTAAAAGTGCTTTGGGGCAGAGACAGAAGTAGTTACAAATGCGGAGGCTGACGTTCGCAGCTTCCCTTGCTCTGTGCACTGATGCATGGGGTGAAGTCAAGTAAAGGAGAGCCTATAGCTAGAAGGATTAATGATATTTATCATGGTGAAGGCACTTTGGTCTCCTATGAGTGTGTTATTAACCCAGAAACAGGCAGATGGAACATTAGAAAAGCAGGTTTGTGGATGTTCATTTATTCCCACCCTTCTGGAAGGCACCAGAGAGCTGCATGTTGGTCACCAGGATTTCTTATGGCCATGGATCACTGAGGTAACCACTAGCGCTTCCCTAAGCCCAGTCCCCTCTGGATACAGCCTTTGGCTGTAGGATCAAGTGCAGTCCTAAAGGGAACAGGCTGAGCCTTGTCCCTGTGGTTCAGGTGACCCATAGCAATGTCTGTGATGCTCTCACAGCTCTGCACAAACCAGAGGCTCTCGGACTTGGATTCCTTGCTCCATCAGCAAAGCCGCATCTCAGGTGCTCATGGATCACCCATGGCTGTGTCTGGTTGATCCTGGGACAAACCAAACCTCTCCCACCCTCTGCAGCTCTGTTTTCCCTCCCAGATCTCTTTTACCTACACCAGCTTCAAGGCAGCATTGGCTCCTTGCAGCAGTTGGCAGAACCAACCCCTCCTTTCACTGATCCCATCTGGGCTGATGCTATAAAGTACAAAAGTAGAGACCGGAGGCACTTGTAGATTCAGGGGTGAATAAACTCCATCAAATGAGTATCTTCTTCCCTATGGAAGGCTTTGCTCCCCAGCCGTGGGCAGGATGTGACCCAGCCATCTGCTCTATCAGTGCCAAGTAGCTGCGGAGCTCAGACATAATCCCTGGGTGATCTCCTCGCTGCTTTTCATCCTAGTCAAGTGTGGACTCGAGCCCTCGTTCAATGAGACAAGCCTCAGCACTTCAATCAGATGGGCACAAAAGGCTGAGTTTTACCTCTGAGGAGAAGCAAAAAGCTGATTTAGTTGAGTGTGATAGAACCAGGAGCTTCAAAGCAGCGAGAGGCAGGGCTCACATCCGCTCTGAAGGCTGCAGGAGAGCTGCTTAACCCCAGCAGCCCATCAGCATCAGCCACTGCCATTTGAAGCTGAGTTGAGATTAAAGACACTGGATGTGGCAGGGAGGAGGAGAGTGGGTAACTTCCCTGTCAGCTTCTGCTCTCTCTTGTCTCTGGTCCACAGCAAGGAACCCACACAAGTGCCAAACTGCATGGTCCCTCCATACCACTTGTGTTTCCTTCCTTAAGATTCAGTGTTTCCTAACACCTCCCAGTGATGCTGCTGTCCTGGGACACAGGGGTTCGGAGGCTGCTGTATGCAATGCAGCCTTCAGCCCATCCTCTCTTTCCTGTGCAGTGGCCTTCCATCCTTCAGTTAGCTCCATGCATTTAAGACAAATGGGTAGAGATAGGGAATTTGGCACAGGTAATGGTGCTGTCAGTACTTATGTGGTCAGTCTACTCAAGGCAAGGTTGGATGGGGCTCGGAGCAGCTGCTCCAGTGGAAGGTGTCCCTGCCCATGGCAGGGGTTGGGACTGGATGAGCTTTAAGGTCCCTTCCAACCCAAACCAATCTATATGGGATCTATATGGGACTCTATATGACTCCTTTCCCTGTTGTACTTAGCACTACCTGAGTTGAAAGGGAATCACAAAGCTCAGGGCAGGCCACACGCAGTGTGCACAGCTCCCTGCAAGACAAGACCAATGTCTCACTGAAGGGAAAAGACACTGGGAGGCAAGGAAAGAAAGCAACTGCAAAGTCAGAATGAAAACCAAAGAGCTTATAAAAGCCTCTGAAAGCCAACGTGACACGTTTGAATGGGTTTGCAGCAGGCTGTGTCTTCAGCTGGCTGTAAAAACACATCAGTAACAGAAGAAGAGAGTAATTCCCACTGCATGACTTGCAGTGACTCATAAAGCTCACTCCTCTGACAGGTAAGGGGAAGTACATGAGAACAGAAGCATCCGATGTTCCATACGCTAACAGGGACATCTCACATCCACAGCTGTCCTTAGGAATCACTCCCATGGTTTGCACGTGGAGCAAGTGTGGTTGCCAGAGAGCAGATGCATGGCACAGCTGAAGGGAGGTGGTGGGTCCAGCACTGGGCTTACCCAGCCACACACCAGCCTTTCCACTCATCTGCTGTGCCCTGAGCCCATTGAGCCCCAGTGTGCCAGCAATGTAAACCTCGTATAGAAACAGGGCATGGTTTGGGTTGGAAAGGACCTTAAGATCATCCAGTTCCAACCCCCCTGCCATGGGCAGGGACACCTCACACTAAACCATGGCACCCAAGGCTTCATCTAACCTGGCCTTGAACACTGCCAGGGATGGAGCATTCACAACCTCCCTGGGCAACCCATTCCAGTGCCTCAGCACCCTCACAGTAAAGAATTTCTTCCTTATATCCAATCTGAACCTCCCCTGTTTCAGTTTGAACCCGTTACTCCTTGTCCTGTCACTGCAGTCCCTAATGAAGAGTCCCTCCCCAGCATCCTTGCCAGATAATCCTCCATAACCATGGTATCCTGAGGATGCAGGGCAGGCAGCTGGCTGTGGAAGCCCTGGATGCAGCTCACCAGCATTGGGAACAGCATCAGCATTACCTGGAATTATTATATGATATGTTAGTTGTATACCTTTGGTTGGAAGCAATCTAACCAGGTAAACGTCTATGCTGGTGCAGCACATCAACAGTAAGGAAGGCTGGCAAGAGAGCTGGGAACACCTTTAAGAGCTCCAAGTCCAACCTTCATCCCAAGGCCAGCACTAACCCATGGCACTGAGGCCTCGTCTCCACGCTGTGTGAACACTTGCAGTGTGTGCCTGCAGCCCTGCCCTGTTCCAATGCCTCTGGATCATGGAAGGGCTGTGGATGTTCTCTACCTACACATTCCCACAGCATACTCCTGGAGGAACTGGCTGCTCATGGCTTGGACGGGTGTACTCTTTGCTGGAGGTGTCTGAAAGAGGCATGGATGTGATGCTTCAGGACATTAGTGGTGGCCTTGGCAATGCTTGGGAATGGTTGGATTTGATGATCTTAGAGGTCTTTCCCAACCTAAATGATTCCATGATCCTATGATTTCTGTGCTGGATCACCCCGTTCACCACGGAACAACTTCATGCACAACACCATTTCTTTGATACAACCAAGGAACACAAGCTCACAACCTCACAGGTCTCTTTTGGAATAACCCCATTTGGGAACGGCTGCACTAGGTGGGATCAGACAACAACAGCAGGTTTGCTAAGCAAAACCAGGAATGGTGGAAACCATTACATACAAAGACATTGAGGAGCTGGGGTTAACAAAGGTGGCCTCCATCTCCTGTTGGGATAATGAAACTAAAAGGCATTAGTTGGCGAGACAGCCCCAAATCCTGCTGCCAGCATAATCCACCTGGAAGCCAAGTGCATCCAGGCAAATTAAACCTGCCTTTAATCCATGCAAATCTCAGCACTGGAATCTTTTATTCTCTTACCTCCTGCCACGAGTTTCATCCTGCCCCTCACCCCAGTGAGCTGCCAGAGGAACCAACACACAGCTCCATGCTTTACTAACATGGAAGAAGGAATTCCGGAGCTGGTGGACACAGCTTTGTGCTTGCACGGTTGGGTTGAGACCAAACCCTGTTCCACGTGTGCTTGGTTTAATCATAGGTATCCACACACATAAATGAGGGCAATTTGTGCATAAATTAGGCAGCATCATTATGCTAATTGGGATGGGCTGATTGCACTGAGAGTGTTTGCAAGCTGCCACAATCCTCTGGGACAGCGCAAGAGAGCTGCTGCATCCGAAGTGATGCTGAGATGCCACTGGCATCCCTCTGTGGCAGGCAGGACCCAAGGCAAGGCTAAGTAATGGAGCAGATGGGGTGAGGAGACCTGGTGGGGTTTGCTTCCTCTGGGTCCTTTGTTAATCTATGATGCTGCCCTCTAAAAATGACTCTATTTCCTAAAGAGCAAATCCAAACCTTCCTTGTGATGCATGAAACCGGGTGATGGATAGATGGGGGCAGAGAGAGGCTCCTAGAAACACCACCGAGGGCAAACACCAAGGTGCATGGGAGGCAAATAAAGAGCAGCAGACTCAAACCCCTTGCACTTTGCTTTATCAAATCTAAAGTGAAGGAGCAAGTCATGACAAAGAATAGAACCACTGAACTGTACCCCTTCCGATCCCCACCTGAATGCAACAGAGGCTGGGACTGGGGATAGAGTATCCTTGGTGATCCCTGTCCTAAAAGGAAAACAACCCAAGTAAATCTTATTGACTGAACAGGCAAGGATAACAGAGGAACTGCAAAGTGACAGCTTCTGCTCTTTGAGATTCAGGTCAGTAGCCAAACACGAGCAGGTCTATCTAATGCAGGAAATCATCATGGAATCACAGAATCACAGCAGGGTTTCTGCTGGAAGGGAGCTTAAAGCCCATTCAGTTCCAACCCTTCCACTGGAGCAGCTGCTCCAAGCCCCTGTGTCCAACCTGGTCTTGAGCACTGCCAGGGATGGGGCAGCCACAGCTTCTCTGGGCACCCTGTGCCAGCGCCTCAGCACCCTCACAGGGAACAGCTTCTGCCTAAGAGCTCAGCTCAGTCTCCCCTCTCTTGGGCAGGTTCAAGCCATTCCCCTTGGCCTGTCCCTACAGGCCCTTGTCCCAAGCCCCTCTCCAGCTTTCCTGCAGCCCCTTTAGGCACTGGAGCTGCTCTGGGGTCTCCCCTTCAGGAGCCTTCTCTTGTCCAGGCTGCCCCAGCCCAGCTCTCTCAGCCTGGCTCCAGAGCAGAGCTGCTCCAGTCCTTGCAGCAGCTCCATGGCCTAAGATCTCATCTCAAAGTCAGAGCAGCAAAGCCATCCAAAAGAGCAAGAACACGGAGGTGAGAGGCTTTAAAACCTTCCATGTGGGATGGGTTGGAATTCCAGCCCCATTACCCTCTGACAACTGATTATTTTTCCTGTGTGCTGCACTGAACATACTGTATTTGCTCTCACCTGTGGCACAGTGAACGTTACCATATGGTTTGCCCAAAGTTGACTCATTTTACAGCTTTTAGTACTAGGTTAGTGCTTGGGGCTCCTCTGCTCCATGTTTTATAGCCAGGCAAAGTGCCAGCACGTCTGTCGGAGGGAAAACTCCTGGCTGGATAAGGGAAAATAAACCAAGCGTGAATTCCCTCGGAAGGGAGACAGCTCAAGTCCCACAGGTAGGATTCCTCATCATAATGATCCCATCTGGCAGCTGAAATAGTGACCAGTTTGGAAGGCAAATGGCATGACTCCAGGAGCATCCTCTGGTACCCAGGAGGAAGGAGGTGAACTGCAGCACCAGAAACACCTCCAGCCCCTGGAGCTGGAGCTGAGCATCACCAGGAGCATCATAGCCTCATCCTCCCTAAGAAGTCATATGGATCCTGGCACGGGCCAGCATCAGTACCTTAGCCCCCAGTGATTCCCAAGCCTCTCTGAACCCCAAATACCTCATCACAGCAGCAGCTTTAAAACCTCTTCCCTCCACCCTTTGGTGACTGAAACAGGGGAGGTTTAGATTGGATATAAGGAAGAAATTCTTTCCTGTGAGGGTGCTGAGGCACTGGAATGGGTTGCCCAGGGAGGTTGTGAATGCTCCATCCCTGGCAGTGCTCAAGGCCAAGTTGGATGCAGCCTTGGGTGCCATGGTTTAGTGTGAGGTGTCCCTGCCCATGGCAGGGGGGTTGGAACTGGATGATCTTAAGGTCCTTTCCAACCCAAACCATTCTATGATTCTATGAATTAAAGGCTGTCACCAGCAGCTCGCTTTTGGGTCACAACTAAGCCAAAGCTATGGGAAAAGGCTTTGTCCAAAGACTTTCCCCACCAAATCAGTTCAAACAGGAAAAGCCAAAACACGAGCTGGCAGCACCATCGGTGCGAAGAGTTTCTCCTGCTGAGGAAGAGAACACAGTGAGATCTAAACCCCACATTCAATAAAGTTATTCTTCACTGTGCTATTTCCCTTTACAGCCTCAGATCAATCTGGGTTTGTTTCCACCACAAACAGTGTCTGTGATTGTTTGTGAGGGGAGCATGATGCAGGGACCCAGCGTGCGAGCTGCCAGCTCCGAGCTAAGGGCACAAAGGCACTGCCTCGCTGCAGCAATTCCTGTAATTCAAGCCTGGCAAACAATTCCCAGCCTGAAAACGGGACAGCATCCAATCGTTATCTGCTTTCTCCTAAAACAGGAATTTAAGGCATCCACCCTATTGACTCTACCTGACTGTTTGCTGTGCTGGAGGTACCACGACAGCAGCCAGCGCCGGTGGTACCTGCAGGCCTGCCTGTTGCTTGTTCTTTCATCCTGTGTGTCAGAGCTGAAGGAGTGATCATGAGCAAAGAGAGGCCCTGGTTGCTTCACAACAACTGAACAAGCTGGGGGTGTTCAGAAGGTGAAGTGTTCCTGGGCTTCTGACCAAGGCAACTGACTTTATGGTTGGACCCAATGATGTTAAAGGGATTCCCAAACCTGAATCATAGAATCCCAGCCTGGTTTGGGTTGGAAGGGACCTCAAAGCTCCTCCAGCTCCAACCCCTGCCATGGCAGGGACCCCTTCCACTGGAGCAGCTGCTCCAAGCCCCTGTGTCCAACCTGGCCTTGAGCACTGCCAGGGATGGGGCAGCCACAGCTTCTCTGGGCACCCTGTGCCAGAGCCTCAGCACCCTCACTTATACCCATCCGGTCCCATCTGCCCTTATTTGACTCTCAAATCATCACTGGTGAAAGCCTCTTGCATACAGTTGTGCATCCACAGGCTTCCGAAGACATGGCTCTTGGGTCGGTGCCCACCTCTGCATGATTGGGGTGGTTATTTCCCCCAGCTATCTCACTTCAATGCATTAAGGATACCTCTTTCCAAACATCTTTGCCCTATCTCTTTGCATCCAGGCCAGGTTGGACACAGGGGCTTGGAGCAGCTGCTCCAGTGGAAGGGGTCCCTGCCCATGGCAGGGGTTGGAGCTGGAGGAGCTTTAAGGTCCCTTCCAACACAAACCATTCCATGATTCCATGATTTTCCAATATTCTTAAGAAACCACATTGCTGGGTGCCCATCCACGGGAGCAGAGCCAGAAGGTAGCTCAGAAAACACAAGGGAATGACCCATATGGGCACACACAATACAGTGAGTGAAGGACAGCAGCCAAGGGAAACGGCCTGGTTACACACAGCGTGTTTTCCTTGTGGATTTGGTTTCCCCTCCTCCTTCAGGATGTGTCATTGGGGTTTGGAAGGTTGAACCCCTTTGGTTTACCTCTGGGTGTGTTGGTGCTGCTGGCTCTTATCAGAGAGAAAGTGCTCAAACAAAACGCTTTCACCTGGGCTTGTGTTCCTGTGTTCAGCCAGGGTTTGGTGTCTGCATGGGGTGGAACAGGGCCACAGGTGATGCTGCTGCAGGAAAACTGGTTATTTGGGGGGTTTAATGAATTATTGGGAGGGATGAAATCCTAGGTTGGGTTGGAAGGGATGAATGGAGATTAGAAAAGGTGGTGGGGATGTATGGAAGAGCCAAAATTAAGGTGACTGCAGATTAGGATCATGGAAGCATTTATGCTGTGTCCAGCTCTGGGGCAGCAGCACAAGAGGGACACGGAGCTGTTGGAGCAAGCCCAGAGGAGGCCATGGAGCTGCTGCGAGGGCTGGAGCAGCTCTGCTCTGGAGCCAGGCTGAGAGAGCTGGGCTGGGGCAGCCTGGACAAGAGAAGGCTCCTCAAGGGGAGACCTTGGAGCAGCTCCAGTGCCTAAAGGGGCTGCAGGAAAGCTGGAGAGGGGCTTGGGACAAGGGCCTGTAGGGACAGGCCAAGGGGAATGGCTTGAACCTGCCCAAGAGGGGGGAGACTGAGCTGAGCTCTTAGGCAGAAGCTGTTCCCTGGGAGGGTGCTGAGGCGCTGGCACAGGGTGCCCAGAGAAGCTGTGGCTGCCCCATCCCTGGCAGTGCTCAAGGCCAGGTTGGACACAGGGGCTTGGAGCAGCTGCTCCAGTGGAAGGGGTCCCTGCCCGTGGCAGGGGTTGGAACTGGATGGGATTTAAGGTCCCTTCCAACCCAAACCAGGCTGGGATTCAATGAAGCAGATACATAAACAAGCAGTGACCCTACTCGAACACAACTCAGGAGGGCACATCAGCCTTCCAGGGCTCTGTGCCAGGGCTGCCAGAGCTGCTGAGCACCTCATACACAGGCAATGGGCAGCCCAGTCACTGAGGTCTCGTTTCTCACCCATTAAAACATCTCCAACCCTTTCAGTCCTATTCCCCTTTGCCTTCCACAGTGAATAAACAGATTTGTGAAGGGAGGAGGAAACCCCATTTGTAGGATTCAGTTGTCCTCCAGGTTTGTTAGGAGCAGCTTGGAAGGGGAATGGAGGAACAGAACCCTAGAACCCCAGGTTGGAAGGGACCTCAAGGATCCAATGGGTCCAACCGTTCCAGGCACAGCATCACCTACACTGGATGTCTCAGCACCCTGTCCAGCCCAGTCTTAACAGTGTCCAGCACTGGGGAGTCACCACTTCCCTGGGGAGATGATTCCAGTGGCTGCTTGTTCCCATTGGGAAACATGTTCCCCTTGTGTGCAGTCGGAATCTCCCCAGCAGTAACTTGTGCCCATCACCCCTTGTCTGACCCATGGGACTCCTGAAGGAGTCTCCATCTGCTTTGTAGCCACCCTTTAACTACTGGAACCCAGTGACAAGGTCTCCCTGAGCCTTCTCTTCTCCAGGCTGAACAGTCCCAGGTCCCTCGGCCATTCCTCACACAGCTTCCTAATCCTTGTGTGATCTTTGTGGCCCATTGGGGAGCGTTTCACCTCCAAGCCACTGCCAGGCCCTGATTTTGGGTTCACCATCCAAGTTTGTGAATAAATCCAAACAATTTCCTATAGGATTTATATACAATTTATATAGAACCATCAACATTTATTTTCTTATATTAATTTATAACTGGCTTGAAACAACCCCTCTGTTATGATAGGGGTTGCCCCAGCAGCAGGGCAAGGGATGGACCCTTTGCCTTCACTTCTAATGGACTGCTCAGCACATTGCATCAACGGGTAATGCTGTAGCAGTGTAATAGCTTTTAGGCTGGATGGAATTCAATGTTTTGACACAAACAGCCCCCAAACACCACTGAATCCATGGGGATCAGGAGGATTACAGCACCAATCTTCACATCCATCAGGTTTGATGCATTTAGCATCTTGGTAAGGGTGTTATTACATTACAAAGGGTCTATAGGGCAAACTTCTGGAGATGCAGCCCAGGAGGAACCCCCTTCCTGGTCCACACCACCCCAGTGCCCCCAAACAGTCCAAGATCCAGGACCTGCAAGAGTGTGCAATGTTCCTATGGGAGGGATGCAGTGGATGGAGCACAGAACCTGCAGGACTCATCATCCTGTGACACTGCTCGAGGACTCCCACTATGGGAACTCGGTAACCTTTGGACATGTTGGAGATGGAAAACGGAGCCAAAAGTCATGGAGGGGACCTCTTCATGGATGGAAATCTTTGAAGTGTGGAGCCAGATGTTGTGTGCAGCTGTGATGCTTTGCTTTAAGCCATCAGTGACATCCCAGGGTCTTCAGGCTGATGAACACAAGAGGGCTCAGCTCTCCTCAGGGGTTTCTGCTTTGTTTCCTGCTCCAGCAGTAGAACAAGTCACTTGGTTCAATGCAATTCCTCTCTATAGCACTGTAATCTTTGTTTAAAGTACAAACCGCTCCTTTAAAGGCTTGGGTTGGGGGGGGGTTTATGGAAAACTACATCTTTTCAGCTCAAATTTGCTGACCCAAGTGGAAACAAACCCCCACCAAGGCTGGCCCCTCCACAGACACCACGTTCCTATCTTAGTGCCATAATTTATCTGCTGTGATTCATTAGCTAAGCTTTAAAGAAGCAGATCAAGGGAAGGTGCAGAATAGTGAGACCCCCCAAAAACATCCTCAGTATCAGTACTGCAAACCTTGCACTGTGCTGCAGACGGATGTGGAAGTCTCTAAGCTATGAGTAGGGTGATTGGATTGACACCAGGGCCTGGACCACAGGCATCACAGCTCCCAGCATCGCATCCCCAGGTCGGGATGCCCTGTGGTCACCAGCAGAAGGAGCCTGCTCCCCATGGAAGGCCAACTTGGAGGCTCCTGACCCATCCACCAGACAACCCATGCAGGAAAGGCACGAGGGAAGCACGAGGGTGACAGATTAAAAAGCTGATTTGCATAGAGGAGGGTTCTCTTGCAGGGCTAACTGTGGGGTTGATTTCACCCTAGACCATAGAACCATAACCTGGTTGGGGTTGGAAAGGATCTTAAAGCTCCTCCAGCTCCAAGCCCCTGTGTCCAACCTGGCCTTGAGCACTGCCAGGGATGGGGCAGCCACAGCTTCTCTGGGCACCCTATGCCTGTGTCCCCACCACAGATCATGCTCTTTGCTGCATCAGGCACTGAGGAAGTGAAACCCATTTCCGCAGCTCATGTGATGTCTGGCACTCGGTGCCTGAGATCATCCTCCAGCCTCGGCAGCAGGAGGCACAGGGGCAGGAGTGTGGCTTTGCCTCTAAGCCCGGCTGTAGCCAAGGCAGTCTCACCACAGTGTCTTATGGAGACCACTGAAACTCAGCCTGGCTGCTGCAGGGCCCAGCATCAGAAGACCCTGTGGGTCAAAGAAACATAGAATGGTTTGGGTTGGAAAGGACCTTAAGATCATTCAGTTCCAACCCCCCTGCCATGGGCAAGGACACCTCACACTAAACCATGGCACCCAAGGCTTCATCCAACCTGGCCTTGAACACTGCCAGGGATGGAGCATTCACAACCTCCCTGGGCAACCCATTCCAGTGCCTCAGCACCCTCACAGTAAAGAGCTTCTTCCTTATATCCCTTGTAGGGTCCAACCTACAAGGAGCATCACCTGCAACAGGCATTAACAAGGGAGGCTACAAAGAGACATCTAAACCTAACTGTTGAGTTACGGAGCTGCTGTTCCAAAAACCATGGACTCCTCACAGGCCTAAGGAAAACCAAACAAATTCACCTACCACCTTCCAGGCCAGGGGGAATGGCTTGAACCTGCCCAAGAGAGGGGAGACTGAGCTGAGCTCTTAGGCAGAAGCTGTTCCCTGGGAGGGTGCTGAGGCGCTGGCACAGGGTGCCCAGAGAAGCTGTGGCTGCCCCATCCCTGGCAGTGCTCAAGGCCAGGTTGGACACAGGGGCTTGGAGCAGCTGCTCCAGTGGAAGGGGTCCCTGCCCGTGGCAGGGGTTGGAGCTGGATGAGCTTTAAGCTCCTTTCCAACCCAAACGAGGCTGGGATCCTATGATTCTATGCTACCTGGAATGACTCCTCCAGCCGTGTTGTGCAATAGGGAGCGTGATTCCACATGTGTGTTCTAAAAGCAGGAGAGAATTTTGGGTGTTGTGTTGGAAAATCAAAGCCCTCTTTGGGGGAACCTGCGGCCGGACGATCCAGTTGGACCAGCTCAGCATTCCCTGCAATTTAAATGTACTCTTCCAGAGTTTTCATCCTGCCAGGCTCCACAACTTCAGTTTAACTCCTTAGGAGCAGGTTTCCAAGCCACCAGCACTCTCCTGTTTAAATGCTACAGCCTTAAGAGGAGAAGAACAGCTCGGAACGTGTGCTCCTCACCTTCTTACTCCTCTAGAAACCCTTCTGGTTGCAGTGGGATGTGGGAGAATCCAGGATGCTTCTGCACAGCTCAGGAAGGTCTCTTCCTCCACACCTGCCTTCTTGGAGCTTCCTGGTGCTGTGTGCAAATGGGGATCTCACTCTGAGCACACTTTTTACCCTGATTCAGACCAGATGTTCCTCTGCATCCCTGAGGTCATTGTCTGAGACCTGTGACATCCTGGCACTTGAATTCTCTCCTTTCTGGTCCTCAGGTGCTGCTGGCACTGATGGGCTCCAAAGCACTGCAGTTTCCTAACAGTTGCTCCCAGGGAAGAGCTTCTGCATAAGAGCTCAGCTCAGTCTCCCCTCTCTTGGGCAGGTTCAAGCCATTCCCCTTGGCCTGTCCCTACAGGCCCTTGTCCCAAGCCCCTCTCCAGCTTTCCTGCAGCCCCTTTAGGCACTGGAGCTGCTCTGGGCTCTCCCCTTGAGGAGCCTTCTCTTGTCCAGGCTGCCCCAGCCCAGCTCTCTCAGCCTGTCGCTTGCATCAGACCTCATCTAGAAAGCGTTTATGGGATGGCAGCATCTCCCACATCGGGATTGTTTCCTTAAGGCAAACAACTGCTCTGGCCCAGAGCAGAGCTCTGGGGTGCTTGAACCCATCCTGCCCTTCCCCACCTCTGCCTGAAGCATCCCCTCTGCCAGGGCACTGATTTACTGCTGTAGCTATGGCCCCAGCTCTGACAGGCAGAAGTGACTCTGCAGCAGCACAGGGTACATCCCTGCAGTGGCACAGCTCCAGCGCTGACACAGGGATGATTCTGCAGCTTGAACCCACATGCTCACATAAAGGCATCTGTCATGGACAGGACTTGCTTCAATAGATGCAGAGAAAGGCAAGAGAACAAGGCTGCTGCTTCCCTCCCAGCAGCAGAAAGCAGCTCCCACCGACCACGAGCTGCTTTTGTGTTACATCCCATTAAAAACCCACTGGTGTTTGGGACTGAGAATGCCTGTGCAGGCAGCGGGGCTAAAACTCAGCTGCATCCAGCCTACAACACAGGCTTCGTGGGGTAGGAATCCAATGAATCCCATGTGAAGGGACTTTAAAAAGTAAAGTAAAAGGAAGAACATCCCAACCCACAGCAAATCCCAGATGCAAAAGCTTCCTCTTGATGCTGTCAGAGGGCAAAGGAGCATTAAGCATCTATAAACACAGTAAGTGATGCTAAGGGACGTTAATGTCCCTGTTCCCTGGGAGGGTGCTGAGGCGCTGGCACAGGGTGCCCAGAGAAGCTGTGGCTGCCCCATCCCTGGCAGTGCTCAAGGCCAGGTTGGACACAGGGGCTTGGAGCAGCTGCTCCAGTGGAAGGGGTCCCTGCCCGTGGCAGGGGTTGGGACCGGATGAGCTTTAAGCTCCCTTCCAACCCAAAGCGTCCCATGACTCAGGGATGCAGCACAGGGCACATCCTCACCACCCCGTTGGGTTCCCAGGCCTCGGTGGTGCATTCCATAGGGAAAGGCCCTGCTGCTCCCAGGCCTGCAGTTACCAGTAGCAACGGTGCCTAATCCAGCCCTGAGACAAAACCTCCGGGGCTCATTGATACCCACAGCACGCACTGAGCAGAGCCAGTGCGTGGCCACAGCGACTGCAGGGGTTTCATTCAGTGCAACCACGGGGTTAGAACACACTTGGGGTTGAAATAAGCCCATTGAAATCAGTGTGTACAGAGATGCACTTGGAATGGATGAGGTGGGGGTCAGCTTCAGTGGAAAAGATGCATTAAAGCTGCTCCCTCCACTTATCCATGCGGCAAACTGCATTTATTTCACTGGTTGATTTCCATAGTTTTAGAGGAATTGTTGCTCTGGGGCTGATAATCCTGATTTGGGGAATAGAATGACAGGAAAGGAAGATGATGCTGATGGGAAAAGGATGGAATCAGTTGCTCTCCCCCATACTCAGGTCCCAGCACTGAAAAGGTGCCTCACTGACAAAATGATGCTGCTATCACATCACCTATGGGGCGTATGGACAGCAATGAATGTATAGGTTGGAAGGAGAAAATGAACCCAATACAGTTTCTACTGAAGCTATAAAAAAGGAGTTCCAGACCCTGGGCTGAGGATCTGGGATGAGATTTTACCCAATTGCTACTTTTTTGGTGGTTTCTTCACCAAAATAGCAACTTTTACTCTAATTTGAATGATTCTAAGTTGAGAAAGGCAGGAATTAAGTGAAAGCAGCAAGATTTTATCCCCTATTTCTCATCTATCAATACAACAGAGGTGGGATGGATCCAGGTGCACAGGGGAGAACAAGGAAAAGCTTGTACATGGTAGCTGCACAAATCCACATAGATTTGTGCCTGTTTGTCTCTGGGCACACCAAGCTACGGGCACCAGGAGAGAAAGGGACCTGAGCATCTCTAAGGAGGTCAGGCAGAAGAGAGCAAGGTATTCCACAGGACCACATGGCAGGAGGACACAAGAGGGACATGGAGCTGCTGGAGAGAGGCCAGAGGAGGCCATGGAGCTGCTGCGAGGGCTGGAGCAGCTCTGCTCTGGAGCCAGGCTGAGAGAGCTGGGCTGGGGCAGCCTGGACAAGAGAAGGCTCCTGAAGGGGAGAGCCCAGAGCAGCTCCAGTGCCTAAAGGGGCTGCAGGAAAGCTGGAGAGGGGCTTGGGACAAGGGCCTGTAGGGACAGGCCAAGGGGAATGGCTTGAACCTGCCCAAGAGAGGGGAGACTGAGCTGAGCTCTGAGGCAGAAGCTGTTCCCTGGGAGGGTGCTGAGGTGCTGGCACAGGGTGCCCAGAGAAGCTGTGGCTGCCCCATCCCTGGCAGTGTTCAAGGCCAGGTTGGACACAGGGGCTTGGACCAGCTGCTGCAGTGGAAGGGGTCCCTGCCCATGGCAGGGGTTGGAGCTGGAGGAGCTTTAAGGTTCAACCCAAACCATTCTATGGCTGAAGAGCCATCCCAGCCCCATGATGCTGAAAACATCCAAGGCACCAACCTAAAGTCCCCGTGTTCCTGATATTCCCTTCATGCTACACCCTTGTGCATGCACGCAGCCTCCTCCCCAGCCAGCCTGGGGAGATGTTCTTCTTCTTGCATTAAAAAAGAGAAGGAAAGGGTAAAAAACCCCCTCGATTATTTATGCCACTCATTGAACAACACCAGCTATTGTCAGGGAGTGTTTTACAGCCCTGAATGTCACATTGAGAGTCTGGTCATGCCAGGAGGAAAGCCACATCCCAGCAGAAACTGCTTTATTCAAGGCACCCGGAGTCCAGCTCCGAGTAAAAGCTAAAAGGAAGCCGGTGGGTGTGACAGCCACAGTTTGCACAGTGATAGGAAAAGAGGCAGGGAATGGTGCTTGATCCAAGCTGTAAAGGTAGGAAAACCCCGAGCTGTATCATGCAGAGCCAATGGGGGTTAGGGACAGAAAGCTTTGGCTCCGTATTGCTCCATAGGAATTGCATGGAAGAGCAGAGCTGGAGCCATTCCCAGTGGGAAGCAGGGTGAGAGCAAGGAGGGAGCTTTGCTGTCGAGAAACCCAGGCTGGCTCAGCAGACAAGAAACCCGTTTCCTGCCTGATTGCAAGTGTGTGAAGGGAAACAGGGCTCTGGGCAAACAAAGCCCAGCTCCATGCAGGCAGCAGCGAGAGCCTTGGGAGCACCCAATCCCCATCTAAACCCCTCAGTTACAGAACACAGAAAGGGGAAAATAAAGCAAGAAGCCCTTTTTCCATGGTTTTTCCATGGTTATCAAACTGGATGGGTCACAATCTTCGTCTGTCACCCCCCAAATGCCACGTTTCAGGTTACTTCCACCCCATGTACCTGCAAGGATTGTCTCTGAAGAGTGTTATTCCTATGGGCTCTGGGGACATTGAGCTCTCAGAGCCAGCCTTTCATCTGCAGAGCTTGGGAATGGACTGCAAAGAAAGCAAGTGTCACTTCCTTCCCCATCCCACCCCTCCATGTGCTGATGAGGAAGTTATAACCCCAGGGAAGTAATGGGAGCACCCAGTGCAAAGGGAATGCAGCTCCCAATAGGAGAGCCCAAGTCCCTGCAGTGCTCTGACCTCCAGGATGCATCCTTGCATCCAACTCAGGAAGCAGCTTTTCATGGCTGGGTATCAAAGCTCCTCCCAGTTTTGGCTTCTCCACCTCGTCTCCCTGCAGAACCAGTTTCAGCACGGAGGTTTGGGTGCTTTCATTAACCAACACATGGATATTTGCCCTGAATCCAGCACTGCTGCTCCATGCTTCTCCAACCACCATTGGATGGATCTCATGGATCTGCTCACCATGAGCAAATATCCCAGCAGTAATCCCGGATTTCTAGCTTCAGTTTCCTAACTCCCCCATGGCTGTTCCCTCTAAGCCCAGAATTCCAGCTCTGCCAGGGAACCTCAGGACACTGAGAGCTGGTTTATCTCTCCCATAATCTCAATTCACCCTGGAAATACCTATTGGAAGCTTTCCTGCTATAGGTGCCCAGACTCCACAACCCCTGCCCACACCTTCCCCTAACATCCCTAACAAAGGCTAAGGAAAGCTCTATTAAATGTAAATGCAATCCTATACCCTCAGCACTCCTGTTCCTGTTATCTTTGCTATCCCAATGATTATTTTCCAGCAATCACACCATGCTGCTGCATCGATCTCTTGATTTATGCAGAACCTCATCCCTATTCCACCTATTCTATGGATTACTTGTAGCCTGATGCTCAGTCGCATCCCAACTGGAAACCCATGGTGCCAAAAGACCTCTGAGCACATCAGTCCTTCGTTAAACACTGCACAAAAGCCTTTAGACTTCAGAGGAGGAGAAGGGCATCAGGAGCAGAGACATACATATATTCCATAGATATAGATATAATGTGACCATAGATATATATATATCTATATAGATATATAGATATATCCATAGATGTAATGTGACCACCTCAAACAGAGTGATGTGAATGCAAGCATCACCTCCACAACTTTCTTCTTTGGCAGATACAGCCTTTTATTCCCTATTTTAAACAGCAGCAGCAGGGAGAGGGGCTTTCCTGAGGCTGCACAACCCATCATGCTGTACCCAACTGCTTCCCAAGCCATGGGATGGAGAGAGCAAGAGGAAGGCTTCACCACCAGCTCTCTGTACACAGGGAGCATGTGGAGTGTGCTCAGGGAAGGAGCTGCAGCCCAGGTACCTTTGTAACCCCCTTCACACTGAGCATCTCCCTCAATGGAGTGGGTTCACTCACCACGTAACAGCGTGTGGTGGCTGAGATCATTGATTCAGGTCACTCCTCAAAGCCAAGCCTTGCAGTGTTGTGCTGGATGCTGCAGTGATGGCAGTTTTGGAGATGTGATTTGTCTACCCCTACAAAATCAACTTGGAATCATAGAATGGTTTGGGTTGGAAAGGACCTTAAGATCATCCAGTTCCAACCCCCCTGCCATGGGCAGGGACACCTCACACTAAACCATGGCACCCAAGGCTTCATCCAACCTGGCCTTGAACACTGCCAGGGATGGAGCATTCACAACCTCCCTGGGCAACCCATTCCAGTGCCTCAGCACCCTCACAGTAAAGAATTTCTTCCTTATATCCAGTCTAAACCTCTGCTGTTTAAGTTTGAACCCATCACCCCTTGTCCTATCACTACAGTCCCTAATGAACGGTCCCTCCCCACCATCCCTGTAGCCCCCTTCAGACACTGGAAGCTGCTCTGAGGTCTCCACGCAGCTTCTCTTCTCCAGGCTGAACAGCCCCAACTTTCTCAGCCTGTCTCCATACAGGAGCTGCTCCAGCCCCTGAGCATCCTCGTGGCCTCCTCTGGACTTGCTCCAACAGTTCCATGTCCCTCTTATGCTGAGGACACAGCTATAATGTTATAATATCCCATGTGCAGAAGTGACCTGGGTGAAGGCTGCATTAACCAGCCCCACTGAAGGCAGAAAACCTTCATTGTCACCCTTCCCTGGGCTCACATCACTGCTGCCCATCGCGTGTCCTGCTGAGCTCCTCCACCCCAGCTCTCTCCACAAGCCTTCCAAAAGGATCTCATTGCAACAAACAGCAAGGCAAAGAGCAAGAATGACTTCAAAATCCAAATAGAGCTCTTTTTCCTGCCCCCTTTCTTCTTTTGGCCATGTCATTGTGAATAACAGACATATCTGTGGTTGGGAGAGGAGGCAATAAATTAAAGCAAAAGTCACAAATGACACCAAAAAAAGATCCTGGAGTCATTCAAGGCACAACCCCATGATGGCTGCGGCCCCAGGGGATGCTCCTCACTCTTGTGAAGGGTTTGGAGGCCTCAACTGAGGAAGTCCAACCCCAAAAGCGCTCTCTGAAGTTGGGTTTTGCTTTGCTTCTAAAATCAAGCCAAGCCTCTTGGTGCTTCCTGAGCCTCTGCTGTGGTGGCCGCAAATGGGCTTGAGCAAAGAGGGTTTTTATTGTGAGCTGAGTGCTGATGTTGGATCCTGGTAATGTGGTTGTGTGTGTTTCCTCTGTAGGCACCCGGGGACACTGTAGAGTCTGGACAAAGAAACTGGCACTTAAAGCCTTTGTAACCTGAAATTGGTGCAAAAAGATGGATTTCAACACGTTTGGAAGCTGAGGATCACCAGCATTGGAACTTCCCTATGGTAAGGGCAGTTCTGTGAGATCCAGCAGCAGCAGCAGGACCTGATCCTGGGGCTGCAGGAGTTCTCCTCCCCTTCAACCCCTTCAGCCACAACTCAGGATACTGGGGTGCCCATCTGCATAACACTGGTGAGTCCTCAGCACCCTCCCAGGGAACAGCTTCTGCCTAAGAGCTCAGCTCAGTCTCCCCTCTCTTGGGCAGGTTCCAGCCATTCCCCTTGGCCTGTCCCTCCAGGCCCTTGTCCCAAGCCCCTCTCCAGCTTTCCTGCAGCCCCTTTAGGCACTGGAGCTGCTCTGGGCTCTCCCCTTCAGGAGCCTTCTCTTGTCCAGGCTGCCCCAGCCCAGCTCTCTCAGCCTGGCTCCAGAGCAGAGCTGCTCCAGCCCTTGCAGCAGCTCCATGGCCTCCTCTGGCCTCTCTCCAGCAGCTCCAGGTCCCTCTTGTGCTGCTGCCCCAGAGCTGGAGCAGGGCTGCAGGGGGGGTCTCCCCAGAGCACAGCAGAGGGGCAGGATCCCCTCCCTGAGCTGCTGCTCATGCTCTGGGGGTGCAGTCCCACACATGGGGGGGTTCTGCAATCACAGCCATTGTGTCAGAACAAGGACACAGCCACAGCTCCTCTCCCTCAGCTGGAAAAAGTCTATGGAGACAGACACTGCTCAAGCACCAGGTTTGGTTTCAGAGCTACCCCATCCATTAAGCCCCTCACGACTTTCCAAGGTGCTATCAGGAGGAGGAAACACCAGAGATGAGAAGCAGATGATCTTTAAGGTCCCTTCCAACCTAACCCATACCATGAATGAAGCACACAGGGTGATCTCAGCCGGCTGAGGCTGCGCTGCAGCCATCCCCTTAGCCGCAGATGTGACAGCAGCACAATAGCATGAATGATTTCTGCTGCTCCCTCCCTGCTGAAGGACAGCATTCAGGCTCTAAATTAGGAACACCAACAGCATTACCATTACCATTAACCTCAGCCCCTCCCTAATTGCACTGCAGCAAAGCAGACGTAACAATCACAAAGATAACATTGTGTGTCAGAAATATCACACACAGGAATCCAGCACTTGCTGCATTGGTTTCCTGACCTGGGAATGCTGCTATAATTGCAGTGGGTTGTGTTCACGGAGGATTCCGATGTGGAAGTTGGTTGCCAACAGCTCTTGTTTGCTGTAATTTCCCATCAGGGGCTTAACACACTTTGGGTTCCCAATCAACAGGGTGTCAATGCGCTGCTCCGAGTGCTGCGCAGCAGGAATTGCACTATCTTGGTGGGAACATATGAAGAGCATCCCCAGGATAGAAAAGCTCCATGTGGAGAACCCAATAATTAGAGCAGAATTTGCATGTTTGGGGATTTTTCGATGCACATTTCACAGCTAAGGGCATCTAAATTAAAACTCTCTTTGCTTTTGGACGCCCTCCATACAAGTAAACAGCAGAAGAGCACATCCCAGATTGGTTTGTGTTGGAAGGGAGCTTAAATCCCATCCAGCTCCAACCCCTGCCACGGGCAGGGACCCCTTCCACTGGAGCAGCTGCTCCAAGCCCCTGTGTCCAACCTGGCCTTGAACACTGCCAGGGATGGGGCAGCCACAGCTTCTCTGGGCACCCTGTGCCAGCGCCTCAGCACCCTCCCAGGGAACAGCTTCTGCGTAAGAGCTCAGCTCAGTCTCCCCTCTCTTGGGCAGGTTCAAGCCATTCCCCTTGGCCTGTCCCTACAGGCCCTTGTCCCAAGACCCTCTCCAGCTTTCCTGCAGCCCCTTTAGGCACTGGAGCTGCTCTGGGCTCTCCCCTTGAGGAGCCTTCTCTTGTCCAGGCTGCCCCAGCCCAGCTCTCTCAGCTGGCTCCAGAGCAGAGCTGCTCCAGCCCTCACAACAGCTCCATGGCCTCCTCTGGGCTCACTCCAGCAGCTCCACATCCCTCTTGTTCTGGAGGACACCAATTCCTCCTCCTTCCTTACCTACGTCTGTTACACATTATATAGAGGATGTAATTTTGGGGCTGTTTCCCTGAAACCATCAAGTTGAACTTTCCCTCCTGCTGCTCACTGACTATTGGTGCTGGTTCTTTGCCAAGGACCCTGCAAGGCTCATCCCAAGAGGAATATCAGCCTCCCACGGGGGTTTGAAGGGTGAAGCTCAACAGCAGCCATCCTCTAACAGCACCAAAGGAGAACTCACTCCCTCGTTAGGACGCTGAGCTACATTAGTTCTGCTGCTTGGGGAGCGAAAGCCTTAAAGCGGGGCTGAATCTTCCATTTCTCACTTTGCAATGTGATGAGTTAGATACTGCAGGCATTGAGACAGCGTTCTAGATGGGTGAGGAGCTGCTGGTCACTCTGCTAATGCCTGTGAAAGAGGCAGCATGTGCCTCTGAGAGAGCAGAGGTGAAATCACCCAGCAGTACAATAGGGTTAATGCAGCACAAAGGGTGAAACAAGCATCCTGTATCGCCCGTGAGGCTTTGATAGCACCATGAGCTCGACCGAGGTGTCGTCATCACGCTGCGAATCAAACACGGGTGGATCTAAGAAGTGAATTCACACTGCAGAGCTCCCATTGAGCCTGGGCAGTGTTACGAGCTCTCTGCTCTGTCTCTCTGCTGCTCGGTTTTCACACAACTTGAAAGATTTGAAGGCTTTGAAGCCACTCAGACGTGGCTGAAATGTGCTCCGTGGTTCAAAGGATGGGATGGAGGGGGGATGAATGCAGCTGAGCTGAGAGGGGAGACTGAGCTGAGCTCTTAGGCAGGAGCTCTTCCCTGGGAGGGTGCTGAGGCGCTGGCACAGGGTGCCCAGAGAAGCTGTGGCTGCCCCATCCCTGGCAGTGCTCAAGGCCAGGTTGGACACAGGGGCTTGGAGCAGCTGCTCCAGTGGAAGGGGTCCCTGCCCGTGGAAGGGGTTTGGGACTGGGTGAGCTTTAAGCTCCCTTCCAACCCAAACCATGCCATGATTCCATGATTCTTCTGAAGGCCCTTTGGAAAAGCCCATTAAGTTCAAAGCCAGGATAGCAACCCCATTGCCCCACATACAGAACATAGGTTCTGGTGAGTATGAAACGAAGGGGAAAGTATGTGGGTGAGAGAACAACGCAATCCAGTCACATCTCAAAATGCCTTTTCTTGTTGGTTTTTCATCTAAACCCAAATCTTACAGTGAAGCCAAACTTGTGCAGTTTAAAGAGCAAGTGTGGGCTTCTCCAGGGAGGCATCCATAGAGCCAAGTGACATAAAGACCTTGCAATAGAAGATAACTGTTTTGGTGGTGACATCCATGCCATCCACAGCCCAAAAGCTGTCATTGGCCACTGGCAGTAATAGGAGACAGTCACAAGGGAGCCACTAACAACCACAGCACCCAAAGCTTCCCAACCTCAGCCCGAAATTGCACTGGGAGGCCTCAGAAATCCCACAACATTCCAAGCAATCTCCCATTGCCTTGGAAGCACAATTAACTTCAGTTGTCTTCTGATTTTATCTCTGTTTTCTCAGGTTCTGGGCTATTTGGGATAGCATTCCATGCCCCTACATGTGGGTATGCACCCCAGTGCCTGCAGGTGCTTGTCTCGAGATACCCACTTCCCAGTGTATCTGCTTTTCTCCTTAGAAAACAAACCTTAGGGAAGAAGCCCAACCTTTGGGAAGGCTCCTTTGGGAAATTCTTGTCCTTTAGAGTCACTGATGAAAAGGTTTCTGCTCCTCCTGCACCTTGCTGATAGGGATGCGCTCAAAGCAAGGGAGCATTCAAGCTCAGCCTGGCTCTGCTAAGCTCAGCTCTCCACTTCCCAAGTGTTCTCTAAGTGCTCTCACAGGGATTTCAACACAAGATGCTGACCTGGCCCTTGCAGTAATGAAGAGATTTTCCTTCCTTCTTCACCTAAATTCCAAAGTTTCCTGGCAAATAAAAGGATATGATTCAGAGAAAGCAATGGGAAACCTGTACTGCATCCCTGGCAGTGCTCAAGGCCAGGTTGGACACAGGGGCTTGAAGCAAGCTGCTCTAGTGGAAGGTGGCCCTGCCCATGGCAAGGGGCTGGAGCTGGATGAACTTTAAGGTCCTTTCCAAGCCAGCCCAGGCTGGGATTGTGTGATCCTGGCAGGTATCTGAACACATTCCTCAGTCTCTTGCTTCTCCAAAAGGACTCTTCTCAAACAAGCACAAACCAAGTCTGGGCTATTAACATTGATGGTGTGCATCACAGGGAAATGTGTTCATTTCCCCTCTATCTCTGACTTCAGTCTCACTGAACTTAACCCTTTCCAGCTATGGAGAAAGCACAGCCCAAAGACAAAGGGCAGTTGGCCACTTCTCAGTATGTTGTTGTGCTTAATTCAGGTGCTGATCCCAATAGGAGTCTCCCCCAAATCAAGAAGTGAGCCAAGCAGCCTAAAACATAATGCCAAATTCATTCAAAACACACATCCCTAAGTACCACACCATTCCCAAGGGAAGCATTTAGTCACCCATAAGAGTTAACGCCTGACTTCAGTTTGGCACAAGAGGCATCACACCATGTCTGCAAAGAGCTCAAAGATGCTTTATATGAAACCATGAACTGGTGTAGCTGGCAGTGTCAGCAGGACCCTATGGGCAGGCTTTAGGGAAGTACCAAAGCACATATGGAAACTTCATCTCCAGAATCCAGGGGGAATCTGTGAAAGCCACAGCCGAAAGAGAGCCTGAAGAGAAGACCTTGCTCATAAGCATCACCAGGATTCACAGGCACATCTTGATCCCTGCACCAAACCTGTTTTGGTTGGAAGGTGTCCTTTGAAACAGTGAACAAGCAGTGTTACAGTGGGATTTTTATCTGTTTTCTTAGAGCATTCCTCAAACTTTTCCTCACAGGAAGAGTTTTGACCAGAGCAACTGCCTACAAACTCCCGCTGGATGTTGGGTTTTAATGGTGTAAGCAACCTTCTTTCTTACTGCATAACCTTCTTTTTACTCCATAACCTTCCTTTTTACTCCATAACCTTCCTTCTTACTCCATAAACTTCGTTCTTATCCATAACCTTCTTCATACTCCATAAACTTCCTTTTTACTCCATAACCTTCCTTCTTACTCCATAACCTTCCTTCTTACTCCATAACCTTCTTCTTACTCCATAACCTTCCTTCTTACTCCATGGCCTTCCTTTCTTCAACAAGACTCTGTGTTTCTCCTTTCTTCCTTCTCAATAAACCACTCATGCCAGAATTATGTGCCCATCCATGCCAAGGTAACAGCAGAGATCCATGTACTTCAGCCTAACACGGGTTTGTATAACCAAGGTAAAAAAGCCATATAGAAAAGCCCTTTTCAGACCAGCACAGACATTGATGCCCAACCCTGCACAGCTCAGACCAGAGTTCCAAAAATGAAAGGAAATTAAGAGAAAATACTGGATTCACACAAGTTTGCATCAACCTAAGAAGACCATACTCCTAAAGATCACCCTATTCATACACCTAAAGATCATCATGGATGCTCACTGTAGATATGGTAAGACTAAGAGAAGCGAATCCATCCACCAGCACCTCCAAAGGCTGCTCTTCTCCTGCACAGCTTAGGCAGTACCAGCTTCACAGCCTAAACCAGCCCATTGAAGTTTGTACTGTACCTTAGCAGGGACCTTCATTCAACTCTTCACCTCCTCGATGCGACGGTCAAAGCTTTCTCCGATGCAAACCAAAGCAGGACACCAATGGGGAGGACACAATCAATCCTTAGTAAGGCTGATGATTATTCCCTGTGAGAGAGGAACACCCAGTTAATGGCACTTCCAAGACAAACCAGTCGTTTCACATCATCAGCCGGATGAAGCAAACAGGCTTTTTACTGCCCCAACTGCTTGAGTTTTGGGATGGATCCCTGGGATTGTCCCATATAGAATCATAGAAGAGTTATGGTTGGAAAGCACCTTAAGATCATCCAGTTTCAACCCCCCTGCCATGGGCAGGGACACCTCACACTAAACCATGGCACCCAAGGCTTCATCCAACCTGGCCTTGAGCACTGCCAGGGATGGAGCATTCACAACCTCCCTGGGCAACCCATTCCAGTACTGACAATGTCCCAGCCCCAAATGTAGTCTCTGCATGAAATTAGTTTATCCCAGTATTACAAGCACAACTGGAGGTACAACAGCTTGCAGAAGGCATGGAGGTGGTCAAGAAGAAGACTGAAGACCATAGTTTGGGCCATTTAGGGACTAACCCAAGGCTACTCAGCCTGATGATACAGCAGGAGCCTAATGAGCAACAAAACTTGGACTTAAACTGTGCTGTTCTGCAGAGGACAAAGAGGAGCATAAATCACTTGGCCTGAAGCTGGAAAGATCATAGAATCATGAAATGGTTTGAGTTGGAAAGGACCTTAGAGTTCATCCAGCTCCAACCCATTGCCACAGGCAGGGCCACCTTCCACTAGAGCAGGCAGCAGGGAGTCCTCTTTATTCAAGCACAATTTGTTGTCCTAATTCCTTCCTGTTGAAGTAACTTCGTTTTGCATGGAATAATTAGGACTAATTTGGAGCTGGGATGGTAAAGAAGAGTTCTCTGACTTCAGAAGAGAAGAGCAGAACCTTTGCTGTGTGAGTCAGGCTGTGCTGTGCCACCCCTCCTCTAGAGCAAAGCTAGAAGCCATACATGACACCAAACATGCAGGGAGCAGGAGAACACAGAATCCCAGAGTGGTTTGGGTTGGAAGGGACCTCAAAGCTCATCCACTTCCAACAGAAAATAACTGAGAAACTGAACAGATAGATGTGAATAGTTGCAAAAACAACCAGGTCCCATTCAGCCGGTTGCCAAGGGAATAATTCACTTGTCTCTCCCCCAGCTTGATGAAATAGATATTGTTTTCCTCGCCTCCTTGCTAACATCCCCACTGCTCAAGCAGAGCCACCCATCTGCTCCTGTAGATGGTCTGATACATGCCTAATTCCACCTCGGAGCCATTGCCATGAGCAGAGTGTAGCTTTGAAGCACCTTGCTCTGTGTCAGGCCTCCAGAAGGGTTTGAGTGGTGAAAAGGTTTGTCCCCTTTTTCCACTGATGCTGCCTGTCCTGCTCCTGTCCCTGCCTCCTCTAGAGAAGGGAAATAAGGCCGGGTTTAAGGCAGGGGGGTAGATTTGGATGTGATGGCACAGGGTGCCCAGAGAAGCTGTGGCTGCCCCATCCCTGGCAGTGCTCAAGGCCAGGTTGGACACAGGGGCTTGGAGCAGCTGCTCCAGTGGAAGGGGTCCCTGCCTGTGACAGGGGTTGGGACTGGATGAGGTTTAATCCATCAGTGATTCCATGTCCCATAATGGGACAATCAGTGTATTCCTCTGAAGAGAAAGGAGATGCACTCTGCAGCCACAAGGAACAGGCAGCATCTCCTCCCTGCACACCCACTCCACCGCTTTGCATTCCCTACCAAAGAATCCCTGCTTCCTCGCGGCAATGAGGATTCCCAATCCTGCTCTGTAGCCGAACAGGCTCTCTCTAATTATCCCTCATCCTGATGACACCTCAATGTAGGAACAGGGACTCAAAAGGAGGGAGTGTGAAAACAACCCTGTCTCCTTCCTCCATTCACACCGTGGGTCCCAAGCGCATGAGGACACGCTCCTACCGGAGCCATTCCCACACATCCATCCCACGCAGTGGTTTGTAAGGAATCATTCCAAATGAGCACATAGCAGGAGTAACTTTGGGACTGCGAGGAGCAGCGGTGTGATTGGAAGGACTGCTCATGTCTAGAGTTGTATTGGAAGTAGCTTCCATGCAAGTAAAACACATATCCCCCCACTTTTCCAGGCAAAAGGCAGACTCCACAGTGATTTACATGCTCTGCAATCCCATTGACTTCAGAGGGATTGCCTGTGGTGGGAAGCACCAAGCTGTGGCCTCCCAGCAATGAGTAAATCCCTTCAGATTCCTCCTTTCATGATGATCCCATAGGATGCAGCAGAGCCAAAGCTCAGCCCCGCGGTGTTGCTGCCCCTCTCCCCATGGAGGCTGGGGAAGGAGGGGGAAGGGAAATACAGGTCTGGTGATGGGAATACCGACGAGGGAAAACTGAGGCAGGAACCCTCCTTCAACCTAATCACATCCAGATCCAAGAGCCGCTCTGATCCCAGGGCACGCAGGGGCACATTAACTCCTAATTCTGGCCCTAATCTTTTCTCCTTGTTTAAATGCTCCCACTTCCTAAGATTCCAGACTTTCCTCGGGATAAGGAGGAGCTCCACTCATGTGCCCCTTCTCTCCAAGGCATCCAGGCTTTTCATGAAGGATATGACCTGCTTTTCCATTGCCGATCCCAAAGCAAAAGGCAACTGCTGACCCCACTCCTCACTTGACTCACAGCTGCAGTTACAGGGCTAGCACCACGCTGGCAGAGAGGCTAATAAATGTTTAATGGCCCAGTAAACATCAAGGGCTTTATCTACAGCCCATTGCAAAGCCTGATCAAATAGAATAATCCTTTGCAAGGCTGTCTGCTGCTTCCCTGGCCTCCAGCGGGATGGGAGGAGAGGGAACAGCTCTATATGCAGGCAGGAGAGGGAAACAGCCATAGGGAAAGAAGGGATAGCTATAGGGATACGGATGTTTTCCCTGCTTCTATATCTTCTAGAGCCTCATACGTCCAAGATGATATTTGAAATGAGTCATTTTGACACATTAAAGCTAAGCAGTTATGGTTTTATTCTGTTACACATCACTGTAACAAGCTTCCCTAAAGACCTGATGCTAACTCTCAGTCCAGTGATGGTTTGATAAACTCTCATGAACAAGAGATAAAGCACGCACCAGAAAAAGCCATGGGGCTGCAGGAAAGCTGGAGAGGAGCTTGGGACAAGGGCCTGGAGGGACAGGCCAAGGGGAATGGCTTGAACCTGCCCAAGAGAGGGGAGACTGAGCTGAGCTCTTAGGCAGAAGCTGTTCCCTGGGAGGGTGCTGAGGCGCTGGCACAGGGTGCCCAGAGAAGCTGTGGCTGCCCCATCCCTGGCAGTGCTCAAGGCCAGGTTGGACACAGGGGCTTGGAGCAGCTGCTCCAGTGGAAGGGGTCCCTGCCCATGGCAGGGGTTGGAGCTGGAGGAGCTTTAAGGTCTTTTCCAACCCAAACCATTCCATGAAAATCAACCTTGGTACTGCTGAGGTCTTCTGCTATATCCAAGGCCACCTGACTGCACCTCCACCAGCTCTGGGCTCGGGCAATGGGAGCACCCTGCTTCCCAGTCCAACCTGGTCGGACCAGAGGTTCCTCTCACTCTGCTCCATGCAGAAGCCTTAGGGTCAGGGCAGGATTCTGAATACAGAGGCTCAAAGCCAAATGAAAGCAGCTGGAGGCTGAGCCAGCCGGGGCTCACCCCTGCTCCACACACCAGCCCCATCCCTCCCTCCATGGGACATTCCCATCCAGTATGGCCAGGGACTCCTGCAGAGGATGCTTGAAACCCCATGGAGCAGCCAAACCCCATCAGATGAAGCAGTGAGAGCTCAATGTAAACCCACCTGAGTGAACCCTGGTGCTGATGCTGCTGGGGTGAGCCCAGACCTGGTGAGAGCAGAGATCCATGCCCAAAACCCTTCCTGCCTCTGCATGAGCCCTGTCTGCTTTGGGGTTTGTGGCAGATAGGTTATTGCTGCTAATGCAAAGGGATGCGTTCCTTCCCCCTCCTCTCTGACAGATAAAGCACTACAAACACCATTCAAACAGGCAGCATTCCCAGATGGCATCAAGAATTAGAATGGTTTATTTGTGGCTTTAGTGACTTTGAATAAGGAAAAACAGATAAAGGAAGAAGTGCATGTGAATTAGGGCTCCCTTCTCTTCCTTTTGCAGCTCATGCCTCAAATAGCAGCAGGGAAAGAGCATTTTGCAGGGCTCTGGAAAGCCACACGTGGAGAAAAAGAAGCCATTTAGCCAAGGGGGAGAAGAAGGACAAGGAGAGTCATGTAAGTCTGCTCCGAGGAGACATCTGGGAAGGTGAGAGGAGGAAGCAAGAGAGAGAAAACACTTCCATACGGATAGAAATGACTCCACAGCAGCAAGAGAAGCATTATTAAACTATTGTATAGTTATACAGCACACACCAAACAAGTGTGATCACACACAGTGCTCAGTGCACTCACAGCCCTACATCAGTTCAGCCCATCCCTGCAGCTCCTGAGGATGCAGGGATGCATCCCATGGCAGAATCCCAGAGTGGCTGATGTTGGAAGGGAGCTCTGAGGACCATCAGACAGGGTCACCCAGAGCCTGGCTCCATCCTCTGTGCACCCTCCCTTCAGGTACCTGCAGGCATTGATGGGACCCCCATGAGCAGCCCCAGCTCCCTCAGCCTTTCCCCACAGCAGGGATGCTGCAGCCCCTGAACCATCTCTGTGCCCTTCACTGGGCTCTCTCCAGTCTGTCCATGGGGATCCCAGAGCTGGACACAGTGCTCCAGGAAGGATGCCCTTCCTCCATCTGCTGCCAATGCTCTCTGCAGGACACCACTGATCCCCTTTGCCACAAGGACACGTTGCTGGCTCATGGTCAGCTCAGTGTCCACCAGGATCCTCACATCCTTCCCTGGGTGTCACCACGCTCTGGGCCCCATCATTCAGGCAGTTTTCAACCCACCTCACTCTGCTCACCCCATCCATCCATCACCAGCTTCTCTATGAGGATCTTCCAGGTCTTATGGGTCAGGGTCTAAAGCCCTGCTAAAGTGCAGGTAGACGATATCTACCATTCTCCTCCCATCTACCACACCAATTGCTTGGAAGTTCCTCAAGTTGGTCAAGCAGGGTTTCCCTTTGGAAAACCCATGCGGACCACTCCTGATGATTTTCCCATCCAGCGCTGGACATGGTTTCCAGGCTGAACTGTTCCATCTCTTACCTGTACATAACAGTTCTGGCTCAGAAAACCTGGGAATCTCACATTTATCTATTCAGTGGTCTTGAGGGAAACAGCTTCATTATTGCAGTGATAGAGACTGCAGGGAAACTGGGCCCTGGGGAGGCTGCACCTTGAATCCTGTGCTCAGTTCTGGGCCCCTCACTCCAAGAGAGACCTTGAGGGGCTGGAGCAGGGCCAGAGAAGGGAATGGAGCTGGTGCAGGGCCTGGAGCACAAGAGATGGGGAACGGCTGAGGGACCTGGGGGGTTCAGATGGAGAAGAGAAGGCTCAGGGGGGACCTGATGGCTCCCTCCAAGTGCCTGAGAGGAGGATGGAGCCAGGAGGGGCTGGGCTCTGCTCCCAAGGAACAAGGGATGGGACAAGAGGAACCGGCCTCAAGCTGCACCAGGGCAGGTTTAGATGGAGCTGAGGAACAATTCCTGCCCCACAGGGTGCTCAGGCATTGGAACAGGCTGCCCAGGGCAGGGCTGCAGGCACCGGCCCTGCAAGTGTTCACACAGCGTGGAGACGAGGCCTCAGTGCCATGGGTTAGTGCTGGCCTTGGCAGGGCTGGGAATGGTTGGACTGGATGAGCTGAAAGGGCTTTTCCAGGTGACTCTATGGTTCTGTGAAACAGCAGATACAGGACAGAAAAACACTCATAGGACACTGTGAAATCTGGTATCACACAGGGAAGCTCATCACCAGAGAGCTGAGTTTAGATGATCAGGCACGGAGAGCATCACTTGTATGGATGACAAACAGACACAGACTCTAGCACTGAAACCTAAACTTAGTGCAAGAAACTGTCATTTACTTCCAGCCCAAATGGATGACAAATGCACAGAGAAGCCAGTGGCAACATTAACTCCTGGAGCCCAGCGTGTCCCAGGAGATCAGATCAAACCCTTCCTGCTCCTTCCATCCACTGTGCCCAGACCAGGCACCCGATGGCCTCTTCGATTGCTTCCATCACCACAACAATGATGCTCAGTTTTAGCATCTTCCTTTTGGCAGAGACTCTCCTAAAAGCCTGATGAAGAACAAGTAAATGCAAGAATTGAGGGGTAAAGGTGCCAACGATGCTTGATGTCTGCTTCTCCTTCAGGGGGATGGAAGGTTAAGTGCTCAGCATCAGGCTCCTCAGAAAGCCTACAAAGGGAGACTCCCTCAGAGATCCAAAAAGCCTTTATCTCACTAGAAACCACCTAGAACTTGCCACAGGAAAGGGTGAATCCTGTGGAACCAGTGACACGGAGCCATGGATTCAGCTCCCACTTGGGCTCAGCTTCAGACCTACTTCCCACCTACCAGGGTGAGCAGCCCCGGCAGCCTGTGGTCTCCTCTGTCCTTCCCTGCTGATGCTCCAACATTGAACAGCCCAATACACAAGTCACAACCCCAGGGAGGGCACAGTGTAGGGATAGATGGACTGGTTTAGGAGGGAAGTCCTGGCCATGATGCTCTTTCTCAGGACTTGGTATGTGTTTTATGTTAGATACTCACGGGAGTGAGGAATCCATGAGCACCCACAATGCACACGCTGCTGAGAAGGGGACTGGGACACAATTCCTTCCCTATCACATCCCACCAGTAAGTTGTGTGGTCTCCTGTATGGGTCTGCAAGGAGGGACACAGCACCTGTGCTTCAAACAAGAGAGCACTGCAGGTTTCACCCCAATGATCGAAGGAATGGATACCTAACACTTGGCCAGAAGCATCTCAAGGAGCTGCCAGTGTGGGCTGCCCAAGGAGCCCAGTGTGCTGGGATCTCAGTTCTGATCCTATACACAGGTAGGTATCTAAAAACATAGGTCTTCAAAAATTGGCTCTTACTCAAAAGGACAAGGGCTGCACAGCAGTGACATTCATCATAGAATCCCAGAGTGTTGGACCACATATGATCCATAACCCTGAGGTTGGTTTTTCCCTTCCCTAGCACAGGAATGCTTCCTTTCAGGAGCAATCAGCCTGCAAAACTGTGGTTTACTATCATCAGAGCTGGATGCAAGTGAAGGAGGAAGCACAGGTCTCAGAGATGCTTCACCCTCAGCTGGAAACAAACCAGCAGGGACCTCAGGCTGCACATACCTGTGCCCAAAGCTCTCTGAGATCAGGGTGATGCAGAACATTCAATGGCTCCAGTGGTCCTCTCACCATGTGCATCTCCTGTAAGGAATCCTGAAGGTTTAGCTGGGATTTAAGCTCTGCTGATGCTCAGCATCACTTATCACACCAGCAGTGAAGGGCCAGAGGTAGATGTGCAGCTTTAGAAAGAGGATGCAGCAGCAGGAAATATCCCTGCACCGAGGGACCAAATGAACTTGCTGATGTAAGGCACCAGCATCCCATTAATGAGGCAGATGCTGTGCATGCACAAAGCCATGCCTGGGAGAAGGACTTCAAGGGGAACATGTGCTGTGTATGCACAAAAGAAGAGCCTGGACACGGTCATCATCTTGTCCTGCTGGAAGGGAAGGGATCTGTGCAATATCTGAGTGAGCTGACAAACCTTCACTGGCAAACAGCCATCTCCCCTCAGTTCCACAGGTCTGGCTCTTTCAGTGAGTGCTTTCCATGGAAGAGCATTGGACATGAAGCAAATCCAAACCAAAGCTGAGGAGCAGCACTTGGGGTGCTGGGTGAGGAGCAGCTCCCCATGACCCAGCTTCAGTGAGCGCTTGAGCCCAGAACCCCCCCATGTGCTGGGCTGCACCCCCAGAGCGTGAGCAGCAGCTCAGGGAGGGGATCCTGCCCCTCTGCTGTGCTCTGGGGAGACCCCCCCTGCAGCCCTGCTCCAGCTCTGGGGCAGCAGCACAAGAGGGACCTGGAGCTGCTGGAGAGAGGCCAGAGGAGGCCATGGAGCTGCTGCGAGGGCTGGAGCAGCTCTGCTCTGGAGCCAGGCTGAGAGAGCTGGGCTGGGGCAGCCTGGACAAGAGAAGACTCCTCAAGGGGAGACCCCAGAGCAGCTCCCTGTAAGCACTGGGAGATGCTTTAGGTTATCCCTGTCACCTTCTCTTCTCCAGGCTGAACAAGCCCAGCTCTCCTCAGAGATCCCATCTTCTCCCAGAACACTTCCCCATCTCCAGCATGGATTGCTTTTGCTCAGGGATCTTCCTCCCATGACTTTATCCAGTCACCTTTTCGATCCAGCATCTTTTATCCAGCAGCAACAGAGCTTAACACGTGGGGTGGAGGTGTTGGCAAACACCACCAGCACACAGGTTGGGAATGTGCCAGCAGGAGAGCACCATCACCTCCAAACCTTGTGATACCCACAGCTCACAAACAACCACCACGTCTTCACCCACAGCTTTTACAGCGTTAGTAAAGAGCACAACAAAGAGGCACTGCCTGAAAGGTTCCAGCTCCTCAGCAGCAGCTCTGCAGGGAAAGAAGCAGCAGAACTGGTTTGGAAAGAGAAGAGGAAAGAGAACACAGATGAGGCTGATAACGTGTCTTCGTTAATAAAGCATAAACCAGACAGGCTGGTTCAGGCTGTGTGTCCCATCTGCTCTGACCTCAGTCAGGAGCATCCCTGGCTCCACAAGTGCCACATAGATATTCCCATGTGCTGACAAGCCAGAGATGAGCCTTCAGCACCCAGCATATGAGATCCTCCGTGGCCTCATGTCCTTGTGCTCTTTTCTATAGGAAGAAGGGATGAACAACAAATAATGAAAGCCCAGTGTGTAAAACCTGGTCCTGAGGCACCAAAAGGACCAAACAACAGAGTCTGGTGAGAGGTTGAGAGAGCTGGGCTGGGGCAGCCTGGACAAGAGAAGGCTCCTCAAGGGGAGACCCCAGAGCAGCTCCAGTGCCCAAAGGGGCTGCAGGAAAGCTGGAGAGGGGCTTGGGACAAGGGCCTGTAGGGACAGGCCAAGGGGAATGGCTTGAACCTGCCCAAGAGAGGGGAGACTGAGCTGAGCTCTTAGGCAGAAGCTGTTCCCTGGGAGGGTGCTGAGGTGCTGGCACAGGGTGCCCAGAGAAGCTGTGGCTGCCCCATCCCTGGCAGTGCTCAAGGCCAGGTTGGACACAGGGGCTTGGAGCAGCTGCTCCAGTGGAAGGGGTGCCTGCCATGGCAGGGGTTGGAACCAGATGGGATTTAAGCCCCCTTCAACTCAAACCATCCTGTGATGCTCCATCACTTCATGCATGCTCATAGCAGCTGTTGGCAGCTGCAGCAGTGAGAATCAGATCAGGAGAAGACAGTCTATGCTACTCTTCATGCAGCACGAGAGAACAGGGATGGGACTGAATAAGCAATGCTCTGTTGGGAAAGTCCACACCACACCTATGATTACACACACAGGCACACATCAGGACAGCGTTCCAGCAGCCGAACGGGGAACACCAGTGCTTTATTAAAGGAGAACCTTGAGTAACTCGGATGCAAACAAGCTCCTGTCCACCTCTGGTGCCAAACCCCTTCCACTGTGTCTTGAGGACAAAGAGCTGCTTCCATCAGGCAGTGATGTGCAGTCAGGGGATGGAGTGGGGAGGATCTGCCACTGTAGAAGCATCCTTACCCCAACCCTTCAAGTTCCAACTGTGACTTCCCACAGTGCAAGGAACATAGAAACCCAGCCTGGATTGGAAGGGACCTCAAAGCTCCTCCAGCTCCAACCCCTGCCACAGGCAGGGACCCCTTCCACTGGAGCAGCTGCTCCAAGCCCCTGTGTTCAACCTGGCCTTGAGCACTGCCAGGGATGGGGCAGCCACAGCTTCTCTGGGCACCCTGTGCCAGCGCCTCAGCACCCTCCCAGGGAACAGCTTCCCTATATCCAACCCGGATCTGCCCTCCCTGAGCTGCTGCTCACGCTCTGGGGGTGCAGCCCAGCCCATGGGGGGGTCTGGGTTCAAGCTCACACTGAAGATCAGTGGGTCATGGGGACATGGGGAGATCCTTGTCCGACCGCTGTGTCTTGCTCCAGCCCAGTTCCCATCACCACATCCCTCAAAATGCAACAGCATTAAGCAATGGTAGGAGCTTCTGTGTGTAAATCCCTGTTGTTACACCGAGGATCATCACACATCACAACTGGAATGTGAAAGGAACAGCAAAGCAGTGATGGTGAAACCCACAGCACAGATCTGCTCTGCAGACTTCCCTCTCGGAGCTAAACACAGATACTCCATGTGGGTGGCTCCATCTTCATCCCAACAAGGTCAACCAACACAGGAAGCCTCTGCTGCACTGCAATAGCCAAGATCTCAGGCAAACTACTTAAAAGCAAGGACTTTTCCTCAGGAAATGGACAATCAGTTGCCAGTAGCATCCTGGAAGTCTTTCCTCTGACAAAGAACAGGCTACATAGGGATAGAGCCAACCAGGAACAAGGAACATGCACAAAAGGCAGAAGAGAAGTTGAAGTGGGACTTGCTGTGTTGGAATGGCACTGGGGGTGCAGGGGAGACTGGGGCAGCAGCCCATGCTCTGCAATAGGCACAGAAGCAAGTTTCCATGGCAGCATGCTCCTTTCAAGTCAGATGCATGAGATCATCTTATCCCCTGGAGTACGCCGGTTCCTAATGTTTTGCCCAGACCAATTTCACATGTCAGAAGCAATGACTGGGTTTGGGGTTATTTTAACTACTTTGAGCTCCCCTAGAGCCAATGGAGGGTGAGATTTGAGTCTGCTCTGCCTTTCCCATTACAACGGCAGGTCCTGCTGCAGCCTGATTACTGCATCTCCTGCCATGCAGGAGGCTGGAAGAGCAGTTTGCCTTGCAAATGCAGTTGGGAATATACAGGAGTCCTTCAGTGTACAGTGCTCATGTGCAGTGAGAGTTAAGGGAAGCAAAGGCAGTCTCAAGGGAAGAGCATCCCTCAGAGAAAGCCATTCCCACTGGCTTCAGACCACTCCAAAGTAGTCTTACTCCTCCTGCTTGCCATAGAATCATGGTTTGGGTTGGAAGGGAGCTTAAAGCTCATCCAGGTCCAAGCACTGCCATGGGCAGGGACCCCTTCCACTGGAGCAGCTGCTCCAAGCCCTTTCCAATGTGTCCTTTTTAATCCTTTAAAGAAGAAAACCCTTCCCTACCAGAAGATTTTAGATGCACGGGGCAGTTTGGGGATGGACAGTGTTGCCCTACCTGAATGCATGTAAAAGATCCCACAACTAGCAAGGTTTGACTCCTCTTCCCAGACATCCAGGCAGGCATCATCTTGGATTTAGCTCTTGGATAAGTGTAAGTGGAAACGAGCACTACAAGCTGGAAACATCTGGATATAGATGTTAAACAAGACAGAACTGTCAGGTCACATCTGGTTCCCACATTTTCACTCCTGCCTAACAAGAAGCAAGAGGCAGGCACTTGGGGACACTGATTGGAGCTGTTCCACAGTGGGATCCTCCAAGACAGGGTGAGTGCTTTCAGCCCCAGGTAAGCAAGCTGAGCTGCCTTCCCCCATTGGCAGATGTGGTCCCATACGTGCAGAAAGGAAGGAGCAAATACATAACCCCTCTAAAACACCACCTCCATCTCACACCAGCTCCCTTTTGTCACAGAACAACTCATCAGCTCTTCACACCTTCATTTCCTCTCAACACTGGAGCATCATTTGTGGTTCTCTGAGTAGAAAGTGCAAATAGTAAAGGGGAAATAGACACAGCTGCACTGAGGCTGAAGGGAGGTGACTGGACTAAAGCACTGGGCTCAGCTATAGCGTGCTCCTGGCTATCAAAGGGGATAAGGTTTAGCAGCTTGTTATTAATCCTGAGTCTTCTGCAGGATGTTTCCTGCAAGGAAAACACCAAAGTGCTGCTTTTTCAGCTGCTCATTACTGAAAGTGACTTGGATGAGCCCCAATTCCGAGGGAATAAATCCCTTTTGGATCAGGCAGTGGGTAAGTCGAGTGGGAAGCAGTCAGCATCGTTACACACATCAGAGCTGTTCTCCAAGCGAGACACTTCAGGCTTAAGAGTATAAAACCCAGTACTTTTCAATAGGGATGGAAGCTCCTTCTCTTTCCTAGGTCTCCCCTTTTCCATAGGGACAGCAGGCAGCCTTGTAGGACACAACAGGAATAACCCTGTTGCTCCCAGTGTGCAAGGCAGGCTTTGATCAATGGGAGCAGGATGGTGAGGGAAGGGAAGCTCATGGAAGAGAGCTCACAGAAGACAGGAATATTAAAGAGCTTCAGCTGAAGCCAGGAAAGCCTCAACAAACAGGGATCCTTGCACTTGAAGCTGTAAGGAAGAGCCCTGCCCAGAGGAAAGAAAAACCACACATGGAAGAATTAAGCAGGCAAGTGCTTGACATAAGTGTGATTTTGTCAATGGAGATGATTTATGGAACAGCATCCTGAAAGCAAAGGATGGGAGTAAGGAGGGCAGCACCGGTACTGGCAGACCTGCTGCCTGCAGGCACCGTGCTCATGAGGTTATCCCAGACTGGTTTGTACTGGGAGGGAGCTTAAAGCTCCTCCAGCTCCAACCCCTGCCACGGGCAGGGCCCCCTTCCACTGGAGCAGCTGCTCCAAGCCCCTGTGTCCAACCTGGCCTTGAGCACTGCCAGGGATGGGGCAGCCACAGCTTCTCTGGGCACCCTGTGCCAGCGCCTCAGCACCCTCCCAGGGAACAGCTTCTGCCTAAGAGCTCAGCTCAGTCTCCCCTCTCTTGGGCAGGTTCAAGCCATTGCCCTTGGCCTGTCCCTCCAGGCCCTTGTCCCAAGCCCCTCTCCAGCTTTCCTGCAGCCCCTTTAGGCACTGGAGCTGCTCTCAGGTCTCCCCTTCAGGAGCCTTCTCTTGTCCAGGCTGCCCCAGCCCAGCTCTCTCAGCCTGGCTCCAGAGCAGAGCTGCTCCAGCCCTCGCAGCAGTTCCATGGCCTCCTCTGGCCTCACTTGAACAGGCATTTCCAAGATCATCTTTCAGCTCTTGGCCGTGGAGATGGAAGGGCAGGATCCAAGATCCACTCACAGCAGGCAGATGAAAACAGATGCAAACAGCTTCCCTGTGTCTTGCTCCTGTGCTGCAGGGCAGATCTGTGGTGAGACTGGCATGACCCAGCACCATTGGTCTCAGCAGTGCTGAGGGTGAGGAGGGGTCTGCTGCCACCCCATGTACATGCTGGACCACTCCAGCCTGGCCCCATCAGAGCGCACAGGGACATCAGTTGAGCTGCAGCAAAGCCTCAAGAAGGCTCAGGGAGATCTTGTCACCGTGTTCCAGTGTTTAAAGGGTGGCTACAAAGCAGATGGAGACCCCCTTTTGACAAGGAGCCCCATGGAGAAGACCTGGGATGATCTCTCCTGGGGAGATTCCAACTGGAATTTAGCTCCAGAAGAGGATGGAGCAAACTCCCATTCAAATCAATTCAAGTGGGTCTTGTTAGCAAGAACAGATCTAAGCACCACACACATATTGAGTTCTTCTTCTCCATCCCAGCACTCCCCAGCTTCCCACTTCTCCCCAGGGGTAGACCCAAGTGTCTCTGCAGCCCAGGTACAGCTCAGAGCCCATACTTGGGGTCAGATCCAGGAGGGAAGTGACTTTGAGGATGTACTTCAAATGCTTTGGAAGCTTTGGAGTGGTTTATTCTGTGTTTTCACTGCTTCAAAGTAAACCCAAGGCCCAGCTTCAGAAAACGCATGAGATAAAACCATCAGCACTGAGAAACATCGATCCTAACGCAACATCCAGCACCACAGCAGGATGGCATCAGCTGTAACCACACATCAAGGGACCACAGACGAATGAGAGCAGTCAAAGAGCTGGCTGGAGAACACTGCAGAGCCACAGCAGGGTCACTGGGAGAGCCTCATTCAAGAGGGACACAAAAGCCACTGTTACCTCATTGCTGGCCCAGAGATGGACGTTGGTAGCCCATGGACTTGTGCCACAGCATCTGCCTGAAGCCACATTGTGTCCCAAGGCTTGGTCAGCATCAGCTCCCCACAAGTCCCCAAAACCCCTACCAAAGGTTCCTCCTAAGCCTTCTCTCTGGACCCCCCCCAGGTCCCTGAGCTGTTCCCCATCACACGTGTGCTCCAGGCCCTGCTCCGGCTCCCTTGCTCCAAGGAGCATCCCAAAAGGAGCTGGGCTGCAGTTTCACACCTCAACAGCAAAATAACCCTCCTGCCCACAGAGGCCAGTCCTGCCAGGGAACACAGAGCTCAACCAATGCTTTAGATCCATAGCAATTACTGTTAACAGGCAAACTGGAATTGGGGGGCTTCTTTCCCAGCCCTGGGCTTGGGATCTGCTTCTGGGAGCCTGGAACCAGGGAATATTGCCCATGGACTTATGGAAGCTGGTTACTGAGCTGCCACCCGTTAGTTAATCCCAGCATAGCTGTAACTACATCACTTCAGTGAAGCAGCAGGGGAAGGAAAGGTCAAGACTAAATCCAAAGAAGCAGGCTCAGCTGGCCAGGAAAACCTTCTGGGATGTCAGTGGATGCTATTCCAGCAGACCGGCCTCCAGGAACTGAAATTCCCTTAAATCCATGTCATGTTCCTTGGCCTGTGGGATACTGAAGAGCCCAAAATGAAACCCTTCAATGCATCCACCATCACCCTCCCCATGCATAAGGAGCTGTGTGAAGGGAGCTGAGGAGCTGCTCTCCACACCACATCATTCCACAGATCCAGAGATCCCATGTTGGCAACTCTAAAACCCCTCTACAAAAAAAGGAAACCATTCCAAAGAATCCACACAAAAGCAGCTGAGCAAGTATTGAGCAACTGCAAAGTCCCTGGCTCCCTAAAAGCACTCCTGGTCTTGCAGCAAGTTCCAAAACCCCCATTGAATAGGCCAGTTCCTGGGCTGGATGCTGGAGCCCTGGCTGAAGGTTCCACCCGGCTATCACAGACCTGTGTGGCTCAGCTCTGAAGCACTGCTTCCCCTTCCAGGACTTGCCATGCTCTTGTGCACAGACTCCCTGTTCTCCATCCACCAAATAGGCTGTTTTCAGGGTAAAAATGCAGTTTCTCAATCCTTTACATTCGAAAGGTGCTTGTTCATGGGGGTGGAGAGGGATGGAGATGCACGAGGGGAGACTGAGCTGAGCTCTTAGGCAGAAGCTCTTCCCTGTGAGGGTGCTGAGGCGCTGGCACAGGGTGCCCAGAGAAGCTGTGGCTGCCCCATCCCTGGCAGTGCTCAAGGCCAGGTTGGACACAGGGGCTTGGAGCAGCTGCTCCAGTGGAAGGGGTCCCTGCCTGTGGCACTGGATGAGCTTAGAGGTCCCTTCCAACCCACACCAGGCTGGGATTCTATGGTGTTTTCAGACACCCTCATTTCAAGCTGTGTCATTGTTCAGTAAGGACAGGCTGCAAGCTGCAGCATCCTGCCTACAACAGCTCTTACACTTAGGACTGAGCCATACTAAGAGGTGATGGGTAGAAACCAGCAGAGCAGATGAGGAACTGCTTAGGGCAAGTTTGCAGCAAACAGGAGCCATGATTCTCCTTCCAGCTGTTGGGCCTGTGTCCCACAGGAGCAAAGAATCCTGTTCTCCAAGACCCCCTGGATCTGTGTGGGAATAGAGACCAAGAGCAGGTCCAGCCAAGTGGTTCAACCAACACTGACTTGAGGTTCCACTGAGAGGGAGCACAAAGCTTTGGAAAGGGGGAAAGGACACGATGTTGGGGCTGCAGCACCTCCACAATGAAACCACCACCCTTCCTAATTCATACCTGCTCTTGAGCCTGCTGACAGCTCCCTGTGCCCTCCTCCCACAGCTGTGTTGGGCAATGGGGCAGCATCAGCTGCTCCATCCCACACTGCTCACTCAGCTGTCTAGAGAGAAAAGAAGCTCCTTGGGTTCCTCTTTCCTTGCCACAAGCAGGCTGAGCTCCAGCTGAGGGTTCATCCTTCCAAAGCAGCTCTCTGTGTTTCACAATTTAGCTTCAGGTTTCTACATGAAGAGGGTAACATATGGGAAGTTACATAAACTCCAACCCCCCCCCCTCCAAGGAATGTACTGGATGCTGGGAGAAAAAGACATTTATCTCACACAGGCACTGAACTCGGTTTAACCAATAGCAAGGAAGGCAAAGAGTGAAGCCTCCATCACATAGGGGATAAGACACAGGAGCAAGAAGCAGTATTAGATACTCAAATGTGATGGGGAACAGCTGAGGACCTGGGGGGTTCAGTCTGGAGAAGAGAAGGCTCAGGGGGGACCTGAGATTCCCCACAGTCCCATAGGAAAGGCCTGCAGCTGCTCCAGATGTGCTCAGCAAAGGGACCTCCAGAGCCCAGCAGAGGTCTGCAATGCAAACCCACCCATTGCCCAGCAGTATGAGCACCATCATTCCCTAAAGGGTTAAAATGGTGGGGAAAACTTCGGGATCTACAGATGAATGTGTTGGAGGCCATTGCCTGGTCGAGAGATCCCAAAGGACTGAGTGAAGCAGAACCTAAAAGCAGGAAAACTTTACCCACAAAACCTGAAATCAAACCATGACAGCCATGGAAACAGAATTCCCATTTCTTTTCCTAAATAACGTTAAAAAAGCCATTTAACCTCTCTAATCCCAGTCCCAGGCAGCAGAGTGTCTAAAACCAAGCTGCTGCCATTGAGTCGATCGAAGATCCCGCCTGGCGTTCCCATTGGGATGAGAATGACACAGCGACTGGGATTAAAACCATCTCTGTCTGTAACCAAATGGGTTTAAAGTCTCCTCAAGAGAAAATCTGAAGGATTAGCCATGCTTTTCTATTCATTATTCATTTTAAGTCAGCTCTGTTCATCTCTAATGCATCCTTCAGGCCTGGCACCGATGGCATTGGTGTCTTTGAGGAGATGGGGTGAAGCTGCAGCACTTGGGCTGCTACAGAGAAACAAGGGAAGAGTAAATGTAAGCTTCCAGATAGAGACTAAGTATACAGATATACAGCAGAGAGCAGGCCTAAAGTTACACCTGTGAGCCTTCATACAGAATCATTACAGAATGGATGGAGTTGGAAGGGATCTTAAAGCTCATCCCATTCCAACCCCTGTCATGGGCAGGGACCCCTTCCACTGGAGCAGCTGCTCCAAGCCCTTGTGTCCAACCTGGCCTTGAGTACTGCCAGGGATGGGGCAGCCACAGCTTCTCCGGGTAAGGAGCGGCCAGTTTGGAATACAGTGAAATCCAGAGGCTCTGACACACAGCACGTGTTAAGCAATGCTGGAAAACACATGTGAACATGGTTCTTTCCAGGCTTCTCAACCATATCCATAAGAGCTTCGCTCCTGGAACAAAAGGGAGATGATTATCTGCTGGCATGATAAAGGCATTACTGGGATCGTAAGGAAGGAGGGAGGTTTTCAGTGCTGTCCTGCCACACACATTATCACAAGAGAGATTTATGGCACCTCAAAACCTCCAGGTTTGGAGCCAGGATACAGCTGTGCTGAGCACACAGTGCCGGGAACAACAGGCTGCCCTTCCCCAAAGCACCGCTGGAATCCTCATAAACCACTAAAATGAAGATTGGAGTTTAATAAAAGCAAACCCTGCTCTTCATATTTCTGCTCTTACTCAGGAAAATTTACTTATTTGAGGGTTTCTGCCTTCTAGAAACCTCCAAGAGCATCACAACTGCAGCATCTGTCCCTTCTGCCCCTGGGGTTAGCTGAGTCTTCTGGACCACCTCACCATAAGCAGCCACATTGAGCTGTTTTCCTGCTTTTCTTCCACTAACCCATGTCACTGCCCAGGCTGGTCACTTCATCCTCCATCCCTGAACTTCTCCTCCTGCCCCTGATCAAGGGCTGGGTCTGCACCACCTGTGGCAGAGGTGTCTCCGGCCAGATAAGCTCAGATATGGCCAATATAAAGTCATTGAATGGTTTGGGTTGGAAGGGACATTAAAGCTCCTCCAGCTCCAACCCCTGCCACGGGCAGGGACCCCTTCCACTGGAGCAGCTGCTCCAAGCCCCTGTGTCCAACCTGGCCTTGAGCACTGCCAGGGATGGGGCAGCCACAGCTTCTCTGGGCACCCTGTGCCAGCGCCTCAGCACCCTCCCAGGGAACAGCTTCTGCCTAAGAGCTCAGCTCAGTCTCCCCTCTCTTGGGCAGGTTCAAGCCATTCCCCTTGGCCTGTCCCTCCAGGCCCTTGTCCCAAGCCCCTCTCCAGCTTTCCTGCAGCCCCTTTAGGCACTGGAGCTGCTCTGGGCTCTCCCCTTGAGGAGCCTTCTCTTGTCCAGGCTGCCCCAGCCCAGCTCTCTCAGCCTGGCTCCAGAGCAGAGCTGCTCCAGCCCTCGCAGCAGCTCCATGGCCTCCTCTGGCCTCACTCAAGCCCATCTGCCCCCATTAAGCAGACTGACCTCCAGGTCAATGCAGATCCTCCCTTTCCTTGTTCTGGTTTTTAATAAGAGAAATAAACACAAATCCTTCCCAGATTTGACAAGAAACCTCTTGAGGCCACATCACTTCAGTGCTCACCTGAGAGCCCACAAGGGCAAGATGCCTATTTCAAAGGGTGAAGGAAAGAAGAGATGCCCAACTGGGAGCAAGCAGGACTTCAAGCTGGCTGCAATGCAGGTTGAAGCCAGGAACACATTTCCTGGCTGCAGAACACTCCCTGACACGTACCATGATGTAATTTGCTAACACAAATCAGTAACATCAGCCTTGAGCCAGCTGCAGTTTGTGAATGAAGGGTTTGGAAGCTTCAGTCTCAGTTGAGATACAGACTCTATAAACAGGGGTTTGAAAGCAAGGGATGGACCCCACACATTCCATAGGATTAGAAGAGGATCTGCTCCTTGGTCTCTGATCACTGCTCTTCCTACCACCTGGTTGAAGTGTGCATGAGCAGACCATGCTCTGTAAGTGACAGAGAAGAGACACCCTGGAAGCACAGGAGGCAGGTGAGGATGGCTGGGTACCAGCTTTGAGGAGACCCTTTCTAGGGGTTCAGAAGACCCCCAGCTCCTTGGAGAACATCCAAGGACAGACTGAGGGAAGCATCCTACCTTCAGTAGTTAAACCAGACACATCTGCTGCTCTCTGCAGCAAGGTCACTGCTGATGGGGTGGAGACCAAAGTACATTAAACCCCTGGGGTTTAGATCATCAGAACAATAACTCAGAGAGGTTACAGAATCACAGACTCACAGGATGGCTGGGGATGGAAGGGAGCTTAAATCCCATCCAGCTCCAACCCCTGCCACGGGCAGGGACCCCTTCCACTGGAGCAGCTGCTCCAAGCCCTGTGTCCAACCTGGCCTTGAGCACTGCCAGGGATGGGGCAGCCACAGCTTCTCTGGGCACCCTGTGCCAGCGCCTCAGCACCCTCCCAGGGAACAGCTTCTGCCTAAGAGCTCAGCTCAGTCTCCCCTCTCTTGGGCAGGTTCAAGCCATTCCCCTTGGCCTGTCCCTACAGGCCCTTGTCCCAAGCCCCTCTCCAAGTGTGGCATTCAAACCCCCAGGCATGCCATGGAAGGCAGTCAGCCCAAGGGGAGCTGGTTCAACCACAGAACAACCAGTGCTGATTGATTCACTGCTCCACCTGAATCAAGGTTTCCTGTCCCCTATTACTTAACTCAGACACACAAACCCTGCAAGCTGGAACATGCCAAACCCCGTTTTTAAGGCTGGTTAAGTTGCTGCAGTGCCTCTGCAAGCTGCCTCCGATGTGCTTACATCAACCTAACATGGAGCTTCAAACAGCATTTGGGACCCCCAAGTGATGAAGACAGATCTCAAACCTCCCATTGGAGCCTGGGGCAGCTTCCACAGGCAAGGGTTCCAGCAGTGCCATATGCAGACACTGGGAAGCCTGTCTCATTCACAGTGTGTCTCCTGCCAGATGGGAATTCCAGGCTAAACATCTCCCATTCCCACGGCATCCAGAGCTCAGCACTCTGGAAGAAGAGGACATGGACTCAATGTTCACCACCTTCACCAGCAGAAAGGAACCCACCAGCACTGAGGAAGGTGGCTGTGACACAACCAAGCCTGCATTACCTGCATGCCATGGTAAAAGGCTAAGGAAGCCAGGAAGGACGCCTGCACCTCCCCTTCTTCTCCAAACCCACAGGGGTTTGGGGAAGGAATCTGGCTGCTTTCCCTGCACTACGCAAAGGAAGGGAGAACAGGGATGTCTTCCTGGAAGGACCAGAAAATAGCCTCCAGTCAGACTGTGGGGCAGGATGTGGAAGTCCTTGTCACAGCAATAAAAAGGTCTCAAGTACTTGGCCCGGGCGCCAGGAATACTCCAGGCTGGTCAGAGGCAGCTTCTCCCATCAGTGTGGTGGGAATGGTCTGGTTTGTTTGTGGTCAGTGTTAGCCAAGGAGGAAGGAGGTGGTTGTGGTCCAGTCCCCCTCCCTGCAGACATCCTCAGCTCTCTGCAACAGGAGAAGGTTGGAGACATCTGCATCTCCTGAGAGCAGCTCCAGTGCCTAAAGGGGCTGCAGGAAAGCTGGAGAGGGGCTTGGGACAAAGGCCTGTAGGGACAGGCCAAGGGGAATGGCTTGAACCTGCCCAAGAGAGGGGGAGACTGAGCTGAGCTCTGAGGCAGAAGCTGTTCCCTGGGAGGGTGCTGAGGCGCTGGCACAGGGTGCCCAGAGAAGCTGTGGCTGCCCCATCCCTGGCAGTGCTCAAGGCCAGGTTGGACACAGGGGCTTGGAGCAGCTGCTCCAGTGGAAGGGGTCCCTGCCCGTGGCAGGGGTTGGAGCTGGAGGAGCTTTAAGCTCCCTTCTAACACAAACCACTCTGGGATTCTGTGCTCTCCTGCTCCCTCCCACCAACCTGGGATGTTTGGTCTCACGTTCAGGAAGGTTGGCACAGCACAGCCTGACTCACACAGCAGAGGTTCTGCTCTTCTCTCCTCTTCTGAAGTCAGAGAACTCTTCTTTTCCACCCCAGGTCCAAATTGGTCCTAATTATTCCATGCAAAATGAAGTTGCTTCAACAGGAAGGAATTAGGACAACAAATTATGCTTGAATAAAGAGGAGTCACTGCTGCCTAAGCAAGGAATTAAAGAGCTGTTCTCCCACATGCATTTTGGGAGAAAAGCAGTCTCCACTGCACTCTAAAAGCTTCCTAACCTCCATCCTGTCACAGTGGCCACCAGGATTCCCTACATGACCATCATGGCCAAACTCAACCCACACTTTGGTTGCTTTGACTTCCACCACTAAACTTCAGCCACAAACACCACAGCACCATGTGTGTAGCCACAGCAAAGGGGGTTTCATAGCCACAAGTGGTGCTCTCAGTGAGGTGAGGTTTGGGGCAAGTAGGGAAAGGGGACGCAGGCAGCCTGAAGTGGGGTTTGCCATGCTGGAGACACAGCCCTCAGTCCCACCAGTGTCACCATGAGACATCACCTCCCACCTCTGCTTCCCAACCTCAAACCAGTTCAACCTGGAGCTGCAGGGCCACACAGACTGCAGCTCCAGAGCCACTGGTGGGTTACAGCAAAAGGGTTTCCACAATGAGAAGTAAGCACTCGTGATGAAAGCCACCTGACCTGCTCCTAAAACCTGGAGACATCAGGGACAACAGGATGAGATCAGCCCCATATCCAGGGCCAGCTGCTCCCAAGGAAGAGGCAAGAAATCAGTTAGGGAATCGCTTTGCTTATGGGTAAATCTCTTGCTAAGCCCTTCAGACAGTGATTAAGCACAACGGTTCATAGCCCATGTATTAAATATTAATCCTCCCTAATGTGAGTGCCGATGTTCCGGTTATCCGGTTCGGATAACCACATGCCCCCAACAGCCCGTTCCTTTTCCAGCTCAAACCACATAAACACCATGTACAAACCCAGCAGCATTGTGTGATCCAGCTGCAGGAGAGCCGTGATCATCCCCTTGGCCTCTGAGCTTTCAAGCAAACCAGAAGCAGGAGGGAAAGAGTTAAGAGCAGGGAGATGAATCAGCCCATTCTATCAACAGGGACATTTCCAACCTCTTCCTATTAGTGTTTAATAGGATCCCAGCATGGTTTGGATTGAAGGGAGCTTAAATCCCATCCAGCTCCAACCCCTGCCATGGGCAGGGACCCCTTCCACTGGAGCAGCTGCTCCAAGCCCCTGTGTCCAACCTGGCCTTGAGCACTGCCAGGGATGGGGCAGCCACAGCTTCTCTGGGCACCCTGTGCCAGTGCCTCAGCACCCTCCCAGGGAACAGCTTCTGCCTAAGAGCTCAGCTCAGTCTCCCCTCTCTTGGGCAGGTTCAAGCCATTCCCCTTTGCTCCTTACTGCCCACAGGCTCCAGAGATGCCTATGGACCTGGTCTCATCCAGATCATCTCCATCCCAACAGCAAAGCCCAGGATTTGGTTTATTTCAAGAGGAAGATGTGATCTGTGAATGAGACCACATGGGCTGCCCTCCTTTCCTTCCAACACCAAGAGTAAAGGATCACCAGCACCCTGTGCATGCACCATGCTGCTCCCAACCCTCTGGAAGCACACAAAATACCCCACCCCATGATCCCTGGTGATCCCGGTGATCGGGATGCAGACACAGAGAACAGATGGAGGAGGAGACAGGGAGAGGGGGAATTCAAACAACTCTTCCACAAGGATGTTGATGTTGGACTTATCCCAACATCCAGGCTCGGCACAGAACATTGGTTATTTGAGAGGGACGTTTCAGTATCCCATGAACTTGAAACCAATCCAGTTGCACCAGAGCCAGGGATGCCCCTGGAAACGGGAAGCATCCATTTTCAACACCTCCCAGTACCCCCCCATTGCTTTAACCAATGGTTTGTATAAAGATCAGGCAAAAACCCCTAAAGCTTCCCATAGACACCCCAAAAAAAGCTCTCCAATGGGAATGCAGAGGAACACATGGAGGGGGAACATGGCAGGACCAGCACCCCCAGGCCCCAGGGTCCATGCCCCCCAAAGCATCCTCACCTCAACCACAGCAGACACTGGGGGAGCTGGCAGTGCCATGACCATCCCTGGGCTCCCTTCCTCATCCGAGACCCCATTTCCCAACCTCACCATGGGAATAACGGCTGGAATCAGCATCTAATGGAGCCAGACATTAATCCGAACACAGACACGTCTCACACCTCCTTCCCCATCAAAGAGCAACAGGAGTCAGAGTGCAGATTAAAACCACCTTTCCCTGGTGCAGAAGAGGAAAGATCCCTGTTTTCCATGCTCAAACCAAGCTCCCCCCAGCCAGGAGCAGGCAGAGAAAGGATGAGTAATTCCTGTGAACAAGCAAAGTAAATTCCTGAGGCTCTGGGGAAGGACCGGCCGCTCCTTGCGAAACTTCCCAGCTGGAAGGGGCAGCAAGCATCGGTTTTCCCTCTCCAGCAAGCGCAGGGGCCGGGATTCCTTTCGGGACACTCGTTGGATTTTCATGTCAGTCCATATTTAGCAGGAGGCAAAAAAAAAGAAAAGCCTCCCTTCCTTCCTGTCACATTTTCCACCCTCGATGACATCCAAGAGCAGAAATAAGCAGGAGCTGGCCGGGGAGGGAGGATGGATGTACCCGAGCGTTCCCGTTCGGGATGTATGGATGCAGCGGGATGAGGAGGGGACGCAAGCCCCGATGTCCCATTCACCGCTCCAGCTTGGAGCATCTCCCTAAGGAATAGCACAGGGATGGAGGCCCCATGGTCTTGGCATAGGCCAGGAGCTGCTGAGGAGCTCCATGGGTCCATGAGGGCAGCCGGTCGGCTGCTTATGGGGGGGGATCAGTGTTGGAACCCCTAAGGGATGGTGTCCATGGGGCCAGTGATCCTGAGGCGGAAGAGGAGGAAGAGGAGGAAGAGGAGGAAGAGGAGGAAGAGGAGGAAGAGGAGGAAGAGGAGGAAGAGGAGGAAGAGGAGGAAGAGGAGGAAGAGGAGGAAGAGGAGGAAGAGGAGGAAGAGGAGGAAGAGGAGGAAGAGGAGGAAGAGGAGGAAGAGGAGAAAGAGGAGGAAGAGGAGGAAGAGGAGGAAGAGGCATCTGGGGATCCCAGGATCCAACCCATGTGCCTGATCCCGGGTGTGTGAGTGGGGTGCCCAGCTCGGACCCCCCCCGGGTTTGTGGGTGTGGGGCCGTCGCAGCCCCACGATCGCCATTCACTATTGATCATTATCATTAACTAATAAAGCCCACGATGCCAAGGGGGGGGGGGGGGGGGTAACACCACAGGAACACCCCCAGGCCGGGCCCCGCTCCCACCCCGTCGCCATAACAACGCCAGGCTGTTCCCTCCCCCCCCCCCCCCGGGCGCTCCCTCACCTGCCGGGCCGCTCCTCCGCCCTCGCCGGCTCTCGCCGCCGCTGCCGCCCAACCGCTCCGGTAACGCCGCCACCATGGACGCCGCGCCGGGAGCAGGGCGCGGGGGTCGGGAAGAAGGGAAGGGAGGGGGGGAGAGAAGGGGAAGGGGAAGAAGGGAAGGGAGAGGGGAGGGGGGGGAAGGCCCCGCCGCCCCTCAGAGCCCCGCCGCGGGGCTGCCGGCCCTCAGCGGCGCCCCCGCCGCCGCCCGCCCGCTGCCGCTGCCGCCGCCATGGTGCGGCTCCATGCAGGGCGCGCTGCGCTGACAGAGCGGGGCGGGGAGAGGGGCGGGGCGATGGGCGGGGCGATGGGCGGGGCCACGCCGGACGTTCCCGGTGCGCTGCTGCCCCCTGCCGCCACTGGCTGAGGGCGGGCACGCCCCGCCCCCGCCTCGCAGCTCCTGCCAATCACCGTGATGGGCGTTGCGCGGGGACCAATCAGCGGCGGCGAAGAGAGGAGGGGGCGGGCTTAGAGAGGTCCCCACAGCGCGGCGCGGCGGCGGACGGCGCAGGTAGGGGCTGTGAGGGGAGGGTGGTGTCGGTCAATCCCATCGTATTCCATGGAATTCCATTGGATCCGGTACCTCAGTCCGCCGAGACGGGGGTTTGAGGTTTATTTCCAGCACAACACTTCCCGGTGCTCCCATGGGAGCTTTGCTGCGTTTCCTCCTTCCTTTGCTGCTTCAGGATCAACCTCCTGGGCCTCGGCCTTGTCCCCCTTGGCCTGGCGTGACCCCGCGCTGCTCCTGTCGCGATAGTGTCACGAGGAGGCAGTGGGATCCATCCGGCTGCAGCAGGAATGAGCATGAACACGGGGCTGGACAGCAGCCAGAGGGGGCTGGGTTGTGAAAGCAGAGTCGAGGCTTCAGCTTGAAACTGAGTTCCCCCTTTGTGTGCTCTCCACTCATCATTTCCCCCTGCGCGGTTGCCTCCACAAGGAAGCTGAGTGCTGAGGACCAGGCTCCATGGGAAAGCCTGAGTTCCTATGGGAAAGCTGAGCCCTCCATGCCAGTGAAGTGTCTCGCTCTTAGCAGGTGCTGAGCCAGGATGGGCTTTGCCGAAGAGAAAGTGTACGACTACATTATGAGAAACCTCAGGAGCTTCAAGAACATCCGGGTGGCGTCGCTGGCTGATTCCCTGAGCTGCCTCACTGATGCTGACAGAGTAAGTGCCCCTTTGCCGAGTTCCTGCCGGGCTCCTTCCACAACAAATGAGGAGGCCACGAGGATGCTCAGGGACTGGAGCACCTCCTGTATGGAGCCAGGCTGAGAAAGTTGGGGCTGTTCAGCCTGGAGAAGAGAAGGCTGCGTGGAGACCTCATAGCAGCTTCCAGTGTCTAAAGGGGGCTACAGGGATGCTGGGGAGGGACTCTTCATTGAGAACTGTAGGGACAGGCCAAGGGGAATGGCTTGAACCTGCCCAAGAGAGGGGAGACTGAGCTGAGCTCTTAGGCAGAAGCTGTTCCCTGGGAGGGTGCTGAGGCGCTGGCACAGGGTGCCCAGAGAAGCTGTGGCTGCCCCATCCATGGCAGTGCTCAAGGCCAGGTTGGACACGGGGGCTTGGAGCAGCTGCTCCAGTGGAAGGGGTCCCTGCCTGTGGCAGGGGTTGGAGCTGGAGGAGCTTTAAGGTCCCTTCCATCATAAACCAGTCTGGGATTCTATAATACAGCTCAGGCAACATACACCCACCCCAGCTCTAAGCCAGACCCTCTCTTAGTTTCCTGTATGTGGTTTGTTCAGGACGAGCTCCATGCCCGGGAGGAAGCACGAGGCAGCCAGGCCACTGTCTACAAGTTCTATCAGCACCTGAAGTGCCGGCAGGGCTGGGTGAAGGACCTCATCGAGGCTCTGCGCCAGAACAACGCTGGGGACCTGGCCGATGAGCTGCAGCACGTGTACGACTCCTGGCAACGCTGTAGGTAGCCTCAGTGTCCCTGGGGGCTGGCCCGGGGGTCTGGTGGACATGGGGACCCAAACCACACATGCTAGTGTCTGATCTCTCCTTGCCTTGGCTTCCTGGGGGTGTCTGGCTGTCCCTAGGGATGTCCATCACCCTGGTGGTGTGGGTAAGGATGACGGGGTCCTTGTTTGAAGGAAGAGCCTTGTGGGGAGATGGAAGGATGAATAAAGGGGTGCTGTGCGATTGGGACAGAACAGGAGCGTGTGAGGGGCTGCCTCAGCCCCACGCTCATCCTTTGCCTCCTTGGCTTTCCCCTCAGTGTCCATGCTAACAACCCACCTTGCTTCCTCCAGATCCCCCAGCTCCCACTGCTGCCTCCTCCCCTCCTGCAGCCAGCAATGCCCGTCCCACCGTCACCTCCACTGCGGTCCAGACACTGCCCCCAGCTCCTGACCCTGCTCCTGGTGCCCCATTGGCTGAGCAGCCACATCGAGATCTGCCTGGTGCTGCCACCACCACAAGCACAGACCTGGATGCCAGGGCCCCAGTGCAGGAATCAGTGAGTGTGATGTGTCAGATGGGGATATGAAGGTCCCTTTGGACCAGAGCTGTGTGGTAAGGGGGGCCCATGATAGGGCTGGGCTTGTGCAGGGACATCCCAAGCAGCCCCTTGCTGCTGATCGTTGCTGCACTGGGTAACTTACACCCTATAACTGGAGTTATAGGCTGGAGCAGCTCTGCTCTGGAGCCAGGCTGAGACAGCTGGGCTGGGGCAGCCTGGACAAGAGAAGGCTCCTGAAAGGGAGACCTGAGAGCAGCTCCAATGCCTAAAGGGGCTGCAGGAAAGCTGGAGAGGGGCTTGGGACAAGGGCCTGTAGGGACAGGCCAAGGGGAATGGCTTGAACCTGGCCCAGGGGAGACTGAGCTGAGCTCTAAGGCAGAAGCTGTTCCCTGGGAGGGTGCTGAGGTGCTGGCACAGGGTGCCCAGAGAAGCTGTGGCTGCCCCATCCCTGGCAGTGCTCAAGGCCAGGTTGGACACAGGGGCTTGGAGCAGCTGCTCCAGTGGAAGGGGTCCCTACCTGTGGCAGGGGTTGGGGCTGGAGGAGCTTTAAGCTCCCTTCCAACCCAAACCATCCTGTGATTTCCTTCCAGCTCCCTCAAGTCCTGCAGCAGGAGATGCCCCAGCTGCTCCCGCCTAGGAGCACCGTCCATGATGGAGTGAGCACTGGGCACGGCGCTGAGGGGTATCTCTCTCATCCCATCAAGGACATGCAGGCACCAGCGGGGACCCCTGGGACAGGCAGCGTGTCTGTGCCATCAGCCGTGCCCAGCAAGTGTGGCCGGGACTGGCTGAGCCGCCCGCAGCACCCGGTGTGTGTGGACAATGGATGCTTTGGGAATGCCAACCACCTGCATCGTGGTATACCAGGCTTGGGCCTGGGCAGGTCTCATCCACCACAGGATGCAGGTGCTGCTCACAGCCCCCTGCAGCCCAGGAATGAGCCCCAGGAGGACTCATACATCTCCACTGAGTCACCCCCGAGGCTGGAGGAGGCCACTCACAGTGGGGGGGTGCAGCCCCTGAACTCCCTGCCCCCAAAACAGGCTGTGTCTGTCCCAGAGCATGGTGAGCACCTGGGAAGCTTCGTGGATGTGCGCAGCCCCCTCCTCATACAGCAGCAGTTTGATGCGGAGCAGAAGCTGGTCAGGATGCTGGGAGAGCACGGAGGAGATGGAGGTGGGTTTCCTGCCTGGCAGAGCCATGTAGCAACTGTGGTGCTGATGGATATTCTTCACTACAGGAGGGACATTGAGGGGCTGGAGCGGGGCCAGAGCAGGGCACTGGAGCTGGTGCAGGGCCTGGAGCACAAGAGAGATGGGGAATGGCTGAGGGAGCTGGGGGGTTCAGATGGAGAAGAGAAGGCTCAGGGGGGACCTGATGGCTCCCTCCAAGTGCCTGAGAGGAGGATGGAGCCAGGAGGGGCTGGGCTCTGCTCCCAAGGAACAAGGGATGGGACAAGAGGAACCGGCCTCAAGCTGCACCAGGGCAGGTTTAGATGGAGCTGAGGAACAATTCCTGCCCCAGAGGGTGCTCAGGCATTGGAACAGGCTGCCCAGGGCAGGGCTGCAGGCACCGCCCCTGCAAGTGTTAAAAAACAACCTCCTCATCTCCAGGAGCATCCTATTGCAGCATCCTTGAGGAATAAGGAGCCTCTTGAACAAAAGTTATGAACACAATACCTTTTGTTTTCTTGCCAGCAAACACTGGGACCAACTCTATGCCCAGAGACCCTTCCCCATCCTGTGACAGCTCCATGAAGCCTGGACAAGAGAATAAAACACCCGTGGCTGTGACAGCCACCAGCACCCCTTCCATGCCACTGAAGGAGCACGTAGGTGACCTTTCCCATTACCCCTTGTTTTCATTCACATCCCCTGTGAACTCCCTGGACTGGGAGGTGTTCTGCTGCAGTGTCAGGTTTTGAGCTGCTGGTGAGTTCATTCAGGGCTTTTCCCCCCCCGTGTTCCTGTTGCTCCTGTATTCTGGAGCATGGGAGAAGGGAGCTAGGGCTGGTGGGGCTTTGGCTCCTCATATCCCTCTTTGAATTGCCTGTCAGTGTCCGGCCTTCCAGCTACCTCTTTCCACCCCTCTCCTTGCTGCTGATCTTCCTTTCTGATTCCTCCCTTCATCCATTATTGCTTCCTTTCTTTTTTTCTTCTTTTCTCCCCTTTCTTCTCCCCCCTTTCCTTCCTTTTTCCCCCATTCCCTCTTTCCTTTTCCCCCCCTTTTCTTCCTTTTCCTTCCTTTCCCCTCCTTTCTTCCTTTTCCTCCCTTTCATTCCTTTGCCCCCTTCCTTCCATTCCCCTGTTGCTTCCTTTCCCCCCCTTCCTTCATTTTCTCTCCTTTTGCTTCCTTTCCTCTGCTTTCCTTCCTTCCTTTTCCCCCCTTCCTTCCTTTTCCCCCCTTTCCTTTTTCCCCCTTCCTTTTTCCCCCCCTTCCTTTTTCCCCCCCTTCCTTTTTCCCCCCCTTCCTTTTTCCCCCCTTCCTTTTCCCCCCCTTCCTTTTCCCCCCCTTCCTTTGTCCCCCCCTTCCTTCCCCCCCTTCTTTTCCCCCCCTTCCTTTTCCCCCCCTTCCTTTTTCCCCCCTTCCTTTTACTTCCTTTCTTTCTTTTTCCCCCTCTCCTCCCTTTTCCCCCCTTTCCTTTCTTTCCCCCTTCCTTTACCCTCTTCCTTTCTTCCTGCCCCTCTTCCTTCCTTTCCCCTCCCTTCCTTTCCCTCCCCCTTTCCTTCCTTTCCTCCCCCTTTGTTCCTTCCCTTATCCCCCCCAGTCCCAAAGGCTTCCTGGAGCCCTGTTCACTCTCCCATCCCCACTCACTACCCATGGCCCAGCCTGTCAGCAGCTGGTGATGTGGTTGTTGGGCCCTGAAGTGGGCTTGTCGTGTCACATGTGTGCCCAAGAGCAGCCAAACGGGTGCTTCCCGCAGCACCCAGCCTCTCTGCTTGTCTCCCACAGGAGCTCCCGGCCTCTGTGGACCCTCTCCTGGACACAGCTGCTGCAGGAAGCATATCTGGGAGGGCACCCCACCGGGTGAGCTCTGCCACCACCATCTGGGCATCCTGCAGCAATGTGGAGGGGGACATGAAGCCCAGCAAGCCTGGTGTCCTCCTCTCCATGGCTGAGGACAGCCCAGAAGCAAGTGGCAGATGCCTCAGTGGCCCCAGCGTGTCCAGCAGCTTCACCTTAAGGAGTGACCCTCTCTTGATGAGCACAGAGAGCTCCAGCTCAGCAGAAGCACTGCCCAGAGTCTCATCAGGATGCCCAGCACCAGAACCCAGGGAAGAGGCATCAGCTGAAGCAAGCAGAGACTCTCATCCACTTCCAAGCTGGAGCAGCACCCATGAGGTCCATGTGGAGCATCATCCCAGCGCCCAGCTTGAGGCTGGCAATAACCTTCAAGACATAGCCAATCCCATTGGAAACTCAGGTTTTAACTCTGTGACCAGGTTGTCTCAAGGCAGTGACCTCTCAAGGGACAGCAACTGGCCATCCTGGTCATACCTCATCCCAACCGTGGGCATCGCTGCCATTTCAGTGGTGGCATTCCTGGTGTGCACTCGATGGCAGAAGTGAGGGTCACTCAGCAGGTCCTCTTCATGGCAGGGATTTGGCCAACACATCCGAAGCCCAAGGAGCAGCAGTGGGGATGGCAGGGATGTTGTTAAATAATCTTTCTGGCAGGTTCTGCTGGAAGAGGACTTTATTGGATGATGTTGTTGGGTTTGGGTCTGCTCCTCCTATTTCCCAACCATATTCTTATCTGTAGCCTTCTCCTTTTACACCCGTAGAGAGGTTTTAGCTCAGGGAGTGATTTGTTAAGTCAAAAATGAAAGTCCTCATGGTGATGCTCCACATCTTCCTTGTTTGGTCCTGGGGAAGTTTGTCCTCGTGGTCCAAAGGGTGACCCCCCTTGCCCCCAGTCCCTCCACACAGTGTGCAAAGTGGACCTGATTCTGTTGGCTTTGGTCTTCTTAGCTTGAAAACAAGCCTGAGGGTCTGTGCAGTGGCCTTCACCAGGTGCCTCATGTTGAATTTGCCTTACTGGTAACTCTGGTTCTGCTGCAGGGACTTTTGCTTGTCTCTTCTGGGGATGAAAGCTGAGGGTCAGGAAAGAGCCACATCTAAGCAGCTTTGTATCATAGCATCATAGCATTATATCCCAGACTGGTTTGTGTTGGAAGGGACCTTAAAGCTCATTCAGTTCCAGCCCCATGCCATTGGCAGGGACCCCTTCCACTGGAGCAGCTGCTCCAAGCCCCTGTGTCCAGCCTGGCCTTGAGCACTGCCAGGGATGGGGCAGCCACAGCTTCTCTGGGCACCCTGTGCCAGCACCTCAGCACCCTCCCAGGGAACAGCTTCTGCCTAAGAGCTCAGCTCAGTCTCCCCTCTCTGGGGCAGGTTCAAGCCATTCCCCTTGGCCTGTCCCTACAGGCCCTTGTCCCAAGCCCCTCTCCAGCTTTCCTGCAGCCCCTTTAGGCACTGGAGCTGCACTAAGGTCTTCCTGGAGCCTTCTCCAGGCTGAATAAGCCCAGCATGTGGATGTAGTGCTTTGGGATATGGGTTAGTGGTGGCCTAGGGAGTGCTGGGTTAACAGTTGGGCTCGATCTTAAAGGTGCTTTCTAACTTGGTTGATTCTATGGTTCTCCACATGCTTTCTGCATGATTTGAGGACACCTGTGAGATCCCAAACCAGCAGCATCTGTACCAGGGCCCTTTTCTCTGCTGCTTTACTTGCCTGTAACATCCATCACATACTTTCCTGCTCCTTCTCAGTAGTGCCCTTTGCCTCTTCACATCAGATCACTTGTGAAACACATGATTTGTCACTCCTTAGACTCAGTTTTCTGCTGTGTCTTCACAGTTAATGTAGCACTTTAAGCATCCTCAGCAGGTGAATCTGCAGGAGGGAACTTGGAACTCCTGTCCTTGACACCTTCAACAAAGACAAAAAGCCTTTTACTAACTGTAATAAAACCATTTGTCACTTCACAGTCCACTTGTGAGGTTGTATTTGTATCAGCAGGGGATGGAGCTCAGCTTCTTTTTCATGGAGCCTATAGAGCAAGAAAATGTGTATGGAGAAGATGGTTGGAGAATTAAATCACCTCACTGGGCTGCTCAGGGAATGGAGGCCACAAAGAGAGATCCATCCAGCCTGTAGGTGAGGCCCTCAGTGCCATGGGTTACTGGTGGCCTTGGCAATGCTGGGGAAATGGTTGGACTTGATGATCTTAAAGGTCTTTTCCAACCTGGTTGATTCTGTGATTCCTCCTCTGGGTTTCTGGGGGAGGGTTGCAGCAGTTCATGCACATTGGGATTCCCTTTTAAGATAAAAGGTACTTTCTGGAGAAAGCTGCTTCTGCCATATACAATTCCAAGAGACTCCATTGGTGGAAGTTGGATCTTTTCCATGGAGCTGTATTTGGACTTTTTGGGAGAACTTTTCTCCTGCATATTATGGAATCCCAGACTGGTTTGGGTTGGAAGGGACCTTAAAGCTCCTCCAGCTCCAACCCCTGCCATAGGCAGGGACCCCTTCCACTGGAGCAGCAGCTCCAAGCCCCTGTGTCCAACCTGGCCTTGAGCACTGCCAGGGATGGGGCAGCCACAGCTTCTCTGGGCACCCTGTGCCAGCGCCTCAGCACCCTCACAGGGAACAGCTTCTGCCTAAGGTCTAATCCAAATCTATCCAATCTTCCAAACATCTCATCTTTCTAATCCTCCCAATATCCAATCCAAATCATGAAGAAGCGCGAGCAGTGTCTTGGTGCATCCTTGATGCACACATCTACTCATGATGTCTACTTGGTCACATCCAGTGTGATTACGTGCCACTGGTTACATGCCACTAACCCTCAGGTCCATTGCAGGGGGCTGGAACTGGAGGAGCTTCAAGATCCGTTCCAACTCAACCATTCCATGATTCTATGATCCAGCTTCTCCCAGGTTTCTGGTTGAATCAGATCCCAGGATCCTGCACAGAAAAGGAACTGGGCCACTTTTGCTGCCCCAGGTTCAGCTCTGGTGTGCAGGAACCATTCCTTGCCTACTGAACAGCTTCAGGCTTGGCCTGACCAGCAGGAAACAGATACCAACATCACCAAAACCACCCCTGTGCTCAGCTCCAGCTCCCCCCTTGCTGCCCTGGGGTTAGCCAGCCTGTGGCATGTGCCTTTTGGGAACACATAGGAGGCTTCCAAGCAGCAGGATGGAAACAGCCGTTTCCAGCAGCATTACCTGTCCTCTCCACACTGCCTCCCAAGAGCCTCAGCCCATCCCACTGGCTCTCCTCACTTCCTGCTTTCCCAGCTTGATTTACACCCCAGGTACATGGAACATGTTCAGGGCTGGTATTGGAAACACCCTGAGCTTCACTCAGTGAGTTCATTCCTTAATGAAGGCAATATTTGAACGAAGGGTTATTTTTCCTTAGATCAGTCATACTTTATCTCATATCAGTACCAACCCCATTTATATCCTCCCTGCATGTGCCCAACAGGACATTAAAATGACCCAAGCTAAATCTAAGTCTTTTTGTCCTGGTTTTGTCACAGCGACCACAACTGAGCAAACTCTCACTGGAATTATCCCACCTCTTTGGAATGTCACTCACTTCAGATCCCTTTGGTATCGAGTTAATGCCTGAGGATTGCGGTGAGCTGGGATTAACGTGGTGCAGGTGAAGAGCACAAGAGCACCAAGGGTCACTGGTGTCAAATACGAATTCACTCCTCTAAACAAGATAACAGGGTTTTATTGAGGGACAAAGTCAATAAAGCAAAAGCAAACAGCGCTGAGTGCGTGACCGTAGCCAGAGGCTCAGATGATCAGTGTTTGTTACAGGTTTCTATCCTTTCACAATTCCATTAGTCACATGCATATTCATAATCCGTGCATATAGGCAGGGAATATTATAGCTAAGTCCAGTAATTTATTATCGTAAGTCACCTCCTCTTGGTGTCTGTGCACTGCTCTTCAATGATTGTGGGCAGGGGTCTTGAGGATGAAGTAAGCAGTCTTCCTCATGTGAGTAGGGGTCTTCAAGATGAAGTAAGCAGTCTTCCTCACAGTGTGCTTTTCACCTTTGGCACAGTTGGATGCCCCAGTAATCACACAACTGGCTAAAACCAGCCCTATCTGTAAGTATTCTGATAACTAGCAAAGACTTAAACCAGTGTGACCTTCCTGCACAATTCCTAGCAGGAGGGGCAGACAAGGAGTATCCCAAGGGAGCAGATGGTTGGGAGGCTCTGTCTCTAACCCAGAAGTAAAAGGATGGTGTGAAATAACTCCTTCATGTTTAGTGGGGTCACTAAATCTTGTTATCTCACCACAGACTTACAACACAAACATTGTTCTTTAGAACTAAAGCTACTTTAGAGGACCAGTGTGAAACAATTAACTCACATTTAGTGCGGCCACTAAATTCCACAGGCTAACAACATAAACATTGTTCTCTTTCTACAACTTAAGCTAAGAAGTACTATATATTCTACAGGCACTAGCTTTTCTTCTATCAAGCATGTAAAACCTCCCCCCCCTTCTCTTTACCTTTACAGGTTCTTCTACTCTGCGACTCCGTTGTGCTCATCTTGTGCCTTTATTGAGCTTTGTTTTTGTTACTATAAACCTGTATGGTTATATCCACATAACCACACCTATGATTTGCAAAAGCCAGTACATCGATGTGTTTATCACACTGGGCTGCAGCTCCACGCTCAGCTGTGCACTGGGTTCATTGGACATCATAGAATCATAGAACAGTTAGGGTTGGAAAGGACCTTAAGATCATCCAGTTCCAACCCCCCTGTCATGGGCAGGGACATCAATTAACATTCCACCTGGGAATCTTCACTGTTACAAATGGGAGCACTCACAGCATCTTACAGTCTGGGAGTCTGTTTTCCTCTTCAGTGCTCTCCTCTTCAAACATTTCCTGTTCAAGAGCTGGGCTGGGGCAGCCTGGACAAGAGAAGGCTCCTCAAGGGGAGACCCCAGAGCAGCTCCAGTGCCTAAAGGGGCTGCAGGAAAGCTGGAGAGGGGCTTGGGACAAGGGCCTGTAGGGACAGGCCAAGGGGAATGGCTTGAACCTGCCCAAGAGAGGGGAGACTGAGCTGAGCTCTTAGGCAGAAGCTGTTCCCTGGGAGGGTGCTGAGGCGCTGGCACAGGGTGCCCAGAGAAGCTGTGGCTGCCCCATCCCTGGCAGTGCTCAAGGCCAGGTTGGACACAGGGGCTTGGAGCAGCTGCTCCAGTGGAAGGGGTCCCTGCCCGTGGCAGGGGTTGGAGCTCGATGGGATTTTAGCTCCCTTCCAATACAAACCAGGCTGGGATCCTGTGATTCCATGTCACCCAGTTGATCGCTGCTCACACCCCTCTGCACAGTCAGGTGTTTTCCTGTTGCCTGCTCAGTTACTGCTGTAGTTGTTTGCTCAGCAAACAAATGTAAGGCCACAATTGAAGGAACAGGATACACCAGCACCTCAATTACACTGAGGTGTAGGGGAGCTGAGGATTGGGTCTGGATGCATCCCACATCCTTGACTCTTTCCTCCTAAACCTCTGTTCTTGTTCCCATCTTGTATCCACTGAACTTCCAAGGTCTTTGTAGAACTGGAGTGTTTTCCTCTGCCCTCACTGGGAGCTTGGATCCAGCTTGGTCCCTGAAGCCATGGGAAGGGGAACTGCTCTTCCTGCTGTCCCTTGACAACCTCAACCCTCTCATCAAGCCCAGAGCCCTCCTGTTTGTCCTCCGGGAACACCCGATTCCATCCCACTCTGTGTCCATGCCATTAACTGGCCCAGAGGGGCAGCACCTTTGGGACTAGCACTTCCAGCCCTGCGCTTCCCACAGGGAAGCAGTGGGAAAGGGCGAGGTGCAGGCAGGGAACAGGAGGTTTAGGCCCTGGGAGGGCTGTGGGGCACAGACCCTACAAGTTGAGGTCTGGCAACCCCCAGAGCCACCCCATAATGAGGGGCTGAGGGGGTCTCACTAATTGCATCTGTCTAATTGCATATGCAAATCGTATGCAAAGCAGCCCTCCTAGGTCCCGCCAGGCCTTATGCGGCCCCCATCTGCGTTGCCATGGTGACCTGGCCTGTCAATCATCCAGCCCGCCTCATGTCATTGGCCAGCTGTCCTGTCCATCTCTTCGCAGAGGACACCCATTGGCCAGCGCTGCTGCAATCCCCGCCCCCTGCCCAACCCGCGCATTCCATTGGTCAGCCGCGCTAGTCACTTTCCGCGGCGAAGCGCATTGGGAGGGCCTAGAGCTCCGCTCTCGTCCGATCCCAGCCTCCCATTGGCTAACCCACCTGTCACTCCACGCGGCGAAGCGCGCTGATTGGCTGCCCCCTCACGGCCTCTCCCACCCTCGCGGGGCCGGGGGCGCGGGGGGCCGTTAGGCGCAGGCGCGGTGCAGGCGGTGGCTGCGGCGGCTGAGGGGGAGCGCGGCTCGGCGGGGCTGAGCGGCCCATGGGGCCGGGCCGCGGCTCGCATGGAGCCGCTGCCCAACGGCGGCCGTGGTGGGGCGGAGGAGAAGCCGCGGCGGAGAGGAGTGGGGCCGGAGGCCGGAGCTCCGGGCCGGAGGAGCAGCGGGGCCGCGGCCGGCGCTGACAGCGCGGCGGGGCCGCAGCCTCGGGAACGGATCGGTTCCGTCAGCCGGCAGCGGAGGGACTCGGTCCGCAAGAACCGGCCGCGTGAGTGGGGGGGGAACGGGGGGGCTGCGGGGAGGGAGGGGACAGCGGGGGCGGGGCTTAAGGGGGAGGGGTGGGGCTTAAAGGGAAGGGGCGGGGCCTAAGGGAAGGGGCGGGGTGAGGATGTGGAGGGGGTTCCTTAATGGGGGTTGGGGGGGTCCCTTAATGGGGGATGGGAATGGGGCAGGAGGGATGGGAATGGGGCAGGAAGGGTCCAGAGGTGGGAGGGATGTGGGGCATTGAGGCAGTACAGTGGGGCAGCGATATGGGTCTGGGGTGGGTGACAATGAGGTCATGACATGGTCAGTGTGGGAACAGCACGGTGGGGATGCAGTGGGGCAATGGCATGGGTCCAGCATGGCTGGTGTGGGGTCAGCACATTGGGGTCACACTGGGACAATGGCATGGGCTCAGCATGGCTGGTGTGGGGTCAGCAAGGTGGGGGCATGATGGTGTGATGATGTGCAGCAGTATGGGGGAAGCATGGTGTGACAATGGCATGGGCCCAGTATGGCTGGTGTGGGGTCAGCGCGGGGTGATGGTGATATGGCCAGTGTGGGGTCAGCATGCTGCGGACACACTGGGGCAATGGCATCGACCCAGCATGGCTGGTGTGGGTCACGGTGGGGTGATGACATGGCCGGTGTGGGCACAGCACAGTGGGTTCACAGTGTGGCAGTGACATGGGTCCAGTATGGATGGTGTGGGGTCAGGATGGGGTGGTGCCATGGCTAGTGTGGGGACAGCATACTGGGGGCACAGTAGGACAGTGGCATGGCCCCAGTATGGATGGTGTGGGGTCAGCATGGGGGGGACATGATGGGGTGATGACATGTACAGCATAGCTGGTGTGGGGACAGCACAGTGGGGCCATGGTGTGACAGTGACATGGGCCCAGAGTGGCTGGTGTGGGGATAGTGCAGTGGGGATACAATGGGGCAATGACAGGTCCAGTGTGGGGACAGCACAGTGGGGCCATGGTGGGATTATGGCATGTGCCCAGCATGGTCAGTGTGGGGACAGCCTGGTGGGGTTGTGACATGAGCCCAGTGTGGTCAAGGTGGGGACAGCACAGTGGGGTGATTACTTGTCCAGCGTGGCCAGTTTGGGGACACAATGGGGTGATAACATGTCCAGCATGGCTGCTATGGGGACAGCACAGTGGGGACCCAGTGGGACAGGGGCTCAGCAGGTTGACGTGGAGATGGGACAAGCAGAGCTTTAGAAGCTCTGGGAGATTCAGGGTGAGCTGGTGCCTGGTGTGTGGGGCAGGGCATGGGGCAGGACACAGAGGTTGGGGCAGGTGCTGAGGTGTCTGAGCTGGGGACCTTGGATTAGAGCAGGAGGGAAGGTCACTGCTGAGGACACGGTGAGGAACAGGAGGCAGGAGGACAGACCCAGGACCAGGGTGTGCAGCCAGAGCCAGGAGGGCAGGGCTGGGCTTGTGCGTGGGGGAGAAAAGCAGCAGAGAGCAAGGAGAATGGTGTCAGATTGGGCAGGGGAGAACCCCACAAGTTTGGAGGGGCTGGGCACAGCCTTGGCAATGCGAGAACCACCCCCTGGCCCACGCTTTGAAATGCAGCATCAGAAGCTGTCCTGGAGGGAGTGAGGTGCAAAATGGATGGCAGCCTTCATTTTGGCAGCAGCAGGAGCTGCCTGGAGGTGGCTGCTCACTGACTTCAGCCATGTTGGAGGTGGGACTGAGGGATTCTTTCTTTCCTTCCTATCGGAGGCAATTGCGTTGCCCTGAGGATGAAACAGCATCAGTGTGCTTCTCTGCTACCTGCACAGCTCTTAAAATGAGGCCAGGCTGGAAATGGGAATCCGAATTGTCCTGCTGCCTGTTGGCTGGAGATGCTGTGATGTTACTGTATAATGTAACACATTAAATAGGGTTCTTTCTCTTTTTGTGCTTGCTGGGGAAGAAAAAAGCTTTTCTTTTACCCTGTCATAGTGTGAAAAATAGGAATTCTCTATGAAGACTTCAGAAGACATTTGCTGAATTGGCTGCTGCTTTTGCAGTGCTAATTCCAGGCAGTGCTAATGCAGTGGCAGCACGGCTCTGCCTCTCCCTTCCTTCCATTCCCACATCTTGCTGTATTACAGGAGTGATCCTGCACCAGGGAATGGTTCTAAAGTTACTCTTCAATAACTGAGGCCGTTGCAGGGGTTTTGCTTGCTGAAGAATCCATAGGATAAGAGGGGAAATGTCGTGGAGGTGTAAGAGCACCAGCAGCGGGGAGCATCCTGCACCAAAACCAGCTCTGGATGTGAAAGTCCATGTGTGGGGCTGCTGTTGTAAGGAATCACCAGTGGGAGCTGGGGGGGTTTGTAGTTGTAGACGCCTTAGTTAATAGGTGGCAGTCATCCACAGGGAAATGAAAAGGATCTCTGGAATGACAGGGTGGAACTGGGCATTAGGTGATTACAGTCTTTTGCCTCTATTTCTGGGTGTTCTATGGAAGATGTAGATGAAAGTTGGCTGTTGGGCTTGTGGTTTGCTGGGGTAACATTCAATGCAGAGCCTGGTTTGGGGTGCTTTTAGGAAAACAGGTGTTTTGGCAGCTTCCAAGGCAGGATTTGGATCCAGTCTGGAAGGTCAGTGTAGTGCAGCTGGGGATTACAGCGTGGCCTGTCTTTCCTGAATGATTCTTGTGATAACTGGGAGAGAAGAGTGCTGGAACAGCACATTCCTTAGCGGGGACAACATCTGATGTGTGAGTGAGTTACATTTTGAAGTTAAAATGCTTGATCCCACCTTGGAGAACGTTCAAAGAAGCCTAAATGAAAGCACACTGCTTAATGGGGGTGTGATCAAACATGTTCTGCTCCAGCTCCCACTTCCCTGCTGCTGGCACGTGGCAGACAACCTGGGTGACCTTGACATTTGTCTTGCCAGCCTGTGCTGGCAGATGCCCTGGCAGATGAGCTCTGCTTCCCCAGGAATGATGGGATTCCTGCAGGCTGTGCTGGAGCTCCTCATCTCTCTTCTTTCCCATCATCTGTACCAGTAACGTGCAGCAAGGGCTGTGTTACTGCAGAGATCAGGGAGGTCTCAGACAGGTTGGACACAGGGGCTTGGAGCAGCTGCTCCAGTGGAAGGGGTCCCTGCCCGTGGCAGGGGTTGGAGCTGGAGGAGCTTTAAGGTCCCTTCCAACACAAACCAGGCTGGGATTCCATGAAAACACTAGACCAGGTTGATCCAGCCTGGCCTTGAGCACTGCCAGGGATGGGGCAGCCACAGCTTCTCTGGGCACCCTGTGCCAGCGCCTCAGCATCCTCACAGGGAAGTGCTTCTGCCTAAGAGCTCAGCTCAGTCTCCCCTTGGGCAGGTTCAAGCCATTCCCCTTGGCCTGTCCCTACAGGCCCTTGTCCCAAGCCCCTCTCAAGCTTTTCTGTAGCCCCTTTAGGCAGTGGGAGCTGCTCTGAGGTCTGTTGATGGGGTGTCAGGAGGAGCTTGATGGGATCAGTAGTACAAGCAGCAGTGATACTACCGAAAAAGCTTTATCTGCCCTAGGGACCATCCAGAAGAATTCCTTTCTGGCAATGAATTCCCAGTACCACTATTGAAATCTACACTTCAAAACTGGGCTGGAAATACCCCAGATGAGTAAAGAGGATATTTAATGTAACTGTGGGATGCCACAGGGCTGCTGTGGGCAGGGTGAATTTCCAGGGCATAAACCAGTGATGACCACATCATGATGAGGCAGGGAGTACTTTTTGTAATGGATCTTCTTTATGATAAGAGAAACAAGTAAGTGTTCCAGTTCATCAGCTTCCCCCCTTTTTCCCCTTCTCCCACTCTCCCAGCAATTCCATGCTTTTTCTCCTTCCTAAAAACCTGTTTCCCTGCCAGAGAGGAGTTTAGGAGCAGCATCCTGCAAATAGAGTCTAAAAACACATCCATGTGAGGTTTAAAACCTCAAAAATCATTTCCTCATCCATTCACCTTTATTTATGTGTTAGTATCTCCCATCAGGCTCATGCAAAACCACAATGCACACTTTGCTTTAACCTCTCCATATACACAGTATCCTCTGAGAGCTACAATTAAGATGCCCTTTGGGCAGCTCTTTTGCAGTGCAACATTTTAAGCTTTGCTTGTTCAATACCTCTTTATGGTTTGGAATTGTGGATTTGAGGTGGATTCCCAGCAGAGCCTATTTTTAGGGATGGGAGGATGTGTGGGCTTAGTGTCACTCTCTGTTAAATGCTGCTGAACATTTCTTTCTTCCCCAGCTGTAAATGTTCCATCGTGGTATAACACTATTAAATCTAATATGGGCTATTTTAGAGGAAGCATAGAGCTGCTGTCAGGCACTCAACTAAACTGTCAGTCTTTGCTGCTCCACTGCCTTAATCTTTTTAGCTTCTGATATAATTGGCTCATAACTTCAGGATCAGGCTGAAAAAGGGCTTGAGCTGCTGTCATACAAAGAAAATCCACCACGAGACCTTTAATTCTATCACCTCTTTCATCATTCTGCAGCATTCAGGAGAACTCAGTTGAGTTTTAGTTATGCAGTGTCTAATTTTATAAAGTCATTTCCACAACAGATAAAGGCATTAGATTCTTCTTGCCTCAAGGAGCACATGGAACTCTAAAGGGGGTTTGGAGATGAAGGGAACACAAAGCATCCTTGAGCTTCTCTGTGTGCCAAGCATTTGGTATGAGCTGTAAGCCCTTCACCTTGTTTGCAGCCTGGTCTTCTGCTCCTGTTCTGTGTCCATAGTTCTGCCCAGTAGTTTAAGACAAGAGAGTTGAGTGTACATTGTTTGTACAAAAATGGATGTATAGAGGTGCTTTTAGAAGTGTCTGTGTTAAGAGAGAACAAAACTCTTTCAGGCCAAAAGATGAAGAATAATTTTCTTTGAGGGGAAAAAATGGCTTTAAGATGCTTTATAACAGCAGGTACAATGTAGTGTGCTGGGGAGGAAATGAAAATAGGGCTCATGGTTGTGAGCCTGAACAGCTGAGTGATGCTGCAGTCCTGCCAGCTCCTTAAATCACCTTCGTCCTACCCCTGCTGCTTTTCATGGAATCACTACAGACCCTTGTCCCAAGCCCCTCTCCAGCTTTCCTGCAACCCCTTTAGGCACTGGAGCTGCTCTGGGCTCTCCCCTTCAGGAGCCTTCTCTTGTCCAGGCTGCCCCAGCCCAGCTCTCTCAGCCTGGCTCCAGAGCAGAGCTGCTCCCATGAAGCACCTGAATGTGCTTTTCACACTGGGCACACTTGGATTTACTTTATATCTTCCACAGTGTAAACAGTGTCAGGTGTTCACTGTCAGGTTAGTGGCTGTTACTGTGCTAAGAAATTGCTATAGAGTTTCTTTAAGGAAAAAGATTGTACCAGGTTTTGGATAGAGAGCACTTCTGGCCATGAGGAGAGGATTTCCTGCCTTTCCTTTACATGTCCAAACACCCAATGAGAGACTAAACACTTCCCGGAAGGTGCTGGGCAGGAGCAGTTCAGAGGTTCATCCAGTGATGCTCTTTCCATCCCAGAGGTTTCTCATCCTCCCTCTCCCTCTCTGGCTGGTGAGTGCTTGGAGAGATGTGTGAGGCTCTTTTCCCGCATGGAGGGCTCCAGGTGGCAGCAGGGAGGAGGTGATGAGAAGCAGTATTTGCATTTCCTGTTTTGGCCTTTAAAACTGGTGTCTTCTTGCTCTGGTTATTCCAGCAGAACCTTCTAACAGACGAAAATCACCCTCTGGCTGCCCAGAGGCTCCTGGATGCTGCCAGTTCTCACACTGCTCCAGTGTGTCCTCAGCATAAGGAGGACATGGAGCTGGTGGAGCAAGTCCAGAGGAGGCCATGAGGATGAGCAGGGGCTGGAGCAGCTCCTGTATGGAGACAGGCTGAGAGCATTGGGTTGTTCAGCCTGGAGAAGAGAAGCTGCGTGGAGACCTCAGAGCAGCTTCCAGTGTCTGAAGGGAGCTACAGGGATGCTGGTGAGGGACTGTTCATTAGGGACTGCAGGGATAGGACAAGGGGTAATGGGTTCAAACTGAAACAGGGGAAGTTGAGGTTGGAGCTAAGGAAGAAGCTGTTCCCTGGGAGGGTGCTGAGGCGCTGGCACAGGGTGCCCAGAGAAGCTGTGGCTGCCCCATCCCTGGCAGTGTTCAAGGCCAGGTTGGACACAGGGGCTTGGAGCAGCTGCTCCAGTGGAAGGGGTCCCTGCCCATGGCAGGGGTTGGAGCTGGATGAACTTTAAGCTCCCTTCCGACCCAAACCATCCTGTGATTCTGTGATTTTCTGCATCAACTCTCTCGAAAATGATGCTTCAGATTTAAAAGGGACAGAGCTCTTTGGGTGCTTGTGGCTGCACTGTAGATGCTGGGGAAAATCAGTGGTTTAGGAGGGATCTCAGTAGCAGATGGTGTTGGCCTTCATCCAGGAGAGCTTCCTCCTTTCTCCCTTTGAAGGAGGAGGATTTTTCCAGTTCCCAGACATGAAGGAGCTGTCATTGCCATCCATGTTCATGTTGGATGACTTCCTGGAAGTGAAAACCAGCAGTTCTCCCTGTCACGGAGAGAATTGCCTCCTCCTGTTAGCGTGTTGCACCCATGTCCTGCAGGAAGGTCTTTATAGAGGAAGTTCTGCCCCTGCCCCAGCGAATTTGAGTGCTCTGCATAGAAAACTCCAGCGTAGGGAAGAAGTACCTCATTTTGAGCAGGCACGTTGCTTCCTTGCTTTCCTAACCTGTCGCTGGGTTGTATATAATGAGAACTCCATAATTAAGAACCATTTGGTTTCAGTTAATTACATTAATGGGCTCTCTTCAAATTCATCCCTGGTGATTTGCTGAAGGTACAGCCGAGCTATTCCCAGATAGGGAATGCCAGAGGCTTTTAGCACCTGGACGTGTGAAGCCAGCTCCTGTCTGAGGTTGTATCCCAGCACAGGGGGTTGGATGCTCTTTTGGGGGACTGAAGATGGGCAAGCCCTGAGCCCATCCTGCCTGGAACTCACACCCAGCTCTGCTGCCATCCTTCCTGGTTCCCTGCTGGCCAGGTCCTCTGGTGTGTCCAGCAGTGGGTAACTGGTGGGATTTAACCCACACTTGGTGTTCTGCTGGTTCAGTGGCAGCTGTAACAAAACCTGAATGAAAAGTGAATGTATATATTTAAAAGATTGAAGGTTTTGAGAGCACTGAGAGCCATAGAATCCCAGAGTGGTTTGTGTTGGAAGGGAGCTTAAAGCTCCTCAAGCTCCAACCCCTGCCACGGGCAGGGACCCCTTCCACTGGAGCAGCTGCTCCAAGCCCCTGTGTCCAACCTGGCCTTGAGCACTGCCAGGGATGGGGCAGCCACAGCTTCTCTGGGCACCTCTGTGCCAGCGCCTCAGCACCCTCCCAGGGAAGAGCTTCTGCCTAAGAGCTCAGCTCAGTCTCCCCTCTCTTGGGCAGGTTCAAGCCATTCCCCTTGGCCTGTCCCTACAGGCCCTTGTCCCAAGCCCCTCTCCAGCTTTCCTGCAGCCCCTTTAGGCACTGGAGCTGCTCTGGGCTCTCCCCTTGAGGAGCCTTCTCTTGTCCAGGCTGCCCCAGCCCAGCTCTCTCAGCCTGGCTCCAGAGCAGAGCTGCTCCAGCCCTCGCAGCAGCTCCATGGCCTCCTCTGGCCTCTCTCCAGCAGCTCCATGTCCCTCTTCTGCTGCTGCCCCAGAGCTGGATGCTGTTTGCAATTCTGGAATTCATTTCAGGAGTGCAGAATGACAAACTGCCATGAAAATGTCCTTGAATTGCTCCTGCTTCCTTTCTCCATTGACCTGTGATTCACATTCGTCTCTCTCATTCATTACAAGTTATTTTTATGCCTGTTCTTGTTTGAAGTAAATGCATCAGAGTTCGAGAGTGATGGGGATTTGGATGTGCCTCCAAAAATAGTTGCATCTTCTTTGAACATTTCGTTTGGTAATGGCTGGGGCTGGCCCCTCTGTAAATATATATAGTAATAACTCAGTGGTTTAGAAGTGCCCTGGGTAAGTGCTGGATGGTTCCAGCAGCTCTGGGGAGCTGTGATGCTCTGAAAAGGGAAGTTCCACCTCTGCTCTGCACAGCAACCGAGTTAACCCACTGAGGAGAGGCTGCATTCACTCCAGACATGTCCTTACCTGCAGGCTTTGTGCCTTTTCAAAGACCATTTGTTTTGGGATTCCCCTCCTGCCTCTGAGCTGTTTGCTTTGCTCTCCAGCTTTTTTAAGCACTGCCTCTGGGTATGTGGGTATTGCTGTCTTACTGCTGGGATGGAAGGGGACAAGGAACAAGCTCTTGCAGTTTGGGGGTGGCTGCTGCATCCTTGAGCTTAACCAGAGGGATTCCTGCTTCAAAATGGTGGGAGAGATGAGGACTGCTTTGTGTGGCCCACGTCTGTCTGTAGATAAGCGAACATCTACTGCAGAGCTGACAGTAGCAGTAGTAGCAGTAGTAGTTACCATGCCTGTCTGTCATAGAATCATGGAATGGTTTGGATGGGAAAGGGCCTTAATACCATCCACTTCCAACCCCCTGCCATGGACAGGGATGCCTCACACGAGACAGGGTTGCTCCAAGCCCCATCCAGCCTGGCCTATAAGAATTACACTGACTACTGTGATGTAAGAACTGTACTCAAACCTGAGCTCCTTCTTCCCAGAGGAACATTAGTAACAGGTTTATATCCTAAACATTCCCCTTTTCCTTCTGGAAAGCCCCTCAAGGCTTTCATCCTGTTGCCATAACATGTGCCTCCATTTGTCTCTTTGCTCTGTGTCTCTCATTAGCTCTGGTCTATCCTTAACTCATTAATACCCATATTAATCTGTTCCACTTTTCATCGCTAATCACAGATTCCATCTCATCAGGGCTTTCTCTTGATCTTTTCCATGCAGCTCTTTATCTCCCACAGCTGTAAATGATGATGGGCTTGACCCTGATGCATACCTAATACCAGGGGAGGAATTTGCCTAATAAAATAATCCCATTAGACATTTGCTTCTGTCTCCCTGGGGCATCTTAGATGACTTGTCTGCCTCAGTTACGTGCTGTAATGTGAGGTACCACATACTCACTTATGGGCTGTCATTAGTTAATGTGTGTAACATCCCTTTGATGTAAAAGCGCTGGTATTATCCTTGGCTCTGCCTCTGGATCAGGACTTTATAAAAGGAATAGCTGGGGATTAAATTACAGCAGTATCTAGTGGGTGTATCTGTGTTGGGTGTATCTTCTGTGCTGGGTGTACTTTGAGCATTGCCTGTCAATGCAATTAGAGCTTCCAAACACGAGGTATCTCAGAACAGGAGTTGTCCCTATTGACAGAGGAGTATCAGCCAAGGACAGACCAGGCTGGTAATGATTCTCCCTTCATTTCCCAGTTGAATAGATCAAGCAGGATATTGCATCCCCTAGAGAGCTGCATGGATTCATTCACTTCAGAACTTGTTTGCTGATGATTCAGTTTATAACTTGGCTCTTTTTTGTCTCCTCTCTGTAGCGTTCCCATGGTTTGGTTTGGATATCGGAGGCACCTTGGTCAAACTCGTGTATTTTGAACCAAAGGACATCACAGCTGAAGAGGAAGAAGAAGAAGTGGAAAACCTCAAAAGCATCCGTAAATACCTGACATCAAACGTAGCTTATGGATCCACAGGCATCCGGGATGTGCACTTGGAACTAAAGGACCTTACCCTGTGTGGACGTAAAGGCAATCTGCACTTTATACGCTTTCCTACTCATGACATGCCTGCTTTTATCCAAATGGGAAGCGAAAAGCACTTCTCAAGCCTCCATACTACCTTATGTGCCACGGGAGGTGGAGCGTACAAATTTGAGCAGGACTTTCTCACAGTAGGCATTTTTGGCTTCTATATGGTTAAGGATCTGGGAATGAAGTCTGGTTTAAAGCTTAAAACTAGAAAGCTTTCTCTGTAGGTGCTCTGAATCTTAGCTTTGGGAATGTGTGCTTAACCCAACTGAAACTTGGGGCAGGGAACAGCAGGTGGAGTCGAGTTTGCATCTTCAAATGAGGATCATTTCTGCCCTGCAGGTGCATGTAACATTCCTCTAGCTCTAAAATTACTCACTGACTTCCATAGTATTAGCTCTTCCAGACTGTTCCCTCTCTTGCAAAATCATGGAATGGTTTGGGTTGGAAGGGACCTTAAAGCTTAAATCCAGTTCCAATCCTTGCCACAGGCAGGGACCCCTTCCACTGGAGCAGCTGCTCCAAGCCCCTGTGTCCAACCTGGCCTTGAGCACTGCCAGGGATGGGGCAGCCCCAGCTTCTCTGGGCACCCTGTGCCAGCGCCTCAGCACCCTCCCAGGGAAGAGCTTCTTATCTCCAACCTGAATGATGAATCACTGCTTACACTGGTCTCAGTCTTACGGGGTTTTCCCTTATTGCTGTCTTTCACATGCTTAATATGAGATTTATTGTTCCTTTGCTCATGTGGTTTCGTTTCTAACACGCATGTGAGTGAGCTGTAGAGGTTCAGTCCGATGTGGCGGTGAACTGACTGAGAGGAGGTTCCTAGTTGGGGTTTGATATTATCATGTGGCTTCATTGTAAGCTTGATTCTTGTTCATAGGTGAAAAACGGGTGATAAAGCCTTTCTTTAACCAGGGCTTGACAAAATGCACCAAATAAAGGCTTTTGTGCAGTGGAGGCAGTGACAAGAGGGGAAAGTGATTCATAAATCCCTCTTTTGGTGGTTTCAGGGATGGGTTTGGGGGATTCTTTTGCTCAGACACTTCCGTCCCTTCTCATTTTCCCTTGTTTTTCATGCCAGTGCCTCAGCCTACCTCAGGCCTATGGAAGTTGCTGGGATTCTCTCAGCATCCATCAGTGCATCCAGCTCTTTGTATCCCCCCTCTGCCCCATCTGCACACTTCAGGGGCAGTTTGCAGCCCATGTGCATGCAGAAAGATGGAGCCCTCCTGTGATCCGAGCCCCTGCATGGAGATGACTGTGTTTAGTTGGCAGTGAAGGCACTTCTCTAGCCCTGAGCATGAACACTTGAGATCCCTGGCTGAATTCCTCAACCTTCTCCTTTCTTTCTCCCTGCCAGATGGGTGACCTTCAGCTCTGCAAACTGGATGAACTCGATTGCCTTATTAAAGGAGTTCTGTACATTGATTCCGTTGGCTTCAATGGACACTCCGAGTGTTACTATTTTGAAAACCCAACGGATGCTGAGAGGTGTCAGAAGCTCCCATTCAACCTGGAGAACCCCTATCCTCTCCTGCTGGTGAACATTGGCTCAGGGGTTAGCATTTTGGCTGTGTATTCAAAAGACAACTATAAGCGGGTGACAGGCACCAGGTGAGTGCTGGAAGGGGGGAAACTGAGTTTGATTTTAGAGTGTAAATGAGTAAATGACACTTTTAGGGACCATAAAGGTGATGAGTTGAATGACCAAGCTCCTGCTTTTACTGCAGTCCCTTCCCTCTGCCAGCAAAGATCCCTCCTGGATCAGAGAATCTGGATTCCACAGTTTGGTCTCTGAACTGCAGCCAGTCTCTTTAAAAGCTGGTTTTGCCCTGCTGCAGTAATTCAAGTGATTTATTTGCCATCATAGTTTGGGATTATCACACACATCCTCACAGTAATCCTGTTGACAACTGTTAGCTTTGATCCTGGCAGCAGAGATTTGCATCCTGACTTCCAACCTAAGGTGTAGTGTGGTGGCATGGACACGGGCACAGCAGCAATTCCCCAGGCAGTTGCTGGACTGCTGCACTTGCCCTTCTTGAAGACAGGACATGGTTTTTCCCCCAGAGTTTTGGGTAGCTGTACCCTGACACTCCAGTTATTTCTCAGGACTGGTATTGCATAGAATCCCAGACTGGTTTGGGTTGGAAGGGAGCTTAAAGCTCATCCCGTTCGAACCCCTGCCATGGGCAGGGACCCCTTCCACTGGAGCAGCTGCTCCAAGCCCCTGTGTCCAACCTGGCCTTGAGCACTGCCAGGGATGGGGCAGCCACAGCTTCTCTGGGCACCCTGTGCCAGCGCCTCAGCACCCTCCCAGGGAACAGCTTCTGCCTAAGAGCTCAGCTCAGTCTTCAGTGGAATGAGCCATTTCCCTGCTCTGTCTCTTTAGAAGCAAGGTGGGTCACACTCATTTTGCTTTACTTTGCAGCCTTGGAGGAGGAACCTTTTTTGGTCTCTGCTGCCTTCTGACTGGTTGCTCCACCTTTGAAGAGGCTCTTGAGATGGCATCACATGGGGACAGCACCAAAGTGGACAAACTGGTGCGGGACATCTACGGAGGAGACTACGAGCGGTTCGGGTTGCCAGGCTGGGCTGTGGCATCCAGGTAAGGACTGACAGTGTCCTGCACTGGAGATCCTGCAAGGAAGGGGCCTTAAAGCTCATCCAGTTCCAACCCCTGCCATGGGCAGGGACCCCTTCCACTGGAGCAACTTGCTCCAAGCCCCTGTGTCCAACCTGGCCTTGAACACTGCCAGGGATGGGACATACACATATATATATATATAGGGACACATATAAATACTTCAAGATGAATTGCTTTGGTTAAATGAGGAGTTCCCATTTTCTCCTGCAGTTCTGATGCAAATGGACCTTTAACCCCAAACCTGTCTTTCCAGCTTTGGAAACATGATGAGCAAGGAGAAGCGGGACTCTGTCAGCAAAGAGGACCTGGCCAAGGCTACTCTAATAACCATCACGAACAACATCGGCTCCATAGCACGGATGTGTGCACTGAATGAGGTACTGGGGGGAATCTGTGTCATTGCTTCCCATCTAAAGCATCCCTAGTGTGTTCCTGTCACCTGGAATCTCTTCCCTGCGTTGGCTTCTGTAGATGGCGTGTTCATACTCACCTCTTTGGATGTTTAGGAAGTTGTAATCTACTCACTTTGGATTCTCCAGTAAATTTTGCCCTTCCTTTGTGTGCTTTGAGGCAGATCTTTGTGCTGTGAATGAATCTGTGGTCTCCTGAGGGCCTCTGCTTGCTCAGGAGTTAAACAGCTTCTCTGGGGTGGTTTGAGGAACAGGAGGTGTGTGATGAATCACAGCTCTTGGGAATGCTGAGGGAAGGAGAGGTGGGATGGAGGGATGTAGAGGCTGGATATCTTTCCTGTGTTGTTTCCACCAGTTCCTTTTGATTTCCTGGCCAGGCCCCACCACTTCCACAGCTGTTCCTGTATCTTTGTGCTTTCAGCTTCTTTACAGTGCTGCCTTGTTGCATTCATGTCAAGCAGCATTGTACAGGGCTATGAAAGAACAGAGACATGCTCTCCACTCCATTTGGAGCCTGTTCCGCTGGGATGAGCTAACAGGGGGAAGCATCCTCCTGACTCCTGTTGCTGTTACCTTCATTTACTGCAGGCACCTGGCAAGATACTAGAGTCTTGCTCACAGTACATCTGCTGAGGCCTCACTTCCGAGTAGGCAGCTGAGTGCAGAGAGGATGCTGAGTAGTTAGGGGGAGGTGTTAGGAAATGTGGGATGGAAGGAACATCCATAGAAGGCTGCATCCCCAGAGCATGAGCAACAGGTCAAGAAGGGGATTCTCCCCCTCTCCTCTGCATGTGGTGTTTCAAAGGCACTATAAGTGTAACTTTATTCTTACTCTAAGGTGGGGGTTCCATCATTACAAGCAGAAAGTGGGATTTACCCTTAATGTTCCTGCTGTTTCCTTCCTGCTTGCAGAACATCAATCGAGTGGTGTTTGTTGGCAACTTCCTTCGGATCAATACCATCTCCATGAGACTCCTGGCCTATGCTTTGGATTACTGGTCGAAGGGACAGCTGAAAGCACTTTTCTTGGAGCATGAGGTGAAATCACCCTTTACATCTCCCTTGGGGCAAAATGCACATCCTTTACATGCTCTGGGAAGAGCCACGTGGAGTCTGTACCTGTTGGTCCACGTTGTGCAGCAGTTCCTACTGCTGTGTTACTACAGCCTGTACTTGTGCATACACATTGTGCAGTGGCTTCCCAGTGCTGAGTTACTGCAGTGCAGGGTCAGAATAATCACATGTATTGTTTCAGTTGCTATTTACTACCAATTGCATCTCACTTGTGAACTGTTAAGACCATGAGGCATCCCTGCCCATAGCAGAGGGTTGGAACTGGGTGATCTTAAGGTCTTTTCCAACCCAAACCATGCTGTGATTCTCTATGACAGCAGGAGGATTGTGTGCAGCTCTGCATTCCACTGCAGCAATGATAGTCACAGTCTGTTTCCTAATGCACCCACCTGTAGTTATGTGGTGAATTGACCCTGGCTGGACACCAGGAGTCCCCCCCCACATCACTCTGTCACTGCCCTCCGCAGCTGGATGGGGAGAGAACATGTAACTAAAGGCTCCTGGATCTAAATAAGGGCAGGGAGAGCTCACTCACCAGTTACCATCATGGGCAAACAGACTGCAACTGGGGAAATGAGTTTGTTCCCAGTCAAATCAGAGCAGGGTAATGAGAAATAAACCCAAATCTTAACACTTCCCCCTCCTCCCCTTCTTCCTGAGCTCAGTTTCACTCCCCAGTTCTCCACCTCCTCCCTGCAGGAAGCCTTCTCATGGAAGCCACCCTTGTATCCCCCTGGTACCAAGCTCCTGGCACCCAAACCCAACCCCAGTTCTTTCTTTCCACCATCCTGTTCCAATCACACCCTTTGTGTCCCCTTGTCCCACGTCTGAGTCTTTAATGGATTGTCCTCTCTGCTCCTCAGGGTTATTTTGGTGCAGTCGGGGCTCTTCTGGAACTCCTGGATTCCCCTTGACTCTGGGCAGATTCCTGACACTGGATCTATGAAGTCGGGGTGCTTCCTGGGTCACCCCATTTCATGGGAAGCAAAGGGAAGGACTCTTGTGTTGGTGTCTGTGTGAACCCCATCCCCAGCAACAAGCAGGTTGGTTCAGGAGGAGAACGTGCAGCTGCACTGCTGAACGTGGTGCTTGTGTCTGGATCATCTGTAGGACCTGTAGCATTCCCATCACATCCCCCTTTCCATGCAACCTGTGTTTAATGGGATGGAACAGCAGGAATCCATCAGGATCCCTGTGAGTGCAGCATGTGCTGGGTTTGTGCTCCCAGAGCTCAGCCTGCAGCGTTCTGTGCCCCCCCCACCATGAAAGGTGTCATGTCCTTAGTATGTTGTGTGTCCAGGGGACAGAGCCCAGCATCCCAAATCCATAGGGCTGGAATCTGTGTCCTCTGAACTGTTGGAACACGCTGGGCTCTCCACAGGGCTTCACTCCTGTTACAACCCTTTCTTACCTGGACACTGGAGACCAAAGGTGAGGCACAAATCCTGTGTCCCAGGTTCATTCCCATTTTACCCTCCAACACTTCCATACCGACCACACCACCCTTTGGGATGTGCTGGAAGGTCTCAACCTCTGACCTGGACGTTGCTAAGTCAAATGTAAGGATGAAACTCTAGGGTTTGATGTTGTGTGTTTGCTTGTTTTATATCCTTGCTCTGTTGTTCAACTCTGCTGCATAGAACTATACCAAAGAGCTCCTGGTTTTCACTTGGACACTTGGGATCTGCTCTGGAATCTCCCTTTTACATGTACGGATTGCTGAAGTGTTGTAGCTTCGGGGGGAATCCTCTCTGCTTCCCATAACCATGCTGCACTGCTCTGCTGCCTCTGTGCACGCAGCCTGCAATGTGGAGCTGAGTGCAGGATCCCTGAGGATCAAACACCTTGGGATGTGGATTGTACTGAATAAAGGCTCTTGGAACAACTGTGATGCTGAGAGTGGAGAGCAGCTTCAATGAGCCAAGCGGCCTGTGCACGGTCTGTAATCTGTAATCCAGCCTTTCTTCCAGGGATTCTTCCCAGACTTGGGATCAAAGAGTCATGGAATGGTTTGGGAGGGACCTCAAGATCATCCACTGGAGCAGCTGCTCCAAGCCCCTGTGTCCAACCTGGCCTTGAGCACTGCCAGGGATGGGGCAGCCGCAGCTTCTCTGGGCACCCTGTGCCAGCGCCTCAGCACTCTCCCAGGGAACAGCTTCTGCCTAAGAGCTCAGCTCAGTCTCCCCTCTCTTGGGCAGGTTCAAGCCATTCCCCTTGGCCTGTCCCTACAGGCCCTTGTCCCAAGCCCCTCTCCAGCTTTCCTGCAGCCCCTTTAGGCACTGGAGCTGCTCTAAGCCAGGTTGGACACAGGGGCTTGGAGCAAGCTGCTCCAGGGGAAGGGGTCCCTCGGAACTGGATGAGCTTTAAGGCCCCTTCTAACCCAAACCTGTCCCTGCTTCCATGATGTTGGTGCTGGATCCAACTGCGCCTGGGTCAGATCCTCTGCTCCTTTCTCCCACCAGCCAGAAGCTTCCCCTATGTGTGGAGCTTCCAGAAGCAGCCTCAGAGTGGAGCAGGTCGGGCCCTCTGTGCTTCCTTATGGAGGTGCCCCAGGCAGCACTAGAGGGCAGCAGCTGCCTGCGCTGGGCAGGGAGAGGGGACAATGGGAGCTCCACTGCCTCCATCAGCCTTGTGCTGGTGGCCACAGCTGAGCACCCAAATGGGGTTTGAAGAGGAGGAAAAGGGGTTTTCCCACTCATTTTGCACATGATGGTGAGCAGGGTGAGCTGAGATGGGATCTGGAGCTGGAATCACGGGCATTCCCATAGGATGGAGGCTGGGAGCTGATCTCCAATCCTATCACTGCTGGGATTAGCCAGGCCTCACTGCCCACAGCCAGGCTGTGTCACATTGCTCAGAGGAGGAACCTCCTGAATGGAACCTCCAAACCCCCCTGGGCCAGGGATTTCCAGTGCACATGGGGCCAGGAACCAGCTCCACCATTGGGAATTCCCTCATCCAGCTGGGAGATGAAGGGGAACCCCCTTCCCCTCCCCAAACCAGCCCAGTTTTGAGGCCCTTTCCCTGCAGAAAGTCCCAAATGGGGTGGGACATCCATGGGTGCCATAGGGCTGAGCACGGGGGGATGTCCATGGGTATCCTATGGGCAGCTCGCCCTGCAAGCACACCCCCACTTCCAAAACCTGCTTTTTATTTACATTCCAAATCAACTCCCATACAAACCATTGGCCTTTTCCGGGTTTTTTCCCCCTCCCCTTTCCCTTCCCAAGGGCAGGAATAGCAAAAGTCGCCTCGGTTGGAGTTGAAAATAGCCTTAAATATACAAAAATAGAGCTTACAAAAAAAACCCACCAACAAAAAAGAGACAGAAATATTCTGCTGCAGAATCCGTAGTGTACAAACACGTCTATGAGGCTCCAACGCTCCATAAACAGGCAGGGGAATCCTATGGGATTTCATCCCGGCCCCATGCCTGGGAATACTGACACCCACCACCCCCTCCTCTAAGAAGAAGAGCTGTGGATGTGGGAGCTACAGTGCCCAAATACACCCCAGGAGGTGGTTGCCACCCCCAAATCGGGTTGGATTTGGGGGTGTTTGGCAAGGAAACCACCCCCAGTTCCCGTGTCCCTCACCCAGACCCCCCCCCAGACCTAATGGAATGGGATGGATGAATCCCAAGGGTGGAATTCTCTGCCCTTCCCATGGTTCCATGGATCACACCAGGATGGTGCCCGTCGGAGGGTGAGGTAGCCCATTGTGCCGAGGAGGGGATGATGGCATCTTCCATGGCTGACACCGGCTCCTCCACCCTGGATAAGCCCTTCTGGAGGGGCAGAGGGTGCCAAGGGGGCTCCAAATCCTGGGATCAGGGTGCCTGGAATGCCGAGATCCCATCTTCTATGTAGGAATCGCAACGGCAAAGGTAACCCTGTGCAGAGGAGATGCTCTCAGGTCCCCAAGTGGGTGCCATGGATGGCTGGAAGGCTGGGAAGTGAACCAGACAGAACCCCCAGAATTCCCATAGGATGACGGCTGGGAGCTGATCTCCAATCCCATGGCTTGTAGGAGGTTGGCATTAGCCAGGCCTCTCTGTCGGAGGGAGACATCCCATTGGCACAGGAGGCTGTGGGATGGCTCGCTGCTGCTCCGTCTCACTTCCCAATGGATATCGTGCAGGAGAAGGGCTGTGCTGGCAGAAGGCTGAAGTGCAGGCACCCAACAAGGACCCCAAATCCCCTCCTCACCCCGGGAACGAGGAATCAAGCTCAGGCTTCAGCACGAGAGGCTCCATCCCAGCACAACTCCATGGAGGCAGCAATGGGACATCACCCAGCAGGTACATGCCCTGCACTAAAGTGCTCCGGTCCCCCCCATATCCCCACTTGTCCCTCGGTGCTCCGGGTGTCCTGGGGGGATGCTGTGGGGTGGTCCATGGGATGCTGGAGCTATACGATGTTCTCTGCCCCGGGCAGGGGGCTCTGGGGGGGGCCGGGGTCCTGCTGCTTGTGCAGCTGTGCCAGCTGCAGCACTGGCATGTTGCAGAGCGGGCAGACCTTGCGCACCTCCAGCCACTTGATGAGGCACCTGTGGGGGGACACACACATAGGGAAAGGGGGTTATGGGGTGCTAAGGTGGGAAACACACAACTGGGACCCCAACACACTGACACCCCCTTTTAGTGCCTTTATCAGGCCTTTGGGGGGGTGTAGATACAAGGGGCATTCATAGACTTGGTGTTATGGGGTTTGGAAGGGAGCTTAAAGCGCATCCAGTTCCAATCCCAGTTCTGCCTCAGAGCTCAGCTCAGTCTCCCCTCTCTTGGGCAGGTTCAAGCCATTCCCCTTGGCCTGTCCCTACAGGCCCTTGTCCCAAGCCCCTCTCCAGCTTTCCTGCAGCCCCTTTAGGCACTGGAGCTGCTCTGAGGTCTCCCCTTGAGGAGCCTTCTCTTGTCCAGGCTGAGCAGATTTACATGAAATTCATATCCATATGAAATTTCCCTATATATTTATATATACTTTGTAAGTATACATGAATTTATATATGTATATATAAATATATATTAAGGATCTATAAATATATATTAAGGATCTATAAATATATATGTATATTACACATCTATTTACATATGTATACATACATCTCTATTTTGTAGAATCAAAGCCTGCATTGGAAGGTCCTCATGAGGACCACCAAGACCAACTCCCAACCCAGCCCAAGTCCAAGCCCTCATCCAAGAGGGATGTCCAAACACTCCTCAGACACAAGCAGCTTTGGGGCCCTGGCTGTGTCCCAGTGAGCTGCAGTGCCTCCAAAAAGCCATTTTATCCATAGATATTGAATTAGACAGGTAAATAGGAATATACACACATAAGGATGGGCATACCTAGAATCTTAGACTGGTTTGGGTTCAAATAGGACCTTAAGATCAATTAGTTCCATTTTTGGAATAGAATAGAAATATACTATAATAGAAATATAAAAAATATAATAGAATAAATATAATATAATGAACATCATATAATAATATATGTGTATATATAATATATATAATATGTGTGTATATATATATATATGTACATGTATATATCTATAAATAAGTGGTTTTGCCAGCTCACAACTTGACCATTGCTCCTCTAAATGCCCAGATTCATTCCATACATGAATTTGAGCAAACCCCCTTCCCATGGGATTGGGATTAGGCTGGGCTAAAATCCGGCTTGAGGAGCAGCAGCACCAGGAGCCCTGACCCAAGGTCCTTTCCATTGCTGCGGGGCAGGATGCAGGGCAGCCCCGATGCCCACACTCACTTCCTGTGGAAGGCATGTTTGCAGGGACAGATCCCGAGCTCATCCTTGGGCTTGAATTCCTCCAGGCACACGGCACAGATCTGAGAGGGGGGAGCAGAGAGGAGCAGTCAGGGCATTGGAAGTGGGTTTGTGCGCATGGGAACCACAGAGACATCCCCAAACTGACCCAATCCCAGCATGGTTTGTGTTGGAAGGGAGCTTAAATCCCATCCAGCTCCATGAACAGGGACCCCTTCCACTGGAACAGCTGCTCCAAGCCCCTGTGTCCAACCTGGCCTTGAGCACTGCCAGGGATGGGGCAGCCACAGCTTCTCTGGGCACCCTGTGCCAGCGCCTCAGCACCCTCCCAGGGAACAGCTTCTGCCTAAGAGCTCAGCTCAGTCTCCCCTCTCTTGGGCAGGTTCAAGCCATTCCCCTTGGCCTGGCCCTACAGGCCCTTGTCCCAAGCCCCTCTCCAGCTTTCCTGCAGCCCCTTTAGGCACTGGGAGTTCCCCTTTGGCCACTTCCCCCCTCCCGCCCCCGGCTCATCCCTGGGGAAGAAAAAGGGGAATTTGGGTTCTGACACCAGTGCTGGGGGTGGGGAGGGAAAATCCTCCCTTTGCCATAGGGAATTCCCATTCCTCTGGAGCTCCGAACCCTGACCAAGACCCCCCTGAAGCCTTCCCAGGCTTCACTGCACAACCCTTGGGATCCCAGGCTGAGGCTTGGGTCTCCCTTTCCCAATGGAAAGGCCTCTGGAGCCTCTCCGGAGCAACAGGCACACGGCTGGGATGAGCCAGGAGGACAAAAGCCACACTGCTGCTTGGTGCCTGGGATGGAGCCGCATCCATAGGGATAACTGGGATGCGAAGGCAAAGGGTGCATCCCTATCCCAGCACTGGTGAAGTCAATGGCTGTTATCCCAGCTGAAATGTTCCCCTACACTGTTTTTCTCCCAGTGTATTTTGGCTGTTCCTGGGGATTTGGGATATTCCCAGCTCTTTGTCCCAGCCCCCCTGGCTTGGGAGTCTCCATCATTCCCGAACAATGGCCAGCTCTGCTGCCAAAATCCTTTGGGATGAAGCAGGCGGGTACCAACACCACGGGAGCCATGGCGCCTGTCCATACATTCCAGCCACCAGAGCATCATCGGCTGGGATGATCCCTAGGGAACACACACATCTGGAGCTCCGGGAAGCCCTGGGAGAGGTGGGTGATGGGAAAAGGGGGAAAACCAAAGCCAGATCCACAGGGATGAGGAGCTCAGCGGCACTTTCCCCTCTGCACAGCTCCTTGTGAGCACTGGCAGCAGCCCCTGGTGTTGCTCAATCCCCCCCGTTCTGCTTCCCAGCACTGCACATCCCAAATCCCAATGCCCAAAAAGGGATATTTTCTACGGAGCTGGAGCTAAACTGCTTCTTCCAGCCTTTCCCAAATGCCAGGGAAGAGCTGGAGCTGCTCTACCCCTTCCTCTATGGACCCATCATCCGCTCTGAAAGCATTGGGGCTGTGGATGGAGGGGATGGAGGAGGATGGAGGGGATGGAGGAGGATGGAGGTTTATCCCAGCCATTCCCGGGCACATTCCCAAATCCCTCCTGTGATGAGCTTCTCGCCCCGGGAAGTGCTTTTAAGCCCCAGTGCTGGCAAAAACCCCACTGCAAGTCACGTTAATGGGAGTGGATCAGAAATAGGAGCCTCAAGCCAGGACCGTTCTGTCCCTGTCTGCAACTCCTGCCCTTGGGAATCAGCTCCTTGGCTGTGGGGAGTAGAGGGTGAGGAGGAATCACGGGACAGGCTCTTGCTGCTCCCATCCCAGTCTCCCCTCTGCCAGGTTAAAGCCATAAGGATGCACTGGAAGCTGAAAGGACCCAGAAGGAGGAGGGTGCTGGGTACTGGCTACATCCTCCATCCCCAGTGTGAGGAAGAGGAGGGTGAAGGACTCTTTGCCACCACTCACCTCGTGTAGGTTCAGCTCCTTCACCTTCTCCTTGAGTATAACCTGCAACACAGAGCATTCCATCAGGACACAGCTTCTGCCAGGAGTATGCATTGGAAAACCCTTCATAGGGATCCCAGGTGAGTGTCCCAGTTTAACTGGAACCCCCCAGTACACGGAGCACAGGGACCCCAAGGACCAAACCCCCCCCATAGTGAAACCTCACTCTGCCAGGAGCTCCTGCATGGGCATCTGCTCCATCTTCATCCAGGCTAAATGCCTGGGGAGGGCTATAGATCCAGGATGATAATGTGTTATCCTATCCTATCACATATCATCATATCATATATCATATCATAATCAGCCCAATTCCATCCAGTTTCCTGCTTGATTGGAGACAGAAAGATTCCACAAGCCCTGGAGGCAATGGGACATTGAAGCAGGATCCTGGCATCAGCCTCTTGGTCGTGTTCCTTGAGCACTGGTGTGTGTGGAAAACCAGGGGATATTCCCAGTGAGACATCCCTATGGGAGCCCTGTGGCTGGATCAGAGCAGCCGGCTCCAACCCCAGGAGCTGGACCCACCATGGTTTGAGCATGAGGAAGCAGTGGTGCCACTGCTCGCAATGGGAGATGTCCCCACTAAATCAGTGGGGACAGAGGTTTATATGGACATTGTGCCTTCCCTTTGATGGCCAAAGGCCTCCCAAGGAGAACAGCAGAAGGAAAGCTGATGGAGTGACTGCTTCAGCATGGATTTGGCACTAAGCAGAGGAGGACAACTTACTGTGCATCACCTCACCTGTTTGTAGGCGTAGAGCTCTTTGTGTGCTTGATGCCTGAGCCTGCAACCAGAACAAGGAGAATCATGAAGATGGGCCAGAAAACAGGGTTTCTGCAACCCCCCGAGCCTTTCACTGCCCTCCTTCCCTGATTTAAGACCCTTCCTTCTTCATTTCAGCACTGAGAATGGCCACGGGAAGGGATGCATCCAGGAAGCAGGCACCTCTCCCTGCAGCTGGGAGAGCAGCATCTCCATCCAGAAGCTCACAATCTCTGCTCCTCTTTGACCTCCCTTATCCTCCATGCAGGTACCATCAAGTTACCACCAGGAAGAGCAGCAAAAGCTGTTACATAAACCAGGAGCTGCCATAAAGCCCTGCTACAGATCCCTACTACTGACCTACTGCTGCTGCCTGCAGTTCCTAGGCTGGATGCGGTACCTCCTTCCTCAGACCTCCCTGCACAGAGGTTTCCCTCTGAAGCCCCCATCACAGTGCTTGGTTCCTCAAACCCAGCTTTATCTTCCATTGTAAGATCCATTGAGCTGCTTCTGCCTCCCAGACTGAGCACGAAGCATTCAACAAGAGCCATTGGTGTGGTTGAGCAAGCAAAGGATGGTCCTGACCTGAACACTGGCACAGAAAGCTTTGGAAGGGAAGCACCAGGACATCACTTCCTATCTCAGGGGCAATTCAATAGCCAGAGGTAAGGAAATACCAAAACCCACAAGGGAACAAACCTTCACCTTGGGAATCTGGGGGCGTTTTGTGTTCTGTTTCCTAAGCAGGAGAGCGGGATGGGGGTGCTGTGTGAAAGGATGGGGAGACTGAGCAAAACAGCAGGAGCACATCACATCCCTGCACAAACACAGCCTGAATGGAGACTGAATGGAGCAGCCTGAGGAGCAGCACTTGGGGGTGTTGGGTGAGGAGCAGCTCCCCATGACCCAGCTTCAGTGAGCGCTTGAACCCAGAACCCCCCCGTGTGCTGGGCTGCACCCCCAGAGTGTGAGCAGCAGCTCAGGGAGGGGATCCTGCCCCTCTGCTGTGCTCTGGGGAGACCCCCCCTGCAGCCCTGCTCCAGCTCTGGGGCAGCAGCACAAGAGGGACGTGGGGCTGCTGGAGAGAGGCCAGAGGAGGCCATGGAGCTGCTGCGAGGGCTGGAGCAGCTCTGCTCTGGAGCCAGGCTGAGAGAGCTGGGCTGGGGCAGCCTGGACAAGAGAAGGCTCCTCAAGGGGAGAGCCCAGAGCAGCTCCAGCGCCTAAAGGGGCTGCAGGAAAGCTGGAGAGGGGCTTGGGACAAGGGCCTGTAGGGACAGGCCAAGGGGAATGGCTTGAACCTGCCCAAGAGAGGGGAGACTGAGCTGAGCTCTTAGGCAGAAGCTGTTCCCTGGGAGGGTGCTGAGGCGCTGGCACAGGGTGCCCAGAGAAGCTGTGGCTGCCCCATCCCTGGCAGTGCTCAAGGCCAGGTTGGACACACGGGCTTGGAGCAGCTGCTCCAGTGGAAGGGGTCCCTGCCTGTGGCAGGGGTTGGAGTTGGATGGGATTTAAGGTCCCTTCGACCCAAACCATGTGTTTCTATGATGAATAAAACATCCTTCCCAACAGCAGCCCAGTTCCCACATCCCAATGGATCGCTCTGGCTGGAGAAGCTGAACCTCCTCAAATCAATACCTTTTATCCCCCCACCTAACATTGCTCCTCATTACAAGCCATGGCATTTAGGGAAGGCTCTGCAGGCTCACAAAGGGCTTCAATGAGATGTCCCTGAGTGTCTGCAGGGCTTGGACAAGCAGAGCAGCATCTTCCCCATCTCCAGAGGGATTTCAGCTGGGAAACTCCCCTGCCTGTAGTTTCACTTCCCAGAAAGCTATTCCGGGGCTGGCTCAAGCCCTGCTTGTTTCACCCAGAGCTCTCAGAGGCTTCCGGGTCCCACAGGGCTGCAGGGGGTGATACATAAAACATAGGGTGTAAAATACATCCCTTTATCTGCTCAAAACCACCCTAAAACAGGACCTTCCAAGCTGAGGAATGTCCAGGAGAGATGCCATCAATCAGCCCCTGAGCCCCACATTCCATAGGGAGCCATCCCTGCAGGGAACCTGCCTGCAGAGCCACGGATGAAAGTGGGGTCAGGATCCCTCCACCAGTGCCCCAAGCAGCAGCAGGAGCAGAAGATGCAGGAACAATGGAGCAAACAGGCTCAAACCAGCCCGATCCGCAGGGATGCCGGCGGCTGGGAAACTGGTTATGAAAGACAGATGGGGCAAAGCAGGATGCAGGGCTGGAGGCTGCAGAGGAGGGGGAAAACTGCCTGCATGGGAAAAGGAATGTGTCCTATGGAGCGCTGAGCATCACAGCCAAAGCCACCAGAAGGAATGTGTTGTGTACAACAAGCCCAAGATGTGGTGGTGGCATCTGGAGCAGTGATGGGGAGAAGCATCTGGACCTGGATCCATGCGGCTCGGATGCCACAATACATGGGATCAAACTACATAGGGAGAGTGTGGCAAAATCACCCCCTCCCTGAAGGTTATGGGGCAGGGCATGAGCACATCTGGTCCTGAAGTGTGTCAGCTCCTTCTGCTCCTCCATGTTCCCCTTTCCAAGCCAGGATCCGGGGCCAGATGGATCCCGGTCGGACCTTACACAGCTGTTGTAATGAGACCCCGGATCCTGGCAGGCGTTGTTCCCTGCTGGACACAGGGCTCCATCCATCTCCTGTCGGGAGCTGTGACTCCAGAGGAATGTCTGGCAGATGCTGTTTTAGATAAGGGACCACACAGCAGCTTGGAAAGCAGCACAGGGCTGGAGACTGCGTGTGTACGAACACCATCACCCATCCATGCATGCAGTGACGGCATTCCATGGAGTCTGTGCTGTCTTCCCAAGCTTTCCACGCTTCCCATAGGAAGGGGAGCACCTCACCTGAATGACTCCAACTCAAGGGAACAACTACAGGAATAAACTGGAGGAAACCCTTTGGTAGGTTTACCTCCAGGATCTGTTTGTGCCAGCGCCTCAGCATCCTCCCAGGGAAGAGCTTCTGCCTTAGATCCAACCTGAACTTCCCCTGTGTCAGTCTGAACCCATCACCCCTTGTCCTGTCCCTACAGACCCTAATGAACAGTCCCTCTCCAGCATCCTTGTAGGCCCCCTTCAGACACTGGAAGCTGCTCTGAGGTCTCCATGCAGTTTCTCCCCTCCAGGCTGAACAGCCGCAGTGTCCTCAGCAGAGATCAGACACAGCCACCTGCAGCACCTCCTCTCTTCTTTCCTCCCCTTTCTCCTGTTAACTTCTCCAAGCAGAGATGGGACCCCGAGGATGGGACTGTGCTTTGTACCAGAGCAGTTTCCAGCAGCAGAAGAGCTCAAGATGCACCTGGACCGCACACACAGCAATGAGTTTTGCTTTGCTTTTGGCTCAAATTCCTACTGGATTCCGTTTTGATCCAACCTGATTAAAACCATCACCTTCCTCCCCTCCGACTGGGCTGTGCACTCTGTATGGAAGCGGTTGTGAAGCAAAGTGCTCTCCTCCCCTGATACATCCTTTATTTAATGCCATCAGCTCTGTGCTGAAGAGGTAAATACACCAGATACTGGTTCTTCCATGCTGGGGATGAGAGGAGGGTGCATGGGATGCTCTGATCCTGAGCAGGTGATGAGGACCAGGGCCCAGAGGATGGTGCCATGAGCTCCACTTGTTTGCCAAACAGATCATAGAATCCTGGAATGGTTTGGGTTGGAAGTGACCTCAAACCTCCTCCAGTGCCAACCCCCTCCAGTGGGACCAATGGGACCAAGACCCATCCAACCTGGCCTTGACCAAGGGCTGGAGGCTGCTGCTTTGGCTCTGTTTTGCCAGTAACAGAGCAGGGGGCAGTGATTTGAAGAGCAGTTCATGAAGTCTCTCTCGAGTTCAGTGTTATAAAGGGACCATGAGATGATCCAACCCAACCTCCCATCCATCACAGTGAGTTAAACAGCTCCTCTAAGTGTCTCATCCAGCCAGGCCCCTCTGTCTTCATTTGAAGACATGAGGAAACAGAGCACTTGCCACTTCCCTTGCTGCCCTGCTCCACCAGGTACTCACCCTGTCTCTTACAACACACCTCCCACTGCTAAATGTCCATGGTTTCTGGCCTGATCTCACAGCCAGCCCCACTCATTGCTGCTTCTTAGGGGCAGAACGCAGGCAGGCAGAGCTGGTGCCCAGGAGAATGCTCTCAAAGCCCAAACCACCTCCCTGTTTGCCACCTGAGCTGTGTAGATCCAAGCTTCATCTGGGTAAAACACAGCCCTGGACCTTCTGAGTGCTGTTTGTCTGCTCCTTATGCATCCCACTCCCATTGGTGTCCCAGTTGGAATGGAAACACTGGCTGTGGATGCAATAACCCCGTATGGATTGTGGTAACATTGAGCACTGAGATACAAAGCTGCGTGGGGTGAGCCCTTGATCTGGTTCTGCCTTATCTGCTGGGATGGAGAGATGGGTCCACCTTCAAACACCATTCTCTTATGCATAGGGAGGACTGATGCCCAGGCAGCACAGATAACTGCTGGGTAACCCTGCCTGTGGGCTCACCTGCAAGTTTTATGAGGCTTTGCCTCATGCAGAGCTGAAAATAGATGGAAATGATCAAATATTCCGAGGGAGACACTGAAATCCTGCTTCCCAAATGCAGGACGAAAACCTTAGTGAACACCTTCTTCCTCTGTGATGGAAGAAGGGACCAGGCGCCTATGTTATGGGGCCAGAGGGAAGGGATGGGCTGGATGCATGGCTAGCAGGGAGCTGAGGCCATCTGAAAAGCCAGAGGGGCTGGAAAAGCTCTTCTACAAGAGGGCTATCAGCACAACTTGCCCCCATTGCTGCCACCATTCCCAAGCACTGTGTTTCCCCCATTCCCTGCAGCAGGAAGACTTTCTCCTCTCAATGAGCCACCCAATTCTGTCCCCAGTGGCCCATAAACGAATTAACACGAGCCCCAAACGGGATCAACCTTTCCCCCCCGGTTCCTGCTCCCCATTGAGCAGTGCAACACCCGGACCCTGCATCATTCACCTCTAATCTGTGCTGCTGAATGAGCCATTTGTGTCCCATAACCAACCTGAGAGGCAGGAAATGTTCCCTATGCATGCAGGGCATGAGTGACTCATGACAGAGGAAAATGTGTTGCAACATTAAGCAGAAATGGAACCACAGAACATCCTTTTCCAGACTTTCTGAGCAGCCGACTGTGTTTGCATCATAGAGCCATGGAATCAATGGTGTTGGAAAAGCCCTTTAAGCTCATCCAGTCCAACCATTCCCAGCCCTGCCAAGGCCACCACTAACCCATGGCACTGAGGTCTCATCTCCACGCTGTGTGAACACTTGCAGGGCCAGTGCCTGCAGCCCTGCCCTGGGCAGCCTGTTCCAATGCCTGAGCACCCTCTGGGGCAGGAATTGTTCCTCAGCTCCATCTAAACCTGCCCTGGTGCAGCTTGAGGCCGGTTCCTCTTGTCCCATCCCTTGTTCCTTGGGAGCAGAGCCCAGCCCCTCCTGGCTCCATCCTCCTGCAGGCACTTGGAGGGAGCCATCAGGTCCCCCCTGAGCCTTCTCTTCTCCATCTGAATCCCCCAGGTCCCTCAGCCGTTCCCCATCTCTCTTGTGCTCCAGGCCCTGCACCAGCTCCAGTGTCCTTCTCTGGCCCCTCAATACTCCTGCCTTTAGGACCCTGCAGACAAATACATCCTGGTTTTAACGTGGAGGAGGTAACTGCCTGTGTGTGGGAGCTCCGAGATGCACTGGGGAAGTGGATGTCAGTACCCACTGTGTACACACTGTGTCCATTGGCTCTGTTAGGGATGAGCATTTGCTCTCCCACTACACAGCTGAACAAATCCATTGGTGATGAGGGCAAACTAAACCACTCCAGGGATCGCATCAGGTTGGCACAAGACACGTTATGGTGATGCCATCCTCTTATTTGGCACGGAGGGATGAGCAATAGGCTCATTCTGAACCAGAGCAGCTCTTGAATGCAGCTGGGGAAGGTTCCCTTACCTGATCAGGTAGCAACAGAAGAGCAAACTGAGGATGAAGACGAAGATGGCCGTGCCGAAAACCACGATGTAGATGTTGAGAGGCAGGTTCTGGAACCCGATGTTCGGCATCCTGAAACTGTAATGCTGGAAGTCCGAGCTCATGGGTAGGCTGCGGGAGAAAACACATGGACATGAGGCTCCTTTGGCAGCATGGGATGCCCTTTGGACACCAATGGTGGCAGGATGGGGGAAGGAGAAGGCATTGAACAGTGCTGCCTCCTTGCTTGTCCCCCCTGGGGTGAAGTCATCCTTGCCCAAAACTGAGCTCATATCCCTGCAAACAAAGCCAGGGCTGGGATTCTTCTCCTCCCACTGGGAGTTTCTCCTCCAGCCATTTTCCCCTCTTCCCTATGCACATCATCCTTCAGGTTAAACACCACAACAGATGGATGGGGGGGATCTGCATCCATCTGCAGCCAGGATCCCCCAAGCCCCTCATTACTCAGGCCAAAACACTGGAAGCAGCCAGAAAGCCTCATAGCAAAGCAGGTTGTCCTTTCTTTTCCCTTTCCCTTTCCCTTTCCCTTTCCCTTTCCCTTCCCTTCCTGTGCTTTCCAAACCGATCCCTCCTTCCCTAGAAATCCCCCTCCAAACCCACGGAGCACGGCCGGGAACCAGCGCGGGTTCAACACGCTCCATACACACAATTCCAACACCATTCCCATCCCCACTGCAGCGCTGCCAACACATTACAGGAGCCATAAAAGACACTCGGTTTGGGTTTTTCCAGGGAATTTTATGCAGGTCCCAGCTCTCTTCCTCAACCCAACCCCAAAGCAAACCCCACCGGAGATGCAATGATGTGAGCGGTCCACACACCAAAACCCCTCTCCCCTTGGAGAGACCCAACCAAACCGGGAGCAGCCATCTGGAATAGGGATCACAATGGATCCTCTCTCACATGGCTTTTAGGATTCATTTGAATACGGTGCCATAACCCTTGCAGGGTGTTCTTCAGGCAGAACCAAGCCGGTGTCTCGGTCTCACCACCCCAAGCACATCTTTACCCCTTCTCTTCACTCCTTCCCTTTGCGACCATGCTTGGAAGCATTCACCCCTGAACGATCCCAACCACCCCAGGCACAAAGGTCCCCCCCCAGCTTGGAAAAGGCAGCCCAAGAGCTGTGGTTGGTGTTTGCCTTCCTGCCCACAGGACAGGGCTGGATGTGGCACGCACCGAAGATTCCCAACCAGCAGGGAAAGTACCTGAAGCCTGAGCCCTGTTTCCCAAATACAATTACTGAGGATAACAAAACCCTCCCCTGGAGCAGGGAGTTTTCCAGGGAGCAGTAATTGCTCCTCTCCCACCTGTAAAGGGGCTGAGGAGATGGCACCGCACTGGTTCAGTCTGTACCATGAGGGTGCTGAGGTGCTGTGGCTGCCCCATCCCTGGCAGTGCTCAAGGCCAGGTTGGACACAGGGGCTTGGAGCAGCTGCTCCAGTGGAAGGGGTCCCTGCTCATGGAACTGGATGGGATTTAAGCTCCTTTCCAAACCATTCCATGTGCATTCAAAACCCAAACATCCTCCAGCTCCAGCAGCCTCCCAGCTCCTGCATCTCCTTTCCCCCTTCTGCTGACCCCTGCTCCTTCTCTCCTCTCCATCCCCTCTGCACCCCTCCCATCCACGCTCACCTTTCAGCCCCTTGCCCGCGCCCTCCTCGCACCCCTGGCCGCAGGCAGCATCTCCACCATTCCAGCCTGGAATTCCCAGCCCGGAGCCTCCTCACTCCGGCTGCTCTCGGATTCCTCAGCTCGCAGGCGAGTTCTGGGAAAGCCTGGATTTGATTAAAGCCTCCTGAGAGCAACACGCATGTTCAGACCCTCCCGGCCAACGGGGATGTGCTGCGGGATGGGCTTTGGGAGCACAGCAACCACCCTGCAGCCCACACTGCTCCACCAATGCCTGCTCTGCTCCACACAGCCTGGTTTGCTTTGCAAAGCCAGGAGGAAAAGCCCAAAGCGGCCCCAAAACCTTTGCTCCCGGCTCTTGGCAGGGTTAATGCACAGCTCATAGGCTTGCGTGTGGGTTCCATCCCCTGCTGGGGCAAAGGGATTGGACACGGTTCAGGGGCTCTCTTCCCTCTGTCACACTCATCCATGAGGAGGTTTTGGCTGGAGGAGGAGGCTCTGCCTGCACTGGGGCTGATGGGCACTGGTGTTGGCCAAGGTTTGGGTGGCTCCAGCTCCAAAACCAATCCAAGAGGTCAAACATGGGAAAGCTTGAGGTGCAAGGAAGGAGAGACCATAGAGAAGAGGGAACACAACCAACCAGCACTGGACTGTTCATTTCCTTTCCATTATAACTCCTGCAACTGGTGATGCTCTCCCTACCGAAGGGAAGGGGTTCAATGCAGCTCTTGCACCGGGAGGTACCACAGAAGATCAAGCACAAAAGCAGACGATGGGTAAGGAAGATCCAGGCTGCATTTAGCACCTCATCAAGCCAAGAGAAACTCCTTATGCTCATGTCCAGCTGATCCATGCAGCTTTTCCACCAATCCCCATGCCCACAGCCACAAACCATCCCACCCGCACCAAACAACAGCGCAGAGAAGCAAAGCTCCATCCCACACACCCCATCCTCCTTTCCTCTTCCAATGGGACCCAACATTCTGCCCCCAAAGGACATCCCAATGCAGCCACACATCCCTACCTGCAGCCACACCGCAGCGCTCTGCCCCCTTTGGTCCCCATGGTGCCAGTCCAGTGAGTCTCACACCATTGTGATCCAACCCCTGTGTGCAACAATCTGGTCCACGTCCTCCCTTCCTCATGCTGCTGAGGGAGGTTATGGCAAACCCCATGGATGTGGAAGGGGAAAACTGAAGGATTTTCCTTCATCCCTGCATCCCACGATGCAGGAAACTGTTAACTTGAAGAGACTTCGTTGGAATGGGATGAGGTGAAGCAGCCAAGCTTTGGGATTGGGCTTGTTTTGGCTTTTGTGGAAGGAGGAGGATCTGTTTTAATGTGCTTCAGATTCATGAGAGCAGGGCCAAGAGAAACAATCAAGGAGCCATAAGGAAGGATGCGAAGTTTCTGGTGCAGAACAAAAGCCTCCCTGTTGCTCTCTGCATGGCCACAGCATTGCAGAGCAGGCAGATGGGCCTCTGGGGCCCCCAGCACAGCCCAGGGATGGAGACTGGGAAACAAAGGGGGTTGCTGACACAGAAACCTCACCCAAGAAAGGATTCCCCACTGGATGGGACCCTCTCTGCAGTGTGAGGGGGGAATCCATGAATCCCGGATTGGAAGAGACCTCAAGGATCCAATGGGTCCAACCATTCCAGACAAAGCATCACCTACACTGGATGGCCCAGCACCCTGTCCAGCCCAGTCTTAACAGTGTCCAACACTGAGGAGTCACCACTTCCCTGGAGAGATGATTCCAATGGTTGTTCTCATGATGAGACATTTCCCTCTTGTGTCCAGCTGGAATCTCCCCAGCAATAACTTGTGCCCATCACCCCTTGTCTGACCCATGGGACTCCTTGTCCAAAGGAAGGCTCCGTCTGCTTTGTAGCCACCCTTTAACTACTGGAACCCAGTGATGAGGTCTCCCTGAGCCTTTTCCTCTCCAGGCTGAACAGTCCCAGCTCTCAGCCTTTCCTCACATCCAGAAGATGCTGACTGCCTCCCTGGCTATAAAAGGAACCTGCCACGACAGCAGAAATGAAGCAGTGAGGAATGTGGGCAGGTGCCTGCATCCTGCCCCATTTCTGCCCATGTTTCTGCCTGCAGATGGGTCCATCGGGTCTGTGTCCTCACAGAGCATGAAATCAAGGGGAGAGGAGCCCTAAACATCACAGAATCACAGTATGGTTTGGGTTGGAAAGGACCTTAAGATCATCCAGTTCCAACCCCCCTGCCATGGGCAGGGACACCTCACACTAAACCATGGCACCCAAGGCTTCATCCAACCTGGCCTTGAACACTGCCAGGGATGGAGCATTCACAACCTCCCTGGGCAACCCATTCCAGTGCCTCAGCACCCTCACAGTAAAGAATTTCTTCCTTATATCCAATCTAAACCTCTGCTGTTTCAGTTTCAACCCATTACCCCTTGTCCTGTCACTGCAGTCCCTAATGAACAGTCCCTCACCAGCATCCCTATAGGCCCCCTTCAGACACTGGAAGCTGCTCTGAGGTCTATCAAGGGCTGGGAGGGCAGCACCACTGCTTCAGCCACCAGCAGCACTTGGGGCAGGAATGGGTTTGCTGAAGAAAGGCAAAACTGGGGAAAGAGAGGGGAGAAAACAGCCCTGAACCAGGGAAGTGCTGTGAGAGCCTCAAGGGGTGCCTGGAGCAAAGCTGCTTTGGTACAGATGAAGGAAAAGTCCATACATCTACATACATGTGGATTACTTTACAACGTGTATATTCATAGAACCCCAGCCTGGTTTGTGTTGGAAGGGACCTTAAATCCCATCCAGCTCCAACCCCTGCCACGGGCAGGGACCCCTTCCACTGGAGCAGCTGCTCCAAGCCCCTGTGTCCAACCTGGCCTTGAGCACTGCCAGGGATGGGGCAGCCACAGCTCCTCTGGGCACCCTGTGCCAGCGCCTCAGCACCCTCCCAGGGAACAGCTTCTGCCTCAGAGCTCAGCTCAGTCTCCCCTCTCTTGGGCAGGTTCAAGCCATTCCCCTTGGCCTGTCCCTCCAGGCCCTTGTCCCAAGCCCCTCTCCAGCTTTCCTGCAGCCCCTTTAGGCACTGGAGCTGCTCTGGGGTCTCCCCTTCAGGAGCCTTCTCTTGTCCAGGCTGCCCCAGCCCAGCTCTCTCAGCCTGCTCCAGAGCAGAGCTGCTCCAGCCCTCGCAGCAGCTCCATGGCCTCCTCTGGCCTCTCTCCAGCAGCTCCACATCCCTCTTGTGTCCTTCCTTTCTGTCCTTCTTACACTGCAATTTACCAGTGTGTGATAGTGCATATATACACCATATACATATATACATATATATATGCACTATATACATATATACACTATATACATATATACATATGTATATGCACTATATACATATATACACTATATACATATATACACCAAACACAACCACCTTCACCTAAAGCAAAGGAGAGAAAATCTGCCTTCCCCATTCTGCATGAAGGGAACTGGAGAGTGTTCATCTAACAATACAACAGCTTCCAAAACCAAAAGGGAATGGGGCTGTACCCAGGCACACGGAAAGAGCCAGGAATGGGAATGCCACAAAGCAGAACAACCCCAGCTCCTTTACACCTTCCAGTGACTGACCCGAGTGTGGCTGAGCACATCCCCTGTTCTCTGATGACTACAACAAGCTTTGATGGAAAGCCAGGTTATGGCTGCTGGCACACTGGGAGTCAGAAGGTTGCTATATGCTATATGCTGTAGCTAATGCTACAGGTCAGCATTAGCTCACCGGCTTCACAGCACTCTGATGGCAAACTGGGTGGTTAAAAGCAGACCTAACCAAACCACTGGGTCAAACCAATCCCTGCTGTACTCAGAGCAAGCACTTCACAAGCAAGACCAACCTCTGCCCCAGAGCTGTCCTGAGCAGGTCTCAAAGGCACTGACATGGGAAGGAACTCGTTTCTTACAGGGAGAGAGGGGAGCAGGGCACCAGGGATGCTGCTGGACCACTGCAGGTGATGCCATGAGCATCAGTGATGGGCTAACAGCCACAAACTGACTCTATCCAGCTGCTTTGCTGTGTGGTTTTGAACCTGCTCTAGTGGAAGGTGTCCCTGCTCACGGCAATGGGGTTGGAACTGGATGAGCCTTTAGCTCAAACCAGTTTGATTCTATGAACCTTTAACTGGGGAAACTGGATGGAGCTGGTGATCACCCACAGCATCCCAAGCTGGCAAATCCATTCCATGTCCAGGTTACCCCGAGCTCTAAAAACCCAAGCAATTCAGACACAGGCAGGTTCATGGAACACAGGAATCCCAAGGGAAAAAAGCCATGTTAATCCATGGATGAAACACGGGATCGATGGGAAAGGTTTGAGGCGGGTGTGAACGGCATCTCCAGTTTCAAGGGCGTTACGCAAGCCCACAACGGGTTTAACACAGGTTTAAGCCAAACTGGTATTAACTGGGTTGAAAGTTAAACTGTGAGCAGCTGCTGGAACACCCAGAGTTGTAGTGGGCAGCAGAGCATTCTTCCATGCAACAAACCCACAGCATAAACATGGATTCATGGCTACGGCTAATGGGATAATGCAGGATACTTGCCGCAAAGAGCAGCTATAGGAGATGCCTGAGTTTAAGTCACCAGCAAAACCCCCCTTGTGAACCCCAAAAGGAAAACACAGCCTGACCTGGAGCAGCTGGAAGGAATTTCCTTCAGCTCCACCTCTGGAGCTGCTCCAGAGCACTGGGAAAATCACAAGCAGCTGCAGCCGAGTCCCTAGAACAGCATCAGTGGCACCCGAGATGCTGAGATGGCCACACTGCCTTCACATGGGATGGAACAAAAGCAGATCCAAGTGTTGCTCTGGCTGGAAGCAATCCTTTGCCATCCCAAACTGGGACAACCGGATTGAGATGTGTGGGAAGGGAGCTTAAATCCCGTCCAGTTCCACGGGCAGGGACCCCTTCCACTGGAGCAGCTGCTCCAAACCCCTGTGTCCAACCTGGCCTTGAGCACTGCCAGGGATGGGGCAGCCACAGCTTCTCTGGGCACCCTGTGCCAGCGCCTCAGCACCCTCCCAGGGAACAGCTTCTGCCTAAGAGCTCAGCTCAGTCTCCCCTCTCTTGGGCAGGTTCAAGCCATTCCCCTTGGCCTGTCCCTACAGGCCCTTGTCCCAAGCCCCTCTCCAGGTTCCTTGGGGTTGGTGTTGGATGCCCATTGTGAGCCCGGACAACCAAAGACACCAAAGTGACCTACAGGCACGAACGGCTCCGAACCTTTGATCCCAAGAGTGAATCCGATGCTTTTTCAGTCCTGGAATCCGGAAATTTCCTGGCTGTGTTCCCTGGCTGACACCCAGCATGGAACCTTAACCCTCTCCACTGCCTTCGGGATGGGGGACACAGTGGCAATGGGGCAACAAAGCCTTTATACTGAACATGCGGCAGCGCAACCGGTACCGGTGCCAGTGTCAGCAGGGGCTTTGGGTTGTGGAGAGCTTAAATGATCCCAAAGGATGATTTAAATGATCCCATGGCCTTAATGAACAAAAGCAGCTTGAAATGGGAACGTTTCAGTGGCCATTGACAGCGACCCATGCAGAGAACAGCTCAGCTCCCATGGCTCAGTTCAAAGTCAAGGGTTTCACCCACCAAAGGTTTGCCCAGGGCTGATCCTGCAAGTTCCAGGAAGGAAGGCAAAAATAAGCAGGGAAAACCAACCCCAAAGCGCAGATCAATGGTGCTTTTAATCCAGTCTGCAGCAGGGGGATGGAGCCTGGAGGAGAGCCCTGCCTGGGTCCTGTTGGATCACGGGAAGCAGAAATGGGAATCACTGCTCCGGAGGGTTCGGAGGGGACTTGGCAGCTTCCCCCTGTGAAACACACACACAGGCTGCCCAAGCAGGGCTCTGTTCACTTCTTGGGGATGAAGTAACACTTGAGGAATGTTTTCCCTTTGACCCCAGGGATATTTAAGGGCTTCTTTCTCCCCCTTTTCCTGGCAGCAGCTCCAACGTCACAACGTGCTGAGCTCACTCTTCCTCCCCAGCATGTGATGGGAAAGGATGTGCTGCTCCCTTCTCCTGCCTGTAGCATACACACGGTGGTGGAAGCAGAGGGCAGCAGCTCCCTGGTACCGTGCATGGGGTCAGGGTGGTGGGACAACATAGAATCATGGAATGGTTTGGGTTGGAAAGGACCTTAAGATCATCCAGTTCCAACCCCCTGCCATGGGCAGGGACACCTCACACTAAACCATGGCACCCAAGGCTCTGTCCAATCTGGCCTTGAACACTGCCAGGGATGGAGCATTCACAACCTCCCTGGGCAACCCATTCCAGTGCCTCAGCACCATTCATCCCTGCCTCTGTCCCTGGAGAACCATCCCCAACCCACAAAGCTCAGGTGCTGGAATATTTACTAAGATGCATGTTAGTAAATGAGCTTGTGCCCAAGCAGCCAAGAAGGCACCAGCATCCTGGTCTGTATCAGCACCAGTGCGGCAGCAGGGCCAGGGCAGGGATTGTGCCCCTCTGAGGCTGTACCTCGAATCGTGTGTTCAGCTCTGGGCCCCTCACTGCAAGAGAGACCTTGAGGGGCTGGAGCAGGGCCAGAGCAGGGCACTGGAGCTGGTGCAGGGCCTGGAGCACAAGAGAGATGGGGAACGGCTGAGGGAGCTGGGGGGTTCAGATGGGGAAGAGAAGGCTCAGGGGGGACCTGATGGCTCCCTCCAAGTGCCTGAGAGGAGGATGGAGCCAGGAGGGGCTGGGCTCTGCTCCCAAGGAACAAGGGATGGGACAAGAGGAACCAGCCTCAAGCTGCACCAGGGCAGGTTTAGATGGAGCTGAGGAACAATTCCTGCCCCACAGGGTGCTCAGGCATTGGAACAGGGTTAGTGCTGGCCTTGGCAGGGCTGGGAATGGTTGAACTGAATGAGCTGAAAGGGCTTTTCCAACCTGGTTGATCCCATGGCTCTATGATGTTAACCCAAAACAAAGCACCAAAAGCCAGGGCTGCAGTCAGGCACACCACGGAGCTGGCAGCTCCCCAGCACACACTGCCCTATTGCCTCATTCAGTGGGAATAAACTTCCACCTTCATGGGCAGTTTCATTTCCTTGTTTGCAGGAAATAGATTCCTTGGGGAAAGTGAACTGGAACCTCCATGAGGAACACTCATCTGTGCTGCTGAAGGGCCAGACCAGTGAGACTGGTGTTAAACCATCACGGGAGTGCATGAATTCCTGTGTGATGACACAGAGAACTGGGGGGGGAAATGATGGGGGCTCCCAAAACATCACATCTGAAAGGAAAATCCCACTTTGATCCAGTCATCTCCAGGCTGAACAAAAGCAAATGGCTTTCTGTGGAGCCCATGAGCAACCAGCCTCATCCTCCCTTTTATACTGAGAGGCAGATGGAATAACTGACCTCCTGCAACCCTTCTCCCTCTGTTCCCTAAGCTCCTTTAATAGGGAAGAGGAAAACCAGTGCAACACCCAGGGATCAATAATCCCTACAGAATCCCAGTGCCGGCGCTGGGAATCCCAGCTGCCAGCCTGGAAAGGCAAGGAGAGGAGGCGAGCGCAGATTGGGATGCAGGAAGGCATAATGCTCTCATTTACACTCCATAAGGTTGCTAGGTTATGGATTTTTGGGGGCATAAGCTGAAAGGGGATCCAGATGGCTCGAAAGCCTTGTGGTGGAAAAGCAGCATGAGGCCAGAGAGGGAAGAATTCCTCTTTATGCTGCTGCCGGCTGCTCCCAGATCCTGGATTGCAGGGCTCAGGAATGCTCTCTCCTTTTCATGGCATCCTTTCTCTCTGCACTAAAAGTTAAGGGGAAGAGGTAGTTGGATGCAGAAGTGGCTGGATATGGACAAGAGTCCCTAAAGCAATCCTAGGGAGGAGCTGCCCCCCCAAAGCCCACGTCAGCTCTGCCAGGGATGTATTTTAGGATGCTGAGGGCACGAAAAAGCCTTCAGGAAAAGCCAAACCAACCCAAAGCTCATCCTGCTGGGAACTTACACTAATGCCACGTCACTGCCACTGCCTGGTGTTCCTACTGCTTCCAGCAAAAGGAGCCTGTGCAGCGTGCCAGCCCTTCCCTGCTTCCAATAGAACTGCCTTTTGGGGGGGAGGATCTTCTTAGTGCTCCTGTTCCTCCGCTAGCAGAATCCAGGAGCAATGCTTCAGAGTCCAGGTAAAAGCCTTCCCCTGAGCTCTATGGATACAGGACACAAACTGCTTCATTCCCATGGGATCCACACAAGGAAAGGTGGCTGCAAGGATTGCAAACCCCTCAGAATTGAGCTGGAAATGGAAAGTGGAAGTTTTCCACTCCCAGATTGCAAAGCCAAGTGCTATAACCTCAGAGACTGATGGAGAGAAATAGGCATGAACCCAATGTATGCATCTCCTGTGCTGTCACACAGGGCTCAGCACTGACGGTGATACCATGGGATACCATCCTTCTCCACTGCTCTCCCTGGACTCATGGCCTCACCTTAGTGGGATGGAGAACATGAAAGGATCTTAAACTCAGGGGTAGCAGCGCCCTGTGGGTCTGTAACCTGGAGGCAATGATAACCACACATGATCTGCCAGCGTTAGACACCAGCACCAAGAACCTGGCTTCTTAGATGGGTTTCATAGAATCATGGAATGGTTTGGGTTGGAAAGGACCTTAAGATCATCCAGTTCCAACCCCCCTGCCATGGGCAGGGACACCTCACACTAAACCATATCACTCAAGGCTTCATCCAACCTGGCCTTGAACACTGACAGGGATGGAGCATTCACAACCTCCCTGGGCAACCCATTCCAGTGCCTCAGCACCCTCACAGTAAAGAATTTCTTCCTTAGATCCAATCTAAACTTCCCCTGTTTCAGTTTCAACCCGTTACCCCTTGTCCTGTCACTACAGTTCCTAATGAATAGTCCCTCCCCAGCATCCCTGTAGGCCCCCTTCAGATACTGGAAGCTGCTCTGAGGTCTCCACTGCCAGGGATGGGGCAGCCACAGCTCCTCTGGGCCCCATGCCCTGTGCACCAGCATCATTTAGAACCAGTCTTTAAAGCCAAGACTTTCACCTCCTCAGACATCATCATCCATCCTTTCAACCCATTCCTACCAGTCCCTCTCTTCTCCAAAAACATAGCATTTGAGGGGAAAACCTGTGTCGAGATGAACCACAAAGGTCCAACCACTGTGGGGATTTTCAGGCAGCATCACCAAGAAGCATCATTGAAATTCCAGGGGAGCAGGCAGTTTTCCTCCTCTCCACGGGGAATGCCATGTTAAATCACATTTGGACTCACAGAACAAGGCTGCTAAAACACCACTGCAGCGTCTATTGGCACCTTTCAATGCAAACACCGTGGCCTCATTAGTATAGTGGAAATGATGAGCTTGTCTTTGAGTGCATTTCAAAGCTTGCCTCTGAAAGTAGGCTGGGTCAGGGCAGGAATTCCTGGCTTGGAGCTCCTACCACTCAGCACCTGAGGATTGCGTGGCTCACACAGGTCAAGCGGCCCTGAGCCACTGACCCAGGAGAAAGGGCATTTAAATGACACCCTATGGGGAAAGGCTCAGGCAATACTGGGAGAGGAGGCAGAGCAACAGGGTTTGAAGTGAAGCCTCCTCCAGCTCAGCTCCATGTGTGGTTTTCCTGGTGAGCACAGACTGTGATTAAGAGGATGCAGGAATGTGGGTGTGGGGAGTTTCACCCAGCCCAACTGCTCCAAACAGCCAGGATGAGAGCATCCCATGGACCAAAAAGCTCTGTTCCCTTCAGGGAATTCCAGAGTGCTTTGGGTTGGAAGGGAGCTTAAAGCTGATCCAGCTCCAACCCCTGCCACGGGCAGGGACCCCTTCCACTGGAGCAGCTGCTCCAAGCCCCTGTGTCCAACCTGGCCTTGAGCACTGCCAGGGATGCAACCTGAGTCCAGAGGAGGCCATGGAGCTGCTGCGAGGGCTGGAGCAGCTCTGCTCTGGAGCCAGGCTGAGAGAGCTGGGCTGGGGCAGCCTGGACAAGAGAAGGCTCCTGAAGGGGAGACCCCAGAGCAGCTCCAGTGCCTAAAGGGGCTGCAGGAAAGCTGGAGAGGGGCTTGGGACAAGGGCCTGTAGGGACAGGCCAAGGGGAATGGCTTGAACCTGCCCAAGAGAGGGGAGACTGAGCTGAGCTCTTAGGCAGAAGCTGTTCCCTGGGAGGGTGCTGAGGCGCTGGCACAGGGTGCCCAGAGAAGCTGTGGCTGCCCCATCCCTGGCAGTGCTCAAGGCCAGGTTGGACACAGGGGCTTGGAGCAGCTGTTCCAGTGGAAGGGGTCCCTGTCCGTGGCAGGGGTTGGAGCTGGAGGAGCTTTAAGCTCCCTTCCAACCCAAACCATGCTGGGATTCTAGGATCTATAATTTGCTTGGGAGTAGAAACGGAATGGGCCACAAAAGCCCAAATCCTGCACCATAAGATGCAGCCTCATGAAACAATACCTTTTGCAGGACCTGCTCCTCTCAGGATGTGACTTTGCAGCCTCTCTCAAGCCAAAGCTTTCAGCTCAGCTCCCTACTTACCCGCACGGGCGCCGCAGCGCAGCCACGCCACACAAACCCAACGTATGTCCTGAACTGCGGTTTGGGACCAGGGATGCTGGAAAGAGAGAGAAAAGAACCCTAATATTGCACAAAACCACACAGGGAGCGAGGGAGAAGATGAAGATCTTGGGTTTAAACCCTTTGATTCACAAAGGCTCCTAGAAATCGCTTCAGCTCTTAGTAACAGCACAGAGATCCCCTCTGAAAGCGCGTCGATGACGTTACGTGGCACAGAAAGGAAAGGGGGGGCACAGCTAATCCTTGTAATTTTATAAGCATCGGAGACACTAATCCCTTGATCCCATTGAACAGGATTAGAATGACTCCCTCACCAGTAAATGTATGGAGTTTTTGACCAAATGGAAACAAAAGGAGAGAGGAGCCCACAGAGCCACACAGTGAGGGCTCACCCAGTGCTCACCAGGGCTGCGTCTGGGGTAGAACACAACTGGGCTGCTTCAAAAGGAGCGTGAGCAGCAGGGGATGGAGGGGGCTCTGCCCCCCTGCAGCCCTGATCCAGGAGCACAAGAGGGACGTGGAGCTGCTGGAGAGAGGCCAGAGGAGGCCATGGAGCTGCTGCGAGGGCTGGAGCAGCTCTGCTCTGGAGCCAGGCTGAGAGAGCTGGGCTGGGGCAGCCTGGACAAGAGAAGGCTCCTCAAGGGGAGACCCCAGAGCAGCTCCAGTGCCTAAAGGGGCTGCAGGAAAGCTGGAGAGGGGCTTGGGAATATCATAAGTGGGTCCTATCCCCATACAAACTGTGGCTGCCCCATCCCTGGCAGTGCTCAAGGCCAGGTTGGACACAGGGGCTTGGAGCAGCTGCTCCAGTGGAAGGGGTCCCTGCCTGTGGCAGGGGTTGGAGCTGGATGGGATTCAAGCTCCCTTCCAACCCAAACCAGGCTGGGATTCTACAATGCACTCAACAAACCCCTCCCAGCTCTGTGCAATCCCATCTCACTTCACATGGCCCTCACCATCCCCAGAAGTCCCATCTTTTGTCTCAGACACCAAGTGCGATGCTGGGGCTTAACCCAGCTCTTCTCAGTTCAGAAGTGAAAGAACCCCAGCCCTGCAGCTGAGCTGACAACCAGGAGCAGGAAGCAGCCCCGGGGAAGCCCAGCCTGGCAATGGGTCTTCACACAGAACAATGGAAAACAAGAGGCTGTAAAGCCCCAGGAAATATTTGCCTCTTCCAGACAGAGCTCTGGGTGGGGAGAAGTTTAATTCAATCCTTACGGGAATGCTGGTGCGCCTTCCCATCCAATTTTAGTGGGATATTGGGCTTCATCCATTCTCTTACCTATGGGACTGCAGCTCCTGCCCTCAAAGGGGTTGACCGAAGAGCCAAACCCTCCTGCTTCCACCCTGATGGGAATCTTCACAGCCCCATAGCTGTTATGTTTCCTCCTAAACACTCCTCCAAGGCAAGAAGTTGGGAATGCCATGGCTGGTTATGGGCAGGGAGAGGGATAATGGGGTGAGGGCTGCAATGAGGAGGGCAGCAGCTCTCCCTGCTCAGCACTTTCAGTTTCTCTCCTGCAAACAAGCTCCTGCTGCTTTCCTCTAAGGAGCTCTGGGAGTTAAAAGCTTATTAACAGCAAGACTAATGCTGCACAGGGATAAACACAGATAATCACAGGATCATTTAGGTTGCAAAAGACCTCTAAGCTCATCCAGTCCAACCATTAATGCAGCACCCCCATGGCCAGCACTAAACCCTCAGTGCCACATCTCATGTCTCTTAAATACCCCCAGGGCCGGTGCCTGCAGCCCTGCCCTGGACAGCCTGTTCCAATGCCTGAGCACCCTCTGGGGCAGGAATTGTTCCTCAGCTCCATCTAAACCTGCCCTGGGGCAGCTTGAGGCCGGTTCCTCTTGTCCCATCCCTTGTTCCTTGGGAGCAGAGCCCAGCCCCTCCTGGCTCCATCCTCCTCTCAGGCACTTGGAGGGAGCCATCAGGTCCCCCCTGAGCCTTCTCTTCTCCATCTGAACCCCCCAGGTCCCTCAGCTGTTCCCCATCTCTCTTGTGCTCCAGCCCCTGCACCAGCTCCAGTGCCCTTCTCTGGCCCCACTCCAGCACCTCAATGTCCCTCTTATAGTGAGGGGCCCAGATCTGAACACAGGATTCGAGGTGCAGCCTCCCCAGTGCCCAGCACAGGGGCACAATCCCTGCCCTGGCCCTGCTGCTGCACTGGTGCTGATCCAGGCCAGGATGCTGGGGGCTGCCAGGGCACAAGGTGCTCATGTTCAGCTGCTGTAGACAACCAAACCCCCTCCTAACACACACAACCACAGCACATTTGTGGGTGGAAAAGCCTTAATTCTTCCATGAACATTCTCAGGCCTTTCTGTGGTTTCTAACACAACAACAGCCCTTGTGTCCTTGCTGCTGCATGCATCTCCACCCCCTGCCTCTACTGAGACAGCAGAGCAAAGGACCTCTCTGTAGGTAAACCAACTGTAAACCAACCCATGATCAACAGAAACTCCCAAATAAACCAGGAGAGTTATTCCTAATGCTTCCCACACTCATAATCCAGCAGCTGGAGCAGAAAGGACACCAATGAAAGGACCAGAGCCAGGCCCTCCCTCATCCTCCTGCTCTCAGCATCTCAGCCACTTTTTCCAAAGGCTGATTCAGTTTTAGCTCTGGTGTTGGAGCAACCTGAGACCTCAGAGCCTCCGGATCCGCCGAGGCAGCTGCTTGCAACTATCTGATGGCTGAGCTCTGGCCCCAGCTCCCGCTGCCCATTCACACACCAGTACGGATCCTTCTCCTCCTCCTGGAGCAGTGACACCAGGCACAGCATCATCCATCCCTCCTGCCATCACTCATCCCTACCTTGGAGGCTCCACAGCTGCTCTGCCCTCACCACTGATTCTGTTGCTGGTATCCCTTTGAGGTGCTGTGGGGAGATGCTCTTTCCTTCCACTGACATCCTTCTGGCACCACAATCAGTTCCTTGAGAGGACACAGGAGCCTTGCACATGTGGATGGAGCTGTTCAGGTTTACTTTCATTGATGGAAATTAAATGCACAATATAGGGAGCAAAGAGACACATTGGATGTCCCATGACATTGCTTTGGGGTCAGGAAAGCATCCAAACCTGATACAACTCCATACCTAGGTAACCACTGCATCCTGAAATGGGATGGGGAAAAAACTTATTACTCCAACCTCCTGTGCCTGATGGACATCGTAGAATGGGTTACATTGGAAGGGACCTTAAAGCTCCTCCAGCTCCAACCCCTGCCACGGGCAGGGACCCCTTCCACTGGAGCAGCTGCTCCAAGCCCCTGTGTCCAACCTGGCCAGGGATGGGGCAGCCACAGCTTCTCTGGGCACCCTGTGCCAGCGCCTCAGCACCCTCCCAGGGAACAGCTTCTGCCTCAGAGCTCAGCTCAGTCTCCCCTCTCTTGGGCAGGTTCAAGCCATTCCCCTTGGCCTGTCCCTACAGGCCCTTGTCCCAAGCCCCTCTCCAGCTTTGCTGCAGCCCCTTTAGGCACTGGAGCTGCTCTGGGGTCTCCCCTTGAGGAGCCTTCTCTTGTCCAGGCTGCCCCAGCCCAGCTCTCTCAGCCTGGCTCCAGAGCAGAGCTGCTCCAGCCCTCGCAGCAGCTCCATGGCCTCCTCTGGCCTCTCTCCAGCAGCTCCACGTCCCTCTTGTGTTGGGGGCTTCCTCATTCCCCAAGTGAGGAACCAAACGCTCACCAGCATCACAACACCACAGGGGTTTCTCCTCCTCTCCTCCAGCATGTTTTCTATGGGATCACCAGGACTTCCCAGCCAATGGAAAGGTTCCCACCGGGGTCAGGCTGAGCTCAAGGGCTAATAAAGGCCCACATGGCCTCATCCCTGATGTCATTTCCAATCAGTGCTATTGGGGTGGGGACAAAGGCAGGACAGACACTCTGGACACAAAGTCTGAGTGGGTTCAGGCCAATGTCACCACTAGGAAGGGGCAGGGAGGGAAGTGTGGGCATGGCAGATGTTATCTTATGTCAACAACACCCCGTGTTTGAGTACAGGCAACAAAACCAAACAAACAGAGCTCAGCTGCACCCACCACAGCCAGACCATGGGGGCTGAGGAGCAGGGGAAGCTTCAAAGGCCATAAAGCACCTTTAGGGTTTGCAGCAATGGTCCCAAGGTGGGTGAGGAGCATCAGAGCATTGGCACCTCCTGCCCCAGCCTGACAATGGGGCTGTCTCGGGTGATGGTGCAGGTGGGTGACACAGGAGGAGGTTGAGCTGGTGGGTGAGGACCTTCTCTCAGGGGTGCCAAGCCCTACCAACCCCAAAGCACATCCAGACAGGCTTCCCTTTGCCTTTTCAACATCCAGGTCCTGGTTGATGGCTACAGCACTACAACACATCCTCTGCCATACAGCCAGTGTGGAGATGGTTGGGTTGTTGGGAAGGAGGACCCAGGATGGGACATGTGGAGGGGTGGTCCATGAGCATGGAAGTTCTCCTAGCAAAGCTGGGTGCCCTCCTATCACCCCACACATCTCCACACAGGGAGAGCAAAGAATCATAGCCTGGTTTTGGTTGGAAAGGACCTTAAAGCTCCTCCATCCCCAACCCCTGCCATGGGCAGGGACCCCTTCCACTGGAGCAGATGCTCCAAGCACCTGTGTCCAACCTGGCCTGGATCTCCCCATCCCTCCTGGCTGCTTCACCCCCAGGGTTGGAAGGATTTCCTTTGTGTCTGTTAATACCTCAATGAGAGCAGTTTGGGTTCCTTCCACCTTGCCCCCAAGCACTTCTTCTGTCAGGGGCTCTATCCTTCCTTGCAGGCAAAGGCTTGCTGCTTCTCCAGGCTGAAGGCCAAACCTGGGCTTCAGTTTTGCTCCAGATGGCACAGCCCCCTGGATGCATCAGCTGGAGCATCCAACCTGGCTGAATAAAGTAATAGAGCAAATAACCTGATTTACTCAGGGGCTGTTTGACATGCTCAAGGTCACTCTGTTTACACCCATTGTAACACAGAAGTGTTAATGTGAATCCAGGCTATGAGTGTGCTGCCAAACCAACCTGAAACAGCAGCAGGATCACAGAACCCCAGCCTGGTTTGGGTTGGGAGGGAGCTTAAATCCCACCCAGCTCCAACCCCTGCCACAGGCAGGGACCCCTTCCACTGGAGCAGCTGCTCCAAGCCCCTGTGTCCAACCTGGCCTTGAGCACTGCCAGGGATGGGGCAGCCACAGCTTCTCTGGGCACCCTGTGCCAGCGCCTCAGCACCCTCCCAGGGAACAGCTTCTGCCTCAGAGCTCAGCTCAGTCTCCCCTCTCTTGGGCAGGTTCAAGCCATTCCCCTTGGCCTGTCCCTACAGGCCCTTGTCCCAAGCCCCTCTCCAGCTTTCCTGCAGCCCCTTTAGGCACTGGAGCTGCTCTGGGGTCTCCCCTTGAGGAGCCTTCTCTTGTCCAGGCTGCCCCAGCCCAGCTCTCTCAGCCTGGCTCCAGAGCAGAGCTGCTCCAGCCCTCGCAGCAGCTCCATGGCCTCCTCTGGCCTCTCTCCAGCAGCTCCACGTCCCTCTTGTGCTGCTGCCCACAAGGAAATGGGAGTTCTCCCTTTGCTGTCACAGTCTCAGTTCCCAGCCTGGCCCTGGCTTTATTTCACCTTCCCCTGTCCCCCCCAGCCCCACAGCTGCTGCTGGCACCGACCTGAGCAGCTCAGGCTTGAAGTCCCCCCTGTCTGAGCAGGAGCAGAGCTGCTGCACCCACTGCCTGCAGCCCATGGCCCTGCTCACCTGGAGGGGACACAGGAGGACACCCATACACAGAGGATGCTCCAGTTTGCTTCTAATCCATCCCATGTCTGGGAAGCTGCTGCATCCCATTGGCACAGCCGGGATACGCTCCCTGCGAACGGAACCACCTCCAACAACCCAGAAAGAGAACTCAAGGATAACAGCAGCCATAGGGGTTGTGGGTTTCCCTGTCTGGACACACCAAACACTGCCTGCAACCAGCTGGAAACAAAGGGATGAAGGGGCTCCCTCCAGAGCATCCCATGGCTCCCAGAGCCCGGAGACAAAGGAAAACCAGGAGGCAGCCGGGGAAAACCGGGATGAGGAGGAGGCACATCAGGCGCCGCGTGTTGCCGAACACGTTATCCATGGCAGGAAACTCGGGATCAAAGGAGCGGAGCGTGCCAGAGAGAGATGTCATCCTCACCGCCTGCCAAAGGTGCGCTGGGGAGCAGGGATAACCCTTCCCAATGCTTCCCAAGGAGCCAGCACCGCTTATATGGACTCATGGAGATCCTCTCTTCCATGCACACAAGGTACAGCAAGGAGCTGAACTAAACCCAAACCAGCCCCAAGACCCCCACAAAGGGCGTTTTTCCCCCTTGTATTCCAATCCCATAGGATTCCACGTGTATCCCGTTGCAAAGTGGGCACAGTGTGGATGTTGGGAGCACTCAGGATGTGCCTGTGTGGCAGGAACAGCAGCTCCGGGTACATCCCAAAGCGGCTTTCCCCATTTCTGAAACCCAAGCGTCCTGTCCTGGCCCCAGGGATGTGACAGGGAATGGGGCGACCCATGGACCCTCAGCCAAGTGTGGGGTGAGCCTCACAGGAAGTGGGATGGAGGCTGGAGGGGGGATGTTCCTTATCCCTTTCCCTATCCCAGCCTTTTCCAATGACACTGCCCCATGTCACCGCCTGCTACCCCCTCCTCTGCCCCACAAGTAGGGACCTTATAGGTCCTAAGTGGCACCTTATGGCACAGGTGCCAGCCACCCCAATGGCACACCCAGGCACTGCCCTATGTGGGGCAGCAGGGACAGGCTTTGCCCTGCAAGCCCCATTTCCCTATGGAGGTGCCTGCCCCATAGGGGACTGTGGAGCCAAGGGAGGGCAGCCTGTCCCCATGGAGGGTCCCCATGGCCCCTGCCCCACGGAGGGCCTAAATGAAGGTCCCAGCCCCACATAACATGTCACAAGATCCCTGCCCTACTGGGGTGCTGAAGAAGGGGTCCTGCCCCATAGAGCAGTGCGTAAGGAGGACCCTACCCCACAGAGCTGCTGAAGAACGGCTCCCACCCCACAGAGCAACGCACAAGGAAGGGCCCTGCCCCACAGCGGTGCTGAAGGAAGGGCCTTTCCCCACAGCACAGTGCACACGGAAGGTCCCTGCCCCATAGAGCGGTGCGAAGGAAGAAGGTCGCTGCCCCACAGGGCTGCTAAGAGAGGTCCTGCCCCATAGCGCAGCGCACCAGGAGGGGCCCTACCCCACAGCAGTGCTGAAGAAGAGCCCCAGCCCCACATAACAACAAACAGGAACAGGCCGCTGCCCCACAGAGCCGCTTGAGGAGGGTCCCTACCCCATAGAGAAGTGCACAGAGAACCCCTACCCCACAGGTCTGCCGGAGGGGGGGTCTCTGCCCCACAGATCCCTCTGCCCCATAGCGGCCCATAGGGGAGCTCCGGGGTCCTCCTGCCCCACAGGGGGCTCCCTCCTCCCCCTCCGCCGCCCCTCACTCACCGCCGCCGGCCCCGCCGAGCCTCGCGCCGCCCGCACTGCCCGGCGGCGGGGAGGGACCCGGATGGAGACGGCCCCGCCCACCCCGAGGCCCCGCCCCCTGCCGGGGCCCGCCCCTGAGGACACGCTGCGCCTGCGCGGGGAGGGATGCGCCGTGACGTCACTGCGGGGGGGGGGAGGGAGGGGAGGGGGGAGCCATTGGGGGCCGTGGGGACAAGGGGGGAACTGGGGGGGGTATGGGGGGACATATGGGGATATATGGGGATGGGGGGGCACTGGTGGGGTGTAATAGGGCAGGAGATGGCTGCGGGGACAGGGAGAGGGAGTAGGGACAGGAGTGGGAGCAAGAGATGACTGGGGACGGGCTGTGGGGGTATGAGGGGGCATTGGGGGCATGAGGGGACATTGGGGGCATGAGGGGACATTGGGGACATTGGGAGCATTGGGGACATGAGGGAGCATTGGGGGTATGAGGGGCACTGGGGACATGAGGGGCATTGGGGACATCGGGGGCATTGGGGGCATTGGGGGCATGAGGGGGCATTGAGGGCATGAGAGGGCATTGGGGGCACTGGGTACAGGGTTGGAAGTGTCAGTGGGTGACAATGGGGACAGGGCTTGGCAGTGGTGATAAGGGAGATGATGGGTGCTGGCAATGGGGCTGAGAGGGGACAGGAGGTGGCACCATGGGGACAAGCAAGCCGTACCATCGGGGCCAGCACCTACACCCAGCCAGCTGCATGGAGGGGAGAGCTCATCTGTGGCCCCATCCGTGTCCCCACGGGATCATGGAATGGTTAGGGTTGGAAAGGACCTTAAGATCATCCAGTTCCACCCCCCATGTCATGGGCAGGGACACCTCACACTAAACCATGGCACCCAAGGCTTCATCCAACCTGGCCTTGAACACTGCCAGGGATGGAGCATTCACAACCTCCCTGGGCAACCCATTCCAGTGCCTCAGCACCCTCACAGTAAAGAAGTTCTTCCTTAGATCCAATCTAAACCTCTGCTGTTTCAGTTTCACCCTGTTATCCCTTGTCCTATCCCTACAGTCCCTAATGAACAGTCCCTCCCCACCATCCCTGTATCCCCCTTCAGACACTGGAAGCTGCTCTGAGGTCTCCATGCAGCTTCTCTTCTCCAGGCTGAACAGCCCCAACTTTCTCAGCCTGTCTCCATACAGGAGCTGCTCCAGTCCCTGATCATCCTCGTGGCCTCCTCTGGACTTGTTCCAACAGTTCCATGTCCTTTTCATGTTGAGGACACCAGAACTGCACACAATGCTCCAGGTGAGGTCTGACGAGAGCAGAGCAGAGGGGCAGGATCACCTCCTTTGACCTGCTGGTCACGCTCCTTTTGATGCAGCCCAGGATACAGTTGGTTTCTGGGCTCTAAGCACACACTGCAGCCGGCTCATGTTCATTCTCTCATCGACCAACACCCCCAAGTCCTTCTCCTTGGGCTGCTCTGAATCTCTTCCCTGCCCAACCTGTAGCTGTGCCTGGGGTTGCTCCAACCCAGGTGTAGGACCTTGCACTTGGCATGGTTAAACTTCATGAGGTTGGCATCAGCCCACCTCACAAGCGTGTCAAGGTCCCTCTGGATGGCATTCCTATGGAGCTCCTATGCTCCTATGGAGCCAGGCTGAGAGAGCTGGGCTGGGGCAGCCTGGACAAGAGAAGGCTCCTCAAGGGGAGACCCCAGAGCAGCTCCAGTGCCTAAAGGGGCTGCAGGAAAGCTGGAGAGGGGCTTGGGACAAGGGCCTGTAGGGACAGGCCAAGGGGAATGGCTTGAACCTGCCCAAGAGAGGGGAGACTGAGCTGAGCTCTCAGGCAGGAGCTCTTCCCTCCACCAGCTGCAGCTCCGGCTTCTTCCCATGCCAAGCACTGGAAGAGCAGAACCTGAACTGGAGTCCGTTCACTTCCCACATGCTGCTGTCAGCTCCCGGCTCCCATCTCCCTGCTCCCACCCACATTCCCAGCTCCAGGCAGCTCCAGCCTGCTGGGGCACATCCCACCGTGTGAAGTGGGGATTCCCACAGCGGGAATGAGGCTTTGTTCCATGCAAACCTGCCCCATCTCATGGCTCCGGCATCCTGAGCTCAGCACCAGCGCCAGCTTCAAAGGTGCTGTGCATCCTCCCATGGTATCCACCGGGAATGCTGCTTCCTGGGGAGAGGCAGCTGGGATCAGTTCATGGTGCTGCAGATCCGAGGGGCACTCGTGTCCAGCTCTATGAGAGAGGGGATACAGGAGAGCGGTGGTGTTCCCACTGCGGGAGAAGCTTCCCATCATAACAGCACTGGCAAAGTCCATCTGATTCCATTGGGATGTGGCCATGGCACAGCCGGTGCATGAGGCTGAGGGATGGAAACACCATAGATGAGCTGTATTCACTGGATGCTCATGACAGGCTCACAGATAAAGACAGCCCTGGCTGCTCTCCTGGGCTCATCCACCATCAGATCCAGCCTTGCAGGGCTTCATCCCCCTGAATGGGAAAGGAGATGGAAAATCAGACTCTCCATGGACATCAGTCATAGGACAATTTGAGTTGGAAGGGACCTTAAAGCTCACCCAACTCCCACCCTCTGCCATGGGCAGGGACTGTTTCCACTGGAGCAGCTGCTCCAGCCCCCATCCAACCTATAGGAGTCATAAAACCCCAACCCATCCCCATGGACAAGGACCTTCTGCCTCTGGCCATCATTGCAGGGCAATCAGGCTGTCACTGACTCCCAGTGCTGGCACAGGGTCCGGACTCTACTGCTGCTCATGGCAAACAGCTCCCTGGGTGGTAGTGTCCTCCCTGCCTCAGTTTCCCCTTTGGGAAGTGCTGCTGCCTCTATGGGGATGTGGCTGAGAGAGTCCCATTTGTGGGATGTGAGGGATGGGATGAGCAGGGTCCTGCCTGCAGTTGGTGGAGTGAGTCCTATGGGATGGGGGCACCCAGAACCAGCACATCTGGGGGAGCAGGGATGTGATTCTAAGCTCTGGTTCACCATCTTGACTGCAGAGGGGACCACGCTGCTCACTTTCTCCCTGCTCTCCTGCTAATAACACCCCCTTGATGCAGGAGAAGATCCAGTTCTTCCTCACACAGTGAGTGAAGGCATTTGAGATCTAGCACAGCTGCATGCCCGGCCCTTACAGCGGAGAGATGGTCTGATAAGGGAGGGTGGATCTCTCATTGGGAAGGTGGAATTTGTCTCCTTTCTCTCCTCATTCCTCTCCAGGATAATGGAATCATGAAGTGGTTTGGGTTGGAAGGGACCTTAAAGCTCATCCAGTTCCAAACCCTGCAGGAGGACTCTTGTTGGACCTGCTCATCACTGAGTGAAGCCTGTGATGCTGAAATCTCAGCCCTCAACACATCTGCCAGCAGCAGCAGATGTGGTTTGGGCTCAGCTGTGCTGGTAGCAATGGGCTTTGGTCATCTTAGCATATGTCAGCAGGACAGAGGACATAAAACCAGCCTACCTGGACCATCTATCCCCATATCTTGTCTCTGGCTTTCAAGAGGACCTTCAGCCTCAACAGCCTGGCCAAGCCAGTGTTGTGGATGGGAGTCCTGGTGGGCAGAGGAAGAGATGGGCTCCTGCAGAGCATCCCCTTCTCTTGGTCCCAGCACCCATGGCACATTGCTGTCCAGTCCTGGACACCTTCATGGTCGAGTATCCTCCTCCAGCTCCTTCTCTGGGTATAATACCCCTTACTCTGCCCCTTTTCCCTTCTTCATCCACTGTGTGTGTGTTTGGCCTCCCCATTCCTTGCTTCCCTTTTTCCCCCTCTTTTCATTTGAGGTCTATGGTGGCCAATCCAAGAGGGTGCATGGCCACCAAAGGACTCTTGCTGGTGCCCATCAGACCCATGCAGAGTGTGCCCATCCCCTCTCTGCCTCCCAAGCGGGATGCAAGGAACCTTCCTCCCTGCATCCCTGCTGCTGTGGTGTTGTTGAGCCGGTAGCACCGGCGTTGTTCCACGCTTGGGGTGCAGGATTGCATCCTCAGGCCTTTCCCCCACCCTCCCATGGTGTCAGCAGCACTTTGAGCTTGCCCCTTGCCAGATTGCAAGGTGGAGCAGGGCAGGTTCTTCCTCTTCCTTGTAGCAGGGTGAGATTTGTCTCATGAATGGCTTTGTGAGTCAAGGACCAGTGCTGCTCCTGCAGGGCTTGCCCAGGGGGGCTCACCTGCTTGGGATGCACATCCTCGGTCCTTACACCCACCCAGGGTGATCTTGCTCTGAGCATCACGTCCAGTGGAGCCAGTGGAGCAGGAATTGCTTGTGGTGCCAACCAAAACCCTGCAGCTCTTCCTCTGCTCCACTGTGCTGTGGGTGCAGGATGCTGCTGGGCAAGGTTTGACAGCATCCCAGCCAGGTTTGTGTTGGAAGGGAGCTTAAAGCTCCTCCAGTTCCAACCCCTGCCACGGGCAGGGACCCCTTCCACTGCAGCAGCTGCTCCAAGCCCCTGTGTCCAACCTGGCCTTGAGCACTGCCAGGGATGGGGCAGCCACAGCTTCTCTGGGCACCCTGTGCCAGCGCCTCAGCACCCTCCCAGGGAACAGCTTCTGCCTAAGAGCTCAGCTCAGTCTCCCCTCTCTTGGGCAGGTTCAAGCCATTCCCCTTGGCCTGTCCCTACAGGCCCTTGTCCCAAGCCCCTCTCCAGCTTTCCTGCAGCCCCTTTAGGCACTGGAGCTGCTCTGGGCTCTCCCCTTGAGGAGCCTTCTCTTGTCCAGGCTGCCCCAGCCCAGCTCTCTCAGCCTGGCTCCAGAGCAGAGCTGCTCCAGCCCTCGCAGCATCTTGGCTGTAGGGCTCAGAGCCCCAGGCAGGGACTAATCCTGTTTGATGTCCAGCCCCTGGATGTCTGGGGTCTCCAGCACAGCCTGGAGCTGAGCTCAGTGCAGTCCCTATGGAGAGCCCATTGCTGTGAGTGTTTTCCTATTACTGAGGACAGGAAATCTCTCCAAGTGCTCCCTTTGGGCACAGGGGCTTTTGTTTGCTGGTGGATGCAGGTGGTTTCCTGAGAACCACTTGGGAATCCCCATCAGGCAGCCAGACCCCCCCTCACCCCATTAACACCACTGGGCTCTGCCTCCTGCTCCAGGAAAAAGACCCTTATCCAGGCTAAGTGCCCTTGTCCTGTGCAGGATCCGGCACAAGGAAGGCTCAGGCAGGGAAGAGCAGATGGGTGGCAAATAGAGAAGTGGATGTAGCCCCAATAGGGTTGCAGAGGGGAGAGGGCAGACCTGCTCCTCAGCCTCAATGGTGTTTGAACTGCGGAGGAATGAGGAGGAAGAAGGACAAGGAAGGCTTGTCTGTGGAAAGGAAACAAACCAGATCTATAAATAGGAGATGAGAAAGTCCCTTCAGCGGAGGTCAGACCCGTTTGTCCGAGACAGAGAGTGCATCTGCACAGTGAGTAATGCATGGAGAATGCCATTGGAGCCAGGTTGGAGCAGCTGCTCCAGTGGAAGGGGTCCCTGCCCGTGGCAGGGGTTGGAGCTGGATGGGATTTAAGGTCCCTTCCAACACAGACCAGGCTGGGATGCTATACAGTGTGATGCCGCCTGCTGTCGGGGCCACCATGCGCTTGTGCCATGTCCTGATTTGGGATGGGGCCAACAGCTGAGAACTCCCACACTCATTGCCTACAGGGACCAAACCAGGGCTGAGAGCTAAAGGAGTAGAACCAAATTCCCTTTATCCCTTAGGAGTGCATTGAACCCAGCACCCCCCCCCACCCCACCATAGAATCCCAGCCTGGTTTGGGTTGAAGGAACCTCAAAGCTCATCCAGTTCCACCCCCATGCCACAGGCAGCTACACCTTCCACTAGAGCAGCTTGCTCCAGCCTGGCTTGGACCCTTCCAGGGATAGAAGACACACATGGAGCGAAACCATCCGGATCCTTGCTTGCAACCTCTGCTTATCCAACAGGATCCCCCCGGACTGGACAATGGGAGCAAGGGACACACACAGGAGGTGGGATGAGAGCTCCTGGCTCCAAGCCGTGCTCTGTCTGCTGGTATCCGTCTGCTGGCTGGGCCCGAGGGGAGCTGCTCCAGGAATGCAAGGCAAGAGCCAAACCTGGGTAATGCTTTCCACATTACATTCACTGTGTTTCCGGCAGTTTGCTGCTTCGGGACTTCCTGAGCCGGAGGTTGTATCCATACCTTTGTGTTCCATGGCACTTGTGGGCACATCTGTGGTGTTTCCTTGGGATGAAAGGGGTCCAAAGTAAGAGCCTGCATAGGAACCCCTGCACTCAAGGCTCTGGTTTGATGTGCTTTAAGCAGAGTTAAGCTGTGCACACAGCTCTGTACCATCCCCTCCTCCTCTGTGCATGTGGAGGGTTGAGCAGGATTCAGCCCCGGGGCCGTTGGATTTCCACATGAGGCTGCAATAGAGAACATCTGGAGAACATCAGCCACAAAGAGACAGGAATGCTGCAGACTGGGAACGGGTCCAGCCTGCCCTTTGCAGCCTGTCCTCCCCCCCACCACCATGGAGTCTCATCCCAAAGCTTTGTGCTATGGGAGCGTTTGGGGTTTGCCGGTGGGATCCATCCCAGGGGTGTTTTAGGGTCACAGCTGGAGTTGTGCCCTCCTGTGATCTGCTGCCTGCTCTGTCTCCCCCTGAGACTTGGAAGCTTTAGGGATTTTACACCCGTCTGTGTTGGCAACCAAAGGTGATTCCCACCTTGCTGGGAGCAACCACTTCCCTCTAACACATGGGTTTAGGGATAAGAAGGGGTGATGGACCAAAGGTCATCACCACACTGGGGGTTCTGAGGGCAGTTTGCTTATTTTGGGGTGTTCTTTTCCTGTGGAAACAGGGAACTTGCAATCACAGCAGGAATCATGGAATCAACCAGGTTGGAAGAGGCCTTTAAGTTCATTGAGTCCCACCATACCCCCAGCATTGCCAAGGCCACCACTAACCCATGGCACCGAGGGCCTTGTCTACACGGTTCTACTTCCAAGGATGGTGATTCCACCACTTCCTAAGATCCCATCTCAATCTCCCTGCTGGCAGGTTAAAGCCATTCCCTTTGGCCTTGTACAGACCCTTGTCCAAAGCCCCAATCCATGTTTCTTGTAGGTGATGACCGGAGCTCTTTCCATCTCTTAGCACTTGTATTGCTGTGTTTGGGACCCAGCACACTGTTTGGTGACCCTCCTGCCCCATGTGAAAAGCAAATCCTGCTTTAGATAGCAAAGGTATGTGCACAGCAAATGATTTATATCCTGAATTGAACTAAAAACAAGGGGGGGGTGGAGAAATAAACCTCTTGCAGAGGATCCTCATGGCTACCAATGGCCCAAGGCCAGGGGGGACAATTCAATTCAATGCCTCTTCCATGCCTGAAAGAGATGTGATGAAGTGGGTACCATGTTCCTGCCCCTGCTGTGTGCTGACAAGAGGCAGATGCTGCTCCTCTGAAGCTGCCTTCAAGTGAGGAAAGTCCCTACCCTTTGTACCAAGCACAGCTTCACCTCCTGCAAGCATGGGCAGAGCCGGGGCTCCTGATAGCATCAGGTCAGGAAGCACAGGGAGCAGGCAGAGCCTTCCCATGGAGCTGGGGTTGCTGGAGAAGGGAATGCCACCCAGAATGGCTCTTCTCTAATCCTACATCCAATGCTTCCCTCTCCAAGGGATCTTATGGGTTTTGGCCCTTCTTGGAGCTGTTTGACTTGTGGCTATGGGATGTGTTGCTTCTGTTTCTATCATGAGTCAAAGACTGCATCCTTGACTCAGGAAGATGCAATCCCTGCCCTGAGCATCTTCCAGCTCAGGATGTTTCCTACCCAGCAAGGAAGGAAGGAGCTGAGGACCATTGCTGCCCATGGGTCATTTCTAACCAGTCTTTCTCTTGCAGAACCTCCTCATTGGACCCAGACATCAAAGCACAATACAAATAGGGTGCTCTGCTGGCAGCAGCTCGATGAGTTGGTCACCCTGAGCTTCTGGATCTGCCTTTATATCCTATGGGAGTTTGGAGCTTCCAGAACCATCATCCCCCCCTTGCACTAAAACAGGGTGAGAAGGGATGTCTTGTGCCACCTGCAGACGATGCTGTGATGCTCCTGCAAAGCCTCCCTGGCTCTGGTCTGCTATAGAGGAGAATGGGGGGTTTGTTGGGTATTGGTGACACACAGGGACACAGAAATCTTTGTGAGTGAGCCAGTTGGAAGCATCAGAGCTGGGTTTGCAATGGGAACCTGAGGAGAGGAACACAGATGTCTCCTTACCCTGTGCTGTGGGAAATGGTCCCAAGTGATCTCCTCTGAGCCATCCCGGCCCTGTAATGGGAGAAGGTTATGTCCTCAGCAGGGATTAGAGCTGCTGGTGGTAAATCAGGGTGCAATGACCCAGCTGGGAATCATGGAATCCCAGCACGGTTGGGGTTGGAAGGGAGCTTAAATCCCATCCAGCTCCAACCCCTGCCACGGGCAGGGACCCCTTCCACTGGAGCAGCTGCTCCAAGCCCCTGTGCCAACCTGGCCTTGAGCACTGCCAGGGATGGGGCAGCCACAGCTTCTCTGGGCACCCTGTGCCAGCGCCTCAGCACCCTCCCAGGGAACAGCTTCTGCCTTATCTCCAATCTGAACTTCCCTTGTTCCAGTTTGAACCCATTACCCCTTGTTCTGTCTCTGCAGTCCCTAATGAAGAGTCCCTCTCCAGCATCCTTGTAGCCCCCTTCAGACACTGGAAGCTGCTCTGACCCCAGTGCTCACAGATAACAACACATGGGAGTCCTGTGACCAAACTACATCCCTGTGCCTCAGCTTCCTCAGTGTAAAATGTGGATGAAAACCCTTAAGAGGGATTTCCTTGCTCTTGGATGGGTTTGGGCCCTCATAGGTAGGGAGATGGGGTGATATTAAGGTGGTTTCTCCCCTCTGCTATGAAATCCAGGAGAAATCCCAACCCAGAAGCACCTTCACAACATGAAAGTCATGCCAGGAAAGGTCTTCACCTCTCCTCCCACCCTGACATGACGTCTGTAGGGCAGGAATAGCACCAGGATTCTCCCCATCAGCCCTCTCTGTATTTACCCTCTGGATAAATGGGGAGGCTGGAAGAACCAGGGCTCAGCAACTGGAGTAATTCGCTGGCATAGGGAACCCCATCGCATTGCTCCCTCATCCCACATAAGCTGTTGCCTCCGTGATGCTTGGTCCTGCCCTTGTGATGTCCGTGTCTGAGCCTCGTGACATCCTGGATATGAACTAATCCTCGGCGGATAACTGGGGAAACTGAGGCACGGCCCATTGGGGTGACCTGTTCTCCCCACAGACATCCACCATCCTGATGCTGACCTTCTCAGGGCACCAGTGATGGTCTCTAACGTTCCCCTTTGGAATAGAGGGGGAAATGATCAGCAGCTCCTATGAGAAATGGAGAGGAGAGAGCAGGAGGCTCTGTGAAACCTATTGCAATGGGAGGTGAGAGTTTGGCTTGAGCTGAATGGGGTCATTACCTCTTCAGAGCAGCTCTCCACACCGAGGTGTCCCGAGGCTTTGGGAGAGGCTTGACCCAGAAAGCTTGGGATGTGTCCTATTGAGGCCAGCATTGGGTAACCTGGCTCAGGACCTGAACCTGGATGGGGCTCCAGAAGATGCTCTCCACCATCCCAAAGCAGAGCCAAGAGAGCTCATCGCGTCCTTCCACCCAAGGGCTTTCCCATGGGATAAAAGGAGCTTTTAAGCTGAGTATCTTTGGCATCATTGAGGATCTATGGACAAGCTGGTCCTGAGGAGGCACCTGCCTCCATTCACATAGCCAGGGCCCTGTTCTATGCAGGGGTGAAGAGCACTTGACCCAGGCAATGCTCTCCTTCCCTGTCAAGCCAGGATGCATCCATCCAGCTGGCACACGGGCAGGGAGCTTTGACTCAGCTGCACTTGGCTCCAGCCCTGAAACTCCAACCCCATCCCTTGTGAGAACCTGCTCTTCCCGCTGTGAGGAATGTGCTGGAGGAGCCTCGGGTCTCGCTGTGTCTTATTATAACTCTGTGGGTGGAGAAACCTGAGCCACCACCATGGGAGAGAAAAGGGATCCGGATGCTCGGGTACAGGGGATGCTTTGCTTTGTCCATCTCCACCAGCCATTAAGTGCTTTTGGGGTCTGGAGGGTGATATCTTGTCCTTCCCATGTTGTATCCCAACCCCAAGGAGGGGTACCTGGTGGCACAGCATCTTCCCACAGCATTCCTGAATCACTTTCCCACTGCTAATCAAAGGCTTCAGTGCTGGTGCTTTGATGCCAAGTGGTTGCATAAAGCCTGGGGGTGTCCCTGGCTCTGCACTGCATCAAGGGCAGGGATGGAAGTAGATCCCCAACATTCCAGCTCTTTGATCCCTGCCTTCCTCTCTGTGGCCATGGCAGTGACCTCCAGTGCGGTACAGGAGGGATGGATGGAGCTGCTGGCCCTGGGGAAGAGGTTATTCCCCTCCATAGAAAGGTGGTCACAGGAGCAGTATGGATCAGCACTGCTGGTGTCCCTTATAGACCTTGTATAGACCATCATATAGATCATCTAGGATCTCATATAAACCATATAGGGGGACTTTAATATCCCATAGCACCCGTGTCCTGAGGGAAGCAGTGAGCACACGTGGGCTGATCCCTGTTAAATCCCCATTACGGGTCTCCAAAGGCGGAGCTAAGGGCTGGGGATGCTCCCGTGTGTTACGGGTATGAGTGATGCGGGATGGGCGTCACTGATGGGATCCCTATGGAGCCCGTTCCCAAAGTCGGGATCCCGGTGATTCCCGGCGTGCGGCGGTGGCTTGGACACTGCCATCCTCTAGCGGCTGCAGCCAGAAGCACAGCGGTGCTGGTGGAGCTGAGACGTCTCCAGGGCTGCAGGCACCGTGCAGGGCTATGGGGAGCATAGGGACGGGAGGATCCCTATGGATGCTCCCCTTTCCCCTTCCTCTACCAGCAGTTGAGGTCAGAGGCACCTTTCCTTGCCTGAAAAGGGCTCGGTATCCGCTAAAACCTGGGTTTAGGACCTTGTCTTTTAAGCGGCTTTGCTCATGGGTGGATGCTTTGCCCTGGTCCATGGCAATAGGGCAAATGGGGTTGTTATGTGACCTGCTGAGTGTGGAGACCACAGCACTGCCCTGATGGGCTCTTAGTGTATTTACCCCATCATCATCTGTACTGAGAGCACTGGGGCTGTTCAGCCTGGAGAAGAGAAGGCTGTGTGGAGACCTCAGAGCAGCTCCAGTGTCTGAAGGGGGATACAGGGATGCTGGGGAGTGACTGTTCATTAGGGACTGTAGTGATAGGACAAGGGGTAATGGGTTGAAACTGAAACAGGGGAAGTTTAGATTGGATATAAGGAAGAAATTCTTTACTGTGAGGGTGCTGAGGCACTGGAATGGGTTGCCCAGGGAGGTTGTGAATGCTCCATCCCTGGCAGTGTTCAAGGCCAGGTTGGACAGAGCCTTGGGTGCCATGGTTTAGTGTGAGGTGTCCCTGCCCATGGCAGAGGGGTTGGAACTGGATGATCTTAAGGTCCCTTCAACCCAAACCAGTCTGGGGTTTTGTGTTTCTATGTACAAGTCCTCACATCCCCACTGATGTCTGCAGCCAACACCAAGCTCCTCTATAGGCTTATATAAGGACCCAAAATGTGTCTGGGCCCCGAGCCAGATCCCATCAAACCCAGGTAGGGACACGAGCGTCACAGAGCCTGCGATGTGCTGGCACAGGATATGTGCTTTGAATCCTGCCAGTGCCGCTTCCCGACCTTCCTTCCTGTCCCAGACATGATCCCTGCTCGCCACAGGATTTCCTGCAGTGATGGATGCAGCTGTCCCAGACACACAGACCTCCCCTGTGCTCCTATAGTGATGGAGAGGGATACGGGAATGGGGGTCGAAGGGGTGAGGGACTGACCCTGACCATTCCCCTCTGCAGGCCGTGGTCATGCCCTGAGCTATAACTGCATCTTCTGGCTCCATAATGGGGCATGCATGTTGCTGGATATACTTCAGATGTGCCTTTTGGGATGCTGACCCCAGTTCTTGCCCTGAGAGGTGGTGAATGCTCCATCCCTGGAGACATTCCAGGCCAGGACGGATGTGGTTTGAGCAACCTGGTGTAGTTGGAGATGTTCCTGCTCATTGCATGGAGGTTGGAATAGATGAGCTTTAAGGTCCCTTCCAACCCAAACCATTCTGTGGTTCTATTCTATGATTCCTTATCCCTGACCAGGAGTGCAGAGGTTTGAAATCTCACCCCATTGTTAAAGTTTGGTGCCAACTTGAAGCATGGCTGGAAAATGTGGAAGAATCCTGTATCTTCACACCAGAAATCAGGTTCCTTTTGTTGCACAAAGCAATCTGTGAAAGGACAGCTCAGGAACCAAAGGAAGAAAATCCATTTATAGGGATGAATGAAGAGCAATGGATGCAGATAATGTTGGATGCTGGCTGAGATCTCTGGTGCTTTTCATTACTGCCCTGACTTGTGTGAGTACTTGAATAGATCCTCATGCAGCTTCCAGTGTCTGAAGGGGGCCTACAGGGATGCTGGGGAGGGACTCTTCATTAGGGACTGTAGTGATAGGACAAGGGGTAACGGGTTCAAACTGAAACAGGGGAAGTTTAGATTGGATCTAAGGAAGAAATTCTTTACTGTGAGGGTGCTGAGGCACTGGAATGGGTTGCCCAGGGAGGTTGTGAATGCTCCATCCCTGGCAGTGTTCAAGGCCAGGTTGGATGAAGCCTTAGGTGCCATGGTTTAGTGTGAGGTGTCCCTGCCCATGGCAGGGGTGTTAGAACTAGATGATCTTAAGGTCCTTTCCAACCCTAACTCTTCTATGATTCTATGGTTCTAAATGCAAGAAGGCAGACAGTAAAAGCCCCAATGAGGTACTTTAACAGCCCAAGAGTTCCTGAGCTCTCAATGTGCTGCTCTGTCTGTCCCACTGGTCCCAAATGGGATGGAATTCTTGGCCAAAGCAGATTTGAGGCTTGTTCACAGCGTTTGCTGTGTCTGCAGTTCCGATGCGCTGTGGTTTCGATGGGAATCTGCTACCCTCCAGCTGCCTATTGCTGGATTACAGCCTCCTGCTGCAGTACTCACAGCGCTGGTGTGAGCCAGCCCAGAGCAATGGGAGCCATCCACCCCTGCAGAGCTCAGCTGGATTCATTGGGTAGCATTGTCCTCTTGTAGATCCCAAAGCATCCTTCTTATTTCAGGAAGAGACCTGTCTTCCACTGAAGATGCTGTCTTCCATGGTCCAAGCATGTATGAGGTTCCATGGTACAAAGGCCGTGTGTGATATCCCTGTGGTTCTATGTGCAGCTCAGAGGAAGCATCACCTATGGGCAGTCCAGGAGCTGCTCATGGGCTGAAGGAGACCAAGGGCTCTTGGATACTGGTGGAAAGCAAAGAAATGGGTTAGTTTGCATCCACACCTCTTGTCCCAGGGAGATGACAACTGATGACACCGGTACCATGGCCCATGGGGAGCTGTGAAGGGAAGCCTGAAGTGCGACAGTGGTTGTGCTTATAGGGCTTTATGTGAGGATGTGAAGGGTCCCCTGCCCTTTGTCCTGAGTGGGGAATGGCTCCTCTGGTGTTTAACCACTTCCTTCCATCCATAGGATCCCAGCCTGGTTTGGATTGAAGGGAGCTTAAATCCCATCCAGCTCCAACCCCTGCCACGGGCAGAGACCCCTTCCACTGGAGCAGCTGCTCCAAGCCCCTGTGTCCAACCTGGCCTTGAGCACTGCCAGGGATGGGGCAGCCACAGCTTCTCTGGGCACCCTGTGCCAGCACCTCAGCACCCTCCCAGGGAACAGCTTCTGCCTAAGAGCTCAGCTCAGTCTCCCCTCTCTTGGGCAGGTTCAAGCCATTCCCCTTGGCCTGTCCCTCCAGGCCCTTGTCCCAAGCCCCTCTCCAGCTTTCCTGCAGCCCCTTTAGGCACTGGATATGAAACAGGATTTGCTCACATCTGCCTTATAGTCAATATTGGCAGCAATGGTGACCTCTTCCCCCAGCTGAGATCCACTGGTTCATGTGCTAGGGGTCAGTGCCAGCAAAGGGAGATCATGCCTGGTAAATCTGTTTAAGTGTGCTGGATGAGTGGATCCATCTCTCGGGAACAGCAAGCTGGGCAACCACATTGAGTCCTTCTGTATGTACCAGAGCTGCAAGCACAGAGCTGAGCAGTCCCAGCACAAGCAGCAAAGTTGGTTAGAGAGAAAAGGAGGAGGTAAAATGAAGAACCTGATGCTCTGTTGAGGGTCACAAGCTCTGTACTCTGGCATGGCATTACAGTCCCATCCTCCCACTGTAGGAGATGGATTAGGACACCATTGTGTAGAAATCCAGCTGTGCAGGACTGGGATATCCCTCCTGCCTCCAGCTGCTGCTCCAGAAGAACCCAATTCTATTGGATATCCTCTGCTAACCCTACCAGCCCCACAGGGATGCTTTGGTGCCCCAGAGCGTTGCCCCAGAGCCCAGTGTACTGTATTGAACCTTATGGCTGCAGGAAGCACTGGGTGCACGGAATGCATGTATCAGACTTCCCTGGCACTGAACAGGAATGTCAGGAAGACACAAAGAGCTCCAGAGCAGCTTCCCCAGCCCTTTTCCCTGATGGAACATTGTGGGAAGAAGCAGCCTCACTGTGCCAGGGCTGCGATGAGCTCATGGCCAACAGAGGCGAGTTCACTGCCAGGCAAGGACCACATCTGCTCAAGGACAGCACCATGTCCTTGGCAAGCAGTGCTGGTGCAGGGAGTGCAAGGACCTTCCCTCTCTCCAGGTTTCAAGGCCCCTCTGATGCATAAGGAACCAAAGAGCTGGAAGTTTCCCTTCCCACCCAATAGGGACACAACTTGGGATTTTCCTTCTTCATCTCCTTGCAAAATGCTGAGCTATTTTAGCTGAAGTTTTCCGGAAACATTCCAGCCTGGAGGAAGAGCAGAGTCTGCAGAGTGAGCAGTGACTGAAGGCAAAGATCAATCGTAATAGGAAACAAGGAGCATGGAAATGAGAGATCCCAGCTCTCCCTTCAGACAGGGGGCACCTCACCAGCCACTGAAGTGGAGCTGCCTCAGGGTACCAGGAGAGAGTGAGTTATGGATGGATGGATAACGGATGGATGATGGATGGATGGAGATGAGCTCTTAGGCAGAAGCTGTTCCCTGGGAGGGTGCTGAGGCGCTGGCACAGGGTGCCCAGAGAAGCTGTGGCTGCCCCATCCCTGGCAGTGCTCAAGGCCAGGTTGGACACAGGGGCTTGGAGCAGCTGCTCCAGTGGAAGGGGTCCCTGCCCATGGCTGGGGTTGGAGCTGGAGGAGCTTTAAGCTCCCTTCCAACCCAAACCATTCCATGAATCCCAGTCCCTGTCTTTGCATCTTCCTTGTCTTTGAAGCACAAGGTCAGGGCTGAGATCATAGAATCACAGAATCATAGAATAGTTAGGATTGGAAAGGGCCTCAAGATCATCCAGTTCCAACCCCCCTGCCATGGACAGGGACACCTCACACTATGTGCTCCTCTGTTACCGGATGCCTTGGGGTGGCACTTTGTGCTGACCCTGTGCCCATCCCTGTGCTCTCCATCACAAGGGGCCATGCTCTGCCCTGGGACGAGCCCTCAGCTCTGCGGACCCTGAGCTCTGCTGCAGTGGAAAAGCCAAGGGGACCTCGGGGCTGAGCCGCACAAAGTGAATGAACACAAACCCCTTCCCCTGGGAGCAGAGCCAGGGGCAGGGATGGGGAGCACAGGGGCTGTGCCCCAGGCCTGCAGTGCTGCTCTGCTTTGTTCCCAGCCGGAGCCGGGTTCTGGTGCAGCTCTGCAGCAGGGAAGAGCCCTGGGGCACGTTGGACTGTGCTGAGCACACCCTGACCTGCGGGTGCTTGGTCTTGTTCTGCTTGCGTCTGCCCACAGCTCTCTGCCCCTTTCATGGCTTCTTCTGGCCTGGCCTGGCCTATCCTGTTGTATCTTAGCCCATCCTATCCTATCCTATCCTATCCTATCCTATCCTATCCTATCCTATCCTATCCTATCCTATCCTATGCCATCCTATCCTACCCTACACTATCCTATCCTATCCTATCCTATCCTATCCTATCCATCCTATCCCATCCTATCCTACTCTATCCTACCCTAACCTATCCTGTTCCATCCTATCCTATCCTACCCTATCCTATCCCATCCTATCCCCATCCTATCCCATTCTATCCTCATCTTATCCTATCCCATCCTATCCTGTCCTACCCTATCCTATCCTACCCTATCTTACCCTACCCTCTCCTATCCTGCCCTATCCTATCCTATCCTATCCTACCCTATCCTATCCTATCCCATCCCATCCTATCCTATCCTAATCTACCCTGTCCTGTCCTATCCTATCCCATCCTATCAAATCCCATCCCGACCTATCCTATCCTTTCCTGTCCTATCCTATCCCATCCCATTTTATCCTATCCTACCCTAACCTATCCTGTTCCATCCTATCCTATCCTATTTTCCTCTTCTCTCGAATCCTACCTTATCCCATCCCATCCCATTCCATGCTGTGCTATGCTGTTCATTTGTGTTACCCAGGTAGAAAGGAGCTGTCAGGCTGTGACATCTGCAGGGCACTTCCCTTGGACCACAGCCTGGTGCCACATCCCAGGCAGCTGCATCCCTACCTCAGGAATCGATGCCCTTCCGCTCTCTCTCACCCCCACCGGCTCTGTTGGCCATGAGAGGGTGGGGGAAGCTGCCAATGGGTGCTCTCCATCACCCACAGCAAGCTCCAGGTCTTTAGGTGCAACAGGCCAGAGTGGAGGGAGATGGAGAAGCCTCCTCCTTCCATCCCTCCCATCCCTGTGTTATCCCATGGAGTTTGAGGCTTAGGAGGAGAAGTGATGGGAAATGTGGAAAAGAGCAGATGAGCAGAGGGACCATGGTTGATGTCAATGCAAACCCACACGTGGAGAGGACCCTGCTTACAGCCTGAGATGCAAGGTGTGGAGCAAGGAAGGGATGGGAAAAGGGCATTGGTTTGTTGGATACAGCTCTGACAAGGAGGGAAACTGAGTCAAAGTGCCTGCTTCTCCTGTGAAGTATGGATTGGGCATGGTGTTCCCATGGAAAGCTCCTTCCCAGGCTTTGGGGTGGGTTAGGAACTCACAAGGACTTAAACAAACCCCATGTGCTCCAACAAGAGCCAGGTAAGCAGTTTCCTTCTCTGTGAGCTGATCTCAGCAGGAATCCCACAGGGAAGCCATTGCACGATCCTGCTTTCCAGGATCATTCCATGGGCAAAGCAGCAGAGCTTTGAGGCAGTGGGAGCAGGGAGCACATCACCCGGACACACGGCTGAGGGTTGAATTCCATGCCAGCAGATCCGAGCATGCCCAAGTGCATCCAGGCTCTTGTTCCATGCTGCCGGGTAAACAGGATGTTGATATAATTAGCTTTCCTGTCATCATCCCGACAGTAGCTGGAGAGTGGAAACAATTCCTCTTGGCAACGATGGGCATTTCATTATGGAAAGATGCAGTGTCTGATTTCAGCCCCCTCGTTCCTTCTCATTCCAAGCTGCAGTGGGAGTCGCAGAGCTCTCCTGCTTCAGCTCTTTAACACTTCACCTTCCTCTCCATCGCTGGGTGAACATGGGAAATAGGGGGAAAGACACTTGGGAAAGGGCTTGGAACATGGTTTTGGAGAGGGTGGGTTTGGGTTTGTTCTCCTTGGGGTCCCTAAGGAGAGCATCTCATCCATGGGATGAGCTGCCTCCAGTCTCTGCTGCTGGAGAGGAGGGGGATGCTTGTGGGACAGAGGGGGAGACCTACTTGCTCCTTTCCAAGGATTTATATGGGAATGGTGGGAACAAGGGCTTTGTTCCTTGATCTGGGAAGGGAATGGGAATTGTCTGTGTGCCCTAAAGGAGCTCAAACCTTGAGCTTTGAATCCTCCCATGGAAGTAAAACATTCCAAATGGCCAGTACTGTAAACACAATGGGAATCACTGACATAGACCAGCAAAACCTTAGTGCCTGCCCCATCCCTGGTAGTGTCCAAGGCCAGGATGGATGGGAGCAAGCTGCTCCAGTGGAAGTGTCCCTGCTCTTGGCAGGGGTTTGGGACTGGATGAGCTTTAAGGTCCCTTCCAACCCCAACCATTCCATGATTCTATGAAAACCGAACTAAAAAGCATCCTCCCCCATAATGCTGCGTTTTAGGAGGATCCAAAATGGGTTTGCAGAACATCAACCCTTTCCCAACCGCCCTGAGCTGGGAAAGGCAACGCAGGCTGCTGAGATACCAATCCATAAGCTGGGAATGAAGGCAGGTCTGTCCAACTGTTCCTGGAGGCAATGAGCAGAGCCCCATGCTGGGAATGGTTGCAGAGGTGTGGGGATGTGGGGATGTGCTCATGGCTTCCCATGCCCTTGGCTTGTGGTTAGACTGGGATGGGGAAGGGACAAAACTAAGTGGGATGAAAGCTCCCTTTGGGACAGGACCCACAGTGCTCAATCCCTGCAGCTCTCAGCCTGCCTGTGCTGCTGGTAAAGAGGGTCTTGCCCAAGCCCCCCATGCTCTCCCATGTCCCCCATTGCTGCTGTTGGTCCAGACTTCAGTTCTACATCCTCCAAACCTTGGTGCATCGATGGTGTCCAAGGTCCTGCCCATCCAGCCTGTTGAGTGAGGTTGAATCCAATGTGAGAGACCCACGGGGCTTGTCCATAGGGGCTCTTCACCCATAGCATGATGGAAACAGCAGGGATGGTGCTTTTGGTCTGCAGGGGCCTGCCTTGGCCTTGGTTTTGCCTTGTCTGAGCCCTGGCACAAGGCATGATCTCTGGGAACACAAGGAGCCGGCTGACAGAGACATCCCTCAGGGTATTCCCAAGCTTGGGATAAACCCAGGATTACAAAACACAGCCACACTCACAGCTTTGTCCAATGCTGTTTTCCTGCTCCCTCCCTCCCCACCATCCCCAGCCCAGGCAGACCCACTGGAGCCACTGGAACTATAAATGCAGCCAGGACCCTGCAGTGACCCGTTGGTTCCCAGGGAGCCAAGAAACTGGGATCAGGAGCTGTTCTGGGGGGAAACAGCAGCCAAATGGGGGGAGGTTCAGGCTGGTTTGACCAGGAGGTGAGCGAAGGAGGGGATGTAGAGAGGCTTTGAAGTACTGTGGTGAGTATATACATATATATATATATGTATGTCTGTATATAGCAATGGGCAAACCTGATCTTCCCTGCATTGCCAGCAGAATGTGTGTCTTGCATCCCTCTTAGAGGTGAAATTGTGCTACAGAGCAGCTACAGCCACAACCTGAGCTGCTCCAGGTGAAATCCGGTGTCACCATCCCAGAATCCCAGCATGGTTTGGGTTGGAAGGGACCTTAAAGCTCATCCAGCTCCAACCCCTGTGTCTAACCTGGCCTTGAGCACTGCCAGGGATGGGGCAGCCACAGCTTCTCTGGGCAAACAATTCCATAATGAATTCTAATGGGATCAGAGCTGGGAATGGTGTCTGTGGAGCAGAGCTCTCATGCTGCTGTTTCCCTTGTGAAGCCTTTCACTGGTTTCCAAAGCCACACGGGCTCCCTAAGATATACTTCTGTCACTTTATGGGTCAAGAGAGAGCTTGGGTTAGGGGATAAGGAGCTGGGGTTGGTTCTTGCCTTTCCCAGTGCTGTGCCCTTGGAATGGGAAGTCCCAACTCATCCCAATGCCATGAAGGTTTCTGGTATAGCTCATGCTGAAGCAGCATTTCCCTTGTGAAGCAGCACAAGGTCTCCATTGCTGTCTCATGGTTCTGAGGCCCAAGCATCCCCTTGGCAGCAATGTCCCAACCCACGACCCTTCCTGCGGACACGGATGCTTCACATCGGTGCTTCCATAGGAACTGACCTTTCCTAAAGCTGAATTTAGAATCCCTTTTTAGTGTAAAAAGAGGACTGCCTTCCTTCCTTGGGTGGGACTCTTTCCCCTTTGCCACATGCCTTTGTTTGCTCATGGGTATTCATGTTCAGAAGAGATAATAGCCCCAAAGCCATGGGTTGGCCTCAGAGCAGAGCAGTTTCCCTGCTGGGCTGCAGTAAAACAAGGCACTTTTGGACTTAAATGCCAGGATTTCTGAGCTCCTTCATTTCCAGTTGCATTGGGCACCAACTGGATGATTTCCACCCTTCAAAGGGTCATGGAAACAGGACGCAGGCTTGTGGTGTGCAGATGTCTTCTGCACCAACGTGGTCCTGCTTGCTCGAGGGTCTTCAATGCTTCGCTGAGTGGACCCTATGCAAGCCCTGGAGTTGGGAGGGGGCAGTGCTGAATGAATCACCCCTAAAATAAGGGTTTACAATGTACAAGGACAGGCTGAGAGCATTGGGGCTGCTCAGTCTGGAGGAGAGAAGGTTGCATGGAGACCTCAGAGCAGCTTCCAGTGTCTGAAGGGGGATACAGGGATGCTGGGGAGGGTCTGTTCATTAGGGACTGTAGTGATAGGACAAGGGGTGATGGGTTCAAACTGAAACAGGGGAAGTTCAGGTTGGAGATAAGGAAGAAGCTCTTCCCTGGGAGGGTGCTGAGGCGCTGGCACAGGGTGCCCAGAGAAGCTGTGGCTGCCCCATCCCTGGCAGTGCTCAAGGCCAGGTTGGACACAGGGGCTTGGAGCAGCTGCTCCAGTGGAAGGGGTCCCTGCTCGTGGCAGGGGTTGGAGCTGGATGGGATTTAAGGTCCCTTCAATCCAACCTGTTCTATGCAAGATAATACACACAGGTGTCTTCTGCCATCAGAGACATCCCTGGTGTCAGGGCTCCAATAAGCCTTAATGGCCATGACCAGCCTGGAGCTCTATTTAAGCTCAGCCTGGGGTATTTACACTGTTTCAGGTGATGCTCTGCTCTTTAGGTTGCCCCTGAGCTTCTTTTAAGCTGTGTTGAGGTTTGTGTGCTTTGAGCCTCTTTAGCCTTGGGTGATATGGTTCAGCCTTGGGTGCCATGGTTTAGTGTGAGGTGTCCCTGCCATGGGCAGGGGGGTTGGAACTGGATGAACTTAGGATCCTCTCCAACCCAAACCATTCTATGATTCTATGAATGTACACAAGCCTCGACTGAAGCATGACAGCCTACAGCATCTCCTGGTCCTCGCTTGCTGGCTACAACCAGCATCTCCTCTGAGCATCTGCATGCAGGAACCAGAAGCCATGCATGGGATTTGCCTCATGGACTGGGATGCCAATCGGCAGAGGTATCAGCCTGCTGGGGTTGGATGTCTCAATGTATCTGTGCTGCTGTTTGAGATGCTTGAGGGTACCCCAGGCTTCCATGGGGTGTTTGGCTGAGGCAAGCTTGACCTTGCTGGTCCAGGCTGCCCCAGCCCAGCTCTCTCAGCCTGGCTCCAGAGCAGAGCTGCTCCAGCCCTCGCAGCAGCTCCATGGCCTCCTCTGGCCTCTCTCCAGCAGCTCCATGTCCCTCTGGTGCTGCTGGATCAGGGCTGCAGGAGGGGGGTTATGGATCATATCTTCCTTTCCCAGCTGGAGCACTTCACAGGCTCCCATTGCCAGCACTGGCTTTTCCCATACGTGTTGGATCAGGTCTGTCTGCTCCACAGATCCCAATGAAATCCCCACATTATCACCTCTGGATGAGCTGCTGCTGGCACCACTTTCACATGTGTTGGGTATGGAGCAAGACTGTGCTGAGCACTGCGCACACCTGCATATGGGGCTTTAGTTCTTGCTGGGATTTAACTATTGCCTTCGGGATGGGCTCCTCACCTGTGCTGGAAAGCCAGGGCAGGGTGCACTGGTGTGTTCCCTCTTCAAGCTCTACCCAATTCTTCCTTTTCTTTGGCAGCTGGTGGTGTTTGATGGGGTTTATCTCCTGGTTGTGTTTCTTCACAGCCCTAATGCAGAGGGACAATAAGATCGCTATGGGCCACAGCAGCCTTTGGTACCGAGTGTTGTGTTGGGTCTGGAGCTGCTCCTTGTGCATCCTGAGTGAGGGATCCTAGGAAAAGCTCAGTGTCCTCAATCTCCGCTCTTCTGTGCATGTTCCTTGTCCTCTATTTTTCCTATGGAAATCATTTTTGTCCCATTTTCCAAGGGATGTGGCCATTGTCTCAGGAAAAAGCAGCGTTGCAGCAGGGGATTGACATGGGCTCTTTGTGTAAGGTGGTGCCCATTGGTCCATAAAGACCCATCTCCTGGGATAAACAGCTCCTATCTGCCTCCACAGCTGTTTGGGATGGGAACTGTTGTTTGCAGAGGAAACATGGAATCATGGAATGGTTTGTGTTGGAAGGGAGCTTAAATCCCATCCAGCTCCAACCCCTGCCATGGGCAGGGACCCCTTCCACTGGAGCAGCTGCTCCAAGCCCCTGTGTCCAACCTGGCCTTGAGCACTGCCAGGGATGGGGCAGCCACAGCTTCCCTGGGCAAATAATTCCATAGTGAAGCCTAAAGGGAGTAGGGATGGGCATGGTTTCCATGTGAAGGTCTTTCCAGTGCCTGAGTCCTGGCATGCCCTGAGGCCCATGTATGGTGTCTGGGTCTAAAACCTCCATTTGAAACACAGGGTGTGTGTTTTCCCAGCAAAGCCAACACCAGGAATTCACCTGGATGTGATGTGATGTTGTTGCAGCTGGTGCAGAGGCTGTTTGTGGGGAATGTTGATCTTGGATAAGAGCTGATCCAGACAGAACCCAGCTCACACCCAGCCCTGGCACAGGACTTGTGCTGGAGCAGCGGATGGGGAGGAGAGCTCTTGGGGTACAGCTGGAGAGGCTCCTCTGAAAGGTGGGATCTTGGCTTTGGAATCAGGCACCTGGGCCATCCAAGGCTCCTCTGTTCTCTCCCATCCCTGGCAGTGTTCAAGGCCAGGTTGGACACAGGGGCTTGGAGCAGCTGCTCCAGTGGAAGGGGTCCCTGCCCATGGCAGGGGTTGGAGCTGGAGGAGCTTTGAGCTCCGTTCCAACCCAAACCATTCCATGGTTCTCTGTGTACAGGGCTCCTGTGAATCCTCACCTGTTGGTATCTGCACCAAGAAAGGGACAGAGGCAGGAGGAGCTGGCTGTGGAAAGCCCTTAGGTTGCACCTCCCTACAAACCAAATCGCTGCATCTTCCTCATGAGCTCACATCACTATGATTTGCCCTATGCCATTCCCAAGCCAGTGTCCTCATGGCGTTCCCATTGGCAAAAGCTGGATGTGCCCTTACATCACCCACTGGAGCCAGAGCTGCTCCCTCATCACCAGGTCAGGAGCTCCCTGTCCACCCGCATCCCCCTCGGCTTCAAACCAGAGCCTCCTGACCAAGAGCTTAAACTGCTGCTTCCAATGGGCCCTCAAACACAGGCACAAAGTCTGACAGTAAAGATAATGGGAGATTCAATACGGCTGAAAACAACCCTGAAAGGGCAAAATCCCGCCCCCCCCCCAGCCTCAAAGCAGCTCAATTCCTGCTGGAAACGTGAGTTTTTAACCAAATTCAGCCCAATCTTGCCCAGTTTTCCTCCCGAACACAGTGCTCTCAAACACGTTGTCCCTACAGGCCCTTATCCAAAGCCCATCTCCAGCTTTCCTGTGGGTTCCCTTGGATTTATCACCAGCACTTTGGGATAACTTTCCCAGTGGAGCAGATCAAAGCAGATACCCACAACAGGGCGTGAGAAGCCAGATCTGATTTAAGGCATTGGATAGACCGGCCTTTGGTCAACTGCAACACGACAGCTTCCCACAGATGGGGCCCATTGAGATCAAGCCTTTGTGCTTCTGGGCTTCCCAGGCTGCAGGAATGGGAATGTCCTGTGCTAGCCTGGCAGCAGGCTTAGAGCAAACAGAGGAAGCTGTTTCACACCCCTCACAGGGATGGTGCTGCTCATTGCCAGCAAATCCAGCCATGGCACATCCATGTAGACAAGGAGATTGTGTTCTGGCCCCCTCTGGATCAATATTCGTGCTTCCATGAATGCAAAGGGCTTCATTCCCCTCTATGGTCTGAAGGCACAACTTTTGCTGGTGTTAACTCTTCCCTGTATCTTCCTCCATGGGTCTCACCAAGGCGAGCAGCCCAATAGCATCACCTCCATCCTCTGTAGTGATAGGACAAGGGGTGATGGGTTCAAACTGAAACAGGGGTAGTTCAGGTTAGAAGGCAGAAGCTCTTCCCTGTGAGGGTGCTGAGGCGCTGGCACAGGGTGCCCAGAGAAGCTGTGGCTGCCCCATCCCTGGCAGTGCTCAAGGCCAGGTTGGACACAGGGGCTTGGAGCAGCTGCTCCAGTGGAAGGGGTCCCTGCCCGTGGCAGGGGTTGGACCTGGATGGGATTTAAGCTCCCTTCCCACCCAAACCATTCCATGTTTCTAACCTGAGCCCTCCCACCAACCCTGCCCCTGGTAAGCCAGACCTTGTTCCTTCCCATCCCCTCTTCTCCTTATGGATATTAAGAGGCCAGCTTTAGGCAGCAGTGTTCCCACTGGAAGCACAGCCGGATGACAAGGGGCAGCCAGCACAAACAGCTGGCCAGCTTCCCTGGCCCAGTTTCACACCTAGAACAAATCAAAGCATCTCCCTTCCTGCTCGGGCCGCCCTAAGGAGCTGCTGGCTCCTGGCACACACTCACTTTGCTGTCCTTTCCAGGGAAAACTTGCTTCCTATGGGAAGTTCACACCATGAAACCTTTTATTTTAGACTGACCCCCTCGACCACGGTTCCGGATGAGGGCTGGGAACAGGGAATGCTGCTACCTCTCCTGTGCTGGCTGCAGGCACACTTAGCCCAGGAGGGCTGTGCCTCTGCCATTAGCCAGGGATCCGCAGTGGGAAAATATGGGAGAAAATCACAAACAGCGCAGGGTGAGGAGAAACGTTCTCCCATTCTTTCCATGATGGAATTTCTTTGGCTTTATGCAGCTCAGTGCTTGGTCATTGCCCACCAGCTATGGAGTCGGGGCAGGAGGGACAAGCTCCTCTCAGCCTGTGTTATCACTGCTGTCCTGCTTACAACTGCAGAGAGGTGCAGTTGTCCTCATGTGCCAAGTTAGGTGGTCCTTGGCTTTATTTTGCTTTGAAAGAGGGGTTGTTTGCGGGAGAGGATGAGAAACATAACAGGGGGTTGGAAGTGGATGAGCTTCAAGGTCCCTTCCAACCCAAACCATTGTATGAACTATGGTGAGTGGTCAGTCTAGATTCTAGAACAGATCCATAAGGAATCAATCCAGTGCTGTGTGCTCCAATGGAGGAAAACCACATCACCTGCAAGACAACTGCACCAATGCTCCCACCATCCCTCTTCCCTTTGGCTTATCTTTATGATCCCCATCCCACCCAGCTCGTTTCAGCTACCCAAGCATAAGTGCCAAGCACTGTTTGATGTGACCTGGGATATTCCATCCATCCTCTGGTTGTGATCCAGAAGCACGCGGGTCTCTTGCAGGACTCAGGCATCTCACATCCCTATACCCCATGAAGATGGCAAAGGACTTCTGTAAGAGGAGTGGGCAGGCAGGTCAGGACTTCTTAGCTAGGGAAAGAAGGGAAACAGCAGATCCATGAAATCCAGCATGATATGGAGTGGTGGGAGGGAATTGCTTCATTGAGAAGCAATATCTTGGAGGAATTTTGGCCCAAGTTTGAGGGGGATTTGTGGATACCTACACCAGATCTGTGCGTTCTGCATTGCTGGAGAGGATTAAGTGCACTGCTGCAATAGCAAAGCAGTCTTCACCTTCCCATCATGGAAAACGGTGATTTCCAAAGCCATTCCCAGGCGGTAAACTCTTTGTCAGCCCCATCAGGCTTCAAAGCAGCAGGAAGGAGGAAGCTGATTCAATATGTTTTGTGCAAGTACATACTTGGAAGAGAAGCATCCTATTGTATTCCTTTGGAAGAGGGTAACTCCATGCTCCTACAGGGGAGAAGGGGCCGCAGGAGGTTCAGCATCCTGCTGCCTTTACAGCATCCTTGGGTGGAAGCTGACACAAGGCTGCAAAGTGATGGGAGACACAAGGATGACTTTTACCTCTTCCATTACAAATCTTCCTCCTGAATAACCTAAAACCCTACATTTGGAATGACCTCAACAGCTGCTTTAGCCTCTCCCCTGCCCTGTTGAGAGGGAAACAGTGATTTCATAGCTAATCTCTTTCGGGATCTCACTCCTGTCAACAGCAGCAGCAGAAAGCAATGGGGAAGAATAGATTGTTTTGTCTCTGGCAATTTCTGCTTCATTTTAGAACAATGTAGTCCTTGTCTCAGCTATTAGCTCCAGTGATTGACTGCCTGCCAGTGATTTATGACTCCTCTTAAGCCATTGCCAGGGTTATGGGATTGACATCATCGAATTACTGCACTCAAGAGCAGGCAGAGCCCACAGATAAGCGATCCTGACTAGTTGCTACCGTTCCAGACAGGATCTGCTGCAATGGCCACGGTGTGAAATGCAGAGGTTGAGTTTTCTCACCCATTCCTTCCTCTTCCAAGCGCTGCTGGTGGAGGGTGAGCTTGTGCTTCACCATCAGGAAGCTCCATCTGTGGTTTCCAATAGATGAGAAAGAAAGATGAGAAGCGAGTAGCTACATGATGCCCATAAGATCAGATGCCTCCAGCAGATGAGAGCCCTGAGGATGTGAGCAAGAAGAGGAGCATCCTAACATGGGCACCTTCTCGCACCTCTGTGGTTGCTGTGCAGAGCAGATCTTGCTTTGCCCTCATCATCCTGAATCTCTGCTCCCCTGGTTCTCTGCCCCATCCAGGACCATGAAGCTGTCTTGTAGGAAGGTCTCTGGTGGTTTTGCCCTTGCTTCAATCATTCTTCCTTTCCCATTTGGCATCATGTCCCAGAATGCTTCCTCCTGGAGCTGGAATACCCTCTGAAGCAAGTCATTGCTGCTGTTATTGACCTGAGGAGATGGAGAAGGTCATTGGTAGGATCCGGGCTATGCAAGCCCTTGGAAATACCCATCTGGTCAATGTGTCTCATTCCCACTCTTCTGGCTCTTCTTCTCCTCTCCTTTCCATAGACTCCTTTCCCTTTGGTGTCCTGGTGGATGCAGGTCATGGTTGAGCTGGAAGCTCATCCATATGAGTCTGCAGTGCCTACAGCCGATGGAGTCACCCCCATTTCCATCTGAATCCTCCTTCTGGTCCTCAGATGGAACAGGGCCAGGTCTGGCAGACCCGGACAGGCAGATCTGAGGCTCTCATTGCTCTGTGAGCTGCCCACATTCATCCATCTGGGGATCCAGCAGAGGAACATGGCTCCATGGCATCAGAGCCGGAGTGCTGGGCATGCCAAGAGGGAAAGCAACCAGGAGGATGCTGCTTTCAAAGCGGGTGCATCCTTCTTCCTTCCCTGGGCTGCAACCCTGCAGTGCTTCACCCCTTGCTCGGGAAGGCTGCACAGCTTCTGCTGTGTTGTCTCTTTACCTGTGTCATGGAATCACAGCATGGTTTGGGTTGGAAGGGACCTTAAAGCTCACCCAGCTCCCTGAGAGTGGGACAGGGCCCCTTTAGGCACTGGAGCTGCTCTGGGCTCTCCCCTTGAGGAGCCTTCTCTTGTCCAGGCTGCCCCAGCCCAGCTCTCTCAGCCTGGCTCCAGAGCAGAGCTGCTCCAGCCCTCGCAGCAGCTCCATGGCCTCCTCTGGGCTTTACCATCCAGCTCACTCTGGATTTACACCACAGCTCAGCTGGAGCACACATCTCAATGGCTTCTGTTGATCCAAGCTCTTTTATCACCCCAGCACTGCTGCCCCTTGGAGATGTGGGGCTGCCAGACACCACCTGAGCTGGCAGAGATGGGATCAGCAGCAGGAAGGGCAAGAGAATGACCACCTATTAGCAAAGGCTTTGCTGTCCCACTCCCTCCGGGAGCTGATTGTCCATGGATGCTCTGGAACAGGATGAGAGCTGTTGTCTTTCCAGGGCGTCCACCCTTGTCCAAATAAACCTTTGGAGATAAGATAAACCTCACTGCCTTTCACCCCTGGGTCACTGATTCAAACAGCCTCAAGTTATCAGGTCCAACCTGGCCATGGAGGGGAGATGACCTGGTCATGGTCGTGTCCAGCATCTGTTGGGTGGCTGGAATGTGGTGGTTCCTCCATGTGTGTGATGGATGGATGGGACACCCCTATTGTGTCTCTGCCTCCTGGTGTCATTGCTGCTGGTCCCTGCAGGGGAATTAAGGGCTGAGAAGGGAGCAGCTTGTCCCTGCCACAGCCAGAGCCTCCAGGCATCACCCCACTCACTTCCACCATGTCTTGAACCCAACCACACTCCCACCCCTGTACAGCAGCTTCATCCTCATGGCAGAGCCTGGGGATGACATTCCCAGTTTACCACTAAGTCACTAAGCAATCACATGCCCATCCTAGCCACTGTGTGCCTCAGTTTCCCCATGTGTGAATGGTGGAGGTGATTTCACCCCTATGCTCTTCAGACCATGGTCTCCTGCTCCAGTGGAAGGGGTCCCTGCCCATGGCAAGGGGCTGGTCCTTGAGGTCCCTTCCACCCCAAGCCATCCTGTGGTGCCATGAAGGCAGCGTGCAGTGGTCACAGTGACACCTTCAAAACAAACCAGGACAAGGCTGTTGTGGTACCCATCTGTGTGTTGTCCCACCGAGGGAGGTGAACATAGGGATAGCAAGGGAGCACCAGTGAGGGAGGTATCCAATGATCTTCCTGCACTTGGTGAAGGCATTTCATGGGACCATAGAAGACGTGGGGTTGGGAAGGACCTTAGGAACATTAGTTCCAACCCCCTCCTGTGGGCATTTGTGTGGTCTTGGTACAAAACCCTCACCTTTTGAATAAAAACAACCCTGCAAGGATGGAAAATAAACCAAGAACTTGAATTGGTGTGAAATCTGTTCCCATGGATAGTGGGGCTTGGTCTGGTCCAGCATCCATGGTCTGTTGGATGTGCCCTATGCTCTGCTGGCCTCCAGCTGCAGTGGGTCTCCTACAGCACCTGATCCATATGCAGGTGTTTAAGGTATCCCAGAGGATGCTGTATGTCACCAAGCACTTACAGGGAGCCAAGTGATCCCTTAATCCCCAGCCCTGTATCTTGCCAGCCAAGGGATATGCCAAATCCATCACCTGCTTCTGGTGGCTTCTCCTCCATGCCAATGTGCTCAGGGTCAAGTGGGAAGAAGCAGCAGCAGAGGGAGCTGCTCGGCCAGCGGATGGTTGGATATCATTCCATTAAACAGTGTTCTTGTTCCGCTGAGCAGGAGCTGGCTTGGGAACACTGCACCCTGATGCAGTCCCTTGGCTGGGGACCTGCACACTGACCTTGTGTCCCTGCGGGAAATCAGGGAGAGGGCAGAGGGATTGTGGAGCCTGACCCAGGAATGGCTTGAAGGCAGCAAGGGCTGGGCTGGGCTCCAGCAGTGCCAGCAGTGCGTCAGCATGGGCTGTGCTGGGTAAATAAACCCCATCCCAGTGCTGGTGTCCTCAGTGTAAGAAGGACGTGGAGCTGCTGGAGCAAGTCCAGAGGAGGCCACGAGGATGCTCAGGGGCTGGAGCAGCTCCTGTATGGAGACAGGCTGAGAAAGTTGGGGCTGTTCAGCCTGGAGAAGAGAAGCTGCGTGGAGACCTCAGAGCAGCTTCCAGTGTCTGAAGGGGGATACAGGGATGCTGGAGAGGGACTGTTCATTAGGGACTGTAGTGATAGGACAAGGGGTAAGGGGTTCAGACTGAAACAGGGGAAGTTCAGGTTGGAGATAAGGCAGAAGCTGGGGCAGCCTGGACAAGAGAAGGCTCCTGAAGGGGAGAGCCCAGAGCAGCTCCAGTGCCTAAAGGGGCTGCAGGAAAGCTGGAGAGGGGCTTGGGACAAGGGCCTGTAGGGCCAGGCCAAGGGGAATGGCTTGAACCTGCCCAAGAGAGGGGAGACTGAGCTGAGCTCTTAGGCAGAAGCTGTTCCCTGTGAGGGTGCTGAGGCGCTGGCACAGGGTGCCCAGAGAAGCTGTGGCTGCCCCATCCCTGGCAGTGCTCAAGGCCAGGTTGGACACAGGGGCTTGGAGCAGCTGCTCCAGTGGAAGGGGTCCCTGCCTGTGGCAGGGGTTGGAGCTGGAGGAGCTTTAAGCTCCCTTCCAACCCAAACCATTCCATGATCCCACAGTGTCCCACCAAAGGAAAACCTTGGAGCTGCACTGCCAGCATTAGGGATAAACCAGGGCCTTATTTAGCTTTTCAGGTCTGGGTGAAGCAACATTCTGGACCCCCATGGGGAACCCAACCCCACCAGCCCACGTTAGCTGGGTCTCCCAGCAAGGGGTTTTTGTCTCTGCTGAAGCAGAAGGCTGCTTAAGCTCCTCTAGACTGGGCTTTTGTTCTGCTTCATTGAAAACGCATTAAGCTGAAGATGCCCCCTCTTCACAAGCAGCATCTTTTCATGTCTGTCTCCCCCCTTCTCGCAGAGCAGATGTTGACAGCAGCTGTAATTTCACATCATTGAAATCTGCTTTGATTTTGTTCTTGTTCTGTTTTCCTTTAATCACGTATTGGAAACTGCAGAGGGCAAAGATTGCTCCACAGTTGGGGAAGATTGTGGCTCGGGAAGAGCAAAACATTCAGTCCCCTGCTTCTGCTGTAAATCTGAGTGCTCTTGGTTAGTATCAAGTGCTCAGTGTTCCTCTGTTCAGGTTTATGTGCTTTGAACAAACAGGCATTGGTCAGGGAGCACCAGGTACTTGAGGATTCGGGTCTAAATCTGTCCTTGCCTCATGGGTTGGAACTGGATGAGCTTTAAGCTCCATTCCAACCTGTGATTGTGTGCCTGCTGGAGATGCTCCCATAGGCAACAAGGCCACGTGTTTAGGGCATCCCCTTGGTCACATCCCTTGATGTGGGTCTTACACCTTGTGCCTTAGAATCAGAGTGGTTTGGGTACCCTGGGGTGTATCCTGCTGCCCCATCACCCAGGGGAGGGGACGTGCTTTGGCAAAGGGATTCCCAGCATGGAACTTGGTTTGCAGGGAATGCTCATGGAATTCTCCATCCGGCTCCTGCCTGTGCTGTTTCCTGCACATCTTTCACCACTTCTGTGCTTTCAAACAAGGCTTTTCATTTGCCTTAACTGGATTCCTTTCCTGGGCTTTAACAGTGGAAGCAGATCCATGGCTCATGAACCTCCTCCATGAGCATGGCTGGGATTTGCTGCTACACTGCCTCTGTGCTGGAAGCTTCATCATCCCATTCCCCATCTCCTCCTTATCCCCACCATAAGCACATTCATTCCCAGCTCAGGCAGAGATCCATCAAAACTGTGGATGTTTCCTTAAGTGTCTTACTCAGGAGATGATGAGGCTTGAGTGCTTCTCCTAATGCAGTCACAATTCCAAGTTAGTGGTGTGCTCTTAACGACTAAACTTGCAATTGCAGACCAGAATAGAAAGCTCTGTAATCACCTAAAATTGCTTTCTGATGGGTGAAAATGCATGAGATTTGCTTCCCTTCCCCCTTCTCCTTCTTCCTTAAGGCAATGAGTGGGAAGACAGAGATTTTTCCTATGTGGAGGGGAAAGGAAGGCAGGAGAATATTCCCTCTGCTGTAGCAATGGCTCTTTTTGAAGCACTCAGTGTTCAAACAGGTTTGACATTGGTTATCATTGCAAACTGTGACTATAGGGAAAGGGACCAGACCATATAAATGTTAATTTCCTCTTCATACAGACTGGTTTGCTGATGCAGCTTCATTCCGAGGGTCTGGCATTTCAGGCTGTCTCATGTAATTAGTTGGCACCTATGAGTGCAATGTATATATGTGAGGCACAGAAATCCCACTAAGCCCTTCCAACAGCTTTATATCTACCCAAAGACCAAGGTTCTGCCTATTAAATAGTAATACTCATTAAGTAATTTTTATCCCTATCCTCCTCCATTCCACTTTCTCCTTCCTTTCACTGCTCTTCCTTCAGTAACCCAAGATGCATCCATCCCATCAGTGTCATCCAAACCCTTCCTGGAGCTCCCTGCGTTGCAGCTTACCTGGAATAAGTTGATATGTATATTCCAAAGCACCTGATAGACTTTAATAGCAGAAATCAAGGTGCTCTCCCAGTTGGTTTCTTCCTGATGGGAGGAATGTGTGGTCTGGAGGATATGTACCAAGAATGGGCACAAAGGTGGCTCAGCCAAAAGCATGTGCTCTCCATGGGGACCATGACTACTGCAGTCTCCAAGCCATGATGGCCACTTTGCAGGTCCAATTTATGGCTGATATCTTAAGGCTGGAGAAGACCATGCATGGATCAGGGTCTCCATCTCTTCTTTCATGTGTGCCTCATGTGTGACAGCCAGCACCAGCCCATTGCAGACGTGGCTTCCCATGGTGCTGGTCCCCTGAGGAGGTGAATTTGGATGGCATGACTGTTTCCAAGCAATGTGTTGTGTCCTCTCTCCAAGGCAGAGCGAGTTACAACCATCGAGCCTATGGATCTCTGCTGTGGGAAACTGCATCCAGGTCCAAGGATGAGATAGATGATGAGGTGCCAGATTAAGGTCAGAGCTAGCTGGGAGGGAGCGTGTCTTTCCCATCACAGGGAATGCTGCTGGGATGCTTGGGGGAACTGCAGAGGACACAGGAGCTGTGGGATGATGTGACGGTGTGAGGGCAGAGGGGCAGGACAAGGGGTAGATCTCCAGTGGCTACAGCTCCATTCACACTCTTGTCTCTGCCTCTCTTCCTCCCTCTTAGCACCCTGCCAAGGGGAGGGTCAGGGCCAGGACAGGGGCTACATCACAGGACCATTCCCATAGCAATGGTGCTCTACATGGGAATGTGGCTCCTGGAGGGGACCCCAACCTCTCCTTGCTGGGACCAGCATGGGCCCCCTCTGCAATAGCTCTGAGCTGCTTCTGGCTTTAGAGCAGTTAAAGAGCAAATAACAGAGGGAAATAGGCACAAACAAGCACAGGGATCAGCATCCAAGACTCCCCAGTGCTTCTGGCCTGGGAGTCGCAACAAAACCTTTTCTCTGCTGCCTTTGAAAGGGAAACCCACACAAGCTCCTTTTGCTATTCAGCCCAAACACAGGGTGCTACTCATTCGAGCCCTCTGTGTGTTTTCTTAGCTCCCGGGTCCATGGGGCTGTGCCAAGAACACAGACACTGAAGCCACTGGCTGTAGGTGGGCAGGAAGCCACAGTGGCAAAGTGTTTTCCAGAGCAGGGTAATCAGGGCACGTCCCAGTCCAACTCATCCCTGTTCTTTTTGCTGCAGCAAATAGGGAGAAGTGGATGGGAGGACATCCTGGGGTCTGCTCAGCTTCCTCCTCTTAGGGCTTTGGCTCAGTTTGCAAGCTGAAGCCAAGCTGTTCATCCACGTTCAGTTCCAGCACAGAAACCTTGCATCTGAGCTGTTCATATGGATGTGGGCTTGGCCAGAATGACTCCAGAGCCTAACCATGGTTTGGGAACTACCTACTGCTGTATGGGCTGTGCTTATCTGCCAGGGAACATGGACTCTTTGGAGGAAGGCATGGGACTGGGATTGTCTCTTTGGGATGCACGATTTGGCTGTGCCTCAGTTCCCTTTCAACCTCATTGCTGTCTCATTGGGGTGATGCATGTTTCATCAATTGATGCAGTGCAGGAAGCCCTAGAATTAGGTCCTCTCCCTCTCTGTGATGATGCTGATGCCCTGATCAAACCCTGGTCCAGAGGGATGCTGAGTGCCTGGAGCTCAATGCACCCAGGAGACCTCAGAGCATCAGGACCAGGAGGGAGACACAACCTGATGTAGCTCAGATGCAGGACACAGCAGCCCCAAAACCACAGCTCCAGAACCACAGGAAGTTTCCAGCTCACCTCCATGCCCTGGGGATGCTGCCTGGGTCCTGCACAGGGATGAAGCTATGGGGTGATGTCCCCTGGATCATGTGGGACCACAGCATTAAGAGGGACTTTGCACATTGCCTGCATTTCCTTTTCTGCTCAGGAGATTTTGGCCTTTATCTGTGTTTTGTGGCCACCTTCAGGAAGTCCTGGATGCACCTCCAGGAACTCTTCTTGAGTGCCAGAAGAACATCAGCAAGAGGGAGGCATCAGCAAGAGATGAACATCAGCTCATCCTCATGGTCCGGTCAAGGAGGAAGTGTCAGCCTGCAATCCATGCTCTTCCTCTTGCTTGTCCTTGAAGTCTTTGCTTTCTCCTCTATCACAAACCAGAGTTTCCAACATGCCTTTACCTCCAGAGGTGCGTTAACACACAGAAACCCTGCCATCCAAAGCAGTGTTTCACCCAGCACTGTGGCTGTTGCTCTGTTCTCTACTACAAAGCAAGCTCCTCATAGCCCACAGTCACCACTTCAGCATCTTCCCTTCTCCATCACCTTGGTTTCTCCCTCAGAACCCCCCTCTGAGCACATCTCTGATGCCAGGCATCACCACCCTACAGCACTGCTCCTTGGTGCTGGTGCTGCTTATACATGATTTTACATCCCATCTTAGCTAACAATGCAGGGATTCGAGTTTCCAGCCTGTAAGCATGGATCATGCCAGGAAATTCCTTGCATTTCCTTAGGCAGTTTGTTATTCTGTGCCTCCATTGCTGGAATGGGCTTTAACACAGCTCTTGTTCAGTGCAGTGCTGGAGAATGGGGCTATCAGCATTCCATGCCTCCGTGGGTTTGTTCTTTGGGAAGGGATGCTGGCATTGTCAGGAACCTGCTGAATTGGCATCCTGGATGCCAGTGTTCTCTCAGCTCGGAGCTAGCACAGCCAAAACTTATCATCATCCAGTTGTTCTGTGCTCTCTATGGGATGGATGCACCTCTGGACTCATAGAGACACTTGGGCAATGGGTCAGTTGCCTAAACACAGGTTCCCAGTTCTGATTTAGATGCCCAGGGTCTCCTTAGTGGCATATCTCTGGTTTACATAACCCTCCATCCACTAGTTCCATGGCCATATCTCCATCCTTGAAGACCCTGTGCCACATCCCTATGGGATGTCCCAAACACCACAGCAGGTCTCAGGTAACACCGAACGTCTATGTTTTAGCAACCACATCGTGTCTCTTGCCAATATAGGCAATGACATCTATAGGTAATTCACCTGACCACGTATAGGCACTTTCTATGGAGGTGAACAGCTCTCTAGGGTCTCTTGATTAAACCTTTGTGAACCATAACAGGCCCTTGGACACCTCTGGCTAAATTCAGTTGTTCCAGTGGAAACACTTCAGGTCTATTGAGAGATGCTCCTCAATGCCCAGGACATCTGCAAGGGTTGGCAGGTATGGCATAGGATGCACAGGATGCATTTCCAGAGAGGAATAGATACCCAAGGATACCCAAGGGTGGGAAATAGATGGCTACATTTAGGTAGTTGAGTCCTTCCCCTAGATTCCGGGTAGAGAGTAGACATCTAATGCTACTGGGGTTGGCATCTATGAATTGAACCCCACTCCTGATGCAAAAAGACATTTACCACCGCAGGTCCTAAAGGAGAGGAATCATTGACATGCTGACACATCAGCAAGAGGCTCTTTCCTCCCTATCATGGTCCATACTGTCATTGCATGGAGGATGATCTCCCAGCTCACTCACAAGCTGCATCCCTTTGTGTGTTGTCCCAGGAGATACCAATGCCTGAATGCACTTTTGGCTTGCTATGGTGCAACAACTATCAGCAAGAGGTATGGCAGGTAACATCCTCCCTATAGGATGGGTTTGTGTATGGTGTTGTTGGAATCAGTGGCTCTGAACATCCCACAGCCATGTGTAAGTTGGAAGCAGCCCAGAAGAGAGATGCTGCTCCCTGGTCCAAAGCCTCTTTTCACCCATCAGGTGAGCCTGGTGTTGGCTGCATCTCTGTTCGCTGCACTGAGCACAGATGAGATCTGGGACCTGCTCTGGTAGAGACAAAAGGACTTTGGACAATGATGGAGGGGAAAGACAAGGACCATGGGCTATCCTTATGATATCTGTGTGCTGAGAGGACAGCAGTAGATGTAAGTTCTCTATGTCAGAGCTTGCGGGGGGAGGAAATGTTTCACTCTGGTTCCTTTTGACAGCCGGAGTAAACTTGGATGTTGTCAGGGATAATGAAGGTTGCTAAGCAACACGTGATCCCAAATCAGCTTCATCAGCCCAGAAGGCAAAGGGGATGTGATCAGGGAAGATCAGCAACAGCTCCTGGTGAGGGGATGAAGGATAGAAACAGCCCTGCTCATCCAAGGGACAAGCCCATCCCCGTGCCCCCATCACTTGGCACAGCCAAGGGCTCACTGTGATTGTGCTTGTCCCAAGTACAGCATCATGGAGAAGGGAAGGTGAAAGCTGATATCCAGAGGGGTTTTCCCAAGGAAGAACACAGGAATTGACCTCTCTTGCTTTTCCATTCCTCTTGGATAAGTAAGCCACTTCTACTGCCATAAGCTCACACTGGATGCTCACCACAGCTTGTGTTGCATCACACGCGTGTCCCTGAGCATCCCTGTGTGTGCCCAAGCACTTTCCTACCCTCCCCTGCACTGTCAGTAACTCCCCAAGCTCCTGACAAGTCCTTGATATCTTGCTGTAGGCCTGTCTCATTGCAATGGAGACGTGACCACACTCATTTACCCCTTCCAATGAGGTCATGGGGGCTGGAGGGAGGATGGTTTGAGCCTCTCCATCCCCATCCTCCTTGTCTCTCCATCAGAGGCATGTTCCCAGCCCCTGAGTCTCCTCCATCCCTCTCCTGCTCACATACATTGACTCTTGGGACATGCAGTCTCCAGCACGGGTGGGTGCCTGGAACTCAGAGCATGGAATTTAGAACACAGAAAACGTCACAATGGCTCCGTGCTGCACCATGGGTAGAGTTCCTGTAACCAGAGGAGCTGGAGCTGTCCAGAGCAGAGCAGCAAAGAGGTGTGGAATGACATTCCTATGAGGATCAGCCAGGTAGGTACTTTAATAACTGTGGGAGGACACAAGAGAGGTCTAGAAACTGGAGTGTGTGGATGAGGACTACCCAGTCTGTGTCTCATACAGCTCCAGGACCAGGGTTCATCAAGTGAAGCTGGAAGGATGAACACTTAATCTCAGGGAATCCAGGAGATGATCCCTTCACCTTCCTTGCTTTGGTTGTGTTTCAGTCACTTGTTTGCTATTAGGGTGAGAACAGAACGGTGACCACAGGGATGGCTGGGCTGCCCTCTGCCATAACTTGTGGCTAAGGAAACTGCTGGTGAAGGAGGGATCAAACCCCACAGGGTTCTGAACAGGACCTAATCCTGCATGATGAAAGAAATGTGGGTTCCTTGCCCACCCATTGGGTCATTCGCTTCCTTTCCACTTCCCATTCCGGGTTCCGGTTCTCCTTCGCCTGCTCGCACAGAAGCAGCATGGGTTTGTTCTTTAGCATCACTGCAGGGTATTGTGTTTAAACACATTGACACTTCTTTTCCTGGTTGATTGGTTTTAGATTATGGTCCCAACCCAGCAGTTCTCCACTTGCACCCCACCAGGCACCCGTCGTGGTATCCTGGAGACCAGCATTCATTGTGATGTGAAGCCTTGGATATGGTTCCATGGGCTGCCCAAGATGCCCTCACAGACCACAGTGAGAGAGATGTAATGTTTTATATGGTCATTATCCCAAGGAAAGGAAGGACAGGAGCTCTTGTTCCTGAGTAGCTTGTTCTGAGCCTTCTTTTGTCCAGGCTGCCCCAGCCCAGCTCTCTCAGCCTGGCTCCAGAGCAGATCTGCTCCAGCCCTATGATATTGCATTGGACTGCAGTGATGTGATGTGATCATTGTGGGCACCTTGATCTCTATGTTTTCTACTACGTTCTAACACCCAGTTGGTGAACTCCTTGCAATCCAGCTGCAAATGGTTGGCAGTGGGGAGCAGGATGCTCCACAATGGTTTCTTTGTGTGCCTGAGTTCATCTCTTACCAAGGAGGAACAAGCCATGGATGCTCATGTAGATGGGGGTCACTGGGAGAGGAGTGGTGGCCACTAGAGGGTGGCCATGTCATAGCTGGTGCTGGCCTTGGGGACAGTGTCCTCATGGGGCAGCTCTGTGCTGATGCTTGGCTTTGGGTGTGTGACCTGCCTGGGTACAACGGTTCTGGTCTGAATGAGGTTTTGTATGCGCTGATGGATAGGCAGTAATGTCATGGCTACTTATCCACAGATATCCATGGATAGACACCCAGCCTATCCATGGTTGATGGATAGGCAGTAATGTCATGGCTACTTGCCACGAGTCTCCCGATCCTATCAAGATAGGGGTACCAATGCAATATACAAGGGGTGATGGGCACAAGTTGCTCCTGGGGAAATTCCAACTGGGCACAAGGGGAACATTTTCCCAATGAGAGCAATCAGCCATTGGAATGATCTCCCCAGTGTTAGACACTGTTAAGACTGGGTTGGGCCCTAGTCAAGATCATGCTGTGCCTGGAAAGGTTGGACCAGATGATCCTGAAGGTCTCATCCACCCCAGCATTCCATGGTTCTATGATCCACAACTGCAATGCCAGTTTTTCAAGCCCCAGTTTTTACCTGCTTGCATCACGACCTGACTTCACACCCAAGCCAATGCAAACATTGGCTTTCTGGGCTATTGCTTGAAAGCCACAATACTGTCACAGAACATAATGAGCCCTCCACCCCCCCTGTTATTGCAAGTTCTGGTGGCAGGACTCGTACTGCTACCTGGGAATACATTGCATAAGGAATTCCTTGGCTGGAAGTGGCCCTGGGCTGGGGCATGGTGTGGACTGTGGTTGAAAAGGGACACAGCACATCCTCTCCTCAGTGCCTGGCTCCCTGCAGCTCATCACAGGGACATCCCTTCCAGCCTCCACTTCCCCTCCTCTGCTCTCTTGCTATGGGATACCTCATGTTAAAGCTGACTTCCCCCTTCATCCTCTCCTCCTCCCTGCTTTGGCTCCGAACAGGAGCTCTCTGTTCTCTTCCAAAGAGACTTTGGCAAAGAACACATTAGTTCCTTTCCCTTTAGCAGCCCCTTTCCTGCCTGGACTGTCCCCTCCATCCTCCTCGCTCCATCACCTGATGCTCCCTTCTGCTTTGGCTCTCTTTTTGCTTACCCTTCCACTGGCTTCTGTTTCCCAAACACGTTTTAATCTCTCCCATCTGAAACAACTCTCCCTTGGCTCCGATTCCCTTTCCAGCTCTATGCGATCGCCACTTCTGTGCATGCTCCATGCCAAGGCCCAGCTCATGTCTTCACTAAAACCTTGGCTCGTGTCTGACAAGACCTCAAGGCTTTTGGGTTGTGCCCAGCATAGCTAATTCGTTCCTCCTGTGCTGACTTGGTGTCTTTTCTTGAAGCCTGAGGACACCACTGCGTGTGCTGACACAGTGGATTTGTCCCCTCCTGCTCACATTCATCTTATCCCAGCCCCTGGAATCTGTCGTGTCAAAGTCCTGCTGATGCTTTGTGTGCTGCATCCTTCCTACCCCTCTGCACAGCTTCGGGTCTCATCCACTGCCCTTGGCATCTGGTACCTACATGGATGTGTGGCTGATGGCTGTCTTTCTGTACTGAATGGCTGATCCCTGGTGTCTGCAGCCTTCTGCAGCACTTGTTCTCCTTCAAGTATCTTAATACCCCACAAGTTACTGCTGGGGAGATTCCAAGTGGATACAAGAGGAAAATGTATCCCAATGAGAACAACTATTGGAATAATCTCCCCAGCAAAGTGGTGATTCTCCAGCACTGGACACTGTTAAGACTGGGCTGCACGGGGCACTGGGACATCCAGTCTAGGCCTAGAAAGGTGGGACCAGATGATCCTTGGGGTCCCTTCCAACCTGGGATTTGAGGGTTCTATGATTCACAGTGCTGTGATGGCTATGAAATTGAAGGTTTGGGAAGACCCAGACTTATCCTTTTTCTTCTTTATACTCATTCCATTCATGTTGGTGTCTACAGATGGTCTCTGACCATATATACTTGAGTCCTGGCCTTAAGGGGTTTGTATGAACATGAATATGAATGAACTTGGACTTAGGAAGTGTCTCTAATTTAAACATCCCTTTTGCTGGAGTCGTGTTATGAACAGAACTGAGTCTGGTTCAAATGGATATCCCAAACAGGCCTAGGAAGGAGGCAGAGGTGCTAGGGAGGCAGATGGCTGTTCGCAAGGCATGCTATTGGCAGCCAGCACCTACTGCTCTCAAACAGGACCTGCTGGTGATGCTGTAGTTCAGTTTGAGTCTCCTAAGGGCTTAGCTGTGTTCATAGGAAGGGCTGCTGGTGTTGGATGCCCTTGAACACGCTCTGTGCTCTTATCACCTCTTTGGATGTTCCGATGACAAAGCAGCAGGGAGATGAGCCCTGGATGGGGCTTGGAGCAGCTGCTCCAGTGGAAGAGGTCCCTGCCTGTGGCAGGGGTTGGAGCTGGATGAGCTTTAAGGTCCCTTCCAACCCAAACCAGGCTGGGATCCATGAGAGGGGTGTGATGCTCTCACACCGGCCCTGCAGGTTTGTGATTTCATTGCTCAGAGGCAGAAGATGCTCCACAATTCCTCTTGTGCTTCCCACTCTCCCAGGCTTCCCAAGGATTAACACACTCAGCAGCACTTCCCAAGGGCCTCCTGCCTTGGCTGTGAGAGGTTCCTTGTGTGTCACTGTCTGCAGAATGAGCCTGGCCCTCTGGGGCTGGATCCTGTCTCTGCTGACTCGGCAGGCATGGGGCAGATAGGGATGAAGCACGGGTGAGATGAGCTGTGCCCTGCCCATCACTCCACAGCAGTGTGGGACCTGCAGCTCCACAGCTCCTGTGTGACACAGGCAGGAAGGGAGCAGGGAGAGGCTCACGGAGGGTACCACTGCTCAGAGAGCTCTGCCTGCTGTGCCAGCATCCATCCACAGGAGGGTCCTGCACCTACAGTGGCACAGGAACAGCTTGGGTGGAGAATGGATTGAAAGCAGCCTGAGGAGCTGCACTTGGGGTGCTGGGTGAGGAGCAGCTCCCCATGATCCAGCTTCAGTGAGCGCTTGAGCCCAGAACCCCCCTGTGTGCTGGGCTGCACCCCCAGAGCGTGAGCAGCAGCTCAGGGAGGGGATCCTGCCCCTCTGCTGTGCTCTGGGGAGACCCCCCCTGCAGCCCTGCTCCAGCTCTGGGGCAGCAGCACAAGAGGGACGTGGAGCTGCTGGAGAGAGGCCAGAGGAGGCCATGGAGCTGCTGTGAGGGCTGGAGCAGCTGTGCTCTGCTCTGGAGCCAGGCTGAGAGAGCTGGGCTGGGGCAGCCTGGACAAGAGAAGGCTCCTGAAGGGGAGAGCCCAGAGCAGCTCCAGTGCCTAAAGGGGCTGCAGGAAAGCTGGAGAGGGGCTTGGGACAAGGGCCTGTAGGGACAGGCCAAGGGGAATGGCTTGAACCTGCCCAAGAGAGGGGAGACTGAGCTGAGCTCTTAGGCAGAAGCTGTTCCCTGGGAGGGTGCTGAGGCGCTGGCACAGGGTGCCCAGAGAAGCTGTGGCTGCCCCATCCCTGGCAGTGCTCAAGGCCAGGTTGGACACAGGGGCTTGGAGCAACCATATCCCATATGGGATACACACTTCATGGGAAGGGGCCTCAGCTTCTTGTGGTCTCTTTTAGGGAGTGTCTGGACCATGGATCCCTGGCCTCTAAAGGCGAGTGAATGTAAAGCTGGGAAAGACTCAGGACACCAAGATGCTCTGTAGTGGCTCCCATATCATTGGGTAGATGAGGAGTCATCAGGCTGGAAGGGAGACATATGAAAAGGGTGATGACAGAGGGATATGAATCACAGAGTGGTATGGGAAGGGTGGACAGAGCAAGTGTGTTTGCCGTCCATATCTGTCCAAGGATTACAGGATATCAGGTGAAACCAGAAACTGCAAGTCCAAAGCAAACAAGAGGTGGTGTTTCTTTTCCCACTGTATAATTAATCCTTGCAACAGGATGTTGGAGATGGTGAAAATTGATGGGGGGTTCATAAAGCAACCAGATAAATTCATGGGAGAAAAATTCCCTGTGGATAATTAAGTATGAAAACACCCCCTGTGGCACAGGAAGCCACACATTGTTGGAAGCTGACTGGGTGTTTTGGGAAGTAAAAGGTATTTGCTGCATTCTGACTCTCTCGTGTACACACTGACCCTTGGCCATGGCCGAAGACAAGTCATTGGGATGAATGGACTTGGATGGCTGTTCTGAAGGCCCCCATGTTTTCTACCTGCATATTGATGGTAGGTTAGGACCCCCAGGACTCTTTAGGTCCCAGCTCCTCCTGTGAACATGACGAATTACTGCAGAGGCTTTGTGCAGGTAGGGGGTAAGTCCCCTCCACAAACAGCACATCTAAAATGACTTCTCCATCCCTGTGTGCTTCATATTCCATGCTCACCATGCTCTCCAAACCTTCTAATGCCATGTCAAAGTGCTTGTTAAGCCTGACTTTGCAGACCAGCCATGGATCCCTTCCAGTGGGACCCTCTGGGCTCAGTGGGAGCAACCACAGCATCGATAGGTTTCAGTGTGTCTATACGAGTGTTTGGTCACCTGCAGCAAGGCTGGCTGTGATGAGCATTTCAGTGTGTTCCTGACCCTCATCCACAAGAGTGATCTCAGCAAGGCTTAGACCCAGCTTTGTGATTCCTCTGTTTGTAGTTTTGAGCATGTGCTTGTTTTATAGCTGAGGCCTGCAAGAGAAGAGGTTGTTGCCTTCATCCTCAGCCTTGTGTGGACCAGAAGCATCAGGCACATCAGACCCAAAGATACCTCTGGGACCTGAAGGCACGTTCATGCCCTTCTGTTTGCTTAGCCTGAGTGCCTAAGCACTAGTGCATCATAAATACACATCCTTTCCCATTGCCCACCTCCAGTTCTATCCATGCCATCTCCTCTCTGTCTACTGCCTGTACAGTCGGGCAGAGATGCAGGGAGCTGGTAAACACCAACAAAGCAGCCTCAAGCTGCACCAGGGCAGGTTTAGATGGAGCTGAGGAACAATTCCTTCCCCATAGGGTGCTCAGGCATTGGAACAGGGTTAGTGCCGGCCTTGGCAGTGCTGGGAATGGTTGGACTGGATGAGCTTAAAGGGCTTTTCCAACCTGTTTGATTCCATGATCCTATGAAAGCAACAGCAAATGTGACTGGTTTGAAAGCTGTGCTGGTTGCAATAAGAGGTTGAGGCGGTTGCAGTGTGTGGTGATGGGTGGGGAAGGATGAAGCAGCAATACCTGCAGCAGGTTTATCTGCAAGGACTTGGTGCTGTGAACCGGACACAGAGCACGTTGGTGTTTGCACAATGCCATGAGCAAGGGAGATGGGCTTTAAGGCAGCTTGTGGTGATCTCTGGCTTCAAGTGTCTTCAAACAGGCCTTGTGGTCAAGAAGGTAAGCGCTGGTCTCCTTGGAAAACTGGTTACTCAGTGGGGAATATGGGGGAAAGAGCAGGGATAGAAATTGCCCCCCTCATTTATGGATGTGACCAAAGCGAGCTGGTAGTGCCATGGGTTAGCGGTGGCCTTGGCAGTGCTGGGGTAAAGGTTGGACTTGATCTTGAAGGTCTTTTCCAACTGAGTTGATTCTATGATTCCATGAACTGTGCTGTGGTCCATGCTAGCCCAGCTCAACTTGGTGACCTGCTTAGCTCATTCCCTTCAGCTACCAATGGGTGACCTATGGAGGCAAAGAAAGAGCCAGGGATGCTCCGGGCAGTTGAGTTTCCCCATGCAGAGCCTGGTTGTTGTGACAGCTCTCACACATTCCCAGCCGAGGGTCTGAAGGCTTGAGGTGGGGCTGGAATTTGGAGGGGAAGAAGCATTTGTCTCAGTCCTTGGTGTCCCCCCTTGGGGACAGCAAGCCTCTGTGCTGCCTATGAGCATCACAGAATCAGCTAGGTTGGAAAAGGTCTTTAAGATGACCAAGTCCATCCATTAGAGCATCATCAGGGAAGCCACAACTGGGCAGCACTTGGAACTGGTCTCTAGATTTTACTCTGGTTTAGTTGTTCTGCTTGGCCAATGCTCTGTAGGCTGAATGGTTGCAAAAGATCCACTTAGAATCATAGAATAGAGTCATAGAATAGTTAGGGTTGTAAAGGACCTTAAGATCATCCAGTTCCAAGCCCCTGCCATGTGCAGGGACACCTCACACTAAACCATGGCACCCAAGGCTTCATCCAACCTGGCCTTGAACACTGCCAGGGATGGAGCATTCACAACCTCCCTGGGCAACCCATTCCAGTGCCTCAGCACCCTCACAGTAAACAATTTCTTCCTTATACCCAATTAGGTACCAAACCAAGAAGCCAGGTTGACAAGAGAGGCCTGTGGAGGGTGGGAAGGGCTCTGATTTGCTCTGAAATGTGGTCCAAAGGCTGTCATGGTTTGCAGTTCTCACCTTTGCTATGCACTGTGCTCAAAATCTGTGCTCTGCTTTGGTGCCTAAGTGAGATCTGAACACCACAGGCATCTGTGTGTGGTTGTGTGTGTATATGTGTGTATCTGTGTTCATGTGCACACCTATCCAGGGTTGCAAAAGAACTGGATATTGAGACCTCTCAAATCCAGCTGGACTGAAACAGAGCTGAAGGATGCTCATTTCCCCTTGTTTTCTGTCACGAGACTAGAGAAGGGTTTGTTTTCACATCGTAGGAGAAGCCAGACTGCACCACCCCATGTCCTGCCAGGCTCTGCCAAGGCAGATGGTACCATTTGGCCTCCTTCAGTCACTTCCATTTTCATCAGCTGCTTCATAAGTGCCTTTGGGCAAAGAGACATACTCTTGCTCTTAACTATTCTATGGTGCATTTGATGATACCTGCCAGGAAAAGCCTCCCAAGGCAGCCCCACAATATGTGACTGCTCTCTCATCCATGGCATGAAGGGGATGGGTCTTGCTGGGCTGTGTATTCTGCTCCTTCTGTTGACCCAGAAGGTCTTCGGAAGCATTCAGCATCCTCAGCTACTGGTCTAACTAACCAAAGCCAATCCAAATATGAGGGTTTCCCTCCTGACCCTTCCAAACCTTTACCTGAACCTCTGGGCTTATGGTGACATGATATAAAGCTTAACAGGTCCTATATAGAAGGCAGCAGAAAGGCTTCAGCAAAGGGTGAATATGAATACAGAAGTAGGTAGAAATGGTGCTTTGTGGTAGGTATTTCATACTTGCATGCAAAGACTTTCAATTGGGATTAATTTCCATTACTTTTGGCCATACCAAAGTCAGGTATGGAATCTAAAGGCTGCCCAAGCTCAGAGGATAGGCTGAGGCTATGCGGGAGGGAATGGTTTGCCTTGTAGAAGAGGTGAGGAGCAGATGCCCAACTGTTTAGCAGATGAGGTATAGCTCCACTCCACATGGTGACAGCACAAGTAATGGTATGTAGGTGCACTGCAGAACATATACGTGCCCCATGTGTGTGCATTGCCAGGACCTCTGGGGTAGCCAGGCTGGGGGTTGATGTTCCAGTAGCAGATGTAGCCACTGAGGCTGTCCTGGCTGTATGTGACTTCATTCCATATACCTTGCTGCCTTGTTTTAGGCCATCATGGCTTAAAGCATTCAAGTCGTAGACTGGCTCTGTCCAACCTATAGGGTCTCTTCTAGCACTATCCCAGCATGTCTTACACCATCTGCCATGCCCATATGCCAACACATACCATGGACACCAGAAACTGCTTCCTGGAGAGGGTGGCTTTGGTCCTACGGAGGTGGTCCAAGTCAATTAGATCACGTGTAGCTTGTTCAAGGGGTGTGAAGGATCTCTCTGACCTTTTGTAATGAAAAAGCTTTTACAGAGTAAGATGGGAAGGTCGAAACCCTTGAGAAAGTACTTACACTCAACAGATGTGGCTGGCCATATAGATAGCTGAACTGTAAGGCCCTTGGTTGCAAGGAGGGGCTGAAACAGAGTAATTGGCTTTGTTTGGGGGTTTCTGTGGGTTGTCTTGCAGTGGGAGCAATGACTGTGAAGGGCATTTCCCAGGGGGAGAATGGGAAGGGTCCCTGACTCCCTCTCCAGTGAGTAGCCACAACCACCCTGGGTTTGGTTTAGAGATGGATATAGACATAACACAGCCATAATACCATCACTGCTCAGTATTCCCCCATCCATTCACAAAAGCAGAATACATGACAGTGAGTAACCCACAGTAGTCACAGCTTCCAGGTTGTCATCCCAAAACAGCGACTTTCACCTCGTGTCCCATTATTCCTTTAATGCTCCTTTACTGGTTTTGATTGTTCTCTTGTTCTGATTAACCTCACATCTGAAACGTTGCTGTGTCCCTCCTGGGCCTCTTAAACTGGGTCACCAGCCCATTCAAGCATGAGCTCTTATCCGGCACAGCAACCAAGTGATTTGGAGGGGGAAAAAGCAGGAAAGTGACAGCTCTGTTGGCAATTCCATCCCCTCCAGCAACAGCAGCAGGAGGAGCAGGCCTGGCTCTTGTGGATTCTGTTCCACTCCTTTGTCCCATCTCCATTCACTTCTACTCTTTTGAGGCACCAACTTTATCCTATGAGAGAAGCTCTGAGCATGCTCGAGCTGCAAGGCAACATGAATCCTCTGTGGTTTAATCTACAGATGCAAAACCCATTGGCAGCAAATGCTCTTCCAAGGCCAGGAAAAGCCTTTGCCAGTCTCCACATCAGGATAAAGTCTGTTGTTTGTCTGGTGCAGGGAGCTGGTCTCCTTCTTCCTTTGGGAATCCCTGATTCCTGAAGAGTCAGCTCGGGATATCAGACATAACTGAGCTGTATGGCCATAACTGTTCTGTAGGGGGGGGGTTGATGTGCCTGGTTCAGCTTCCAGCTCTGCAGGATGATGTTATTGAACATGCTCTCCAAAGCAAAGGAAATGCCAACAAGAAAGCTGGAGAGGGGCTTGGGACAAGGGCCTGTAGGGACAGGCCAAGGGGAATGGCTTGAACCTGCCAGAACAGGGGAGACTGAGATGGGATCTTGGGCTTCCCACAGCTCATGGTTGTGGGTCTCTGTCCCCTCACCTATGCTTCATATGTATGCACTAAACTGTGACCAGAATTGCTAATCCTTGGCCCATATATGCTATATATGGATTTATAGCATATTAGAAATGTAGCTTTGGTGGGGTCATATGTCTCAAGGGAAGAGACACGTGGAAGATACATGTCCCAAGGCATGGCTAGCAGATGCATTTGAAGGGTTCTCGGCTGTCAGAGCATGAATGTAGCCAGCACCAGAAGTTTCTTGGAAGGTTCAATTTCGTTTATGTCCCCACTGGCTGCAGAAATATGGTTTTCCCCTTCCAAATGGAAATCTCCTAAGAGTTTTGTCTGAAGCTGTGCCAAATCCGAGTGCTTCCAGACTCAAACGTGGGCCCCAGGGCACAGCAATGAGGACTGGAGCTGCTGTGATTGGAGCCAGCTTTCAAGCTGCTCTCTGTGCTGGTTCCAGATGGTGGCTGCAGGGATTTCTAGGGGTAAAAGGAACCTCAAGCAATCCAAACAGATTTAGGTCTATTGAGGTCATTCGGGTGGATGGCTCCTTGGGCTGTTGTGGAGCTCCACAAAGGACAGTCCAGCAGTGATAATGTGAGTAGGGATTGGATGTGCCCAGGGCCATGAGCTGCTCAGCTTATCCCAGTATTTGACTAGGAGCTATAGGAGAGACTCTGCAGAAGCTTTAAGCTCATTGAATCATAGAATCATCAATGGTTTGGGTTGGAAAGGACCTTAAAGGAACCAGTTCTAACCCCATGCCATGGGCAGGGACACCTCACATTAGACCATGGCACCCAAGACAAATCATCAACCTGGGATCCTGATGGCAAACCTACAGACCTGGCTCCCTGGAAGTATGGACAAGTTGGTTTGTAAGGAGCTCCTCGCACCATCACATAGACTGGCAGTCAGGTTCCTGATGGAAACGTGTCTTGGAAACCTCTCCCTGCCTGTGCTCCATCAGAGGGTCACCAAGTGCAATGTGTTTTGTGTGGAATGTTCCATATTCCACAAAGCTGCACATTCTGATGGGAAAAACGCTTGTCTGGAAGATCCCCAAGCAGCCTGGCTGGGTCTGCACAGTGTGAAGCAGGCCTGGGATGGGGTGGTGTTAAGAAACATGACTGTGTCATGCTATCCATCCCATCTCTTGGGTGTAACCTTATCCTAAACCTGAAGAACCTGTCACTCCTGGCTAAGGGTTATGGCTTTCTACCCCTGCTCCTGCCTCCCCCACTCTACTGAGCTTGTATCCGCGGATGGCTTCCATGGAGAGAGCTTCATCTTGCTCTCCTAAAGGGATAATTTCTGTGAGCACACTGTGTGTGTATGGGATTATCTGTGACCTTCTCTACTTCAACCCCTCTTGAAGTGTTTGTCCACTTTTCATGGCAGAAGAGTCATAGCTACAAAGCCTGCAGTCAACTTGTACCACAGTGGGATCACAAGGCACAAATCCATGTGGAATCACTGGGCATTATCCGCTCTGTTGTATATTGAACTGCTCATTCTTGTTGCCCTTCTTTTCCTGTCCCTGCAGGGTGAGCCTGAATGTGTTAGGAAAGGATGCACAGCCTTTACCTATGGCTGGAGGAAGGAAGCTGCAGGGTTGTCTCCCTTTTGCCTCCTCTATGGGGCCCATAGTAGCTCTCCCCATCTGAGAGCCAGGCTGAGCCCTTCTCTCCTTTGGATATTGCTCAGCAGAGCAGAGACCTGATGATAACTGCGCTCCAGATCCTCTGTTAGCCTCCGAACCCTCTGAGATCCTACTGCTTTATAGAAGCAGATATTAACATTCCCTGTTAATGAAGCACCCCCTTAGCTAGCCAGAAGCCTACCCTGTGGAAACAACAAACGTTCCTGCTTCAAATGCATGTGTTCCTTGAGGAATAGCAGGGAAACTCTGAGCAAAACCAGCTCACACATGTGTAAGCCAGTCCTTCACACTCCACCAGGCTGGAGGCTGGTAAATTCAAGGGATTCTGGTGTGGAAGTGACATCATAAAACCTGGGGTTTCCCTTTAGTTGAGCAACTGCAAGGATGGGATACAGAGATCAGGACACTCCCAATGACAAGGTGTGAGCTGGCAATGTCCCTTGTCCTTGAAACACCTCAGGTGGATGTCAGAGGCGTCGTTTCCTGGCCCTTTGAATGCTGGCATCCAGACTGCCCTGCTTGTGGCATGACCACAGTTACCACCAGAAGTAAGAGTCATTGCGGTGTCCACAGCTGCAGAGGTCTGGAACCAGCCCCAGGACTCACCTCCTGCAGGGATGCCAAAGTCAGTTGAGGATGGAGTCCATACGGAGCTTGGCTCTGCTTGCACTATGTGGGCTGAGGGGGGACTCTGCTCCCAGCTGCTTCCTGGAGTCCTGCAGGGAAGAGGGATTGTGTAATGGATAGCAATCCCCCATGCAGACAGCCAGGGGTGTCTTTGGACCACATCCTGGTGCTGCCAAGCCAGCTCTGCACCTGATCCTTTGCTTCCATCCCTATGGAACTATGGCTTTCATTTCCTTGCTTGTTTTGCTTTGTGGCTCCACATTGGATGCTGTGCTAAGCAGACTGTACTGTCCTCTGACCCTGCTCTTCTGGAGACATGACACATCTGCTCCTCACATGCCTGGCTTTGCAGAGCAGTCCCCTCCCCAGCCATTGGAACGTGCCAAAGAGGCTTTCACAACCTCTTGCGTGTCAGTGTGGACGTGGGGAAAGGTGATGTCAAGCGTGGTTGTGGCAGGATCCCAACGTCAGGCTGCGTGCTCCCTTTCCAAGAATGCAGTTGTGGTGTGGGCCTGTCATGGAGTCATAGATGGAGCCCTCAGACAAGCTGGGTGAGATCCAGATGATGCTGGGGCTTGTTTGGAGGCAGACGGGAGTGTGTCAGACGTGCAGGGTGACTCCTTCCAATGCACTGCTGAGGACATGGGGAGGGCATTTCCAGGGAAGAGATGAGTGTGATGGGCAGTGGTTGGAGCTCTGCAAGGGTCCAGCTTTGTCCTGGAGAACCAGATATGGGCATCAGCATGGTTTGAAATCAGACAAAGCAGGAGGAGAAGTGAAGAGCCCCAAAGGAATCTGAGAGGAACAATGGAATCCATGCAGGACAGTGTGATTAAAGGCTAAATGCCACCTCTGGGAGTGGCCAACAACTAACTCAGGAATCAGTGGCATTTGACCATCAGGCATCCAGTATCTTGATGAGTTGGTCTGACCGGACAGGGAGACCCAGTGGCAGAAGGTGTTGCTCCTGCATCCCTGAGTGATGCCTAAAGCAGAATGGAGGCCTCTATGTGATTAGAAGAGCCTTAATTAAAATAAGGTGAAGGAGAAGGAGGGATGCCCAGGATGGTGGCACGTGGCTGGATGTGCTGGGGTGCTTCTGATGTGTTCCAACATGCAGCTCTCCATACCTTGTTGTGTGACCCAATGTGTGGCTCTTAGATGCCCATGCTAGAAGAATGGGGACTTGCCCACTGCTTGGGCAGCATTGACTTTACATAGAGAACACCTCAGTCATGTTTCTCACCCTCACCCTTACCCATGGCCATGCAGGTCTCCTCCTTCCACTGTGTCAGACCTTTCTGAGAGCAGATTTAACTCCCTAGTGTGGCACTACCCCACAGTCCAGGGGCAAAGAGGATGGGGGGAAATAAAGACCCTACTCCTAATGCAGGGAGCTGTGAACTCACCACATCTGGTGGCCAGGTTGGACAGAGCCTTGGGTGCCATGGTTTAGTGTGAGGTGTCCCTGCCCATGGCAGGGGGTTGGAACTGGGTGATCTTAAGGTCCTTTCCAACCCTAACTATTCTATGATACTATGACTTTGCTCTTAATCTGAAAAGGTACCAAACTGTACTCTTGCATAGAAGGAACAATCAGGCATCATTTAACACATGTCCAAGCTCCCCACTGGACAAGAGCCCCAAGGTGCTTTGTCTTCAAGTAATGCTGTCAGATGTGATGTAAAATACAAGCATATCTATCAAATAGCCTGTGTACAACAAGGACAGGGTCCAGCCCTTTGCTGCTTCCTGAACTCACAGCTGCATTCTGTGAAACAGGGGCATAGATTGAACAAGAGACATGTGGCAAGAGATGAGTCAACAGCCTTCATTTCGAGTTCCCCATTTCACTGGGTTACCAGAGGGAAACCTTCAAAGAATCACAGAATCCCAGCCTGGTTTGTATTGGAAGGGAGCTTAAAGCTCATCCAGTTCCATGGACAGGGACACCTTCCACTGGAGCAGCTGCTCCAAGCCCCTTTGTCCAACCTGGCCTTGAGCACTGCCAGGGATGGGGCAGCCACAGCTTCTCTGGGCACCCTGTGCCAGCGCCTCAGCACCCTCCCAGGGAACAGCTTCTGCCTAAGAGCTCAGCTCAGTCTCCCCTTTTTCATCTTAAAACCATTCCCTGTTGCCCTATCACCATTCAACAAAGTCCTCTGCCTCCCAAACACGCACCAGCAGCGGCTGAAAGGGCTTCCTCCAAGCTCCTCCAGGCAGAAACCATTACCCAGATATTACTGTTTTCTTTTAATGGAATAACCATATTATGCAGGCCATTGATCCGATGGCTCTTGGTGAGCAAGGACAATTAGATCCTTGTTACTATATGCTGCGAAATGCTCTTGCTACTATAAATAAAGGTCAAACGCGAGACACTTCCTGCTACTTTTGCTGCCACGTGGCTGCCATTCAGTGATTCATCATCTCTACACACGGCTTGGCAAACAGAAAGGATTTCTTCTCCTTCTCTTTTTTTTCCATAGGAGCTGTTTTCCACTTGTGCAAGCGCAGCAGAGGGATTTAAAGGGACCGGGTCTGATCCAGCTCCATCACCGAGTAGAAGGTAACCGAGAACCGTGGCTCTGTAGGCTGAACTACGCGCAAGAGGGAGCTGATCTTTCACTGGCTTTTAGGGGCCTTCAAGCTGAAAAGCAGTTTAATGCTACACCTATTTCTGCACTTACATAGCATTTTTCTGCCTTTGCAACTGTATAAACACTGATAGGACTGAGTGGCAGAGGGGGGAAAGGGATGTTGGGAGATAAGAAACCTGGCAGTGTTTGGGTAGGATTGTAGTAGGCTTCTGGTCCACAAGGCTGGGCTATTGCTGTGAGATGGACTCTGGTGAGATTAATTCCATTATCTGGACAGGAATAGGGAATAATTGTACATGAATTAAGCACCTTTCCACATCAGATCTGTTCTGTGGCTTGTACAACGCTTCGGTAGCAGGAATATCACAGCAGCCTTGAAGTCCAGTGGCCGTCACTAAACCCCTCTTGTTTTTAGGAAGACAACTGGATATAATGTGCTTGTTTCATCCAAAAGAAGCTCTTGGGTTTGAAGCTTTATGTTTAAGTTGTGTAGGATCACAACTGGCACAGCTTTATGTGGAAATGGTCTGCAAGATTCCAACAAAGCTGAAACATTAGGGCTTGGAGAGCCATTGAGTATTTCGGTGTTTGAATAGTTGGGCATTTGGCTTGAATGCAGAGAAGAGCAATGGCTTTTTGAATGGACTCTTATAATTTCTCAGGTCACATTAATCTGCCTCACCTTCTATTTAGTCTTGGTTTAATGACCTGCTAAGAAGTTTCCATTTGGGGCTGGACTGGGATATATGACTCAGGATACGTAATGACCAAGGACGTGCAACTGGGATGTATGCCCCAGGATGTGTACCTGCGAGCAAGTAATCCCATCAGGAATCGTCCTTTACCTTCAATGGTTGTCCATTTGATTTTCTTTTGGGAACCTTTTTATTAATGTGTATCCATAGAAATTCAGGGACATGGTTTGAACTCTGTTTGAGTGAATCCAGGCACTTTGGTGGTTGAATTACAGCCCAGCTTAGAGATCCCACTGTGCTGGGCACCATTCAGATGCGCAGCAAGAGCCTGTCTTTGCATGGGGAGTTAACAGGGGAGAAAAACCTGGCTGGGGAATGGAAATCAGCAATAAGCATCCAAACAGCAGACTTGCAGCCCATGGTCCTACTGGCTGAATCACGTTCCTGATGTCATTTGTTAAGGCTGAACGTGGATGAGGAAGAGACGTAGCTGCACACAGGTCACCAGCCACTGCTGGGATACTTGGGAGTGATGAATCACTGATGCTGTTTGTTGAGCTGAGTCACTTGCATGGACAGAGCCCTTTTCATACAAAACGTTCCTTGGTGAACAAAAAACCCCCATCAATGCAGTAAAGAACCCCAGGTCTGGTTTAGGTGCCCTTTATAGGATGGAAGGAGCATTTTGCTCCTTGAATATCACCTCCTTGTAAGGCTCTGCTCCATGGTGGTGGCTGGGTGCAGAGCGACCTGTGGTTTCAGCTGGCAGAGCAAAGGCAGGGATGGTGTTTGCAGGCTGTTTGTTCAGTAACAGGACATTGGGCACCTGGAAGCTTTGGCACACAGAAGTGCTGCAGCATTCCCTTTGTCTTTGCTTCTGAATCCTAAAGCAACTGAGGAAAATCGAAGTTTTAAGTTTCTTTTCTATTTAACAAAAGAACAAATGGCGTGAGGAGGGATGGAAATTGTCCTGAGGCCGAATTATCACCTAAACCCCACTTGAATATTGGCTCAGATGAGATAGGTGGAAGCAGAATGTGGGCCTAGATACTGAAGGAGTGCATAAAGGAGGTCTGGAAAACCAGGGATGTGGTGGCAAAGATGTCCAGTGTCTCGTCACTAGGGGCCAGTAAATGACGTTAGGGGGATAGGGACACCAAGCAAACCCATGGAGGTGGGTCCTCATGCAATGGGTAGCTGAGCTATAAACTTCTTGCTGAAGGATATTGTGGATACAAGAAGGTTCCAAAGGTAAATGGGCAAATGGAAGAGAGATCTGCTGGGATTTACTAAGTAGACAAATCCCATCAGGCTCAAGATATCCCTTGAGATGAATATAGAGGAGGCAGGGAGAGATGCAATGCTATATGTTTGATCTGCTCGTGGCCACTGGTGTTCTCTGTCATCTCCTTCATCTTATTCACTTGAAACTGCAGGAAACCAAATGAGTTTAGCCACCAAAGCCACCACAGCTCATGGCATGTGATGGGAGTGGGGAATAGCATCCTTGGCCACATGCAGCAGGAACACATTCTCCACAGGTCTCTGTAGGTAACCTCTAGTTTTGAGGTGCCCTGAATGCTATCAGAGAGCACCTTATGGGGATGCTCAGCTTTGTCCTGCATCTTCTTCTCCAGGTCCCTTCCCACCCTTATATACACCCACCAAAGCTGCTTCCATGGGCTCGAGCAGTGTGGCTGCTAATACACTCTTACTGTGTCCCAGCAACACCGAGCAGCCAACCCCCTCTTTGACTAACGTTTTGATGTCTTTCTATTCCCAATTCCCCCCTTCCATTTGTTTTGCTTCTTCTTTGGGAATGAGGACAAAGGATCTGCTTCCACAGGAGCGCTTCGGGTGCTGCTGCCTTTCTCCATCCCCACCTCAGCTCCAGGCAAACACCTTCTGTCCTTTAGGGATTACATCCCAGAGATCTGAATGTCACAGTAGGCTGCAGGTTGAGCACAGGAAACATTTGTGCCTGCTATTTAAGAGAAATAAGTTGCTCATGTTTCCCTGGGAACCAGCCCGTCAGTCGAGCTCGCTCCACTCCCCTGTTATTAAAGTGAAATGTGAAAGATGAAATGGGCATGCTGCATGTTGTGGAAGGGTAAAATGCTCTCTGCCTATGTTCTGTAGCCAAAATATGTAAAGGAAGGGCTGAATGTGAGTGCTTTTTCAGGTTATTTGGATGGATCCTTATCCTTTTGGGTTACTTTTGCTAGCGGTGCTGGATCTGCATGCACAGAGCTTGGATGCTGCCTGTAAAAACCAAACCCCGTGGCTCAGCAGTTGTCACATTATGTCTGTGTGCAGGTTATACATAATACTTGCTCCTTGGGCCCCTTGGCACTGGTTTCCTCTGCTGCTTGTGAGTGTACCGAGGCTGTATTCTTTATTATACTCTATTCCTTCAGTGCTTTTGCCTTCACCCCCAGTGTGTGTTTGCTTCTCATTTTGTTTTATATAAGGGCTTATCTTCAAGACCTGTGACTTTTAGAGGCTGCAGGTTATCCATGGGGTGAGCTATTTATAGGAGACGCAGTACCAGGATGGCTCATAGCCCATGGCACTGTACACATGCACAACACAAAGGCAGCCTCTGTACTGGATGGCTCATGAACTCAGCATCACTAGGAGCTAGAGACAGGCACGGACAGAGAGCAGGGGCATAGACAACAACAGGGCTGTTTTGGTCAGTGAGAATGGCTGTAGACTGGGATCAGCCATCTGTGGATATCAGTGACCAGAGCGAAGGCATTCAGGGCTGCTGAAACTGGATGCTCTTGGAGCCATTCACTGCCCTTTGCAGGTATCCCCCCATTTCATGGGGGAAATTCCAGATCTGCAAGATATCGGCTGGAAGAGAGCTCTGTCAGCTGGAATTACTGCTGGCCAGTGATGGGGATTGAAACAAGACTCGCATTTTGCCACTGTCCTCATTGTGGTTGCTGTTGCTTGAGCTTTCCTCTGCTCCCTGCAGGGAGATAAGGCAGGAGCTGCGGCTCTGTCACCGGCAAAGCCTCCTCCCAGATTCCCACATTCAGCCCTGGTCCTTTGCACCTGGTGAGTTTTCATTTCCTGGAGTCCCTTGTGCTCAGAATAGCTGAAGTGATTGTGGTTCCATGCAACCTATGCTGAAATGGTGGCAAAGTGGAGGAAAGGTCTGTAACTACTTTAATAAGAAGGTACATTCGGTGAGCTAGGTCTGTCTCACTTATCATAGAATGGGTTGGGATGAAGGGAGCTTAAAGCTGATCCAGTTCCAACCCTGCCATGGGCAGGGACCCCTTCCACTGGAGCAGCTGCTCCAAGCCCCTGTGTCCAACCTGGCCTTGAGCACTGCCAGGGATGGGGCAGCCACAGCTTCTCTGGGCACCCTGTGCCAGTGCCTCAGCACCCTCCCAGGGAAGAACTTCATCTTTATATCTAACCTGAACTTCCCTGTTTAAGTTTGAACCCGTTACCCTTTGTCCTATCACTACAGTCCCTAATGAAGAGTCCCTCACCAGCATCCCTATAGGCCCCCTTCAGACACTGGAAGCTGCTCTGAGGTCTCCACGCAGCCTTCTCCTCTTCCTCTTTCCTTTTTAACCCTTTTCCCAAGGCTTCTGCTCTGTGCTGTGACTGGGTTCTGCTGCCCCTCCTGCTGTCTCTTGAACAGGACTTTCTCTAGGGTTTTTGAGAGACAGAGCAAGGGAAAAGAGGGAATAACGGCATGAAAAGCCAAAGCAGCATCTATGCACTCACAGCCTTCCCCACCTGATGATGGCAGGGATGAAGGTCCAGGAAGGAATTACCTCCTGAGCTCTTTCTGTCCTCCAGTACGGACAGACAACAGCTTTGACTGTACCCACTCATGTTGTTGCACCGTATACCCCAGAGTTCTGCAGCACTCACACAGCCCACGTAGGCCACTACAGTTATCCAAGCTCCTTCCCAAATCACCCAGATGCTGTGTACAAGGAGGCACTGGGACATATCCCAGCTGCAGGACAGGACAATCCCTGCCAGCACACAGATATGTGTCTGTGTATGAGACAAAGCCATCTTTGAACCTGTGCCCTGCCTGTCCTCCAGGGGATGTATCTCCAGCATTCCTAATCCAAATGGAACCAAAGGGGTATTTCAGCTACATGAACTTGCAGAAATGGAATCAAAGATGTTTAAATTTAGCAGAGAGAAGGCAAGAACAAGGTAAAGAATAAGTATTCTTTAAGAAGAATAAGAAGGCAAGAACAAGTATTTGGGACTTAAAGCTTGATGGATACAAGCTAGGAATAGCGACACATCTCAAGCATTCCGGGTGCATGCTCCCTGCAACAATTTATTGAGGAGTGCAATGGATCTTCCACATGGAGCTTCAGTTTTTCCATTGCTGAGACTGGATACTTCTTGCAGCAGCTGCATCCTTCCAGGAATCCACATAGGGAAGCGTTAGAGCCTGTGGCTCTCAGGATATTAGAAGCTATTAAATATAAGCTATTAGAAGCTATTATCTCAGGATATTGAGCTGCATCATTCTGGAAATCACCTTCCTAGAAGGCAATAAGGAAGAAACAACCCGTGAGGGGAATTTTGCCTGGGCTTGTTTCATTTCTAACCATAAAGGTGAGCTGGATGCTTGCTCTGTATCGCCATTGGTTATCGTGACAGGGTAATACATAGGATAGATCTCCTGTCAGGCAGCTTGTCAAATGATGACTGAATTGCAAACATTGCTATTACTCATTCCTATGATTTACTGCAGTGCCACTGGCATGAATGGGAGGTCACAAGGCCTTTTAGTCAAAGGGCAGACTCTCTGAAGTGACTTTTGAAACCATCTGTAGCCTGAGTATACTTTCGAAGGGAGGCTGCTGAGCTTCCAGTTTCCCTTTGGTGAAACCTTTTATTGCCTTATGGTCAGGGGATTGGGAGGAAAAGGGGGAAAACACTTACAAGAAGCAATCCTGTTTGATCTTTGCCCTTTCTCGCTGTGTTTACAATCAGTAGTTTTGCTTCAAATAGAACTTTCAGTTCTGTCTTTGGTCATAGAACCATAGACTGGGTTGGGTTGGAAAGCACCTTAAGATCATCCAGTTCCAACCCCCTTGCCATGGGCAGGGACACCTCACACTAAACCATGTCACCCAAGGCTTCATCCAACCTGGCCTTGAACACTGCCAGGGACGGAGCATTCACAACCTCCCTGGGCAACCCATTCCAGTGCCTCAGCACCCTCACAGTAAAGAAAGAGGCTTTTCTGCCTTGCAGGTAAAATGGATTAGTCACTCTCTAGTAAATAAACAGTGTGGAGGATGGAAAAGTCAGCTGGGCTCTTTGAAGCTGTTGGAATGCAATGACTTGACACTGGTGTTCCCAAACTGTACTTAGTGTACTGCTGGGGTAGCACGAGTGGCTCTGGTGTTGTGTGTCAGCCAACCCAGAGCAGGAGCCAAACTCAGCCCCTGGGTGCCCTTATGGTAGTGATTCCTGGGTTAGAAAATCAGGGGAGACCTTAGAGCAGCTCCAGTGCCTAAGGGGGCTACAGGAAACCTGGAGAGGGGCTTGGGACAAGGGCCTGTAGGGACAGGACAAGGGGAATGATTTTAAGGTGAAAGATGGGAGATTTAGATTAATTATTAGGGGAAAATAATCTTCATTATGAGGGTGCTGAGGCGCTGGCACAGGGTGCCCAGAGAAGCTGTGGCTGCCCCATCCCTGGCAGTGCTCAAGGCCAGGTTGGACACAGGGGCTTGGAGCAGCTGCTCCAGTGGAAGGGGTCCCTGCCTGTGGCAGGGGTTGGAGCTGGATGGGATTTAAACTCCCTTCCAACCCAAACCATGCTGTGATTCAATGAAAACCCTTCTGCTCAGCTTCATAGCTTGTGTTTGCTTATGATTTCAATTTTACCTTGACACGGGTCCTGCTGGATACCCGTGTGTGAGCAGATCCCCCAAAGCTCTGAGCCTGTGCCAGACTTCTGACATTCAAAGAGGCCTTTTGGCTGCAGACACGCTGTTAACGCCAGCTCCGAACCTGAGCAGGAGTGGGCAGTCTGTATAGCACAGCTCATGCTGCGGCTTGTATCAGACAGCTTGGCACTGAAGGGCTGCTGACTTGACATAGCAGCCTTCCAGTATCTGAAGGGGGCCTATAGGGATGCTGGTGAGGGACTCCTCATTAGGGACTGTAGTGATAGGACAAGGGATGATGGGTTGAAACTGAAACAGCAGAGGTTTAGATTGGATATAAGGCAGAAATTCTTTCCTGTGAGGGTGCTGAGGCACTGGAATGGGTTGTACAGGGAGGTTGTGAATGCTCCATCCCTGGCAGTGTTCAAGACCAGGTTGGACAGAGCCTTGGGTTCCATGGTTTAGTGTGAGGTGTCCCTGCCCATGGCAGGGGGTTGGAACTGGGTGATCTTAAGGTCCTTTCCAACCCAAACTATTCTATGATTCTATGACGTGGATCACAGTGCTCTCTTACCAGTGTTTTTAACTCTGAGGATGAAAAACACTGCATGAGAACAGTAAGAGGCAAAGCCTTTTGCTACTGGATTTCAGGAATGGGGGCGTTTTGGAGCATGGAGGGGCACTGCACGCTGCCTGGTTTTCCTTCCCATTCCTGCTCTCTTTCCCAGGCAGCTGGGTCTTGATTTTCCTACAGAAACCCCTTCATACCAGGCTGGATCCTCATCTTGTCTGACACTCCTAGGAAGGGGGCATTATGCTGGTCATTAGGAATCTAGAGGACAGTCCCTTAATGGCTTTAAACCATTATTTTGCTTGGCAGAAAGAAGGATCAATCCATCCAACAGATCCCCTTGGCACGCCCCCCAACCCATAAGTACAGCTTAATACAGTGTCATTGTACCCTTCTGCCCTCCTTGTACCCACCGTGAGCCCTCCTGACTTGTTTACTAGCCTCCCTTCCCCACCTGAATGTATGTGAGCTATTTCTATCTAGTGCAATAAACACAACAGCCCCTTCAGAAAGAGATCTTCCAGGCCAGGAGACCCTTTCATCTTCATGCTGATTGCATCTCTGGTTGCAGCTCGTGGCAATCTCAGGTGGGCTGCACAAGGACATCTTTCCCCCCAGTTACACTCTCTGGGCTTTCATCATTCAGTTTATGTTTCATTCATAAACCTGTAGTTCACAGCTTCTTCCCAGGAAGATGCTCTATTCACCAGGAGAGCCAGCTCTTCACGGACCAAGGGCCAACAAAACAAGCATCAGAGGCACAAAAAGGGCTCATTTTAGGATTTAATTGCTTTTCCTTGCAACTACGGCACCCACATCAGCCTTACCTGTCCTTTCCTCTTTCTTAATGCACTGAACACTGCATTAAACATGTGCTTGCCATCCGTTTCAGCTTTATTCTGCCACAGGTAATTGCATTTCTATGTAGCCTCCAAATGCCTTGCAAGGCTGCCTTTGGGCTGGCTGGGCTCTGCTGCCAAATTTAAACTGCAGAAAGAGGGTAGAGCCCAGGGGACCCCAGTTACTCAGAGCCTTCTAGATTTAGTTCAAACCCTTCCAACTGCAGCCAAGCGAGCAGGGAGTTAGTGCAGTGCTTGAGCAGGGATGTTTACTTGCTGCGGAGGAAATAGAAGTGCCATTCAGTCGGAATTGGCTCTCCAGCTTTCCCAGCTGCTGGATGACTAGCATCTCTCATGGGTCAGCTTCCCTGTGGGAACAAGGAGCACCAGTCTGTAATTCACCGTGGCTCCTCTTTGGCTATGGACGGACATGGCCTCGATTAGAGGCAGCCCCGGGGGCAGGTATTGCTCTGTGAGATGCTGAGTAAGACAGGCAGGAAAGCCCAGATTCCCATCCATCCCCTCCAGATCGGTGCTTTCAAGTTGCACCATCAAACTGAACCTGTTTCCTCAGCATCTCCGACTGGTCCGGTGGGAAAGGCTGCTCCTCCCAGCCAACATAACCAACCTCGATGCCAACTCCTCTCATTCCAGTTATAGCTGGTTTACAAGGGATATGGCTCTTTTCCCTGAAGTCCTTTAATCTGCAAAGCTCTGCTTCCATCTGTAGGCTCGGTGGAGACCCCGAGCTAAGGCTGTGACAGGGCAGAGCTGCTGCTTCTTAACCCTATTGGCACCTCACCATGCCCAGCCGTGCTGCCTGCATCCTGCAGCATGCCGGATGGGAACAGCCATCCTTAGGGTGTGTGGGATTGGGAACCACGTTTCAAACACAGTGGTTTGGGTTGGAAGGGACCTTAAATCCCATGAGCTTCTGCCTAAGAGCTCAGCTCAGCCTCCCCTCTCTTGGGCAGGTTCAAGCCATTCCCCTTGGCCTGTCCCTACAGGCCCTTGTCCCAAGCCCCTCTCCAATGTGATTTCCTTCTTAGTATTTGTTAGCATTTAATGTAATCTATTAGTATTTATTTCTTAGTATTCAGTTATCAGCCTTTATTAGCATTTAATGTAATATATTAGTAATTCTTAGTATTATCAGTATTTATTGGGATTTCTCAGTACCATTTAGTACCATTGGTATTTATTAGTATTTTATATTGGTAGCTTACTAGCATTTAATCAATTTCTTAGCATTTAGTCAGTATTTATTTGCATTTCATCGAATTTATTAGTATCTATTAATATTTAATTTACTTATTCGTATTTATTTATATTCATCCATACTTGTCCATTACTATTTCACTTCTTTATCCGTATTTATTCCCCATCACCCCGTGTTATGTATGTCCAAGGGGCACCACGGGCTACCCCCGCCCTCCCCAACGCCTTCCCCTACCAGGCCCGGCCTAAAGGAGCGGCCGAGGCTTCCTCCTCCTTGCCCGGCTCCGGCTCCTCCGGCTCCTCCAGCCCGCAGGCCCGAGGCGGCCGCAGGAGGAGGAGGAGGAGGAGGAGGAGGAGGAGCAGGAGGAGGAGGCGGAGCCGGGGCGGGCCGCAGGCTGTAAAGCAGGCCGGCGCTGGTTGAGCCCCCGCAGTGCCAGCAGCCGCCGCAGCCGCGCCGGGAGCCGCGCAGGGAGGGAGGGCAGCGAGGCGCTGAGAGGAGCCGGGCGGGCGGCCAGACCCCGGCCAGACCCCGTCCCCTCCGGCCACCGCACAGAGAGGTACGGGGGGGATATGGGGATGGGGTTACCCCTTCACCGGCGGCCACAGCGGCTCCTCCGCACGGCACGGCCGAGGAGGGCGCCATGGGGGGGGGTGTTTTTACCCCATCCCATGCACCCGGTGTCATCATCACCTCAGAACCGAGCTGAGCCCATGGGGAGCTCAGGTGGCAGCGGGAGGATGGGTTCGGCCATCCCTAATGGTGCTTTGGGGGGGTAAGGACCAGCACCTGGGTGCGGGGTGATGTGTGCGGCTGCTCTGGGGGTGTTTTCCCGTCTCTCATGTGTTTCTATCCGCCTATCGCCTCAGCGAAGGAAGGTTAGGTAGGGAAAAGTCCCCCTAACCTGGCCCGGGAGTTGGGATGTGGATTAGGGAGCCGGGAAGACCCGCGGGGGGTTCGGGTTTTGGTGCTGTTTGGTTATGCCAAGCAGCTACAGTCCCGAGGGCTTTGACAGCTCAGCCCCATCCAGTGCTTCCAGGCAAATCCATTGACTTCTCCAGGATTGCCTTTGAAACCCCTGCAGTGGGTGAGGGATTAGACCTGGGTAGCAAAATGGGCAAGAACCAGTTGCCGGTTACCAAACCTGACCTCAAAATGAAGCTTTCCAGTATCCTCAGCCATAGGAATAGAGCTGATGCCCACAGGTTCCTTACTCCCTGATCACCCCCAAGTATCCTTTGCATGGTGTATAGGTGTGCTGCCTCCAATACACGGTTGGGACCAGCTGTAATGGCCCTATTAGATGTAAACACGAGCTTTACATGAAAGTGAAACCATATGTATAAACTAACGTGTGTCCACGCTGCCATCCTGCACACCCGGAGCTCTGTCCTCAGCTCACCCTGTTGATCCACTTTTCCTTTAGCCTCGAACAGCATGGTCCTGTTCCCAGTTACCAGACAGGTTTAGCAGAGGATGAGGAATCAGCCTAGGAGTGTTTTCTGCCTGTTGTGCAAGAGCGCTGTGTGTTTTCAGCCTGTAACAACTGTTGTTTTATTGACTTAGCGATAACATTTTGCTCTCCGAGCTCCTTTTCCCCTTTCCAGATTAGCCCAGCACTTACTAATCGTTTATGGCACTGCTGTGGAACAGATGTACGTATGGTGCTTTGCAGTGAGTAGCAAGGTCTGTAGTTTCAGCTGGCTTGGCCTCTAAACCACCCAGTTCTGCCTTTCCCTTGTACCCCGGTCATGGAAGTGGGTAGCTGGATGGGAAAACCAATTTGGATGGCTACTGAGCTGGCGAAACACCAACACTCTTGGGTCTGACTCAGTTCCTGCATCCACATCGTTGCATTGCTGCTCAGATGTTTAACTGGGTAACTTTAGGTTTAGAGGAGCATCTAGCTGGTGTAGTGGGCAAACTGTATGTGGAGATAGGCACAGGGGTCTGGGTGTTTGAGTCCTGAGAATGCTGGCTAATGGCACTGTTGCTGCTTATCCTTCTCAGTCCTTTGGAGCAGCTGTACTGCTTTGTGCCACCCTTGGTTGAAACAGGAGAGTGGGTTGGAACACCACAAACACAGCACGTGTGTCCTGGGATCCCCTCTCCTAATCTCTGCTGTTGCTGAAGGTACTCATGTGTTGTCCTCTCAGGTTTTCCCTTTAAAGGGCTCTGTTGTGTCTCTCACACCAAAATGTGCTCAGTTGCTGTCACAACCGTGGTGTCTTTGAAACACAGCCTTTTCCTGGGGTGGGGGAATCACAACTGAGTTCATGGGGATGGAGAGGTTAAGGTGGAGTTGGGAAAGCTCTGTCAAATCACTGACATTCCTCACAAACAGGAGCTTAATGCTCTGGGGCTCCCTACAGGACCCTTTGGTCTAAAAGCTGTGATGGTGCTCTTGTACAGGTCTCCACTTTAGGCAAGCAGTATCAGTTGGGTCTTTCACAGTCCTCCATCCTCAAAAGGCAGTGGACTCCTGCTCCTCCTCAGAAGCTTGGAGGGGTGTTCCTGCAGGTAGGGTTTGCTACAGAAGGGGTTTCAGCCCTGCCTGAGGGGAGACTGAGCTGAGCTCTTAGGCAGAAGCTGTTCCCTGGGAGGGTGCTGAGGCGCTGGCACAGGGTGCCCAGAGAAGCTGTGGCTGCCCCATCCCTGGCAGTGCTCAAGGCCAGGTTGGACACAGGGGCTTGGAGCAGCTGCTCCAGTGGAAGGGGTCCCTGCCCATGGCAGGGGTTGGAACTGGATGGGATTTAAGGTCCCTTCCGACCCCAACCAGTCTGTGGCTCTCAAAGTGTAGCTGCCTCAGCCCTAGTTCCATCTCTTCATGTTTTCTGTGACTGTCATCCCACAGAAAAATAAGCTCTTTTAATGAAATCTGAGATTCTCCAACTAATTTCCTGCTGGCCTAAATGAGGGTCTGAGGAGAATGGCCATGCTGGCTTCTGAAGTGTGTGAATTTACTTTGTATGACTGGGTTCTATAAAAAAGAAGCTATTTTCTCTGTGCCTTTGACAAACAGTAAAATACAGCCTTGTTGTATTTCACAAAGCAAACTGCTGTCTCCTTCTCTCAGGAACCATAATTAACAGACCAGAAAATGGAAAAATGTAGAAATACCCTTTCCCAGTGGCCACAAACATTAGTCCTCTCCAGAAGCTAATGAACTCAAGTCTATGGAAACTAAATAGCTGATTCTTTTTAGCTCTGTTGGTGAGCTAAAGCGTTGTGTTAGGTTGGTAAATGATAAAGAGATATAAAGGTTACCCCTTGGAAGTGCAGTGGGTGAAGAGTGGATTTGAACTCTTCTCAAGACAGAGTCTAAACCTCTGGCTTAAGGATCAAGCTTAAGGATCTCTCCTGTTCTGCTTGAGTGGAAAAATGCATCTATAGCACAGCAGTGATGTGGGAGAGGGGTAGTGTCCCACTACAGTGGTGAGCAAGGTGCTGTATCCTGACTGGTGGAAGCTGGGGTTCAGATCCTCTTGCACACCAAGCATGCTACCAAGTCTGTGATGAGGGAATAGCAGCATAACCATATAAAACACGAATAAATGCAACTGATCCCTTGTGTTATGGACTCCTTAGAAGTGAATAGTTTAACAACTGCATGTTTAAGATGTTTCCAGATCATCCTTGTGGTGTTCCTGTTGAAGGAACATGGAACACTTTCAGCTACCTTGATGATATGTCCTGTTCTCACCAGCTCTTGATGTGTTGGCCTTGATGTACTCAAGTGTAGTATGCTCTATGTAGAGGGCACATGTATGTATAGTAACAGCCCTTGAGTTTAGAGTAGTCACCATGGAAATTGCTTCCAAATCTTTGCTTGTTTTTTAAATCTAATGTCTCTGTGGTTTCTTTTTATTGTAAGAAAAGATTCCAGGAATAGTATGGGTGGGAATATGAGCTACTTGGGAAATACAGTCATCGTAGTGACTGCAGTGCATTGTGGCACCTGCAGAGGCTCCAGTTCAGGTGCAGTGTGGCACCAGAAGAGCCTGTTGCTGTGGTGCAGTAGTTCCACCTGATGCTCTGGAGAGTGGCTCTGTAATAACCCAAGTTTGAGGTCCTGTGTTTGTGTCTGTACAGTTCTGAACATGTTTTAGGGAGCTTGTGGGGTTCAGCTCCTCCCTGTACCTCTTAGAGTCTGCAATAAAGCCTCTTGAGGTTAAGCTTGACACATACACCAACAGATGAGATCCTAGTTGTGGTTGCTTTTATAGCAACCTGTTCACAGGCTGAGCCTGACAGCAGCATGACACAGGCTTTGCTTTGGGAGGTGCACTGTATATCCTAGAATCCCAGCCTGGTTTGGGTTGGAAGGGAGCTTAAATCCCATCCAGCTCCAACCCCTGCCACGGGCAGGGACCCCTTCCACTGGAGCAGCTGCTCCAAGCCCCTGTGTCCAACCTGGCCTTGAGCATTGCCAGGGGGCTGTCAGGATGGATTTGGCACTAAAGGAACTCCTGGGCTGCTCTCAAGGCAGTGAGTTAAGCTCATCAGCAGGAATGTAGTGCAAGAGGGGTCAGAAAGCCCCTCCCTGCTGCTCACACTGGAGTTTGATCCCTGAGCTATTTCAGGGTAGTTCTCTGCTAAGAGGCCGGGCTTTAAGTCTCAGTAAAACAAGACAGCTATTGTTAGTGCTCTCAAATAGCTCCAAAGGATGGTGGCTGCAGCTTGCAGGGCCTGAGGGAAACAGATTTGCAGCCCTGGAGCAGTGATTTACACAGAGCTTTGGGTGTCACATATTCCTCTTCAGAGATATTTTCCACATCGTCCTCTGAGACCACATTTATCTCACTCCTGATGTGAGAGGATGGAGGGAGAGAGCTGGAGGCCCCATAGCAGACAGCATAGAGGGCACAGTAAGAGGCAAATTCTCAGCTATGAGAGACCTGAACCGACATAAATAAATACAATAAAGCTTAGGAGGAACCTTTGGGTTTGGTCACTTGCATTTCTTTCTGTTTAAAGGGCTGCAAAGTCTTTATAATGGCTTAAAAATGTCATTAAAATTGGGGGGTTTTGTGCTTCCTGAGTTCAAAGGCAGGAACTACCTTTTAAAGCATTTGTTTTCCTGGCTGATGAAGCAGAGAACTAAATGGAGGTGGGTAACTTCTGAAGAATGGGGAGTTAGTTATTCATTTCTTCATCATTCATTACTCTGCATGATGCCAGCTTCTTCTGGAAGTGCCTCCTCTAGGCTTAGCAGGGTGGCATTTCGCAGCGTAGGTTGTGGCATGCTTGGAATGACTGAAGTGGTGGACAGGATATGATGATGTTTGCACACTGAGGAGAGAGGGGAAGAAACCCACTTCGGTTTGGGTCATTTCTGGCTCTGAAGTACCTGCCTGAGCTACCTTGATGTATCCAGAAAATACCTTGTGCTAAGCTAAGCAGTAGTCCTGGCCCATCCCTAAACTGGGAATTGCATAGGAAGGGAATTTCTTTGCCTTTATAAGACCTCTGTTCAATTGACTGGTTTTCAAGGGCAGGTGGGGAATGGTTTTTCTCCCAAAGAGATTGCGCAGAATTGGGGCACGTTAACCCAAAGTTTCAGTTGGACAGACATGCATTTAGTCTGGAAGTGAGTTAAAAGTCCTTCAGTCCCATGGGCACACGTGTTCCAGGATGTAGGTGTAACCTCCTGCTTTGATCTGCAGTCTTCTTCCGACAGGATTTTCTCTTTTGGAATCGGTCACAGTTGTGATCCCAGAGCACTGACAGGGAGAGAGCTGGGCTGGGGCAGCCTGAAGAGGAGAAGGCTCCTGAAGGGGGGACCCCAGAGCAGCTCCAGTGCCTAAAGGGGCTGCAGGAAAGCTGGAGAGGGGCTTGGGACAAGGGCCTGTAGGGACAGGCTGGGGTTCTATGACTCTGCCAGGCAGATGTGCATCATTAGCCTGTCTGGGTAAGCCTTTGGTTGAGCTCCTTAAAGTCCTAGATCCTTTTGGAAAGCCTGTGGAGCTGGAAGGAGCTTCTATTTGCAAGACACTGGCTTCAGCAGTGAAACTGTGGGATATTTTCCCTGTTCCATCCCATCTCCGACTGCTGTTTCTTCTCTTGCATAACTCCTCACCCCCATCCCGGCATAGCCTTAAGGGTGACTTAGGCTCCTAGGGAGAAGGTTTGTCCTATTCTCATGTATGCTGTGGTGTGAGTGTGGGTGAGTGATCTCGATCGGGCAGCCCACGCTCCTGGCTGCAGATTGTTGCTTGTTTTCATTGGGTTATTTTTCAGTTGGAGCCAAGCCCTGGCTGGTCCCGTGGCTGCTGCTGTCAGCACTCCATGCACAGCCAGGGCTGTCCTCCTTAAGGACAGTGTGATCTTGGATCTAAGTATCCTGGGATAACAAGACTATGCCTCTAGATGTGTAAGTAAAACCCCAGCAGACGTGCACACATGAGTGAGTGTTTATGCCTTGGATCACTTCTGTCACCTTGCTCGCTGCGTGCTTCCATAGAATCAAGGAATTCCATGGACAGACATGACTGAGAGCAAGGAGATTTTTACAAGGATGAGCCAGGAGGAATTGTGGAGGGCACAGAAGGAAGCAAAAGCTCCTAACGCCCCTTTGCTGCTGAAGCTGATAGGTCAAGTGTTAACCCAGAGATAAAGGTTAGTATTTGGGGCTTGCAGTTTACACTCTGCTGCTTGGATGGTCTGAACTCGCAGAACACTGTGTACCCTTAATGCTTACAGAGCACAGGGCTTCCGGGACTGTAGTAGACTAAATGTGTAGTAGCTAAATCAAATGGCCCCTTTATAGTCACACCGTTGCTCCAGTTATACAATAGTATCTGCTGCCTCTGTTTTGGGCTTGGAAGAGAATCATAGAATCGTAGAATAGTTAGGGTTGGAAAGGACCTTAAGATCATCCAGTTCCAACCCCCTGCCATGGGCAGGGACACCTCACACTAAACCATGGCACCCAAGGCTTCATCCAACCTGGCCTTGAACACTGCCAGGGATGGAGCATTCACAATTTCCTTGGGCAACCCATTCCAGTGCCTCAGCACCCTCACAGTAAAGAATTTCTCCCTTATGTCCAATCTAAACCTCTGCTGTTTAAGTTTGAACCCATTACCCCTTGTCCTATCACTGCAGTCCCTAATGAATAGTCCCTCACCAGCATCCCTGTAGGCCCCCTTCAGATACTGGAAGGTTTAATGTGACCACAGCCTTCAGCATTAAGCACTGGGTCATTACCCTTTCTATTCCCTGATCCCCTTCGTGTGGGATTTGGGAGTGGGGGATAGGGATTATTAGGAAGAGATCCCAAGTTTTGATGAGAGCATAAAGTCAGCCTTGCTCTCAGTAGCTGGGCAAGGTGGTAGGAAGCACTTGAAGGCTGTGGGCCTTGATTGATGCTAACTTGGTTTTTCTGCATGAGGAGTTTATGGAGGTGGGGTTCCCGGTGGAGCAGAGGGACAGGCAGTGCTGGAGGGGAGATGGGAGGCTTTGTTGTTAGTGAAGCACAGACGTTTTGCTCAGGGCGTCCCCAAAACATGAAAGGGATCCACTTCTGAAGATCTTACACATGAAAGTGTCCCAGGCAGGAGCAGAAGAAAGGCCTGAAGAGAAGACATCAGAGAGTGGCTGCAGGGTGAGATGTGAAGGAGATAAAATGGGAGTAAAAGTGCAGGTGGGCTCCTGCTAACAGCCATCCCTGTGCTGTGTGATGTGACAGGGACTATCCCAGTGGGCAGCTGTGCTGGGGAGCTCCTGTTCTGCCCCGCTGGGTGTTTGTGTTGTATCTGTGTGGCCCCTCCAGGACTGGAGGGAGAAGTTCATCCTGTGTGATGCTGCACACAGGATCTACAGCATCGCTCTGACAGGTTACAGAAGCACTAGGGAAGCTTCTGTGCTCTGGGGCTGCTCCTGAGATGCTCTGTGTCGTGTTCCTGTTACAAGCAAGGCTGGACGGGTCCATCATAGATTGTCTAATGTGACCTCCTGCCCCAAGACTGGGTCAGCTCTGTCTAACCTTTCCCAGCAGGTATTTGCCCAGCACAGTTGTTAAAAGCCCCCAGTGATGGACTTTCCCCATCCTCCGTGGGTGATCCTGTGAAGTCCTTTATTGTTCTTAACCATTACCAGGATTTTCCTGGTTTCTGACTTCCATTTCTTGTGCTGCAGTTGAAAATTGCTGACCCCTTGTCCTTTTGTTACTGTACAGAGTGTGCGGTTCAGTGCTCTGCAGCAGACTTTGGGAATGCTGGGGCCCTGTCTTTGATAGAATCCCAGACTGGTTTGTGCTGGAAGGGACCTCAAAGCTCCTCCAGCTCCAACCCCTGCCACGGGCAGGGACCTCTTCCACTGGAGCAGCTGCTCCAAGCCCCTGTGTCCAACCTGGCCTTGAGCACTGCCAGGGATGGGGCAGCCACAGCTTCTCTGGGCACCCTGTGCCAGCGCCTCAGCACCCTCCCAGGGAACAGCTTCTGCCTCAGAGCTCAGCTCAGTCTCCCCTCTCTTGGGCAGGTTCAAGCCATTCCCCTTGGCCTGTCCCTACAGGCCCTTGTCCCAAGCCCCTCTCCAGCTTTCCTGCAGCCCCTTTAGGCACTGGAGCTGCTCTGGGGTCTCCCCTTGAGGAGCCTTCTCTTGTCCAGGCTGCCCCAGCCCAGCTCTCTCAGCCTGGCTCCAGAGCAGAGCTGCTTCAGCCCTCGCAGCAGCTCCATGGCCTCCTCTGGCCTCTCTCCAGCAGCTCCAGGTCCCTCTTGTGCTGCTGCCCCAGAGCTGGAGCAGGGCTGCAGGGGGGGTCTCCCCAGAGCACAGCAGAGGGGCAGGATCCCCTCCCTGAGCTGCTGCTCACGCTCTGGGGGTGCAGCCCAGCACACGGGGGGGTTCTGGGCTCCAGCGCTCACTGAAGCTGGGTCATGGGGAGCTGCTCCTCACCCAGCACCCCAAGTGCTGCTCCTTAGGGCTCTCTTGAGCTGCAGAGCCCCAGACCTGCCTGCACTTCTCCATGTGGTACCTTCCCCCACTGAGCTCCCAGACACAAGTGTATGACTGACTTTGAGGTATGATGGATACACTGCTTTTCTTCCTGCAGCAGCACAGTGTTTGTCATGGCAGGTTTCATTAAGGCTTTGTCTCTTTATCCTCTGTAAAAACAAGGCACGTGCTCTTCAAGTGCCCTTTCCCACAGGGATGTGCTATGGATCTTCTCAGGCTGCTCCAGAACAGAACAAGGTGAAGGGCTTTGCCAGCTGCTCTCCACAAGGCTTTTCCCTAGGACCTGCTTGGGCACTTGTGCTTCCCTGGGCTGACCTTTCAGTTGTGGTTCATAAGTGACCTTCTACCTCCCTGCGCTGGGTATGCTCTGCATCTGATTTGTACATGCTACTACTTGTTTCTGTGAAGGATACAGTTATTCCTGCATTTCTGAAGCTGGTAAAGCTGATTCCGACAGGAGAGGTAGCATTTAAACATAAAACATGATAGAAAACACAGCAGATAAGCGTTAGAAATGTTATTTACTGAGGTAAACTGGGTAACAACCCAGTCAGCATTAGAAGAGCATTTTGCTATTTGCTTGAAGGTGGTTGACTGTTGTAATTCCAGGAAGATTATCCCAAACGGTTGTGGTGTGACAGGGATGGATCTGTTCTGTGGGGGCAGTGAATTTGGGTACTGCTGCTTCCAGGTGGATAGGTGTCTGTGTTGCACAAAGCACCACAGTTTGCATTCACTGACCTTCTTGCACTCTGTTGTCTGTGTTGGCAGGTTTTAGAGGGGTCATTTTACAGGATCCTGGGGGAAAGTTTAATTTGAACTGTATTAAAGTACAGATCTATTAACACCTCTTACACTCTTTCAGTGGGAGAGAGTGGGAAGTGTGTGTGAAAGGCATGTCTGCATACAGAGAGCCTTTGTCCTGTGACAGCTGGAGAAGTTAGCACCAGAATGAAGGCTGGTCTGGACAGGTTTGAAACACCTCTTGGCATCAACTCCTGTTTACTGTGGTGGGAAGAGCAGGTAGGGAGGAGCAGCCTGGATTGTGTTTCAACTATCAGTACATATCCCCTTTGAATTCCTCATGGTTTCCTTGCAGAGCTTTTGTATGATAACTTGTGTGATGTGAATCTCCAGTTTCTCTTGTTTCAAACAGCTTTAGTGTTGCTTGCATTTTTCTCCCTTAATTACAGCTACAGGCATCTCTAGTCATGTGGAAAGTATTTTATTGGCAGCTTTTGAGCTTAAAGGACTTGTTATCACTGAACAGGTATAGGCTACTGTAGGTTACTGGGCAAAATCCCTTCCGTAACAGCCTCTTAGAACTGAGGAGTAATATGGTTTGCATAGGATATCTGGAGTTCTTGTCTGGCTTCCTGCTCCAAGCAGGGCCAGAATCAAAGGTAGGTTTCTTGTGAGTGTTTCTGATCATGTTTCAGACCTTCTCCAGGCAGTGTGGCAGGTTTATGCCATGCTTAATGCTCTCACAGTGAGGACTGTTATCCTCTTGTGTGATTTTAAGCTGAAAGATGGTAGATTTAGATTAGATCTAAGCAAAGTTCTTCCCTGGGAGGGTGCTGAGGCGCTGGCACAGGGTGCCCAGAGAAGCTGTGGCTGCTCCATCCCTGGCAGTGCTCAAGGCCAGGTTGGACACAGGGGCTTGGAGCAGCTGCTCCAGTGGAAGGGGTCCCTGCCCGTGGCAGGGGTTGGAGCTGGATGGGATTTAAGGTCCCTTCCAACCCAAACCAGGCTGGGATGAGCATTTCCCTTGCTGCAAATTAAGCCTCTTGCTTCTGTCCTTTTCTGCCTACTCACTGAGAAGAGTCTGTCTCCATCTTCTCTGGAACATCCCACTTAGCTGAAGATAGAAATTAGATCCCCTGCTAACCTCCGTTTCTTCTCCAAGTCACACAAACCCTTGTTCTCTTCTGTCATGTAGTCAGTGACCAGAGCACCTCAGTAGTGCTCCACTGAACTCTGTCCAGCTGTCAGTGTGTTCTTGGGAGTGCAGCTGAACTGGATGATGCTGCAGATGCAACCTCCTTGGTGCTAAGAGGAGGAGCCACTTCCCCAAGCTCTTGGCTCTTGTCCTTCTCATTATAGCCCAGTGTATTGATAAACCCATGGACCCTGTTTCTTTCCAGCCACACTGATGGCCATTAGCTTGTTTTTAAGCACTGTATGCTTAAAACAGATGCTAAAGCCTCAGTGCTCAACTCAGAAGAGCTAAACTCCCCATGGATCATCCCTGCAGGCTGAGTTTGCCTTTATGCAGCTGTGGGATATTGAACCTCACAATTATACCTTGACCCTCTAAAATACCAGAGCTTTTTCTGGAGTCTTTATAGGAAATTGCTCCCCATTTTTGCACTTGTACCTGTGACTTCTCTTTCTTATCTGTTCATTCTTGCTGATGTTGGATCAGTGTATCAAGATCATTTGGAAATGTAAACCTGAGCACCATAGAACTGCAGATCCTCCCAGCTGAATCATCTGATAGATTTCTGGCCATACATTCCAGTCTGTCATCCACACTGGTAATGGAAATATTGCACAGCTCTTCTGCCTGGCTGCACCCGCGTTCAGTGCTCTCCCAGTTAGATAAGAAACCATGGATAATATGCTCCAGGAATTATGTTGTCAAGCAGCCACTTGATGCTGATTACATCTAGTTTGTTTTCTTAGCTGGATCTTATGGGAATGTGATGTGGAACAGTGTCAGAGCTAATAAAGATTGCATTTCTAAATAGCCTTATCGCTTCTGGGCAGGCATATGTTCCATTTCCTGCTGATACATGCATCCTTTATTGTTCCATAGGATCTGGGTGCTAGAAGGGTTCTGAAAGGTGATGGGAGCTGCCCCTGTCCCCACTGAGGGTTTCAATGCACACCACATCCCTCAGGAGCTTTGTAACGGGACAGTTGCGATAGGACAGCGCCAGGAGATCAAGAGGAAATGAACGTGCTGTGTTTATGGGTCCCAAACAATATTAAACAATTACCTGGATCCAGCCTTCAGAGCAGCCTTTGAACGAATCCCAACCCCTTCTTCTGCAAGGGCTGGAAGATAAAGAACGTGTCTAATCTGTACCAGGTATCAGGCAGCAGTTATCGGTGCCTACGTGCTGTTACTCAGATCTTGTTAGCTGTCTAAGTGGATAATAGGCAGTACGCTTCACAACTACATAAGTAGATTAAGCTTAATCTGCTTTGGAGCAGGGAGGGGAAGATGTGCTTGGTGACAAATGGACACAGATGATGTGCAGTGGAGCAGCGGTGTAAATACAGTGCTGTGTCCTCATCACTTCAGGAACTTTCTGAAGCTGAGGGTCTGTGTCTGCAGCATTTACACTAATATGTGAGTCCCAGAGCAGGGAGCTGCAGTGCTTTCAGGCTTTGCCCATGTTAGCCAGGCAATTCCTCTTTTAACAAGTGGTTTTTCTAGTGCTTAAATCTTCCAGAGGTGTCTTTTAATAGAACATGTAGGATAACTCTATCCCTGGTTTTAAATCTAGCATGGGACTATAGTGATAGGAAAAGGGGTGATGGGTTTAAACTTAAGCAGGAGAAGTTCAGGTTAGATATAAGGCACAAGTTCTTCCCTGTGAGGCTGGTGAAGCAGTGGAACAGGTTGCTCAGAGAAGTGGTAAATGCTCCATCCCTGGCAGTGCTCAACACCAGGTTGGATGGGTCTTGGAGCAAGCTGCTTCAGTGGAAGGTGTCCCTGCCTGTAGCAGGGGTTGGAGCTGGATGAGCTTTAAGGTCCCTTCAACCCAAACCATTCTACGATACAGCAGAGAGGGAGATCCTGTGTGTGTTACACCTGGATTTTGCAGTAGGTTCCTAATCCTAAAGCCTGTTTCCAGTAGAGTGAAGATGCCCAGTGGACAGGATCAGAAAGCTTGCACAGGGCTTGGTGTGACCAGTTCTGTACATGGAAGGAAGAAGCTGTTTGGAACTGGATGATCTTCAGGTCCTTTCCCACCCAAACCATTCTATGACTATTGAAATACCCTCCTCTTTCTTTCCTGGGAAGATGCAGTTACTGCATTTACCCATCTTAAAACATGTGGAGAGGGGACTGACTCTTTCCAAAGACCTAATGAAAACAAAGTCAGACTCTTGTAGGTGGATGTTTCTATTTTCCCATCAACCAGCTTATTTATTGACAGCCATGTGCTCAAATCCACAGTTCCTGAGTTGTCCCCACCCATTATGTTCTCAGGAGAAGGTATCAGCAAGGGACATTGCTGGGTATGAAATCTGCATCTGCCAAAGGGATCTTTAGCTCAAGGTAATGGGTGTCTATGTGAAACATTCCCTGTCCAAATGTTGTGTGGGGTCCCTTGGGATTGATGGAGGGGTTTGACACAAGGCTCAAGCTGAGCCCAACATTTGGCCTCTTGGGTCTTTCACTTATAGCCTGCTTACCTCATCTGAAAAGCATCTTCAGCTTGTCATGCTGTCCAACCTCTGGCCATAGTAGTAAGCAAAGACAGTAGCAGACCTCTTAATCTTTAAGTGTCTTAAGCAAATGTAAACTCTATTAAGTGTGTTTGTCACTGAGCAGCTCATTTATATGGGAAGCTTAGAGGATTCTCTGATGCTTTCTGTCTTGACATCTGTGAGTTTGAGGCCAGCAAGGGTTAAGAGGCAGGCACTAGTTCATGGGAGGAACGGATTCCACTGTAAAGTGGGGTGTGAATTTAAAGCATGCTGACTTTCCCATGGAAAATCTGATTAAATAACAAAACCCCTTAAATCACTTTTATATTGGATGAAGAGAAGGGATTGCAGGGGAGCTGGTTTGCTCCATTTCAGTGGAGACAAACTTCCAAACCACCAATTTATTTTAGAGGAACTAGAGAATAGCTGTTGAATGTAGAGGAGTTTTTATAGCTTATTACAAGGGCCTGTAGGGACAGGCCAAGGGGAATGGCTTGAACCTGCCAGAGGGGAGACTGAGATGAGCTCTTAAACAGAAGCTCTTCCATATGAGGGTGCTGAGGTGCTGGCACAGGGTGCCCAGAGAAGCTATCCAACCAGTTTGATTCTATAGTTAACCCACACCTGATGTAGTACTGAACTAAGAGCATGACCAGCAGGGAAAACCCTGTTTTTTCCAAAGGGAAGTTCACATTTAGCATCTAAATTCCTGGGACAGGCTCTGGGGAGGGTCTGTGTCCTTGTTTTCACTACAAAGAAAGCCTCTCCTCCTAGCTGAGGCACTGGTGATGGATAGCTCCAGGTAAGTGTTCCCTTCTGCTGCTGTGAGTCTTGGTCACATTTCAGTTAGAGGCATGCAGAGAGTGCTCTGGTACAGATGGTCTCCTCAAGGTGTAAATGAAGTGACAGTTGCATGCTTGCTGTAGCAATATCTATAATAGCAACTGATAATACTTTTATCTCCCATCCCAATCTGCTGTGTATTGAAGTAACCTCCCATAGTCAATCCATTATCAACTTTGAGTTGGGCTAGGCATGGACCTATATTAAAGGGTGAAGAATGCTCTGTCATAGGCAGTTGATAAGGGAAGTCAGAAATAAAAGGACTATATAAATTGCCAGTGGCCCATCTTTCCCTTTAGCTGGAAAGAGATAATGGTGGAGGTTGTTTCCCTCCTCCCATGTGGATGATAGGAAGACATGCACTTGAGACTGCTTTTCAAAACCAAGACCACCCTTATGGTGGTCTTGTCACTGCCTGCTGCAGCTCAAGCCCACAAGCACTGCTGGGTTGGGCATTAGTGTCTTCTTTACAATGTGTTTAAGCTCCAAACCAGATGTGCAATGCTGTATGTTTTCAAGAGGACAAGGTGGAGTGATACAGAATAGTTAGTGTTGGAAAGGACCTTAAGATCTCCCCGTTCCAACCCCCCTGCCATGGGCAGGGACACCTCACATTAAACCATGGCACCCAATGCTCTGTCCAACCTGGCCTTGAACACTGCCAGGGATGGAGCATTCACAACCTCCCTGGGCAACCCATTCCAGTGCCTCAGCACCCTCACAGGAAAGGATTTCTTCCTTAGATCCAATCTAAACTTCCCCTGTTAAAGTTTTAACCCATCACCCTTTGTCCTATCCCTACAGTCCCTAATGAAGAGTCCCTCCCCAGCATCCCTGTAGGCCCCCTTCAGACACTGGAAGCTGCTCTGAGGTCTCCATGCAGCCTTCTCTTCTCAAGGCTGAACAGCCCCAACTTTCTCAGCCTGCACATCTGTGATGCTTTTTGGCTCTTGGGGAGGATTCATCTTGAGGCTGCAGCTGAGCATGGATCCCACTGTGTTCACAGGGTGAATATGTCACTCCAGGCCTCCATTAGGGTCTGTAAGCACTGTTTTAAGTTGCCTGAGCCTAAGCCCTAGGCCCTACACTTGACATCTTCTGTCTGGAGTCAAGGCATTGACTGTGGCAAGCAGCCCTTTGGAAAGCTGTGCAGAGACCCTCGTGTCTGTCAACCCAGTGGCCTGTGCCTCAGAAAGGGCCATTGTGAGGAGGAGAACAAGTTTCACATCACATGTCCCCCAGCAAGTCCTGTCCTTTCGCTAGGAAGCCTGGTTGGAGAATGTTAATTGAGTCCCTTTTTCACTGGAGGAGGCTTTGCTTCCTTCCCAAGTTTTCACAACACATTGTCCAAATACACAGCCTATGCTTCATTCAAGTGTAAATCCTTTCTCTTTAACCTGGAAGTTATCCCAGAAAAAAAAGCCTTTCCATTCACTGCAGGACAGATCCTTGTGCTTGCAGGGGAAAAAAGAAGTGGATCAAACTGTCCAAACAGGAAGGGAGTTAAGAAAAGACTTAGCTCAGTGAGTCTTTGCTCTCATTTAAGTTTAAATGGTTGTCCTGTAAACTCCACTTTATCTCTCTGTTGCTTTTGAAGCATCATACAATAACCCAGGTGTCTGCTATATTTAGAAGTGACATTTTTCTTGCTCTATGGATTTCAGCTTGCATAGGATGGATGCAAACAGTGAGTTCAGATTTACTTCCTTATCTCTTCTTTCTTCCCCATAGCTCAGTCCTGGTGGGTATCTGATACTTCACACTGATTCCTTTTCAGTTGAGAGCATTAATCAATCTACTTTTCTGGCCCAGGTAGGTGCAAATGCTGCTCTACATATGGCAAAGCTGAAGTATTGAAAGGATAAAGCATGATGTGCTGCACGAAACGAGCTCCCATCTAAATGCATCACAATTGTGCTGTATTTTTAGCGAGTTATGGATAGAGTTGTCATTCTTTTACCCCCAGTCACATGGGAAGGCTGTGGAAGAACAGATAAATCACCACTGTCACAGTTCCTCCTTTCTGCTGTTTGCCACGTGGCAGGTTTTCCTGCTCTGAAAAATCTCATGGATCTAAAATCTCTCTTCCCCCCCCTCTTTTAGCCAGTGCTATTTAATATTTCTCTTTCCAAGCAATGTGTTACCTCCATTCTGTGAAGCTGTTGGAGACAGTTTCCTGCAGAGCAGCAATGCAACATGAGCATCCCTTTGTTTCAGTCAAATGGCTTGATTATCACAGAGAAGAAACGGCTTTGCGTTGAGGAGGAGTGAAAGGCACCTTGCAGAAGTGATAGTCCATCAGTTGTGTGGCACTCCAGGCTGCTTTTAGCAACCTCAAAGCACAAGAAGTCAACTGGAGGAGGTTTTTATGTTGGAATCTCCAGGCAAAAGCTCCTTGGGCTTTGTTTTGAAGGTTGCAACAAGGGAGAGACAGAGCTGAAGGTGTCACCATTGTGTTTTCATCTCCATCCTCTCCCACCCTTCTCTTTTTTATCTTTCATGAGCTATTTCTGTTCTCCTCTCTGCCTCTGTGTCCCTAGCACTTAGGAGGAGGAGGATCACTCAGCAGAGTGAATTGCTTCTGTTGCCTTACAGCAGGGGTATTATATTTATATATATAGATATATGGGGGTGTGTAGAGATATATATGTGTATATATATGGGTGTGTGTACATATACTTATCTACATATATATAAAGATATACTATACAGGGTCCTCCTGTACAAGATGTTGTTTGTAGCAGTTGCTGATACCCTCTGGGTATCACTATAGATGACCTGAATGCAGACAGTGATCAGTTAGGAGAAGGTGTATGTATAACACCATACCTCAAGCACCTTGGGGCAAACATCTGTCTCCTTCAAGGAGAGCTTCTGATGGGTAAAAGGCTCAGAAAGGCAATCTGCCAACCATGATCCAGACTCCACAGAGATCTAAGGACATGCTTCCCAAGCTGAATTCCCCTGCCTTGGGCTCTCGTCTGAGGTGTGAGGTGTAGTGGGATGGAGAAAGGTGTGTGTAGTGTAATGTGCCATGTTTATGTGTCTGCTGCCTTAAGGCTGGAGCGTGTGGTTTGCCTTTTAATGTGGAAAGCACAAACCCAGGAGAAGCTCTCTCAACACAGCTCCACCTGAAGACACATAGAATCACAGAATGGGTTGGAAGGGAGCTTAAAGCTCATCCCATTGCAACCCCTGCCACAGGCAGGGACCCCTTCCACTGGAGCAGCTGCTCCAAGCCCCTGTGTCCAACCTGGCCTTGAGCACTGCCAGGGATGGGGCAGCCACAGCTTCTCTGGGCACCCTGATACTTTCCCTATATCCTTTCCCTGGAGTCCTGTCTAGTCTGTTCCAGGCTGAAGCCAAGCCCAGTGACTGTGGGAGTAAATCCATGTGGTGTTCAGCTCTTCTAATTCTGCTTCTCATCTGTTAATGTTTCTGTTGTCTTTAAGGATTTTCCCTGTGGCTTGAATGGTAAAGATGTGGTAAGTGCTCGGGCATGGCTTGAAATCAAAGATTCGGTATGGGTGTTGCTTTCAAAGAGAGAACTGATGCTATTTAGAGAGTGCTGCTGCTATTTCAGGGCAGTTTGTTAGGTCTGGCTTCTAAGAAGTGGTGAGGAAAAACTAATTGCTTTTGGGCTAGCGTGTCTCATATGGTGTGTCCTGAAATGCTCCTCATGTACGCATTGCCTTGGAAGCAGTACTGAGCCTCTCTGCGTGTGGATCCATTCCCTGTCTCACCCTCCTATTACAGAAGATGGGAGGAGAGGAAAAGATGCCTGTTGGAACTTTGCTCCCAAAGCTTGCTGCAGTGAATTTAAAACTCCAAACCACAGAGAATTCCCAAGTGTAATATGGATCCCAGTGTTTATTTGACTGAGACCTGATTGTCTTCGGAGTTGTGCAAACATGGGCATGGATCCTATTTAATTCAGCTGCTTTTATCCATTAAGTTGCCCAAACAATTGGAGCAAGAAGGAGGGTGGTGAAGATAAGATCACCCAGTTATGCAGATGGGACAGGGTACAGCTCTTCTTGGCACTCGAGACACAAGTTCTACAGGAAACGTGTTTGCAGCATTGTTCTAGCCATTATGCTGGTGTTTTCAGTTTATAACCTCTTTTTTCTCCCCATAGTTTACTGTCTGTATCTCCTTCCTTTTACAGTCCTGAAAGCTTTGCTTCATGAGAAACTTATCAGATATCTCCTAATACTGAATGTGAGTGAGGAGCTGGAAATAAGGGGAATATTCCCACCCTGGGGGCAACCAGAGCTTGGAAAGGCTGCAAAGACACAGGGGAAAGCAGGCCAGCTTGGGCTCATCTCAGTCTCCCCTGAGGCAGGTTCAAGTCATTCCCCTTGGCCTGTCCTTCCAGGCCCTTGTCCCAAGCCCCTCTCCAGCTTTCCTGCAGCCCCTTTAGGCACTGGAGCTGCTCTGGGGTCTCCCCTTGAGGAGCCTTCTCTTGTCCAGGCTGCCCCAGCCCAGCTCTCTCAGCCTGGCTCCAGAGCAGAGCTGCTCCAGCCCTCACAGCAGCTCCATGGCCTCCTCTGGGCTCAGTCTGTGATGGTCAATAGGATGTGGAAACCAAAGGTGTTGGCATTTTTGGCTGGTTCACAGTCTCTGTCACCAGGGTTAAGATATGAATATCCTATTCTCTGCAGCACAGTGAATACCACCCTGGTTTCCCTGTTCGCTCCAGCTTCTTCTGGTGCAGTAGAGGAGTGTTCTGGCAGCATAAGCTGCCTCTGGTGATGGAGTAGAGATATTGTGAGATTCTTTCTAGGTAGGTGGGTCCTTGTACCTATATCTGTAACCTTCCAAATGCTACAGCATATGCATACCCTGTCTTTGGGGGGTGTGGAGAGCAGCAGATTTACTGGCTTTGCTCCTCTGTTGTGCAAGGAACATGCCAAAGGTCTGCTCTTTGTCACTGCTCTGAAACTCCTTTTAACTGTGTCCTGTGTAATGCTGTGGCCTCTGGCACATGAACCACAGCATGACAGTGGTCTGCTCTCAACTAGCTGCATGGGCAAGGAGCTCTATAGCCCAGACTGCATGGCACAGGGAAGTCATTGTCTCAGCAGCAGAACTAACCAGCTTTGTGTGACCACAAGAAAAAGGGCATGGAAGAGACTTGTGCCTCCAAGACTGTCCCAAAAGCTCTGTCTGACCATGAGTTTACCAAGGGTGCCCTTGCTGTGTGTTTGTGAAAGGCATTCAACTTCATTCTCAGCCCATTCTTCTGGGAATCACTTGGGGATGGTGGCTGCTTCCCAGCACTTCCATGGAAACTTCTGGTGGTGAAGGCAATCGTTTTAGTCTGTAATTCTATACTGCAAATCGAGATGCTGACCCACTGGCCAAGGTGTATGCCAGCAGGATGACAAAGGTGTTGCTTCAGTATAGGGAAGATATGGACCTGTGGAACAGGTTCCAGAGGAGGCTATGGGGATGCTGCAAGGAGCAGCTCTGCTCTTGAGGCAGGCTGAGAGAGCTGGGCTGGACCAGCCTACAGAAGACTCCAGCAAGACCTAATTGTGGCCTTTTAGTACTTCAGAGGGACCTATAAGAAAGATGGGGCGAGACTTTCCCTGTTTATTGCAGGGAGCTCGGACTAGATGACCTTAGAAGGTCATTTCCACCCCAAACCATTCTATGATTGTATGATGTTCATGGTAGAGGAACCCATTTAAGAATCAGCCAATTATTTTGATTCGTTTTCGTTTCCCTCAGATGAGGATTTGAAACCCACATAATGGTGCATTCTATCAGTTTGGAATGGGGTGATTCATCCCCTGTGATCTTGGCATGATGTTCTTTGGTTTCTTTTTTGGATATCCTTGCGTTCTGTTAGTGCCAAGCACTGTATGGATGTGCCCCGTGGCAGACAACCTGCTCTACCCATATGTTAGCTTTAAAAAGACCCAGCTCGGAATAGGAAGTCTTTATACTCTGTGCCAAGATGCTTGGGGCTTGTTAAATACATTCTACTTGTCAACAACTACCCAGTTGAAAAAGTAGCCTTGGTGTGAATCAGCTTTGAACAAGTTCATTTGACTCAAGGGATGTTTGCAGGCATTAAACCAACTTGGATCGCTGCCGTAAATGTGCAGTGGTTTCCTCATCAGAAGCACCCCCCTTTTTGTTGTGTTTTTGCTTTAATCTCCTCTAAACACTCAAAAGGACACAGTTTTTTCCCAGTTAGCATGGATTTGGTGACTTGGGAATGAGGAGGAGGCTTATGGAGCTGCTTGGTGTGTTAATGGATCACTTGCAAACCAAACGTGATGCAGGGGTGTGGGTGTAACAAGGCAAAGCATCACCGGCTGGGTTGGGTTGGATGGGAGCTTAAAGCTCCTCCAGTTCCAACCCCCTACCATGGGCAGGGACACCTTCCACTGGAGCAGCTGCTCCAAGCTCTGTTAACCTGGCCTTGAACACTGCCAGAAATGGGACATGATGAGCAAGGTGAACATGGTCACCTCTCTCTCATCAGGGCTGGTGGGCAAAGGTGTGGCACATGGGATAACTGGGTCATACTGGTGGTGTGGGATGCAGTAGAGAGGGTGCTGCAGAGGTGGTGGAGATGCTGCATTCAAAACCTGTTGTGGTCCAGGGAGAATTGCTCACTGGGGCTCTCCTGTGCCCATGCAGTGTTGGCAAAGGTCCTGGCTCTGGTCAAGCATGAAGAGGTGATGAGGAGCAAGGGAATGACATCACACTGATGGGAAAAGCAGAGATTTGGGTTCTATCTTACTTGTTTTAAGTACTGGAAAGCACTGCATTCATGGAGACTATGCTGGTGATGGTCCTCCTTGAACCAGGATGGAGCAGGGATCACTTCAGGGGCTGCTTCTCACCAGTTCCAGTGTCACACAACAGCTCATCACCACCAAGACCTGCTGCTGGCCCATGCCTGCAAAAGAGGGCAGCAGGACTGGTGTGGGGCTGAATGATGTGTTCCAGTTGCCCACATCCAGCTGCCAAACCTGTTTAGACTAAAACACTTGAGTTGCATAAAGCCAAACATGAGGATAAGGATGAAATGCTCACTCTTTAGGTGAGTTCCCAGAAGGCTTAGCCCTGGTTAACCTTGATCTCACTAGTGCCTGTGCTGTCATTGACACATTTATGAGCTTGGGAAGGGCCCTGGTATGTGCATAGATGGCTGCAGACCATTATCCTGCTCCTGCAGCTCTCCAGGTAGCTGGGTAAATGAGGTGTGTCTGCTTCTGATGCCTTAAGCCTCACTGCTGTTTGCACAGCTACTGCACAAAGGCACTTTATAACAGCAGGTTTGGTTCACTCGCTGACTGACGTGGAGCACTTAGTTCCATTAGTAACACTCCTGCCTTATGTGGATAGGGCGTCCATGCTTAACCCATGCTGGTGGGAATGGGGATGCTGAAAGGGATTTTGGAGTGGAACCTGCTGGATTAAAAGGGAGATAGGCAAGGATAAAAAGAGACACATCTTCCCCTTTGACGTGTTTACAGCCTGGAGAGCTTGGAAAGAGCATCTTGAAGTAACAACAATAAGAATTAATGTGCTTGCTTCCGAGAAGGCTGTTGAAAAAGGGGGAGAAGTTACAAAATGCCTGTTTGTTGTGCCAGGAGCTGCAGAGAAGCACAGCAACAGGAGGCATTGGTGACAGACATCTTCCTCTTCACTTCTGTATCTACTTGGAGATAGGATCTGCTCTGTCCTGTGCTCAGTGGACAGCCTTGAGTCTGAAGCCTGCAGAGGTGTTAAAGGAGATAAAATTGCTCCAGCTCGAGTAATGGTCCAAGGCACTTCTCCTTCAGCTGGAGAAGAAAAGTGCATTAGAGATGATGATTGAAACTGTTGGTGCTGCAGTTGCTCAGCTAAAGGTTACTCATTACAGCCGTGCACTAGTACAAGTAGTGCCAGACTGAGTAATGAGGTAATGACCTGAGTGCTGGAGTGTCCTTATATCCACTAAGTAAATCACCTTTCCGGTGTGGAGCTTTTGCATATGGGTTCTACTGACAGTGCTTTCATCTTCTGTATGCAGGGGATGAAATATGAATCCCAGAATGGTTTGTGTTGAAGGGACCTTAAATCCCATCCAGCTCCAACCCCTGCCATGGGCAGGGACCCCTTCCACTGGAGCAGCTGCTCCAAGCCCCTGTGTCCAACCTGGCCTTGAGCACTGCCAGGGATGGGGCAGCCACAGCTTCTCTGGGCACCCTGTGCCAGCGCCTCAGCACCCTCCCAGGGAACAGCTTCTGCCTCAGAGCTCAGCTCAGTCTCCCCTCTCTTGGGCAGGTTCAAGCCATTCCCCTTGGCCTGTCCCTCCAGGCCCTTGTCCCAAGCCCCTCTCCAGCTTTCCTGCAGCCCCTTTAGGCACTGGAGCTGCTCTGGGGTCTCCCCTTCAGAAGCCTTCTCTTGTCCAGGCTGCCCCAGCCCAGCTCTCTCAGCCTGGCTCCAGAGCAGAGCTGCTCCAGCCCTCGCAGCAGCTCCATGGCCTCCTCTGGCCTCTCTCCAGCAGCTCCACGTCCCTCTTGTGCTGCTGCCCCAGAGCTGGAGCAGGGCTGCAGGGGGGGTCTCCCCTGAGCACAGCAGAGGGGCAGGATCCCCTCCCTGAGCTGCTGCTCACGCTCTGGGGGTGCAGCCCAGCACACGGGGGGGTTCTGGGCTCAAGTGCTCACTGAAGCTGGGTCATGGGGAGCTGCTCCTCACCCAACACCCCCAAGTCCTTGTCCACCCAGCCTCTGTTCGTGCTTGGGATGGCCATGACCATTGCAGAGATAATTGCATCTATTGTGCTCCATCTCTACACCACTGCAGCCATCAGATGCTATGTTAATACCACATGTGCTCACGGACAGATCCGTACCATGGTAGATCCCTGAGGGCAAAGGCCACAAAGTTCCATTGTGAAAATCTTCCCATGTCCATCGGATATGCAGGAGCATTCCCACCACCGCAGCCCTGTCTCCTGGGGTCTCATAGATGTCCATGAGAGACTGGATCCTGGTTTAAAAGCTTCAAGCAGCATCCTCTCTGTGTTTAGGGAGAAGCATTTCAACAGCTGATTAGTGCCTCTGTTAACAATAGACATTTCTGCTCTGAATTCCTCCAGCTTCTGCCCTTGGTTGCTCAATCTCCCTTTGTCTCTGCTTAGATTGAATTAATCTTTGGTGTCAAGGACTCCCTGTTTGCAAACACTCGGAGGTTGTGATGCCAAACCTGCGTTATAAACACATGTCTGTGCAGTGCCCCTTCATGTGTTGATAGCATCTTGAATAGCACACTTAAAACAATAATAAGAGAGTAGTGTGTTTATTTCTTGTGCTTCCATTTAGTCTTTCAGCTGAAATGAAGGCTTCTTTTCATCCCAGTTCCTTTCAAGCACGCACAATGTTGTTTAGGTTTCTGGTTAAGGATGATGAGTAATTGCCATCCATTGAAAACCTAGAGGGAATAAAGTGATGCTGGTGCCTTTTGGCTGGTTTATGCTGGAGCTGCTTGGTCTGTGTGGTCAGCAGGGTGTTTGCGTTGATGCATTTCTTACCTTCCAGGCTGGCTGTTGATGTGAAGACTGTCAACTCAGCTCTCTGCACAAGGACTACAGCCTTCAGGCCAGTGGTGTGGTTAGGAAGGAAAACTGGGGTCTTGTACAGGGGTCACAGAAGAGCATGTGGGAATACAGCCTCTTCTGGAGGCGCAGCTCATCTCAGCCTCATTTTAGGTGTAAAAAGCCTTTTCTAGATCAGTATTATGAGGTGATAAGTCAAGTGGAAGAGTCAGCCCTGAGGTTCCCAGTGTGTGTCCCTGGAGCCTCCAAGTTGGACTTGCTGTGCTCTGGTCTCATAATGAATACTTCTTAGTGAACTGGATGCATTTTCGTTCTCCTGGAGTGCATCTTCTGGTTTAGATTCATCTGTAAGGGATGAAACTGGTTGCTTTGATATCACTGCACAGCGTGAATGAAGGCATAGGAATCACAGACTGGTTTGGGTTGGAAGGGACCTTAAATCCCATCCAGCTCCAACCCCTGCCATGGGCAGGGACTCCTTCCACTGGAGCAGCTGCTCCAAGCCCCTGTGTCCAACCTGGCCTTGAGCACTGCCAGGGATGGGGCAGCCACAGCTTCTCTGGGCACCCTGTGCCAGCGCCTCAGCACCCTCCCAGGGAAGAGCTTCTGCCTAAGAGCTCAGCTCAGTCTCCCCTCTTTTGGGCAGGTTCAAGCCATTCCCCTTGGCCTGTCCCTACAGGCCCTTGTCCCAAGCCCCTCTCCAGCTTTCCTGCAGCCCCTTTAGGCACTGGAGCTGCTCTGGGCTCTCCCCTTCAGGAGCCTTCTCTTGCCCAGGCTGCCCCAGCCCAGCTCTCTCAGCCTGTCTGAGGGATGATCCTGAAGGGATGACCATTGCCAGAGGGTTGGAACTGGATGATCTTTAAGGTCCCTTCCAATCCAAACCATTCTGTGATTCTATGATCAACTGGGGTGAAGGTGGGTCCCATCAGATATGACCATGGTTGTGGTCTGTTAAATGCTGGGAGCTCACATCTATGCCTCCTGGCTATAAAATGACCTACAGGGTGATATGAAGCCCAAGGGGTGAGGAAGGATGCTTCTTTGTAAGACAAGCCAATCCTGGTGGAAAATACTCCAAACAAACCCCAGTCAAACTAGAGAAGCCTTTACCCACCCAAACATTGTTTTCAGTATGTTGCCTTCCCTAAGTCTTTGTGTCATCACAAAGGATAGCACTAGAAGAGTGTTTGAGCTAAGAATAGCAGATTTCCTTGAGAAATGCTCTTGTTTATTTTGGTTTTGTATTTTGAAGTTGCTGGAGCCTTGGTGACCTTTTCCTTAAAGGCCCTCAAAGAATAGCCTGGTCCAGAGTATTGTAATGCAGAGAGGAGTTGTGGAGTGCCTGAATTCCCTGGCTTCTTCCTTGTGCCCTGCAAGGCTTTGTTGACAGAATGAGGGGAAAATGCCATGAAGAGGATGTTCCTCTGAGCTTTATTACTGTTTCTGCTGGATTAAAGGTAGGGACGGGTAGGGTAACATTTGCATTCATGCTCTTTCTACGTTGTTATTGACATAAGTAGAAGTCCCTCTATATAAAGGAATATATGCAGAATATATATCTTTAATAATAGGATGAAACATAAGTATCTGTTCAGTGTTATTTGTCAGTTATTGCTATGGTAGTGCTGGTATTAAGTCCTGTTCACAGATGCTGATGAAAAGAGCCATTTCCTTTGGAGCATAACTAAGATCAGTAGTGAGGAAGGGATGGGGAGCTCATGGGATTGAAGGGTACAAATGCCAGGAATGGAAACCCATGATTCTGGGTTGGTAGAATGATGCCCATCATAGAAAATACATCTCTACAAAGATTTGTCTGCTGGAAAGCTGTTGTGCTCAGGGGCTTTTATGGGCAAAGGTTGTTTTGAAGGCCTTTTTAAAGGTATATTTTGAATCAAGGGAATGGGCAGTAGTGAGAAGGGATGAATGAAGGGGGAGGCAAGGGCAGGCTGGTGATAAAGACGGAGAAAGGGGAGCAGATCTGGAAGAAGTGATTAAAATATAATGAGGCACTGGTGCACAAGAGGTAAGAGGCTCAAAGCTGTATTTTTAAGACAGAAAGAACATGTGTATTTGGGTATTTCTTTCTTGTGGGTAGCCAGTGCCTGTCAGTGGTCTCACATGAAAGCTTTAAGCGAGACAAAGTGAAGGGGAGTTTTAGCGCAGCTGTGATTTAGGTCTTGGACCCAAAGTCAAATCACAGCCTCAGGGAGAGTCACTGTACAACACCTCACACACTCTGTCAAGAAGAGAAGAAGCAACCCCTTTTTGGCAATCAGAAAGTCAAAAGACTAGCTGTGTGTCAGAGGGCCCGGTAATACCGGCTCAAGCCCTGGCTGGTGGCTTGGCATGTATTGAGGCAGAGCATTGCATCTAATGTGTTTTATGTGCTTGTCTTATAAGCCTTACAGAGTGTATAATTGATACTGAAATCAAGTGTAGTGGGGATTCGTATAGTTATATCATCTCTTCATTCCACATGGAGCATGGATCCTGGTTGGAAAGCTCAAGCTCTTGCTCAGTTTTAATTGCCTTCCCCTGCTGATTGTGCAGTGCAGGCTGTTGGCTAAGCAAGGGTGGTTTCTAAAGCAGGATTCTGTACACACAGAATACCCTGGTATTGTCTCATCTGTCTGGACAAGCCACCAAAGCCAGTATTAAAATGCTGAAACAGGCAGGGAGAACAAGAAATCGAAGCTTTGATGTGAAGAATTCACACAAGTTTGCCAAAGCCAGGATTAGGAAAGCTGTGCTTAAAGAGCTGAGCTAAACCCATTCCATTCTATAGGATATAGATGGCATAAAAGATGTTTCTTTACTGTGGCAATTAAAATACATGGATCAATGTGTTTCCTGGAGACTGGCTGAGAAGTGGAGAGTGTTGTAGAATGTCTATGGGTTGTAATAAGTCCTGAAGAGATGAACTAGATGATCTTAAGGTTCTTTCTAACCCTAACCATGCTGTGATTCTAGTAAGAGTCATTTCAGCTGTGGGTTTGTAATGGCTCACAAAGGACTAGCCAGGTTAAGATTTATTTCTTCCTGAAACAGAGAGGAGTAGGATCATCTATGAAAGTCCTTAGCACCACAGAGAATATGAACAGGGAAGGAGTGTTCAGTGTTTCTTCCACCATAGTTTTGGGGGATGTCCTCAATTTTCATCACATAGCAGTGTTGAAACCACCGAAGGAACATTAATGTTTGCATTAGGGTAATAGACTGTGGAGCTTCTCACCAAAAATGGGTATGAAGGCCAAAAGTAAAGAGGGATTCAGAAAGGAGTTGGCAAATGCATGGGGGAGAAGTCCATGGGCTTCTTAGGCTCAGAGGTCCAGACATTAGTGCTGCCTTACAGCATCCGTATTGGATTCCTTACTGCTGGAAGAGGGTCATTCCTCTTTGAACCAACCCCAGGCTCTCCAGTAGGACTTAATGTGGCATTTCCTCAGTGCCAGGTAATAACTGTGCTGCTTTACCCTTCATATCCTGGTGATGGACTTCCCTGAAGCTTGGAATAGCAAGATCCCAATATTTGGGGCCCATAATAAAGATCTGAACGCAGAGAAACATCATTTCTTAACTAGTTAGATTAAAAGTCAATAAATGGACATGCTTGGAAAGGGGGGTAAGGGACCAGTGATGGACAGAGCTCAAGCAAAGTCCACAAGAGGAATGAATCAGCATCAAAGCCAAGTAGAGCTTGGTCTTGAGGTGTCTCCAGCTGGAAACTTGACCAGCTTGCTGTAGGGAGGAAGCTTTGCATCCTCCACCTCTCTGCCTGCTCCAGATCTGTACTATTTCTTGTGGAACAGGGTGGAAATCATTCACTCCTGTCTCTTGTTGTATTGCTTTCAAGTCCAGCTTGCTCAGAAAACCAGTGCCTGGGTTTGGCTGCTCACAGCTTTTCAGCTTGTCAGGCTGACAAGAGTCGTGACTCTTTCCCTATGGACTAGAAGGCATTGGAAGCTTCACACACTTGACGTGAGCTTGGAAATAACTCTGCAAACACTAATGTCTGGCTGCCGATGACAAGGATCTGCTAGCTGGGATGTGTTGGCCAGGAGATGAAAACAGTGAGATGATTGATGCCATTGCAGGTAGAAGTTTATATCTCAGCTGCAGCCAGAGCTGGCTCAGTGTCACTTGTGTTGTTCAGTGACAGTTGGGACTGTGTTGGCAGAAGCAGAGTTAGTTACAGGGCCCTGCACTGCAAGAGAGACATTGAGGGGCTGGAGCAGGGCCAGAGAAGGGCACTGGAGCTGGTGCAGGGCCTGGAGCACAAGAGAGATGGGGAACGGCTGAGGGACCTGGGGGGTTCAGATGGAGAAGTGAAGGCTCAGGGGGGACCTGATGGCTCCCTACAAGTGCCTTACAGGAGGATGGAGCCAGGAGGGGCTGAGCTCTGCTCCCAAGGAACAAGGGATGGGACAAGAGGAACCGGCCTCAAGCTGCACCAGGGCAGGTTTAGATGGAGCTGAGGAACAATTCCTGCCCCAGAGGGTGCTCAGGCATTGGAACAGGCTGCCCAGGGCAGGGCTGCAGGCACCGGCCCTGCAAGTGTTTAAAAGATGTTTAGATGAGGTCCTCAGTGCCGTGGGTTAGTGGTGACCTTGGCAGTGCTGGGAATGGTTGGACTGGATGAGCTGAAAGGTCTCTTCCAACCTGGTTGATCCTATGATTCTTTATATAAAGAGATCCTACACTGCTGGTTCCTCATTAAGGTTTAATCTTAACCATGAGCTAAAATAACGTGATGGGACCTGAGAGCTAAGGATGTACATGAACAATAGGATACTGCTTGGAATAGCAGTTGGACACATTGGGTAGGTGGACGTAGAATTGGAATAGTGAGGGCTGGTATGGGTTTGAACCACTCTTCATCAAAGACTGAGGCTGATCCTGATGTGGCAGGACAGGACCCTCATGTGGCTGAGTTTTTGAGCTGGCCCTTGTTGGCTTTCATCAGTTGAGGCATTTCTGTCTGTACCATTTCCATAATGACTGGTTTGATCTCTGATCTCCATGCTTTGAGCTAAATCCTCTTTACCTAGTTATCTGATCTGCAGCTTATGCTTTGTGGTTGCCACAGAGGCAAAGTGAAGCTTCATCCCTGTGTTGTGGGACTTGTCAGCACTGGGCACGTGGTTTTCTTTGTCTTTGTCTTTACCACAAAATTGCCACTTTTGGAGGTTATATAAAGAGATGGGAGCTAGAAAATCCTTTGACTTCTCCTCAAATAGTCTACATGGTACAAGAGGGTGGAGATGTCTGGAGCCTCCAGTGCTGTTGCTCCAGTGTAAAGCGTTGTTGCATCCCTGTTTGACCTCAGTTATCCTTATGCATCCCCCTTTGACGGCTGGGTTTAATTCACATGTTTCCTTTCTTTTCTGCTCCACTTCTTTGATTTTTGAACTGCAGATAAGTTTGCCCTGAACAAAGCCCTTGTTTGCTTCTTCCCCTTCAGGTTCCTTAGAAAGAGAGCTTGGACGGCATGCAAAGTTGTGACATATCTGCAGACAGCACGGATGATCCTCTCAGTAGTGGCCTACGGAGAAAGCGACAGCCTCGAATAGTGATCATTGGTGCTGGGCTTGCCGGCCTCTCAGCAGCCAAAGCACTCCTGGAAAGTGGCTTCACGGATGTAACTGTCCTCGAGGCGACTGACCGCATCGGAGGCCGCGTGCAGAGTGTGAAACTTGGTAAGAGCAGCCTCTGGGGGGGTTTGCTTTGCTCTGCTCACAGGGTTTAGTGCTGTCATGAGGTTAATTTCACCTTAGGAATGTGCTTTCCCAGGCGGAAGAAGGTTGGTTGAGGTGGGATGTTGGTGCTATTGGAGGTGGGTGGTGAGTCTGAGCTGTGCATCTCTTTGGAGGGTTGTGCATCTCTTCAGTTTGTGCATCTCTTTGGAGGGAGGGCTGCTCCAAACCCTATGAAATAAAGATGTCAGTGACTTATCACTGATACAGGCAGTGCTCTGTTTAACAGGTCTGTGATTAACTGTACTGAGACAGTTTCCACCAGTGGTTTTGAGCTTGGCTTGCTGAAGAGCCATCAGTAAATCTGGCTGGTGAAGGGCTGGTTCTCTGTGACTTCTATCACTTCCACAGGGGCAAGCTCCAGGCTATTCTGTTTCACAAATAGCCCCATTCATTTCCCTAGGACTAATTTAGTGTGTAGGGCACCACCCACTGTGAACCCACTGCTGGAAAAACCTCTTCAATATATCCTTTCATCCTGGTTTGCAGTTTTCCTACCTCTGGAGCTTCCTTTCTCAGTGTGTAATAAAGGTGCAGACACTGGATATTTGAATCCAGCATCAGTTGGGTTTGTCAGATCTCTAAATGCAAAACTACTGGGACAAAAGTTGTACTCAAGGAGACTTTCCCTGCTATCTAGAAGGGCATTGCCTGTCTCTTCTCTGCAGGAGGCAAAAAGCTCTTAGCTTCTACTGAGTTGCCTTCCTGATTTCAATTACCTAGGTCTGTTTCTGATCCCACTCCCTGTGTTGTTAACTCTGGCCTCTTGCTGCCCTTCTTTCTATTTATGTGTAGGTGCTTGCATCACTGACCTTGTTTCACTCAATAACAAACAGCAGTGTCCTATGAACTTGCAGAAGGGAAATGAATGAGAAGGCAGTCGGACAAATCTAATCTCCAGGGTTGGAAGAGCACTTTCCGTGCTGCCGAGACTTGGCATAGAGGTTGGAATGGGAAGTGTGTCCTTTACTCACAATACACTGGATTAAAAATATCCTGGATCGTGTCTGCAGGAGGAGGGAAGTGTTAAAGACTGGGAATCATGAGGGAAAAATAAATCGTGTTGTCAGTGCACCTGTGAAAATAGTGTTGTTGTAGTGGTATTGAGAGCTATTCTCTCACCTTTGCACACCCTCATGTGTAACTCATGTCTGTACTGGGAATATACCTCCTGTTTGTTAACTAACATGAGGCAAGAGCAGCCTGGTGGAGATCTGGCAGCTTGTAGATGTGATTTGTAGAGCGAAGGACTGGAATCCAAAGTCTTGATCTTTCCATGTCTTTCTTAAACCCATCTGTCTTATCCTCTACAAGCGTGCCCAGCAGGTCGAAGGAGGTGATCCTGCCCCTCTACTCTGCTCCTGTGAGACCTCACCTGGAACATTGTGTGCAGTTCTGGTGTCCTCAGCATAAAAAGGACATGGAACTGTTGGAACAAGTCCAGAGGAGGCCACGAGGATGCTCAGGGGCTGGAGCAGCTCCTGTATGGAGACAGGCTGAGAAAGTTGGGGCTGTTGAGCCTGGAGAAGAGAAGCTGCATGGAGACCTCAGAGCAGCTTCCAGTGTCTGAAGGGGGTTACAGGGATGCTGGGGAGGGACTCTTCATTAGGGACTGTAGTGATAGGACAAGGGGTAATGGGTTGAAACTGAAACAGCAGAGGTTTAGATTGGATATAAGGAAGAAGTTCTTTACTGTGAGGGTGCTGAGGCACTGGAATGGGTTGCCCAGGGAGGTTGTGAATGCTCCATCCCTGGCAGTGTTCAAGGCCAGGTTGGATGAAGCCTTGGGTGCCATGGTTTAGTGTGAGGTGTCCCTGCCCATGGCAGGGGGTTGGAACTGGATGATCTTAAGGTGCTTTCCAACCCTAACTATTCTATGGTTCTATCAGTTACACTGTGGGTATGGACTGCAGTTCTCTCCCAAGGTGGGTTTGTGTTCTGGACCTTTGTGTGCTTTGCAGCTTCATGTGTCCTTTAGTTAAACAGTCTTGAATCTCTGTTGGGTGGTGATCTACACAAGCATCACAGACTCGGAACTTCTGTATTCCCTGGTGTAAGGGCAAAAAGGGCAGCGTGGTCCTGTGGTGTGTTCTCTTCTGTGCTACCTGCTCATTTCTCACAACTGGCTAAAGCTTTCAGAGTCCTTTTATAGAAGTGGTTCTTCCAGGTCTTCAACATAGGACCATTTTGATCTGCTTTTCTGGGATACTAGAATCCCAGGTTGGAAGAAACCTCAAGGATCATCCAATCCAACCTTTTTAGGCAAAGCATCACCTACACTGGATGTCCCAGCACCCTGTGCAGCCCAGTCTAAACAGTGTCCAATGCTGGGGAGTCATCACTTCCCTGGGAGATGATTGCAATGGTTGATTATTCTCATTGGGGAAAAATATTCCTCTTGGTTCCAGTTGCAGTCTCCTCAGCAGGGACTTGTGCCCATCACCCCTCATCTTTTCCATGGGACTCCTTGTAAAAAGGGGTTCTCCATCTTCTTTGTAGCCACCCTTTAAATACTGGAGCATGGTGACAAAGTCTTCCCTGAGCCTTCTCTTCTCCAGGCTGAACAAACCCAGCCTGTCTAAATGTCATTTAGAATCACAGAATAGGGTGGGAAAGGACCTCAAGATCATCCAGTTCCACCCCCCAAATGTTAAACACTGAACATTTAAATGTTAAACTTTTCTGGCCTGTCTGCACACTTGACTAAAGAACTGATTTAAATCTTCAACAGAGCTATGGTAGCACCTTCCTGGGGTTGTATCTTGGCATTTCCACTCTCACTGAGCCATGCTGTGTCTTGCAGGGAGCAGGATTTCCCCTCAGCTGCATGGAGCATGTCCCTGTGCTATCAGCCCAGTTGTGGCAGCACTGGTTTAGGAGGGGCAGAGCCCTGGTGCAGACCCCATTAGTTACGAGACTCATAGAATCACAGGATGGTTTAGGTTGGAAAGGACCTTAAAGCTCCTCTAGTTCCAACTGGATCCACTCAGCACAGGGGAATAGTTTGGATCTTCAGAGGTTTGCTTCACCATTTCTAGCTCAGATGAGGCAGAGGGTTGGTGTGTTTGTGGGGTCTGTTTCTTGTGCACGAGGTAAAGCACCTGTATCCATGATATTTCATGACAGGATGCTCAAGGGTTAGTCAGGGCTGCAAAGTGAAATGGGAGAATTCCAGAGTCCTGATGCACAATCTCTGTGTTCCTTTGGAAAACTGCTGGCATGTCTTGTTGTGCATAGGCCTGTTTTGACTGCTCTTTGTGTCTCAGCGAGGATTAATAGGGTTTTTTCCCATTCCTTGTTGTATTGAAGGATTCAGTATCAGTAGATTTGTATTGAGGCCAAAGTCTTTTTAAGGCCCTGAAAGTAAATTAGTTATCTCTATTTTAAAAGATGTTCTTCAGTTTTACACTTCAATAATTCAGCGTGTAACTCACACCAGGTACAAGCATCTTATCTGCCTTCTAGCAATGCTCCTGAGCTTCTAAGTCTCACAGCTAAGAATGACTATTCCTAATGTATTGCTATTTGCTTGTATTCCACACTGAAAACAGGAGGACTTGGAATGCAGCATAGTTGTTACCAAGCACCAAGAGAGGAAGATTTCTTACTTCCAAAGCTCGGGTACCCTGTAGATAAAGAAAAGGAGAGCAAGCTGACATAAAGCAGTATTGCTGCTGCTGATCTGGCATGTGAGGACTCGCAGGAGGATTGCATTAACAAGTGGCTGCCAAATGCAGTATTTATGAGCTCTGTACCTTTGGCTGCCAGGGTACAGCAGTTGTTTCCATTGGGCTGGGTGCTACGGGAGTATAGTGGAGCTTGTGGTACCTTAAATGCTCACACTTGATGCTGTTTGCTCGGAAGCACATGCTTTGTTTTAGGGACACGTAGAAATCTTGTGCTCCCCTGACCTATAATGCATATTTTGAAGGGAAATAAGTGTGTTCCTTAATGGGGAGGCTTGAAAAACAAGACACATGGAACTTCCCTTGGAGGCAATGTCTCAGAGCAGCATTTCCTGGAGCTCTCACCCCCATTACTTGACTGCATTACAGCAGAGTGCTGCAGTGTCGTTCTGCCTGAGCATGTATTTACATGTTAAGTAGTATGTGATGACTGGTAACTGCATGATCCTTTCTTCATCAAGCAGGATCCTACTAACTGTAATCAGGTATTCACACACCTGGGCAGTGAGTGGCATGGTGTGGTGCTGGCTGGGATCCTGGGAGAGCTCAGCTTTGGCAAACTTGAAATCAGCTTTGGAGTTCTGAGGACCTAAACTGTGGGTGGAAGACATGACCCAGGCTTAGTTTTAGCATCTCCTTTGTGCTCCTGAACATCTCCCCATCCAACCTGGCCTTGAGCACTGCCAGGGATGGGGCAGCCACAGCTTCTCTGGGCACCCTGTGCCAGCGCCTCAGCACCCTCCCAGGGAACAGCTTCTGCCTAAGAGCTCAGCTCAGTCTCCCCTCTCTTGGGCAGGTTCAAGCCATTCCCCTTGGCCTCTTCTTACATGCCCAAAGGGAGAGAGTGGGGCTGACCAAACTCCCTGTGTTTTGCAGGCAGAGAGTGTAGGTGATGGAGGCTAAATGCCTTTGATGTTCATCCTGACAGTGCATCTTTATAAAGAACCTGATTTAAGTTTTCAAATGCATAAATAATAAAATAGAACCTATTTACTCATCTGGGGAATGGAAACGCATTTTTGTATTGCCATTAATCTGGGGTATACATGTAAATAACATCCATTTTTAATCCCAGGACAAGGGTCAGTGTGCAGAGCAATGATGCTATCCCAGGGCAACTCAAATTATCCTGCATCTCCCTGCTGTAGATGTTTTCCTTCCCGTGTCTTGGTATCCATCCCTCCTCTTGAATACAGTGTTTGAAGTCTTCAGGTACTCTGTTCTTTCCCTACAACTATAGTATTTATGCAAATATTCGTGTATGCCCTTTTTGCAGCAGTGCAGTGAGGTTTCTTAGAGCCTCTTCTTTTTTCCTTCCCACTAGTACAGGGCTTGTGCTGCAACATGATCAGTTCATCCTCTGCTCTCTGATCATGTTCTTAAGTGCAGGTTTGGAGAAGATGACTTAGGCCAAGTAGTAAGGATAAAGCAGTTAGCAATGACCATGCTAAGCACTGGGAACTAGGAGATTCTGGATTCTGCCTTAAGTATCAGAGACGTGTCACTGTGATGTGTCTTTATTGAAAATGTCCTATCCTTCTGGCACTACCTGGACTTGTTTCCTGAAGGGAAGGTGTGAAGAACACTTCATGTGTTAGACACGTCTAACAGAGGAAGATCCCTCAAATGATGCTCAAACTTGTGTTGTCCTTGGTCTGCTATTGCACAGGGACATCCAGGGTTGAGTGTAACCAGCTTTCAGGAAGCTGGGCTTCACTGACTGCTTTGCTTGCTTTACTCTCCTGCAGGGCACGCCACTTTTGAACTGGGAGCTACGTGGATTCATGGTTCACATGGAAACCCAGTCTATCATCTAGCAGAAGACAATGGTTTACTTGAAGAGACCACTGATGGCGAGAGGAGTGTTGGCCGGATCAGTCTTTACTCCAAGAATGGGGTGGCTTATCATCTTACCAACAACGGGCAAAGGATCCCGAAAGATGTGGTTGAAGAATTCAGTGATTTATACAACGAGGTTGGTGTTCAACTGCTTTGTCAGGTTGTAGATTTGCCTGAAACAGTAATAATCCTTGCGAGTTACAGTGATCCAGGTACCGGACAAAGGTAGAAAACCAGCAATGCCTTTAATCCACCCTTAGTTTGCTCTCATCTGCTTGACTGTACCCCATTTGATTGTGATATGGGATTGACTGTTGTTAGGAAAACAACCTTTCCACATTTGTCATCAGTTTAATCACTTCCAAGAACTATTGCTGAGGAGATCCAGTCATTTACTCTAGAAAGTTGCTACTCAATTAGAAGAGTAGAGGAGGGATCAACTTACTAAACAAAGTAGAATGCAAAACCTTAGCAACAATCAGCTAAATATTGTAGCCCTCTGACATGTTATTGATGTTATAAATACCATAGTGTGCTGTGAAGTGTGCCAAAGGCAGTGCTGTGTCAGAGGAACTGCAAGTTTAGTTGCATCAGAAGGAAAGGAACATGTTTTCTGGTAGATTCAGGCCAGTGTGGGCTTCAGTTTAAGGTTATTTTAACGTCTTCTGATCAACATTCACTGACGTCCTCTTCAGTTCAGTGTAGATAAGGGCTTCAGAATGTGACAGAAGAGCCAAATGGGAAAAGAAAACCAAACAAGTACAAGCACAGAACCTAAAAATACTAAGTAGAAGACGGCAAGCTGGAAATGAAAATGCATGGGGAGTGGAAAGATTAACCTCTGCTTAAAAAGCAATGAGGAATATTAGGCAAAAAAGGCCAAATTTACTTTCATGTAGCTCGGCCCTGCTGCTGTCATGCTGGTAGTTCTTTCAGAGGAAACATGGGGTTTCTTACTGGTTTGAGTGTTAAACACATGTGAAAGGCTGGTATTAGTTCTGTCTGCTTTCAGTAGGAAGATTTGGCTTTAGGTAGAGTGGTGGAAAGAGGCTTGCCAAAGTTAATTCTGATTAACCTTAGAGCAGCTCCAGTGCCTAAAGGGGCTGCAAGAAAGCTGGAGAGGGGCTTGGGACAAGGGCCTGTAGGGACAGGCCAAGGGGAATGGCTTGAACCTGCCCAAGAGAGGGGAGACTGAGCTGAGCTCTTAGGCAGAAGCTGTTCCCTGGGAGGGTGCTGAGGCACTGGCACAGGGTGCCCAGAGAAGCTGTGGCTGCCCCATCCCTGGCAGTGCTCAAGGCCAGGTTGGACACAGGGGCTTGGAGCAGCTGCTCCAGTGGAAGGGGTCCCTGCCCGTGGCAGGGGTTGGAGCTGGAGGAGCTTTAAGGTCCTTTTCAACACAAACCAGGCTGGGATTCCATGATAACTGTTTCCTACCTTTTATTCATGTCACTTATGAAGTACCTGTGGGGGGTCAATGCAGAATGTTTAGTCCTCCAGGTAATGTGATCCCTCAGTTGGTTATAATGTTGTTTGGTTATAAAGTTGGTATAAAATAGAGCAAAACACTGTGATTTTCATCATGCTGTAGCCATGCCTAAAACCTTCAGATTTTCATCTGAGAGTGAACTTAGAATCATAGAGTAGTTAGGGTTGGAACTTCACCAATACCTGATGCTTGGCTAAGCACACCCTAGATTCAGGTTACTGTTGCATACTTTCTGCTTAAAGATATGCCTATGAGCATTTGGAAAGCCATTAACAAGTCACTGTAGCCTATAAAGGATTACCAAGAACTGAACAGGGAGCAGAAATGGCTTTTTTGTTTGTTTGAAAAGACTTTTGATGCTGTCCTGGGTCTCTGAACTGGAATCTGTGATGGGATGGCACAAAATCATTCCAGTTTGAGAGAAAGCTTATAGGAATTTCAAAGGAACCTCATTATGGAAGGAATTTAGCAACCCATGGCAGGGAGGGAATTCTTGGACAAAGGTGGAGAGAATTCACCTGAACATCTGATTGAAGACAGAACCAGGTACAGCCAGGGGAGACATAGAATCATAGAATGGTTTGGGTTGGAAAGGACCTTGAGATCATCCAGTTCCAACCCCCCTGCCATGGGCAGGGACACCTCACACTAAACCATGCCATGCAAGGCTTCATCCAACCTGGCCTTGAACACTGCCAGGGATGGAGCATTCACAACCTCCCTGGGCAACCCATTCCAGTGCCTCAGCACCCTCACAGTAAAGAATTTCTTCCTTATATCCAATCTAAACCTCTTCTGTTTAAGTTTGAACCCATTACCCCTTGTCCTATCACTGCAGTCCCTAATGAAGAGTCCATCCCCGGCATCCTTATAGGCCCCCTTCAGATACTGGAAGCTGCTCTGAGGTCTCCACGCAGCCTTCTCTTCTCCAGGCTGCAATGGAGCAAGATGATCAGCAACTGAGAGTAAAGAGGAGAGAAGGAGTAAGTGAAAATACTGCAGTGGGCAGCATGATTTATGTAAATGGAACACCACCAACTTCATGTACTGCTTGGTGAGCATCCTGCCTCAAAGAGGGTAGGCAACTCTCCAGCAAAGGGAAGGTGTAGAGGCAAGTAGACTGAATTGGGAACACAAATATGAGAGCTAAGTAGCTTTGAGATACAACTGATGAGATAAAGGCTATAACAAGGTGCCCAGTGTTGGAGAAATTATGAATTTGGTAAATCTACCCCTTCTTTTAAAGCAAGAGAAAAGGGGGCAGCCAGTGACAGGAGAGAACACCACATTAAAAGTTAATCTTCTTTACACAACACACTATTAGCTTATCATTGGTTATCTTTATCACTAGGAAATAGAAAAGGCTTTCACATTTATGGGTTGTAAAGATGTCTTCAGCTACTCTCTGTCAAAAAATATGTAAGGAACAGCTTAAGCCAAGAAGAGGACATCAGCCAATTCCTAATTGTAGTTAGGAGGTGCTTCCACTGTCTTCCTTCCAAGTGTGCTGGTTGCAAGGCCAGTTGAGCTTCTTGTCCCAGCCTCTTTGGGGTGTCAGACTGGACCCTCTTTATTGATTGAAACAGATGGTGGTAGTTTCTTCCCTGTGCTGCATAGGAAAGGTAGGATTAAGGTGAGCTACATGGTCTCCTGAACATCTCCAGTTCAAAATGACTGTATGAAGCACAAGTACCCGTGGGTACTTGTCAGGAGCATGTGCTGCAGGCACATGTGCCTTTGGGGCCATTTTCCTCTGGCATAAAGTGCAGGGAATGTTTCTCTTTACACATTCTGAGTCTGCCTGGTGCATTTTTGGTTTGTTTTTTGTTGTCCCCCACTTCCCCAGCATTTCTTCTGGCATTTTCATTGAGTCCATTCCATCATTTCTTGTTGCACCCTAGGTGGCCAATGCTCTTTCTTGAACTGGTGATGAAATGAGTGCTGGGAAGTAACAATGGGAATTTAGTCTTCAGCCTGTTTCTAGCCCCAGTTATTTTGTCATCTGGACACCACATTCAGTGAGTGCCAAGTGCAGAGGGTCTCCCTTGAGGGTTTCACTTGGGTATGTGGAGTTGCTGATGCTGGAGCCAGGAGAGGTCTCTGTGTGTGCTGAGTTTTGCTGGTGTGAAAGGCAGAGCTCCCCAGTACCTCCATCCCTTTTCCTCGCTAGTTCATTTGGAGTCCTTGTGCTTTTTCCAGGCACGTGTCCAACCTTTTTTGGCTGCTTCCTCTACTTCAAGTTTGGCTCCTTTTTGTTTGCAATAGCCTGAATGTTAATAGCTGTAGGGATGCTTCACAGGAGCCTTTATTTGGTTACATGGAAGCTGAGCAGTATAAGTGTTCAGCTCTTCTCTGTAGCAGGAAGTGCCCTACAAGAGGCTGTTGCACTGCACTGAAGTCAGTCAAGATCTATCAAGAGCTTGTGTATAAGGTGGCTATTCCTCCATATGAGAGCACCAGCAAACTGAGCAGTGCCTGTAAGGAAGGTCTCTAGTCCTGCGGAGCTGTGTTTCCAACCACACATTGGCAAGTGATGCACTATGAGAAACAGCATCGAGCCTGCTGTTGGCAGGACAGCTCTCCATCCACTGCTGGTTTAAGATGATCCTTAGGCTGTGTACTGTGTGGGGCTGGCACTGATCAGGGTCCCCATCAGTTCTTTTAGTGAGTCTCTCAAAGGAAAGGGGCACCAGCACTGGAAGCTTCCACAGCGATGTCCATGCCATGTATTCATAATCTTCCCACATTCCTCATCATTCCTGCCGGGATAACTGGGGGAAGGAATGCCCAGAGAAGCTGTGGCTGCCCCATCCCTGGCAGTGCTCAAGGCCAGGTTGGACACAGGGGCTTGGAGCAGCTGCTCCAGTGGAAGGTGTTCCATGGAACTGGATGAGCTTTAAGATCCCTTCCCACCCAAACCATTCTGGGGCTGGGGGAGAATTTGACCCTCTGCCTGCTTGTGCCACATCTGCACAGCCCTCAAAGTGATGGAAATGTTATCTTTGAGGGTAACATCTGCACAGACATCAGTGTCTGTGTGTGCATAGAACTACTGGGAAAACGTGAAGAGGGATGATCCATCTCCGGGTTGTTCTTCTGTCCCTGCTAAGTCCTCATGTCTCCCTCCAAAGAGGTATTTCAAGCCAAGTCCCAGGTATTAGTGAAGTGTGGGAGGGAAGTGGTGAGCTTGGTAAGTTAAATGCAGTGAAACCCCCCCCTGCTTTGCCTACCCAGGAATGTCAGAGTCCATCAGCCAGCCCGATACAGAAAACCTGCCTGTTTTTACTTGAGCTTTGCAGTAAGGATGAGATCCCTAAAGACCTGCTCCACAGGAACCCTCCCTTGAGCAATCAGCTTTCTCCTGTGTGCTGCACAGCTCCTGGGGGCAGTGATGCAGCCAAAGAATGACCAAGTTTCCACCCTTCTCCCCCCCACCCTGTGCTGGGCTTTGTGCCATCCCCAATTAAGCTCCAGTGCCTTGTGTTATCATCGAAAGCAGGACCAAAGGGCCACCGAGTGTCACTGTTCCTTCCCTGTCCCTCTATTGCACTGACAGATGTCTGGCCTGGTAACAGCATGGACCTATCTCCAACAGGGCTTTTTGTACTGACCGGGGATTAAGTCACTGCAGGTTTTAAGCCAAGTGTGAAAAAGACAATGCTGTGGATCGTCAGCGGCGCCGACAGGAAGGAGTGTGGATTGGGATGTGCTTTCCTGATCTCCTTCAGTGCTTAGAAACTGCTTTATTTAGATTTGCTCTTCCTAAGAGCCTGCCTCGTCCCATGGCGGAGGAGCACGTATGTAGTAAAGACATTGTAGGTGGAAGCCTGTAGGTAACAGAGAGGATATTGTTAGTGGGACCCAGGTTCTCTGCAGAGAGCCTGGTGGTGAGATGCCCCTAAAGCTGGTAAGAAAGAAGATGAAGGATGCGATTAACTCCTTTGAATTTCTGACATTCAGACCCATTTCCCTGTAGGACTGTATGGGAACCCTCATAATGAGAGAAGGAAATCTGCTTGGAATGAACAGTCATTTGAGATGTTCTGTGTCTTTTGCTTCTGTGGGTAGTTCTTTCAGAGAGGCTTCTAAGGCCAGTTGTTCTGCCCAAGCCCAGAGGAGCGTTAGGGTGAGAAGCAATCAGGTCATTGTGCTTGGATGTGTTTGCCAGTGGTGGCAGCTGGGAGGTGATGGAGTCTGTCCTTTTTTACCTTCCTTCTTGTGTCAGGTCTGTGATACTAGAGAAGGGGGATGAGTCAGGGCTGTACATGGTGTAGATCTCCTTGCCAACGGGCACAGCACTCTCAGTTTGGATGCATGGATATTTACAGGGTTAACTGGAAGATCAGCACGATCTTCCAGGTCATACTCAATGCTACATTCAGCAGGATCCTTGAGATAAAGCCCGCTTGAGCAGTCTTGGGATCCCTTCTGTCATCACATCATGATGAAATGATGGAAGGAGAATGTGTTTTCAGATCTCACAAATGCGGTTTCCAGTGACTTCAGAGATGGTCCATAGACATGATTATGGTTTCTGTTACGTGAGCAGTTCTCCACCTAGGGAAGGAAAGCCTAGGTAACTCCAGCTCCAGACAGTGCAATTCTGCTCCTGCTTCATTGGAAACCTACCTTAAAACAAGGCTTTTAGTGAACCTTTCCCACAGTTTCTTACATAGGATGTGTTTGCTGCATGTGTATATTCATACATATGGAGTGTCTTTTTGATTCTTTCATTATGCCAATGTATCTCTTAATGTAGGACTTGCTGTTGTTTCTCCTTCTGCTTCCTGCCTACAACAGCTTTGCCTTCTGTTCTTCATCAGATGGTTCAGCACCCCCAAGAAGAGAAAAGTAGTGAACTGACAGGGATTCAGAGAGAAAATACTCAATCCTAATGATACCTGCTGTCTGATCAATGGGATGACAGACATAGGAAAGCACCTGATGTTTACAGCATGGATAACTCTGCATTTGTGCTCTTTCCTCTGTTGGGCAGTGAAGAATACAGGGGTTAATAAAACCAAAAGGCTCACTTTACCTTTTGCCAAATGGGAGCTGGATTTTAACACAGCTTTGCTTGTCTTGTGAATTTGTTATCTGCTTATAGCATGCAATCAGCTTATGGAAGCTGAGCTGTATTGTGCTGACGCAAGGGTCTATGCACCTTGTGCCTGCAGCAGGTGGTTTGAACCTCATAAATTGGTGGACCTGAGCACTGTGAGATATTAAATTGCCAAAGAGCTCTTGGCACTGAGGAGCAGAGAAGGTTCAGTATCCTTTCCTTTGCCTGAAGGCCTTCCTTTCATGTAGGGCATTGGTCTCCACCTTTCTTGTCTGACTGTTGTGTCCCAGTCAGTGTCTGCAGTCCTGTTCACCACTTCTGTTCATTTTCCTTGTGATTATTTACTTGGTTTTGTAGTTTTCCCCTTTTATTTTCATTCTTTCACTTATTTTCTTCTTCAGTTTCCTCTTCATCCCTTACTTGTCCCTTTCTACTCACCTTCCTCTTTCCCTTACAGACCTGCTTCCTCTTACTCCTACCACTGCCATGCATTTTTCCTCACCACCTCCTTTCCTCATCATCCCTCTCTTTTGCCTCCTCAAATTCACGTTATTGCTAAAGCCCAAGAGAAAATCAGGCTTCTGGGAAGCATCAGAGCAGGAAGAAACTAACCTGTGGTGGATTATCTATATCAGCAGAGAATGGGAAACCCTGGAAGCATTTGTAGGAGGGGCTCCCATGGCTTCCTATCAGGCATTTACTTTTGAGTTGAACTCAGTGTGCCCAACTAATCTGTCTCCATAAAAAGGATTATAAGCTGTAACCAAACCATCTTTGATAGGAAGAACTCACCAAGCAGGGATATTGCCTCTCTCTTTGTACAAAGAGTACTGTACACCCGAGTGCCATGATATAAATGAGAAGTTGACTCATTCTGATCACTAATGGCATGAGTTGCACTTCTGAGAGGCAGCTTTTAAAAGCTTTCCTGTGTTAAAAGATTCCTCAGAGGTTTTTCCATGGAAATGCAAGGCTGTGATTCCATCTCAGGCTCTTCTGGTGATATCACAGGCAGAAACAGTGATTGCTTCAGACAGCCACAAGCAGATGGCCAAGGTGGATGGTGGTTTTCTTGCTTTGAAGTAGCTTTTAGGGTGGAAAACTCGGGTTAAAAAGATGTCAGGAAGATCTTACAAAGAGCACTGATTTCTTAGAAGGGGATTTTCCTTGTGGGCCCTTCTCAGACTGGTGGGATATGTCATTGTTTTCCATGTATCTATACCTTTCTTTTACTCAACAAGTAAAACCTGCGTGCATACATCATTCCTTTGCTAAGCCCATATGTGTTGCTTCCTAATTGCCAGTTGCCAAGAGAAAAGCAACTATAAAATTGAATTCCTGGTGGGTTCATGGGTATTATTCCTAAATAATGGAGAGTGTGTAAGGGCTGGTTTCAGGTTAGAGCAGTCAAATGTATGGGCTAGGATCGCATCTGAGACATTGAACTGCAAGAAGAGCTTGTGCTTCATTGTCAGATGTGAGGAAGCACATGGCTCCTACTGCTTGAGTTCACTCCCAGTAGGCTTTGGATGGAGACTGGTGGCTGTGATACTGTTCAGCAGAGCCCAGAATCACACTGAGCAAACCCAAAGCTGTTCTGCTGAGGTGCTCTGCAGTCTGCACTTGCTTGCCTTGCAAATGCAATTGCAGCACCTAAACATTTGGTTGAACAACATGGTTTAGCTACTGGGAATGGAATTAAGACCTCAGTTGGTGTTCTGCAAGTGATAGGATGGGCATCCTTGAATTAAATAATAACTCATACTAAGTTAATAGTAACTTAATCATAGTAACAGGGCTATTGCAGGTGAGTAAGGGTGGTTATCTTTGCCTGCAGGGAAATGTTGCTTCCTGCCTTCTTATCACCATAGCTATGGGTGCAGCTTGACATGGTGTTGGTGCAAGAGTGCACTATTAGAGTTGGCAAGAGGAGGTGATGAATGTGCTGGGTTTGGATGGAGGAAAAAAGCATCCTGCTTGGGTTCTGCTGTGAATTACATTGTCCATCTTTCTGCCCTGTCTCTTGCAGGTCTATAACCTGACTCAGGAGTTCTTCCAACGAGGTAAACCAGTCAATGCTGAGAGCCAGAACAGTGTGGGTGTCTTCACACGGGACGTAGTGCGCAAGCGGGTCAAGGCCGACCCGGATGACACAGAGGCCGTCAAGAGGCTGAAACTAGCCATGATCCAGCAGTACCTTAAGGTATGTGTGTGTGCATGCTTTGTTTGAACTCAGAACAGACAGTTCTTGAACCTCAAACACCTTGCTAAGCCTTGGCCATCATTGGGGAATAGCTTTCATCTCTTGCAGCTGGGGTAACTTGTGTTTATATGGACAACTTTTCTGCTTGAGGTGTATCCAAAGTGTCCTGCAAGAAATAATACCTTTATTCTTTTATCCTCTTACCTTAAACTTCCAGCTTTCTACCCACAAGGGGATTTCCTAGGCCCTGTTTTCTGGTGTGATTTAATGTTTTCTTACTACCTGAAGCTAACCTGACTGTCAGGTTCTTTTAGTAATGCCTTGTGCCTTACACCAGGGACCCCATAATCCTTCCTGAATGTTTTTCATTCCCTTCCACATCTGTCCATATCTCAGAGGTGAGAAGAAATGTAACTTTGATACTGGTAATTTGCTGAAGGAATCCCTAGAAAGCATTTTGAAGGTAAAGCAATAAAATCAAAGGTCGATTGTATCAACCCATGTCGTAATCATTTTTCCTCACAGCTTCCTTAGTTCTTTTTATCTCCTTGATGCTTTGGCCTAAATGAGATCTCTGTGGGATGGGGACTTCAAGTAAAGTGTAACAGTCGTTCCTATTTCAATTATAATGACTTAAAGGTTTATCAAATGAGGCAGGGGAGGCAAGGAACATGTGTGTGATGTGGGGAAGTGTCTGATATTCACTACATACAGGTAGGAAGCTGAAATAAAGAGAAAGATCTAAAGAGCCTCACAGGGGGATGTGATAAAGCTGAGATTTGAACTCAGGCATCGTCAGTGCTGTTCTGGTATCTCAGTGTCTAACCCAAGAGCTTGGGTGTCTCCACAGCTGCCACATAGACTAGCGATTGTGTTATCCATGGAACATCACCCACACAGATGATGTTAGTCTGATCTAGCTCTGGTTTTCCTGGTGGTTTCTTCTGTGGTTGCTACAGGATGCCACAGCCAGAGACTTTTCTACAGGCCTGGCAAATCCATTCTGATGTGTAAATACCTGAGAACAGCAAAGCTTCTGGTGTTTGAGACTATCAGATTGGGGCTGCCGAGAGCATGAGGATTAACTGGTATCTCAGGCAAAGTATGGTCTTGGTAATCCCCTGATTTTCTTCCTGGCTTTTGTCCTTTGTGGTTGAAAGAATCAAATAGCAACCACTGTTTGTTGTGCTCGGCATGTGGAGTGTCCTGTTGGAGCATCCAGGCAGGATGAGTGGCCTGTTGAGTGACCCAGGGTGTAGGGTTTGTACTGTGGACCAACCAATATGACCTTGGGTGAGTGCTGTGAGTGCTTGCTCAGCACTCAGATGGGGTGGAACCACAGCAGATTCAGAGAACAGGTCTTCAAGAAGGGATGTGGCCAAAGAGCTGTGCCTGGAGTCAGGGGCAGCAACCAGGATGGGGCAACCCCTGTTTGTCACTACAGCCACAGCCTGTGAACTCCTGAGAACAGCTTTGACTTGGTTGCTTAGCCCAGCACAGAGATTCCTGCCCTGCACCAAGATGCTCCACAGGGAGAGGGGTTTAAGCTTGCCAGGCTTCCAAACCATGGTCATTAATGTGTGGAAAGGCCTTGAAAATTGGCCAAAGGGTAAGGCAAGGAATTGTAATGTAATGTAATGTAATCTGAGCCTAAAATGCTTAAAGAATTGAAGCGTGCAAATCATCGTGACTCCAGTGATTTGAGGATTTTCAGATCACTGTGTCCCATGCATCAGTATTATCATTAGAAACTTATCACAGGGCAGACCAAACATCCTGCCTTTGTTCCAGGGACTGTTGGAAGCTGCAGCTATGCCTGATACTCCTGCAAACATTAACCAACAAGTCCTGGATCTAAAGCTTTGGTAATCGCATCAAGTGAATCAAACACAGGTCCCTCGTATCTCGGCATTTCCCTTTTCTGTCTCCTGCAGTTCCTTCTGTGTTGGGTCCTCTCACCTCTGGCAGATTGCTAGCTTGCTGATTGCTGTATGACAGCGTGCTGAAAGCTGCAGACAGCAGGAATAGCTGCCAACAGTTTTCCATGGCTCCTCATGGGAACATTTATTAACATTGGATTAACACAGCTCCAGCTTGTGTTGTAGGAGCACCAAGAGGCCAGTCTCCGGCCAGTGAAGTGGGGTTTAGATGATAGAAACCAGTCAGAGCTTTAACCACAAATCATGTAGAAGCAAAGACGTCATCTCTGAACTCTGGATGATGCAACTTTGGCCAATGCAGCCAAAACTGATGCAGCTTCTTACCATGACAAAATGCTTTCTCTGGTTGGAAAGAAGGCTGAGGATTGTGTCAGGTCCTATGGCCAAACACTGCTTTAGTAGTGAAAATAATCATAGAATCATAGAATAGTTTGGGTTGGAAAGGACCTTAAGATCATCCAGTTCCAACCCCCTGCCATGGGCAGGGACACCTCACACTAAACCATGGCACCCAAGGCTTCATCCAACCTGGCCTTGAACACTGCCAGGGATGGAGCATTCACAACCTCCCTGGGCAACCCATTCCAGTGCCTCAGCACCTTAACAGTAAAGAATTTCATCCTTATATCCAATCTAAACCTCTGCTGTTTCAGTTTGAACCCATTACCCCTTGTCCTATCACTACAGTCCCTAATGAACAGTCCCTCCCCAGCATCCCTATAGGCCCCTTCAGACACTGGAAGCTGCTCTGAGGTCTCCACGCAGCTTCTCTTCTCCAGGCTGAACAGCCCCAACTTTCTCAGCCTGTCTCCATACAGGAGGTGCTCCAGCCCCTGAGCATCCTCGTGGCCTCCTCTGGACTTGTTCCAACAGTTCCATGTCCTTTTTATGTTGAGGACACCAGAACTGCACACAATGCTCCAGGTGAGGTCTCACAAGAGCAGAGCAGAGGGGCAGGATCGCCTCCTTTGACCTGCTGGTCATGCTCCTTTTGATGCAGCCCAGGATACGGTTGGTTTCTGGGCTGTAAGCACACACTGCAGCTGGCTCATGTTCATTTTCTCATTGACCATCACCCCCAAGTCCTTCTCCTTGGGCTGCTCTGAATCTCTTCTCTGCATGATGTGGTTTAAGAGTGGGATTCAGGACTCCCAGCAGCAGCTCTGTGTCCTTGTGATGCTGTGCTTGAAGCAAAATGAGTTGCTCTGTGGCAACGTTGCTTTTGTGTTGCTTTTCCCTCAGGTAGAGAGTTGCGAGAGCAGCTCCCACAGCATGGATGAAGTGTCGCTCAGTGAATTTGGGGAATGGACCGAAATCCCTGGAGCTCATCACATCATTCCTTGTGGTTTCATTAAGATCGTGGAGCTCCTGGCCCGCTCCATCCCCGAGTCTGTCATTCAGCTCCGCAAGCCGGTCAAGTGCATCCACTGGAACCAGTCGGTCAGCAAGGAGATCGAGAGGGTGGCTGACCACAACAGTGACCTCCCCGAGGAGGACAAGGGCTCCAATGTCTTCGTAGAGTGCGAGGACTGTGAGTTCATCCCAGCTGACCACGTCATTGTGACCGTGTCCCTGGGAGTCTTGAAGAAGCGCCATGAAAGCCTGTTCCATCCCCGCTTGCCCGAGGAGAAGGTGATGGCCATTGAGAAACTGGGAATCAATACGACTGACAAGATATTCCTGGAGTTTGAAGAGCCTTTCTGGAGCTCTGAATGCAACAGCATCCAGTTTGTCTGGGAAGATGAGGCAGAGAGTGAGAGCTTGACTTACCCTGAGGAGCTGTGGTACAAGAAGATCTGCAGCTTCGATGTACTCTACCCACCGGAGAGGTATGGCCATGTCCTGAGCGGCTGGATCTGTGGAGAAGAGGCACTGATCATGGAGAAGTGTGATGATGAAACTGTGGCAGAAACCTGCACCGAAATGCTCCGTAAATTCACAGGTCAGCCATGCTCTGGTTCCTGTGGTGAGTGGAGAAGGGAGGGAGATGGGGCTCTGGGGTGTTGAATAGCCGCTAGGAAGGAAATGCACGCAGGTCATTTTTAGTTCTTTGGCATTCTGTATCCCTTTGAATGGGCTGTGTTTGTTGCTTCCAGCATCCCTCCTGCTCGGGTGTGCCTGAAAGCTATTTATAGAGGGGCTGATAACCAGCTCAGGAAGTGGGGGGCAGAAGTGCTTGAGGATTCCACATCCTCTGCTCTGTTTAATCACAAGTAACTCTTCAGCAGCTGGAGCTGTCAGGCTCAGTCCTTCCCAGGGCTGATCTCAGGGGTGGAAAGCAGCACTTTGAGAGCCAGTGGAGTTGATCCTATTGAGATCAGCTGAGATGTGGTGGTTGAATCACATCCCCGACTTCCCTTGAACCTGAGGCTATATAGAAATCTCTCAGGCCTGAAGCTCAAAGAATCCATTGATCTGAAGAGTTCCTACATTCCAGTTACCTCACTTAAACTTTCTGGCCTTCACAGGCTTCACATTTACTGGGCACACATCACATTAAGGGCAGCAGTTGGAGCAAGGCAGATCTTAAATGTCTTATACTGAGAAAATCCAAGATGAAATCACTAAAAGTAGTAATGCTGGGCCTTAGTTTGCCTCCAGTCACTGCTCTAGACTTGCACAGCTTCCCATGGATATGGCTTTTTGTATCTGTGGGGTCTTTGAGATCCCCTTATGGAAGGCCCTGTACAAGCACAGCTGTCAGGTAGCAATGCTGAAAGAAACAGTGGTTGACTCAGCCTGGAAATAAGGACTTTGAACTTACACATAGTTATGAGCAATCATAAGAGCAGCATCCTCCAAGATTAGATGTATTTGAAGCTATTCTAGAGACGAATCCTGTGATTAAGCTATTTATATCTGCCTGTTGCCTCGTGTTAACCAAATCTCAACACTCAGTGGGTTTCCAGCCTTACTTCTTGTCCACTGAAGAAGTTTGCCTTCACAAGTGTAGCTTTCCCCTGTGCTTACAGACCATTTGCTGAATGCAATGTGAAGATCTAGAGAAGGGGTTCTGGAAGCTCAGGACTACCTATGTGGCTTGCTACTGCCAACAAAGGTTTTATTACTCCCTTCAGAATCCATAGGATAAGCACTAGGTTCAGAAACCTCAATGCAGTGACCAAAACTGAATCATGTTTCAGCTTATTCAGTGTTGGATGATGAACCTGCAGCCCACAGACAAGTAGAATGAAACAGTGAATGCTGGATCTGGGCAGCTTCTGTTTGTTTTCAGTGGTGTTGGGTATCCCTACGTCACGTTGCACTGTCGGTACATACCTCTTTCCTCCTGACCTCAGCAGCCCAACACAGGCAGAACAGGAGGCTCCTCTCTCCAAGGCCAAGTTGTTCCAGTGCTGACGTCTCCCAGGACATATAAACAACTTGGTTTGTGCAGCTCTTCTTGCTTAAGACCTTTGTTTTTTTTAAGCCATCCTGATTAATTAGTGGGAATTTGGCTCTTTGGGTCTTTCTGTGGCAGATGGAACATAATCTCCTTCTTCCTTTTTGGGCTCCTTCATTGTTGTTATTGTTTGCATGTGTTGGATGTTCCTCTCTTCCTCCAAGGATGGAAATCTGTTGGCAGTGGCTCATGGGTATGTGCTGCAGTTGCTGTTCCAGCTGATGCTGCACCTGGTCACTGTCCGTCAGACTCGGCAACACTCCAGGCTCTGCCTCAGCCCTCTGCTAATCCTGGGTTATCTAACCCTGGAGAATTCCAGACTGAACTTCCCAAGGCCTTGCCATGCAGTAATCATTGTGTGCATAAGGTTGGCCTCAAAACTGCGAGCAGAAAACCTGTTCTTGGAGCACCCATTACACAACATGTTCCACTTTCTGCCCCTCAAAACTTGTTAGTTTATAGAAAACCTTTCCGTAGATCTTCCAAGATGGCCTTGCTAAGGTGCCTGGGTTTATCCTGTTGCCTTTGCTCCTCTTTTCCCTAGCAGGCTCACAGAAGCTTTCCATGCACCTGATGTCTTCTCCACTCATCTGCTTCATTGGGAGCAGGAGAGTGGGTTAGTCCAGCCAGGGGATGGTTGAGGGGGACACAAAGCAACCTTCTGTCTTCGAACCCAGCTTTTGAGGCATTTCCCAGTACCCAGCTTCATGTAAGTCAGCTGTGTTGGGAAACCAGTCCTCCTAGGGTTCTAAGCTGACTGGAAAGAAAGACTCTTCCATAAGGCAGTTCAGATCTTCCACACCTTGCTTGGTGCTCTGTGACATCTTCTGAAGCAGCTTTTTCTATGGAGTATAAAGAGAGCCTTATATTCAGTGATGAAAGCAGGTAGTATGAGCCTTTTAATGTTCATTTTGCCTTTTGTAGCTTCCATGTTCTGGGTCTAAAGTCCCCCAGGTTCTTATTTCTTCTTCTATTAAAGAATAAATGCACTACCAGGTGGGTTCCCATCTTCAGCTCTGTTCTTCTAGTCCATTGCTCATGGAGGCCTTTGCTCTGGCTTCAGAGGACGTTAAATCCTATTCTTTAGACTCACAGTGAGAGGTGACCTTACATTTCACATGCAGGTCAGTGCTGTGGATGATCTGGCTTTGCTGTGGGAAGCTCTGAGGATTGTTCTAACCCAAGGACCATTGACAACTGCTGCTTTTCACATCTGAAAAGTGGTGTCCTCTAAATCTGATCAAATGGGCTCTCTGTGAACAACTACAAGCCTTGCTCTGCTTATATTGTTGGCTGAGCTCAAGTGTTAGAAGGCAGTAGTTGTCCTCCCCATACCCCAGCTATTTCTCTAGAGGGGAATGGCTCTCTTTTAGGTTCTGCATCACATCTACCAGCCCCATGGGATGCCTGGGCTACCCTAATGCCTCTCTGGTGGCTGGAGACACTAATGTGTGTGTAGAACCACAGGTCTCTCTTTGCCTGGATGGGCTCTTAGATACCCTGCTCTCAGGTAGGCAACTGGATTTGGGTGTCTAATTTAGATCTGTGAGCTGATTTTATTATAGATAGATATTAAAGGTAGCTGGATTTATGCAACTGTTGATTGGGCTGATGACTCCACAAATCCTTGTGCTAACAAATACCAGTCTTTTAGCTGATCTGTGACCTTACAGGCTGAGAAGCCCTCATCTCATTGCTTGTAACACTGTGAGTTCCCAGTGTTAATCCCCTTTTTACCAGCATCTTGTTGGCTCCTGTATTGAAAATCTTCTGGGTTCCTTAGAGGAACATGAGAACAGGCACCAGCCACAGAAGAGACCCCACCAGCCCACTGCAGAGACTCCTTTTATGTGCAAAGACATCGTTGTGTGGTTGGTTCTGTGTCATGCCATGCGATGTGATGGATGACTGCTTCATCCCTGGTTGGTGCTGTGTTATCTGACAGCTTTCATGGTGTGTTCTCCTGGGCTTTCTCACAGCCCTTCAAACTAAAATGTGATAAACTTGCTTCCTTGCCACATCTGAGAGCTCCTTGTTCTCACAGTCCCTTGGGCTTTTCACTTCCATCTCAGGCTTTGAAGATCCTTGCAGGAGTATTTAGAGCCTTTGTTATGCTAAGTTGTTATTCCTGAAGCAGCATCCAGTTGTAGGATGTGTTTTGTTTGCAGGGTGTATTTATTTGCTGCTCTGTGCCACTACTATTTTGAGCTGGGGTTAGTGGTTACACAGTGTTCACAGTGTTCTTTGGCGAGTCAGCCAGGTGCCTTTGCTCTGCTTCAGCCTTGGACTTCATAGCTGTGGTTGAGACAGGATGTTCCTCAAAGCAGTAGCTGACCCAGAGGTGTAACCTGCTCCTGATTGTAAGGAATTGGAGGCATGACTAAATAATTGTGGAGCAGAAGTAAGTGATGTAGTACCTGATGAGTCTGTACAGTTGGGTGTCTCCCTCTCCAAGCTCTGAGGGAATCTGGATCATCTTCATAGCACGCTGAAGGGCTGCAGTCAGGCTCTGAAGCAGGCACAGGAGCTGTGCAAGATGCAAACACGTCTCAGTACTCTCATTTCTTGTGCTGACAGTCTCTGACAGTCCTAGAATCAGTCATTTAGGTTGGAAAAGACCTTGAAGATCATCAAGTTCCAACCATTACCCCAGCACTGCCAAGGACACCACTTACCCATGCCCCAAAGCACCACATCTACGAGTACCTCCAGGGATGGTGACTCCACCACTGCCTTGGGCAGCCTGTTCCAATGCTTGACAGCCCTTTCAGTGGAGAAGACTTAGGCTCAACCCAAATAGCTGAACCTTGCCTGGATATGAGGTTGCTCCTGTACTCTTTGGGATGGGAACAGCGGCCCTACCACTGGTGCACTCCAGTGCCGCTCACCTCTAGGTTCTCCATCCTCTTAGAAGTGGAAATCCTACAGCAATCTTGAAATCCCACTTCCAGCCTCAAAAGCCTTATTTCTGTGCCATGTGCATTGCACAGAATGGGTTTGTTGGATTTTAGGTTCATTCGGGGGGCAAGTGGGTAGCAATTGGAGTGAATAATACAGGTTCTGAGAACTTCCTGACACCTTTTCCTATCCCCCTGCATAATGAGGATTTGCCTTCTAAGAACCCTATCTCTGTTCCTCTTTGGAGGCACACTTCTCACCAGGCTAATAATGGTCTTTCCCCAGTGGAAGCCAGCAGCTGAGGTTAAAGGGATGCTGTTTCTGTTGTATAGATACCATGCACAGGCATTGCTGTGTTTTCTCCTGCACATGATCTTACTTCTTGTCTTCTGCTTTCCACCCAGGGAATCCAAACATTCCGAAACCTCGCCGGATCCTGCGGTCCTCCTGGGGCAGCAATCCCTACTTCCGGGGATCCTACTCTTACACCCAAGTTGGGTCTAGTGGGGCTGATGTAGAGAAACTTGCTAAACCACTGCCTTACGCTGAAAGCTCCAAAACTACTGTAAGTATGGCCCAAATGAGTTGTGTAGCAGTAAGAGTAACATGGTGTTGGGTGGTGGGGTCTCAGGGAGGGAGGGCAAAAGAGGCAATCTGTGGCTAGACCTCCAATAATGTGTTTTCCAGGTTTTTTAATATCTGGACAAATGATGTGTGTAGGATTTTACCTCTTTCATTGTTTGGAATGCCAACATCTCAGGGATTCCCGTGTCTCTGAGATTATCAAGAGCTGCTCACCCATGTGGCTTTGGAATTGTGATCTCTACATTAACAACCATTAGCCTGTAGGGACAGGCCAAGGGGAATGGCTTGAACCTGCCCGAGGGGAGACTGAGCTGAGCTCTTAGGCAGAAGCTGTTCCCTGGGAGGGTGCTGAGGCGCTGGCACAGGGTGCCCAGAGAAGCTGTGGCTGCCCCATCCCTGGCAGTGCTCAAGGCCAGGTTGGACACAGGGGCTTGGAGCAGCTGCTCCAGTGGAAGGGGTCCCTGCCCATGGCAGGAGTTGGAGCTGGATGGGATTTAAAGTCCCTTCCAACCCGCAGTGTTGTTCTATGTTCTATGGCATAGGTAGAGGTGTGCTGTGCTCTTAGTGCACCACACTGGGAGGTCAGGAGCCAGCGCTCTCAAACACCACCATCAGCTCATGGGGACATGGGAGGACACAGAGTTTTGTCTCCTTTTAGCTTTCCAATGGGCACTGCTGAGCTTTCTGCTTCTCTTCCCCTCTGCAGCCGATGCAGGTGATGTTTTCAGGGGAGGCCACTCACAGGAAGTACTATTCCACTACCCACGGTGCTGTGCTTTCTGGGCAGAGAGAGGCCGCTCACCTCATCGAGATGTACCAGGACCTCCTGCAGTGCCGGAGCTGAAAAGCCCCATGTTTGTGACCACCACCAACTCCCAATCCCTTGTGCAGGTGTGGGGGATTCCTTTTTACTTTCAGTAGAACAGCCTTTTATCTTTTTCTATTAAAGTCCTATCTGTTTAAAGAGTTAGTCATCAGTAGCTTCATTTCCGTGTGCTCTATTGTTAACAGGGAAGGGTGCTCCTTTTGTCTGGTAACCTGTTTCTTTGTCATCTGAATTCTAACTTCACTTTTGGTGCCTATCCTAGTTGGCTTTTTGTTTCCTTTCTGTATTGTAAGTGCCTTCTATACTCAAATAAATGTTGTCATAAAAACACTGGGTGCTTTGGTACTTCCTGGACACTTCACTCAGTGACCTGCAGCTCTTTCATTCATTGTAGAAATAGGGATTTTCTCCCTTCCCAGAACACTTGGAGTAGGAGAATCTGAAGGTAAATGTGGGTACTCAATGTTCTACTCAATCTTAGTTCACACAAAGAGTTCTACCTTAAAGCCACAGCGATTTCCCTTGTCCAGACCAGCACAGAAACGTGTCTCATGCTATCTTTAACTGTTTGTCACCTGCCTGTCGGCTCCTGTGGGCCTTTGTGCTTTAGGAAGTCTGCTTATAATTTCATGGAGGACTTTATCTTCCCTCTGGGCTCCCTCAATGCATGGGAAGCTGTTAAAGGAATCACAGCGCTGCAAAGCAGAGAGATAAAACAGCCTTGATGAAAGCGGCATTGGAGACAATGTCCCTGTCTGGTCTGGGATAGTATCTTGGATTTGAAGGGAGTGCCCCAGTCATTGCTCTTTAAAGCTTGATTTGGGCCACAACATGGTTTGGATGTGTGGGAATTAAGCTTCTCTCTCAAGGAAGCTAAACCAGGAGAGCTCTGGGAGCTGGTGCGGTCTCTAAAGGGAACATCATATTCCAACCATCCTTCAGCCACAGCCACGTTGTGGAAGGAGTGTTCATGTCTATGCACAAGATCAAAGTGCAAAGTAAAGCCCCAGAATGCCTTGGTAATGCAGATAGAGCTGTAGTGTGCTCTACACTGGATTGGGGCAGCCAATCCAAGTGGAGAAAGCATGCAGAGTGGGAGTGTGGACCAAAGGAGAAGCATGAAGCAGCCTCTGTGATGAAACTCCATCTTTTGGACATCAATACCCAAAACAGGTGAGGTTTTCACCCCCTACTTCCATAAAAGAAGGTCCAACATCACCACTGATATTGAAGAGTTTCCACAGGGTGATCAAAACCATTCCCATTAGTAAGGAATTCTGAAGGAATGTGAGAGCTGGACTCAATCCCACTACATCTGGGTTAAAAACATGTTTCCATGGAGCCTCCCTGTGCTACCTGGCATGGCCTTCAATTGAAACTGCCTAAATGCACGCATCCCTCATTTATGCTTAGTGCTAATAGAAGCTGGGTTATCCCTGAAGAGACCTTAGGATACAGGTTGGAAAGCTCAATTTCCCTGTGGGATGCTATATCTCACCCTAAAAGGATTTCTACTGTGTCTGGGAGGAGCTAACAGCCCAGAACCTCTCATACACACTGTGTATCCCAATGTTCCTTCCTTTGTGTTCACATTGGGCCTAGATAGTGTATAAATGTGCTTGGTTTATCAGCAAGGCTCCTTCTTAAGTTAAACTGTTTCTGCAATAAAGGGAAAGGCTGAGGGACACTGAGGGGACGGTGAAGGCTCATTGAGCTGATGTCTTTGCTTGCGTGGAAGCAGCTTCTCATCCATGTTTTGGGTATATTCAGTGCTGATGAACTACAAGAGGACTGAACAGCAGTGCCAAGGGTAAGGAATACTTGTCAAGGTCTGTTCATGAGCCTTCCAGCTCCTCCTTGTGTGATCTGGAGAGCACATCTTCATCTGAAGAGCATCTCTGGTAGGGACACCACTTGCAATGGCTGAGAACTGCTTGAAAAAGTGGCTATGAGTAAAATGGATGAAAAAGGGGAAATGAGCAGGAAAAATCCCTGAAAATTATCTTGGGATGAATGAATTGAGATCATAGAATCCTAGAATGGTTTGGGTTGGAAAGGACCATAAAGCTCATCCAGTTCCAACCCCCTGCCACAGGCAGGGACACCTTCCACTAGAGCAGCTGCTCCAAGCCCCTGTGTCCAACCTGGCCTTGAATTCCATCACATAAATGGTGTTTGTATGGCAGAGTCTCTCAGACCTGGAGTTATCCTGTTCCAGCAGCATGCTCCGGACCACAGAGCACTGCTTAATGCAAAGCTGATGGGACCGTGTTAAATGGGAACCCATCGTGTGCTGCGTTCACACCTCAGTTTGGTGGCAGAATTCCTCATTGACCCAAATAGGCTTCCTGAAACTCACTTGTGTGGGATGAGATAGAAAGCTTTGGATAACTCCTTCTGGCTCGGAGGCGCTGCCCACTGTAGCAGCCACAGCAAAGGCAGAGCGTGCTCCTCTGGATGATGGGATCCTGGAATGGTTTGGGTTGGAAGGGACCAACAGCAACAAGCCCTTGGCCTCATGCACCATGGCTCATAATGCACTGCCATATGTACCAGGTTGGATGAGGCTTGGAGCAGCCTGCTCTAGTGGAAGGTGTCCCTGCCCATAGCCAGAACTGAGGTCCCAGCAGCCAGATCTGTTGCAGAGTGGAAGCACAGGAGAAAACCAAACCTTTTGGGCTATAAGGCTGTGAACCAGGGCAAGCCAAAGGGTTGCTTTCTCCCATGGCTTGTCATGGGACATGGCAGACAAGCTGCTGTGCTGGTAAGCAGGGTCTCAAAGCTCCTATTTCTGCTCTGTGCAGGCAGTAAGATGGGTTTGCTAAGGAGGGATCTGTGTCAGTGCTCACTCAATTGATACACCTCAAACACTCAGCGTCAAATCTCCTTGGACCATGGCTTTTCATACAGGGTTTTCTCTCCATGGCTTGTTTCCCTCTGTGCCCTTCAGCTCTGGGTCCTGGTGTACACCCCATGAGCAACACTCACCCTATGGGTGCTGTCCTGCTCTTATGGATCTCCCAATCCTATGGACCCACCTTTGCCTGGTGTCTCAGGCTCAGCCTTGCAGGACAATTCCACCTCTGCCTCCATCACCACCAATCCATCCTTTACAGGAGGCTCCTGTTTCTCACAGATGCTCTAAATTGTTTGCTAAGAGGTGCTTAAAATCAGCATCAAAAGCCACTGTGAGCATGTGATGAGGAGAGGTGGCATCATCCCAGGGCTCTATGGACAGCCTCTGGTGGTGACCTGTCCCTTCTCCAAAGCCTGCAGCAGCATCTCTCCAGAGCATCCATTGGGAACATCATCGGGATGAAGGCTGGTACAAAACAGATGTGGTGCTGCGATGGTAAGAGATCTAATAAATGCTATTCTATATCTACAAAGAAGATGGAGACTCCCTTTGGAGTCCCATGGAAATGATGGGGGGTGATGGGCACAAGTTTCTCCTGGGGAGATTTCCAACTGGAAACAAGAGAGAAATGTTTCCCAGTGAGGACAACCAATGGAATAATCTCTCCAGGTGACTCCCCAGCATTGGATACTGTTAGGACTGGGCTGCACAGGGTGATGGGACATCCAGTGTAGATGATGCTTTGCCTGGAAAGATTGGACCCATTGGATCCTTGAGGTCCTTTCCACTGGGATTCATGGATTCTGATTTCCCAGCAGTAAATAGAAGTTGGGAATGCAGTGGTGGGAAGGGCAGGGTGCTGGTGGAGATGTCTCCAAAGCCCCATAGGGGATGATGCCATGGAGGGATGTGCACATCTATCCCAGGCTGCCCAATTCCTGCTGATCCTTGAACTCAGCAGCAAGAAACAGTTCGGAAGGGGTTGTTTGAGCAGCTGGAATGCTCAAAGGCTCTGTTGCAGTGGGAGGGGGTAATGTGAACCCCCATATGTGACCACACTGTGTCACTGCCCTGTCTCATGTCTATGCCTCTGCTCTCAGATCTATGAGGCAGCTCAGGGCTTCACCTCCTCTTTCTGAGCCCCCAAATCCCCTTGTGGAGGCTTTTTTCCTGCATGAGGATGGGAAACTGGGAAAAAGAAGGAAAAACCCAAACAAAACCTTTCCTGGGGTGTCCTCAGGGCTCATCTGCATGGCTTAGTGGTGGGCTTAGTGGTTGGACTCGATGATGTTAAAGGACTTTTCCAACCTGGTTGATTCTATGATGCTGTGAAGTCCTGCACACTAATGCCCATGCACAGCAATACCCTTGGCCTTCGGTTGCCTCACCTGCAGTGCCTAACACCCCTCAGCACATCCTGGCTCCTCCAGCACCTCAATGCTGCAGGGTGGAATGAGGAGTCTCTGGGTGTCCAAACCAGGCTTAGAGTCACTTAGGAGGTATCAGATGAGTGCTCGAATGAATGATGGACCAACAGCAAAAGCACTCGCGATGCGTGGATGCTGTCATTGCAAACGGTGAGGTGATGACAAGCGTGCGTCCTGGCTCTGTGCTTGGGGGGGTTTGGGTGTTTGCTGACTTCTCCATAACTGGAGGTCGGGGGACCGAGCACGAAGCAGGGAAAGGTGATTTTCTGCTGCCATCTTGTGGCATTCAATATTAACTTGAAACATCCATAGGATCCCAGCCTGGTTTGTGTTGGAAGGGAGCTTAAAGCTCCTCCAGCTCCAACCCCTGCCACGGGCAGGGACCCCTTCCACTGGAGCAGCTGCTCCAAGCCCCTGTGTCCAACCTGGCCTTGAGCACTGCCAGGGATGGGGCAGCCACAGCTTCTCTGGGCACCCTGTGCCAGCGCCTCAGCACCCTCCCAGGGAACAGCTTCTGCCTAAGAGCTCAGCTCAGTCTCCCCTTGGGCAGCGGCGAGGGCTGAGCTGGAGCAACCCCAGGAGCGCTGGGGATGCCGAGGGGAGGATGAAGGAGGCGGCAGCTGAGCAAGGAGCGGGCGCAGAGCCTGCGGTGGGAGCGGGGTGCAGGCAGCAGCGCAGTGCTGAGGATCACCAGCTGAGGGCCTTGGATCTCCGCAGATCAGTGCAAAGCCTCTTCCCTGCTCCCTGCCTTACAGCACAGCTGGAAGCCCTCCGTTAACTGCTCACACTGGAGCAGGCTTCAAAGCCCGAGCTGATGTTTCCTCCCTGACCTGGGGATGTTCAGACCACCATGATAACGGCGGGACTTGATATTATAGAGTCATAGAATAGTTAGGATTGGAAAGGACCTTAAGATCATCCAGTTCCAACCCCCTGCCATGGGCAGGGACACCTCACACTAAACCATGGCACCCAAGGCTCTGTCCAACCTGGCCTTGAACACTGCCAGGGATGGAGCATTCACAACCTCCCTGGGCAACCCATTCCAGTGCCTCAGCACCCTCACAGTAAAGAACTTCCTTATATCCAATCTAGACCTCTGCCATTTAAAGTGCAGCAGCCTGCTTATTCCTGGTTATGGTGCTGTATCCCAGGTGAACGGGTGGAATTTTCCCCTCCTTTTGTGATGTCAACCATTGTGTTTTTCTGTGGTAGGAAGGGAAGAGCAGAAGCTATGCCCCTGTTCAGTCCTATATTGCTGCCTGCTCTGATCTGGACCATACCTGCCTGCTCCTTCCTAACCTGAGCATATCTATAGGGACAGGACAAGGGGAATGGCTTGAACCTGCCCAAGAGAGGGGAGATTGAGCTGAGCTCTTAGGCAGAAGCTGTTCCCTGGGAGGGTGCTGAGGCGCTGGCACAGGGTGCCCAGAGAAGCTGTGGCTGCCCCATCCAGCATGGATAATGAAGGGGCTGTATCCTACAGGAGCTGCAGTCGCATCCTGCCTTTTAGGAATGTCCCATCACATGTCTGAGCATGACACATGGCTGCCATTGTCATGAGTTGGGCACACACAATGATGTGTGTTGGTCCCTGTGATGGGGCTGCACCCATCCTGCTCATCCATCACATGCCAAGGCTCTGTCAGATCCTGATACCTCCCTTCTATGCCCAGGCCCATCACCTTCATTACAGGACCAGGACTCATATATACACCAACAGGAACATTTGTGCACCATTTCCCCCCTCTCAAGCAGAGCATCCTTTTTGCATCCTAAAACCAAAGAAACAAAGGTTTGTTCCTCCAATTCCTGTTGCCCTTTGGATTCAAACACTGCGTTAATCCCTATGTAACTGCCTTCAGTGGGGCTCCTGGCAAGGGCTGGGTCCTTCAGTGATGCTGAGCCCAAGGAAACCATTCCCCTATAACTGTTAAACAGCAGAAAACGTTCCCATCCCCAAACAATAGGATCATCAAGCTGCCTATTGCCACAATTGGCTCTAAATGGGCCAGGCTTTCAGCACAATCAGGACAGAGGAATGACAGCTTTTCCCTGTAACACCTTTTCAGACAAGGATTCACATCAGGTCTGGATGCAATGCAGTTGCTGTATTGTGTGTAGCAAGGAACAGCTCCTCTGGGCAGACCCATTTCTGGCCTGCACCTCATAGAGCCACATTTTTAGGGGGAAAAACTGCATTTGGGACACAGCACAAAGCCTCCTCTATGAGAGGATTGCTATGGGATGCCCATCTTCAGCTGAATTGTCCTCTCTGGTAATTGTGAATGAATAAGAAGCAGCAGGGTAAGAAGAGAGATGGAATAGATAAAGGCAGGTCAGAGGTGGGTGGAAAGGGTGGATGGGGATAAAATGCCCTTAAAGTTATCTGGGCCTGTGCACAGTTATCACTGCAGCTGAGTCACAGTTGGATTTCCTTGAAATAAAGCATCTTGATGAATATATATATGTATAAAATATGTTTAATGTATATATATATATACATATAAAGAGCCAATATATTCATATAGAATCACAGACTCATAGAATAATTTGGGTTGGAAAGGGCCTGAACATCATTTAATTCCAACCCCCTACTGTGGGCAGGGTCACCTGGGATGGAGCAATCACAGCTTCCTTGGGCAACCCATTCCAGTGCCTCAGCACCCTCACAGTAAAGAATTTCTTCCTTATATCCAATCTAAACATCTGCTGTTTCAGTTTGAACCCATTACCCCTTGTCCTATCACTACAGTCCCTAAGGAACAGTCCCTCACCAGCATCCTTATAGGCTCCATTTGGATACTGGAAGCTGCTCTGAGGTCTCCATGCAGCCTTCTCTTCTTCAGGCTGAACAGCCCCAACTTTCTCAGCCTGTCTTCATATAAACTTATGTATTTTATACGTATATTTATATTTTAATATATATTTTATTTCTATTTTAATCAATATTTGTTTTTCATATATATTTATATGATTATGTATTTGGATAATTTGGTATTTAGATATGTGTGTGTTTGTATATGTATATACACATATGTATATATATATATGTGTATATATATAATTGCCATGACCAGCAGTGTGTGCTCACAGCCCAGAAACCAACCGTATCCTGGGCTGCATCAAAAGGAGTGTGACCAGCAGGTCAAAGGAGGTGATCCTGCCCCTCTGCTCTGCTCTGGTGAGACCTCACCTGGAGCATTGTGTGCAGTTCTGGTGTCCTCAACATAAAAAGGACATGGAACTGTCGGAACAAGTCCAGAGGAGGCCACGAGGATGCTCAGGGGCTGGAGCAGCTCCTGTATGGAGACAGGCTGAGAAAGTTGGGGCTGTTCAGCCTGGAGAAGAGAAGCTGCGTGGAGACCTCAGAGCAGCTTCCAGTGTCTGAAGGGGCCTACAGGGATGCTGGGGAGGGACTGTTCATTAGGGACTGTAGTGATAGGACAAGGGGTAAGGGGTTGAAACTTAAACAGCAGAGGTTTAGATTGGATCTAAGGAAGAAGTTCTTTACTGTGAGGGTGCTGAGGCACTGGAATGGGTTGCCCAGGGAGGCTGTGAATGCTCCATCCCTGGCAGTGTTCAAGGCCAGGCTGGATGAAGCCTTGGGTGCCATGGTTTAGTGTGAGGTGTCCCTGCCCATGGCAGGGGGTTGGAACTGGATGATCTTAAGGTGCTTTCCAACCCAAACTATTCTATGTTTCTATGACCCTCACTCCCAGGCCTCTCCTAAGCAGAGTCCATCCCATGCAGTGAACTTCAAAGTGTCTGCCTGACCTTGAACTCATTGGAACTCCCTGAACTCATTGTCCATGAGGATCCCTCCCCATGGCAGCTCCAGCCCTGCACTCACCACCCTCCTCCCTCCAGCCCATGCACTGTGTAATGCCTTTGCTATGCGGTAGCATCACTGCAGCTCTGCCTGCTCCAGGACAAACACTTCCACTGGGAAAGGCAGGAATGGGAGAGAAGGAGCTTTGTTGAGCCAAGTGAGGCTCATTGCCCATTGCTGCTGCTCTAAGGATAACTGAGATGTGTTCTCATCCTAAAGCAACCCACCTCAGTTCATCCTGGGTTGGGATCATCCTGGTTCCCTTGTGCTAGAGGATATAGGTTGGGATGGATGTAACCAATCATACCAGGGGACACCAAAGGTGTTTCTCTGTAGGTAAGTGGAAAGACAGACCAAACAGTAAGATGATGTAGGAATGTTTCCCTATATCAGTGTTCCAGCATGGTTTCTGTGATGAGCTGGCTCACTCTTGGCTCTCTGACAGTCTTATTTTGGGGTTAAATGTAGATGAAGTGGGCATGTCACACATCTGCCCTCTAGACCTGCCTTTTGACCATCAGAGAGAAACCCAGCCATGAGCTACAAACATCCCCAGATTATCTCAGGAGGCTTTTCCTGGGGTCAACGTTGTCTGGGTAGGCATTTTTAAGCAATTTAAATAGGATTTGATTGAATTTTAAGGAAAAGAAGCAGGCACAGGATATAGGGAAGGTTACATCTATATTCAAAGAGCCTTAAGGTGAGACTGGGGGAATTAGGGGTCATCCGTCCCTATACATGTCCTTTGGAAATTAGATGGAAATAGTTTTTAAAAGCAGGATAATGATGTTTTAGGGAGATGGCTCTTGACAGAGCATGGGCCCAGCAGCTCAGGGGTCGTGGGATGAGAGGGGAACTATTGCCATGGGTCTACAGCTCTCTGAGGAGGAAACAAAGAGGATTAAATGGTCAATTATGGGACAAGGTCACAGTTCAGCGCTTAGTCCCAGTCATGCTGTGCTGGTTAATGTGCTGATATGTGGCTTGGAGATAGAGGCAGATGAATCTATTGATGGCACAGAACTAATGTAAGTAGTCAAAGGCAAGGAGGAGCTTCAGAGACACCTGAACAAGCCATGGGAGTTAGCATCAGTGTAGCAGAGGAAATTAAGTACTGATAAAATGCAGATTAGCACAGAAGAGATAAAGCAAACCCTGAGCTGGATGGGATTCATAGAATCACAGAATAGTTAGGTTTGGAAAGGACCTACCCCCTAATGAACAGTCCCTCCCCAGCATCCCTGTATCCCCCTTCAGACACTGGAAGCTGCTCTGAGGTCTCCACACAGCTTCTCTTCTCCAGGCTGAACAGCCCCAACTTTCTCAGATGTTGTATGCTATGAAGCATCCCTTGGAAATCCAAACCAGAGCCCCATACCAGCTACAGTAAAGGAAATTAATGCTATCCCAGCCGAACCCAGCACACTGGTCAAGAGTGACACCTCTGTATCAGGACAGATAGCTCAATCCAAACCTGTTTCCACTCTATAGCTGCAGTCAAGAAAGCCAACAGAAGAGTAGGTTTCATAGATGCTGGGATGCTGACTAATACTGATGGTGCCTTCACACGAAAATCAATGCATGGTCCTCAAACAAGTAATGACAAGGTCACCCAGATTTGGTAACTGGAATCCAGGGCTTAGATACAACTCACAGGGAGACACTAAAAGCATTTTTGTGATTTCCAACACAAATAAAGGGGTATTTTGTGAACACACATGAAATAATGCAGACTGTTTGGGGTCACAGGATGCTGAAGAGTGCTGGGACTTGGTGTCTCACAACTTACAAACACTGATGGTAGCAACCCCTATGGATGCCTATGTCTCCTTGGTCCAGCCTGTTTGCTTCTGAAGGCTGCAAAGACATAGAAGAGCCATAGAAGTTCCATTCTGAAATGCTTGGTCATAAACACTGTCCCTCTTCCAGAAAATCAGAACCTCTGGTAGGAACAACCATATGAAACAGCTTCTCTGCATGTTTTAAGTCATTCCAGAGGGATAAAAATGCACTTTTCTGGCTCTTTCTTTCTGATGTAGGCACTTAGTGGTGGATCTGCTCTTGATTTTGTCCCTTCATGTGTGATTATTTAGCTTCCTTCACTGATGGATTTGGGCAGGGAGTTGGACTCGATGTTCCTGATGGCTCCTTTCCAACATGAATATTCCATGATTCTATGTGGGTGCAATCAAAATGCTGAAATCCATCTCACGTACTTGACAGGGAATGCAGCAGTTCTGGCTTAATCTGGTGGCTTTTTGTGATGTCCATGTCACATTGGGTCTTCAGCAGGTCCTTGAGAACCATGTGTGTCCAACAGAGACACAAGACAGCTTTCCAGGTCCTGGAACTGCTGTATCCTCTGGTTTCATTCCACTTCTGTGCCAGGGCAAGAGCAGAGATGCTTGGATTATCTTTGCTCTTGAGCTGGAAAGATACCCAATGTGCATGGGTGATGATGGGGAGATTCCTCATGTTAGGAAGGATCCCAGAAGGGCTCATCAGACCTACTAATGCCAGTGGGATCACCTCTCTCAGGGGATCACACACACCTTTGGGACTTGGAAGGGTGGTTGTGTCCATGCTCATCCAAGTTATCCATGAGTTTCTTGGGCTGTGGTGCAAGGAGACTATAAGTCTTTCAAGGCTTAATGAATTCCAGGTCATTAATGTGGTGCTTAGGGAGGGATGGTGGCCTGGAGCAGATGGCTTTGCTATGGTGGAGGGACAGTTAACTGACATGGTGGGGAAGGGGGTTTGGGAATGAGGAGGTTTTCCCAATCCCTGCATGAATTAAGGGTACTCTGACCACAATCAGGATTGTTGAAAGGAGGTAGAGAGAGGAGGATTGATGCTGATGGGGTTCATACCACTCCTCGGTAGGAGATCTGAGCCAGCTGCAACTAAGAGATGCAAAGCATTAGGAGAGATCAGCTGCAGGATCAGTGGACTTCAACACAAGAATGCTCAAGGCAACCCTCCAGGCAGATCAGAACAACTGTAGGTTTATATCTGTTTCCTTTGGAGTTGATTTTGCCGCTGTAGAACAAGGAGTTTTGAAGTTAAGTGTGTTTTGCACTCAACCTTATTAAACTACAACTGTTTTATGTGAGTTTAACAGCTTTCCAGTACTGGCAACTTTCTTCTTCTGTGCTCAGAGTCACGAAGGAGGAGGATGAAGAGAAGAAAGCCATGAACAATGAAGTTGTGCATTCAGCAGTGAGGCACAATCAGTGTCACCCCAGTCACAGGTGACCAGGGACAAGGCAGATGGAGATGTGGTACCCACCTGAGCCAAGCTCTGCCTTTCTGCAGCTGAGCAGATATCTCTGCTTTGCTTGAAAGCAACACTTTCCAAGGGGAAAAGAATGAGGAGAAGTCACAGAGAACAAAAAAGGGGGAGAAAACAAGTCTTTTTCTCTGAATTGCTATGTACATAAAGAGAACGAAAGCTCTTTTATCATAAACATCAGTGACAAGGAGTAAGACCCTTATGCATACTCCCTGAGGAGGGTTGATGAAGATGTATCAGCATGAAAGTGACTCTCGTGAGTACAGCCCATTTATTTCCCACTTTTAATGGCAAATTTCACTTCCAGTCATCAGCAATTTTTGCCTGACTGATGATTTTTACACAACTTTTGGAGTGAGTTCAGCAAAATCTGTCTTTTTTGGTTAACTTTCTTTGTTATCTGGGTGTTATTTATGCCACCAAATGACTCCCAGGCTCTGCTAAGCTTAAAAACATGATCTCTGGGAGATGTTGGCTGTCACCCATGTGGGGTGTCCTGGAGGTATGGGTCACAACCAGGTTGTGCTGTGCATCACTGCCTCCTCCCCTCTCTCCCAGTACACCCCTTGGTGAGACTTAACTGGGAAAACCTGGTGTCAGGATGGGGAAAGGATTTCCCTTGGAAGTACATGGCTTGACCTCAGTGTCCCTTTTGTTGCTGGCCCTTCTGATGACAGGACAGATGTAATGAACAGCTGGAATCAGCCAGAACAAAGGCGGGTGATGAAAACTTAGGTCATTAAAGATGATGAGCAGCATGGGAGCACAGGGTGTGCCGATGTTCAGAGCACATCTGAAATGAAGCAACAGGGATTGTGTTTTCCCCTTGATACAAACCAATCTGAACCAGCATTTTTAGGTTTTATTATGGTTTTAATATTCGGGATATTCAATGTTTCCCAATGAGATGTCTTTAAAAACTGTGCCCAGCCAACTCTGATGCTGTTTGAGGGGTGTCCCTGTGGTTACTCTGGAGCATGATAAGAGCTGTTTCTTCTAAGGCTGTTCACAGCCTCTAATCACATCCTCCTGTTGCTCCTCTCCTGAACAAAATGACCACTTTAAAGCTCTGTGTTCTGCATGCCATGGAAAACAGGCTGTCATTCATTCCTCAGTAGAATTTAACCCAGCACAAATGGGAGCCTACCAAGAAAAGCATCTCCTGAAGGGGACAGCTGGAAACCTTACATGTATGGGATCTGTTTTATGCGGAATCTTGAGGAATAACCAAGGTTGGAGGTCTCTGTTTCAGCCCCTTGGTCAACATTGGGTTAACCTCAAGGTTGCTGAGGGTCTTCTTCAGCCTAGTTTCAAGTCTCTCCAAGGATGGAGGCTGCACAGCCTTCCTGGATCGTGGTCCAGGGATGCACTGTACTTAGAGTTAATACTTTTTACTTAGTCTCTAGTGGGATATTGACTGTATGGAAAAGGGAAGAAGAATGGATGCTATTACTGTAGAGGAATTTGCATCCTCCAAGGGGAGCCTGGCAACCCCATTAGAGCACAGCAACCAGATGCCCACCTAAACCCTCCTTTGCTCTAGGCTGGATGAACCCAGGTCCCTCAGCATCTCCTTGTGTGCTTGCTCCAGACCTCAGCCCACTACTGTGGCCTCCCCTGGTCTCTGTTGTCCAGGTCCCTTTGCAGGGCAGTGAATTGACAGCCCTTCCCTAACTGATGTATCCCAGGGACATCTCCTAGACATCTGCTGATGCATGGGCATCAGTGTCTGCCCTGGATGAGGAACCACAATACTTGTTTAACTGTTCTTTTCCTTGATTAATTATTTATGGCCTTTTTGCCTCTCTTTTTACTTCTTTCCCCTTTTCTTTTCAGCTACAGATGATGTTCTGACTGCTCTGTTTGATCTAAGACTTTCAAAGCATGAGGTTCATCCAGCTCCTCTTTCAGCCTCTCTCATAGTAAGATATAGAGCAGGAAGCCTTTGTCTCTGTTCTGCACTCAACTGAGAGATTCCAGTTGCATTTGGAGATCCTTCCAAGTACTGTTTCAGTTGTTTTGTGCCTGATCTCCCCATTAGATATTACCTTCTAAAGAGTCCTAAGGGTTGGAATATTTGTAAGCTACATTAGGCATTTCCAACCTATTGCTATTATGGACTTTGTTATCTCATATTTACCTGAATTATTAATAGGAATAAACTAATTCATGCAAAGCCTGACTTGCATCTCTTCACTGCTCAGGACTTATTTATTTCTCTGCTGCTAACAGTATTTTGGGGAATACATTGCCACAAGCACCATTTTCTTGCTTAAAACCAATGCATTACCCTTCTCCTTCGCAGTTCCCTGTCACATTGACTTCTGCTGTTAGGCTGTCCATTGCTCCCATGGAAAAACGTGTTTGCTTTAGTGACATTGGCATGCGGCACATACTGTACACAGCATCCACACACTAGTGGCTTTTGCACATTCCCTTCCAGTGATATCATCCATCATCCTTATCTCTTTTCCATGCAGTCAGTATTGCCTTCTTTCATGAAGGTTTCATAGTGTTTAGTCTTGCATCTGTTATTAGCAGTCTATTCTGATAAAATTCCTATTTCCAAGCTTTTATGGGATAAGGTAAAAATTCCTGTGGTTTAATAATGGGTGGAATAGAATCATGGAATCCCAGAGTGGTTTGGGTTGGAAAGGACCTTAAAGCTCCTCCATCTCCAACCCCTGCCATGGGCAGGGACCCCTTCCACTGGAGCAGCTGCTCCAAGCCCCTGTGTCCAACCTGGCCTTGAGCACTGCCAGGGATGGGGCAGCCACAGCTTCTCTGGGCACCCTGTGCCAACGCCTCAGCACCCTCACAGGATAAACAGGGAAAAAGCCAAAGAAGTGTGATTAAACAGTCATTTCTCACAGTGAAGACAGTTTATTATGGATTTCCTTAATGCAATGCTAGGGCTGGGTCACTGTATTCCAAAAAGGATCTGGGAAAAGGTGTAAATAGGCTGGTGACACTTTGCTGTCAAACCTTCATTATCCAGAGCAGTCAATGCAAATGCTTAATGCGAATATTTGTGGATGAGACGTCATGATATTGGATGAGCAGGTGGTGAATTTAATACTGATGAATGCAAAATCATGTAGATGAGGAGAAAACTATGCATAGGGGGTCATGCACTCAAAAAAGAAGCCATCAGGATTCAGGAAAGAGATGCTGAATCTGTGAATAGCAGAAATGTGCTCAGCGGTGGTCAAAAAGGCCAATAAAATGTTAGGAACTACAAGGAAAAGAATCAAGAATAAAGGAAAATACTAGTATGCTCTATGTGTGATGATGGTATGTACCTAATGGTAACCATGGTGTAACTACAAGAGGTTAAGGTCAGGTTAACTTTGGCCACACACTCTCCAAAAGGATGTGATAGACCTGGAAAAGGAAGGAAAGCATCGAGAGATCTGGATCATATTCTGGTAGACTGAATAGGATAGGACTCCATCAGAAAAGAGATGGTGAGGAAGGACATGATGGTCTAAACAGTGATATTACACCCATCTATAGCTAGCAGACAGCAACAGTGATTCATCTCAGGTCACGAATGGAGAAGCACTGAGCAGCCCATCTATGACTGGCAGAAGTTAATGCCAGAGGGTATCTTGGAGGCTGAAAATAGACATGGGATAAAAAGGGAATTAGAAGAATCCAGCAATCTGATGCCCATTGGTGACCACATCTTTACATCCCCTGAGTGTCACAGTCCAGTTCCTTGGCTTAAAGAGAGGATGGAGAGAGGCCTCTCAGGCTGTCAGTCAGGTAAAATATCCCTCCAAAACAAATAGCTAAATGTGAAAAGAGTGAAAAAACAACTTGTCTGGCCAATTTCCACTGGCTAAAAGTGACTGCAGGGGCTCTTGATAGGAACAGTTGATGCAAGGGAAAGGGGTGCTAAAGATAAAGTAAGGGATAAAATGTTACTGAGAGGAGAGGAGAGAAGAAGAGAAAAGAAGAGGAGAAGAGAAAGGAGAGGAGAGGATAAAAGAGAGGAGTGGAGAGGATAAGAGAGGAGAAGGTAAGAGAAGAGAAGAGAAGAGAAGAGAAGAGAAGAGAAGAGAAGAGAAGAGAAGAGAAGAGAAGAGAAGAGAAGAGGAAAGGAGAGGAGAAGGGAAGGGAAGGGAAGAGAGAAGAGAAGAGAAGAGAAGGGAAGAGAAGAGAAGAGAAGAGAAGAGAAGAGAAGAGAAGAGAAGAGAAGAGAAGAGAAGAGAATAGGAGAGAAGAGAAGAGAAGAGAAGAGAAGAGAAGAGAAGAGAAGAGAAGAAAAGAGAAGAGAGAGAAGAGAAGAGAAGAGAAGAGAAGAGAAGAGAAGAGAAGAGAAGAGAAGAGAAGAGAAGAGAAGAGAAGAGAAGAGAAGAGAAGAGAAGAGAGAGAAGAGAAGAGAAAGAAGAGAAGAGAAGAGAAGAGAAGAGAGAGAAGAGAAGAGAAGAGAAAAGAGAAGAGAAGAGAAGAGAAGAGAAGAGAGAGAAAAGAGAAGAGAAGAGAAGAGAAGAGAAGAGAAGAGAAGAGAAGAGAAGAGAAGAGAAGAGAAGAGAAGAGAAGAGAAGAGAAGAGAAGAGAAGAGAAGAGAAGAGGAGAGAAGAGGGAGAGAAGAGAAGAGAAGAGAAAAGAGAAGAGAAGAGAAGAGAAGAGAAGAGAAGAGAAGAGAAGAGAAGAGAAGAGAAGAGAAGAGAAGAGAAGAGAAGAGAAGAGAAGAGGAGAGGAGAGAAGAGTGAGAGAAGAGAAGAGAAGAGAAGAGGAGAGGAGAGAAGAGTGAGAGAAGAGAAGAGAAGAGAAGAGAAGAGAAGAGAAGAGAAGAGAAGAGAAGAGAAGAGAAGAGAAGAGAAGAGAAGAGAAGAGAAGAGAAGAGAAGAGAAGAGAAAAGAGAAGAGGACGAGAAGAGAAGAGGAAGAGAAGAGAAGAGAAGAGAGAAGAGATGGCTTCCTATTCATGTTCCTTCAGTTCAGCACACTGTGTTTTCTTCTTTCAGCAAACCAGGTGCACTCTTTGGGCAGTATTTTAAGCTCATCAGGACTTGCCAAGTCAGGCAGAAAGAAACCACTTATTTTTAAGGGCAGACAGCATATTTGGATAATTTGGCCTGACCTCCTGTCTAAGCAGGGCATGAGGGCAAACTTTTACATCGATCCCATTACTTCTCCCTGAGACAGATCATGCATTATAAAGTAATTCTCTCTGTTCATCTCTCCCAAGTTCTGTACTTCAGGAACCCCTCACATCTTGGAGAACACTTGCTCCATGTGTTAAATACTCCCTGTGCTCACTCTCCTTTTCATGTCAATTTGCCCAGTCTCACCAGTGGACTTCCCAGTCCTTTGCCTGTGGACTTCCTTGTCCTTGAATGACAGACCTGTTGAACCAGATCCCAAGAGGTCACTGCTGTAATTGTGCTCTCAAGGAGTGAGAGGCTCAGCTGAAGCATGTGAGGCTGTCAGGAATAGCACTGTGCCAAAGGAAAGGTCATAGAATCCCAGATTGGTTTGGGTTGGAAAGGATCTTAAAGCTCCTCCAGCTCCAACCCCTGCCACGGGCAGGGACACCTTCCACTGGAGCAGCTGCTCCAAGCCCCTGTGTCCAACCTGGCCTTGAGCACTGCCAGGGATGGGGCAGCCACAGCTTCTCTGGGCACCCTGTGCCAGCGCCTCAGCACCCTCACAGGGAACAGCTTCTTCCTTATATCCAATCTGAACTTCCCCTGTTTCAGTTTCAACACATTACCCCTTGTCCTATCACTACAGTTCCTGATGAAGAGCCCCTCTCCAGCATCCTTGTAGGCCCCCTTCAGGTACTGAAAGGCTGCTCTGATGATCATTTACAGGCTAATAGGAGAAACTGAAGACTGGAGAGAAAAGCTAAACCATTTTACTAGCAAATGAATCAGCAGGGGAATATTTGTTCCTTTCTACAGCAATTTGTTAGCACAGTTGCTCATCCTTGCCTGGTTTGAAAAGCTGGAGGTGGGAGGGGGTTGGAACCGGATGATCTTAAGGTCCATTCCAACCCTAACCAGTCTATGATTGTATGGAACCTCAGAAGGCTGAAATTGCCCCACCAGCTGCAGCAGGATGCATTCTGCTTAGGTACCGTATCTAAAATGGTACCTAAGATAAATATTTGCCTGAACACCAGTGATGGGAAGGCCACATCCTTTCTGGGTAACTGATTTCAGTAATGGAATATTAGACAGCTCATTATTGATTTCTGCATCACCATAAAGTCCTTCAGCACCTGAACTCCACATGTGAGCTTTGGGGTAGTAGCTTCTGGCTCTAGGGGACATGGGACACAGCCTGGGTGTCAAGTCAGCCACAGACAGCAGGAGAAAGCACAAAACAGCATTTAAAGGATAAAATGTATACATATTTATACGTGTATCTGTATAGATCTATATAGCCATACCTATTAATGCATATAGATGAATATTCACTTGCATAAACCCCTATTTATAGCCTGCCAAACCCCCCATAGCATAAAGCTTTGAGAAGACATTTAAACTCGCAAGTCTAAACCAGGCTAGAAATGAAAGCACTGCAGCAATCACAGTTAAATTGGATTTCTGCTGTGAATCATCTCTTGCAGGCTGTAGTAATAGACATGCATAAACCAGTGGCAATTTACTCGTGGATTAATATTAGTGCTGTCAAAGTAGCAAACCTTTTAAATCCATAAAACTACCTTGTGTGATAAAATCAAAGGTTACCCAAGGGCATTCCCATGTTTTCAAGGGTTTGTGGAGAAGTTCCAATCTATCAAGGCAACTTGTAAATGGCAAAGAGCTTTTGGGGATAACTTGATGTAAGTGGAGTTTTGCTTTGTGTGTTCTAATCGGTGTATGCTTGGTTTTGGGGGTCTTTTCATAGAATCATAGAATAGTTTGGGTTGGAAAGGACCTTAAGATCATCCAGTTCCAACCCCCTGCCATGGGCAGGGACACCTCACACTAAACCATGGCACCCAAGGCTCTGTCCAACCTGGCCTTGAACACTGCTGGGGATGGGGCATTTATCACTCCTTTAGGCAATCCATTCCAGTGCCTCAGCACCCTCACAGGGAAGAACTTCTTCCTTATATCTAACCCAGACTTCCCCTGTTTAAGTCTGAACCCGTCACCCTTTGTCTTATCTCTACTGTTTCTGATGAAGAGTACAGCTCCAGTGTCCTTGTAGCCCCCTTCAGATACTGTTAGATATTAGTACATATATATTATACACAGTTATATCTCATATATATTAGATATATTATTTATATATATATAATACATTATACTCAATATACATATAGGCCTTAAGAGATTTTTCTTTTCCATCTAGAGAGTAAATATTCAGCACAGGAGCTAGAATGGGCTTTGATTCTGAAATACCCAAATGCTTTCTTTAACGTCTTAGTGAGATATTAAGCACTGGTCAACCGGACTTGTCATGGCCAAAACCCCTTCCTGGCCTCAGTCTTTTTGAAGGTAAGGACATGCAGAAAGCCCAGCAATCCCCAAACTGTGTGAAACGTCCTGGTTGGGACTGTGTGGTGAAAATTCAGCTGGAGAGCTGGGCATAATAAATGCAATATAAGGTTTCCACAAAATGCATTAAAGCTATTTTTGATGCCTACACCCTGCCCTTCAAACCCCAAGACATTCGTTATCCACCAACATGGCACACAGGAAACCTTTAAAGCTGACTAAATTGGGTTTATTGTACTGAACAGAACTGGACATTTTGCTATAAACCCTCTTCTTTATGGCCCTATGGGACTTCAGGATAGGTCACTATCTCTGACTTGATCTTCCCACCCTCTTGCCAGGACTCTGTCTCCCAGGATGCGGCAGGGACTGGGTGGCCTGGTCCTTCCTGCAAGTCAGGCCTTGATCTGACTTTTGATGATCTATTCAACCACAGTAGATATTCCATGTCCTTTTCTCCATAGGGAAAAGGGGGGATCAGACCTTCACTTTCTGCCTGTTCTTTGCCCAACATTTACTTCTGCTCTCAGTCTACAGATAGGTCTTCCTGTCATATTCCTAAGTTTTGCACAGGAGGTTTTCTGTCCTATTTCCTGTCCATGTGCAGATGTCTTGGATAGCATAGGATGACTCAAACAGCATGAAACACCTATAATCAGAGACACAGTGTTCTTTTCCTCTAGAGCTCCATAATGAAGTTTAAACACCTGGCTCATACATGGACACCTTATTGGAATGGAGATGTCCCGATCTGTGAGCTGAATCTCACTAAATGTACCTAGGAAAAGCAAACCTACTTGTCAGTGGCCTTAATGCCACCATTCATGATGTGTGTCTCTATGGAGGGTCATTTAGAAGTCTGAATGTGGACAAGAAATTAAACCTTTGCACATGATGACTGAAGTTGCTTGGGAAACCTCTGGGCAGCCCCTAGATTGCTATGGAAAGACCTTAAAAGTCAGTCTGTTGAGGAGATGGTTTTCAATTGGTGAGTGCTGTTCAGTAGCAGGAATTGACACACAGTGATGGCAGAATGGTGGGAACTCGCTCCTTTAATGTGCATTGAAGACTAACCTTGGGCTGTCTGTGTAGAGTCTTGGGTGACATGGTCTAGTGTGAGGAGCTCCTGCCCATGGCATGGTTGGAACTGGATGACCTTAAGGTCCTTTCCAGCCCAAACTATTCTATGATTGTATGATTTCCTGATGCTTAGCCTATGGGCAGAGAATTGAATGATGTAGTTGCATGGATGAGATACCCAGTATGAAGATGAAGGGTGCGCAAAGGTCTGTACCAGTGCAAAGCCTGGGTCCTTCTACCAGAGTCCCTGCTCCCTGAGGATGGAAACATCAGGAAATGATAGAAGTAAAGAAAGAGCCTACAGTGGAATATAGAATCATAGAATCATAGAATCATAGAATAGTTTGGTTTGGAAAGGACCTCAAGATCATCCAGTTCCAACCCCCTTCCATGGGCAGGGACACCTCACACTAAACCATGACACCCAAGGCTCTGTCCAACCTGGCCGTGAACACTGCCAGGGATGGAGCATTCACAACCTCCCTGGACAACCCATTCCAGTGCCTCAGCACCCTCACAGCAAAGAATTTCTTCCTTAGATCCAATCTAAACTTCCCCTGTTTCAGTTTGAACCCATTACCCCTTGTCCTATCACTACAGTCCCTAATGAACAGTCCCTCCCCAGCATCCCTGTAGCCCCCTTCAGACACTGGAAGCTGCTCTGAGGTCTCCACGCAGCTTCTCTTCTCCAGGCTGAACAACCCCAACTTTCTCAGCCTGTCTCCATACAGGAGCTGCTCCAGCCCCTGAGCATCCTCGTGGCCTCCTCTGGACTTGTTCCAACAGTTCCATGTCCTTATGAGGGCACCAGAACTGCACACAATGCTCCAGGTGAGGTCTGATGAGAGCAGAGCAGAGGGGCAGGATCACCTCCTTCAACCTGCTCCCATCAGACAACAGTTGCCTCATGGACTCAGCTCGGAGATGATACAGAACTTTCAGTCATGAAGGCACCTAATGGCTGTTCCAACCTCTATAGACTTTTGGCAGATGTAATATCTCATTCCACTGTTTTGATATGTGCTGTGTGAAGAATTACCTCACTTTGTTCATTTTGATAATTGGATCTAATGCTATTCTTGTATTATGAGAAACTGAACAATCATCCACTGTTTGTCTTCTCCCTGACAATCCAGATTTTATAGACTTCCACTGTGTTCTTCTACAGTCCTCTGTGTTCCAGGAAAGTGCCCTTTGATTTAATTGGTCTTTGGATGGAAACTCTCACATATCTTTGGCCATCTTCATCAGCCTTTTCTGAACCCTTTCTAAGTCCATTCTATCACTTTGACCTGGGCTGATCAGAAAAGCAAGCAGCAGTCAGATCACATCTACATCATTGATCTATTCAGAGATGCACAGATATTTTCAAGATCATTCTCCACCTCTTCCATGCTCCATTTTGTTCCCCAAATTCCCTAGTACAGCCTGTGACTGCTATCAAATATTGATCCAATGTTTCCATATTATATCCCCTTTAGTTTTTCCCTTTTGCCTTTCCCTTTCCTGTCTTGGATATGTACCATAATAATGTATATTACTATAAATATATATATTACATGAGGGTGCTGAGCACAGGGTGCCCAGAGGAGCTGTGGCTGCCCTATCCCTGGCAGTGTTCAAGGCCAGGTTGGATGGGTGCATTAACAGATGCATGGGCTTTTGGGGGCTGCTGTGGGATTGAGCCAGACCAGCACCATCCCAGGGTCTGACAGACACCAGAACTGTGCAGCCATGGCCCCTCATCCTGTCTGCATAGCTCAGGCCACACAATGTTGTCATGCATTAAGTCTGGGACAAGGAAGGATGCCAAAAGCAACATGCCCATGTTGCTCCAAAGGCTCATTCAGTCCTTGTGGCCACGGCATGGGTCTTTCTACTCATACTCTTGGAGAATTCAACAGCAAAGCACCTGAGGCTTTCCTTGTGGCATCCAAGCAAGGCAGCAGCCTGGCTTGACAGTGATACAGGAGGGAAAGAATCCCTTTTACATGAGCAGCATCTGTCAGGAACGTGCTTTGCTGCGGGCTCACCAGGGAATACAACATCCATCCTCCTTCCCCAGCATCAGTCTGACTAAGCCACATACAAGCATTACAAAATGCAGGGTGAAGTCATGACTATCACCTTCCCTGGAGCTGATGAGTTATATTTGTATATGTATTTGCAGTTGTATATGGTGCTCCTTTTGCCTCTGCCTGGAGCCATCCCTGAAGGACGAGCCAGCCTTGGGGCTGTGTGTCTCATTTGTTTTGCAAAGAGATATTCATGGGGTACTTGTTGGATGCTTCCAGAGCTGTTTCTCCCCTTACTTAAAGCAGTTTATGACATTGCTTTAACATCCTAGAGGTGATTTGTCTTCTTTTGCCATTCTCCCCTTTGGGCTTTCCACTCTGAGTCCTTCCCAGTCACCCAGCCCTGAGACACCAGTGCCCATATCTAGAGGTGCCATCAGGCTACATCTTGTGAATCACTTAAAGTGAGATGGTGAACAAGAAATGTTTCCATTTCACCATGAGCAGTGGTTTTGTGAGTGATGCTCAGATTTTAACTTAAGAAGAAAAATGAAATCTTCAATGAGTTAAAATCTCAGTTTTCAATTAAAAACCTTACTTTTATGGAGAACCTTTCACAAGAGCTGCTTTCAGACCATCAGCTACACAACAACCTTTCCTTCTCTCTGCCTTCTTGCTCATGGCTGCATCCAGATTCCTCCTGCTCCATGGAGCATCTGGGACAAGATGTGGCTTCATCACTGTTCAGCATAAAGCTGAAAGTATCCTCTTCTGTTGTATTCTTACCATAAGTTCTTGCATGTAGCAACAATTGCATAAAAGTCTTTAAGAAAAGCCAATATTGGATCATTCACAGGTTTCTCTCCCTTCTTCCCTCATCCCCCACACCCTCTGTTGTAAAAATAAGACAGAGCCACAACTCACAGCAGGGTTTTAGACAGGTTTGTGCATGTATTTGGTACAAACGAACAAAACCATGTGCATTCTGGTTCATAGAGCTTACATCAATCTGACAGGACTTGAATCACAAAACAGAAAGACGCCGGCTAATAAATACATCTGGGGATGAAAAATAAAACTCTAGACATAAAAAATCCCAATGTCTGCTAAAGAAAATGTACACTTATATACACACTGTAAACAATAGGAATGCAACCCAACTGCAGTCCAGCTCAGGCTGACAGGGACCTTCCTTCCCCTGAAATAGGACTCGTGAGAGTCTACTGACACACAAGGTGCTGCTCATCATCTTCATCACTCGGTCTGTTGAAGCAGCGAGGTCTGATGGTGATGTTAGTGACACAAAGCCAGTGCAATGAGGTGAGAGCTGCTGGATAACCAAGGTATGGGGGCTTTGGGAATGGCCTGCTTGATAGAGCTGGAGAAATGGGGCCATACCCTCAGCTGGTCACACCATTGTGGGCCCAGAGAAGTGAATGGGATCAGACCAGATTTACCTCCTGAAAGTCTGAGCCCATTTTTCCAAGCCTGGAGAGTTTGGAGATAAAGAGTATCAAAGAGAAATGCACAATATTAGATGCTCAGGTCATCCTTCATACAGCACTGTCCTTCCTCCCCTGCTAGCAAAGGCAACCCTGTCTACTCCAAATGAAGCTCTACATGAACAGCCTCAGGGTCTAGTCTTGGCATCACTTCTTCTGATGCAAGATGCTAGATGAAAAGGGGGCTCTACCTTAGGTGAGAAACAAGCATTTTGCCTGAATGCAGCACAGCAGAGCTCAAGACTTCCCTACAGCATCTTCTAGGGTGTATCTCAGTGCCAGATCAGATGCAGTAAGTAAATAAGCCAGTTTAGGCATTTATGTGTATGCATGTGTGCTTAAACTGCCTTTATCCTCATTTTCTCCCTTTAGGTCTGTAAGGAATTGGGATGGAGAGGCAGTAAACCTCCAGACTAATCCTTATTTCCCTCCTGGCTGCTTTCAAGGGGCTGGAGGCTGTAAGTGGAAGCAATCATGTCAACTCATTCATGGGAATGAACTGCTTGCCAGTAATTATTAAAAGCCCCTGCAAGGTCTCCATTTATAGGATGTCTGCCCATCTATAGGAGAATGTGCTGTTTTGGAGGTGACATATATAAATATAGTAAAGTGTGTGTGTGTATCTTTATGGTCATGGATGCAGATGTTACCATATGCGGTGGACATCTGGCTGTGGAGAGACACCAGATAAATGCACTCCTGAGCATCAGAGAGCATTTAATGGCAAACATCCATCTTTCCCCCTTGAATAGACTTTCAATTCTGATAATACCTGTATCAGCTTGTCCTAAACTCTGCCCCAAAGCACTTACACTGCTCACTTGCCTGTATTAGACCTGCAGAGCACTGTCACCAGAACAGGGTCCAGACATGCAGATCTGGGTGCATTTACTCCCTCTGATAGTGGCATCTGTGCACATGCATCCTGAGAGGTGAGTGGAATGCAGAAGTAATGCTTTCACCTTGACCTTCCAGGTATCTCTGTTCTCTCCCTAATGCCTTCTCTGCTACATCCCCAATGCCAGCAGTGTGCTTTCCTATCTGGATCCCAAAAAAGCCCAGGAAACCATCAGCATCTGCAGTCTTTACACTGCACAATGACTTTTGTGTCACCCCATCATCTCTGAGGGTCTCACTTCCCTTGTCAGCCAAAGTAACAGGGACAAGTAAGATGCATTTCCCCATGGAGGTTCCCATGGGGTGTCGGACCTTTGCTTTTAGTAGGGTTGAACCTCTCTAGCTGGCAGCCTCTGCAGACACTGGGCAATATGCAGGCAGTAAGGAGTCTGGCTTCAGTGTAAGTGCAATGCTGCCCATGTGCCTTGGTGGGATTTGCTGCTGGGATGAAGATGTTTGGACAACATCTGCAGGTCTTTGTGCAGTAATTTGTCCAGTTTAGAGTCTTGCCTTGAGGAAAGGGCAGAAGGGTGTTAAGGGTGTTGAGACAGGGCCAACTCCAACGTCACATCTCAGTATGCACTGTACATAAAGGTAAGAAAACAAAGACTGACTGTTCCTCTGATTTGATTTCTTTTAAAGCAGAAAAAACAAAGGTGACATTCTCTGTGCTGTGCCTAGGAGCCTTTCTTCTTCCTTTGATAGCCACCCTTAGCTAGATGTGTAGGCACGTTCATGAAAGACTCCTAATGGGGGTTGGGGAAAGTGCTAATGTGGATGAGTTTCCATCCAGGACACATTCAATTGCATTTTTCCACTCCTCAGCATCATACTCCTGTTCTTTAATCACTTGTCTTGAGACATGACACTTCACATCCAGACTTTGCCTCCATCACCTATATGTCTCCTGCCTCTGCTCACAGCTTAATCTGATGATCACTCTTTGTGGCTCATTGATGTATGAAGCACGATAAAACCAGTGCCTGCAACACATGGTCAAGTAGATTCTGGATCATCTTCTGACTTACAAAGCACTATTTGTGTGAGCCTGGCTGAGGTGGGGCTGTCATGGCTCCAACCTCCCAGACCATGGTGTCCTCCTGAGGACAGCTCACACTCTAGGCTGTGAGCAGGGCAAAAGTCCACCTTATTGACATAGCTTTTGACCATGCTATAACAGACATAATCAAAGGCCACTGTTGACAGCAACCAAAGGCTTTGATGTATCAGGTATGTGGGAAGTCACTTTGGAGAAGAGTCATGAGCATGACCCTGATGGGGGAGAAGATCCATCTACATGAGGGAGCTCCAATTGCACATCAGCTCTATTTTAGATGGGCAGTAGAGGGCTCAAATTGAGCCATCCCACCATTCCTGAGCCACAGAGCAGGCTGACTACAGACCTGAGAGAAGCCCCTGGGATACATCTTTATTCTGTGCTGAGAGAGACAACAGCAAGAGCAAGAAGGGGACAGAAAAGGTTGGGGATGACCAATACCACAAGGAGCTGCTTTCTCTCTGTATCACAGACTGATGTGCACTAGAGCAAGATGGGTTGCAAGTGTTTCAGTTGCAAGTGAAATAGGAAATGCATCACAGGTTGGAATTACAGAAGAGAGACCTGCACACCCATTGGCACCAGTGTACACATCTGGACTGCTTCTCTGGCCTAAAACCAGGTTACGTGGAAGGGGCAAAGCTGTGGTCACTGCAAACAATGATGGGCAGAGAGTCAGGATATCCCATCCTGCTTTGGAATACCACAGTCTGCTCATCCCCCAAAGCAAAGGCCTCTCCTGGAGGTCTTGTCCAACCCTGTAGAACTACAAGCTCCCAACCCATTATCTAAAGGATGAGCTGTTAGCTACTGCTCAGCATTGTCCTTTCTGGGTGCTGCCTCTGGGTAGGAACATGACCATATGTACTAAGGCAGGGTTGGCATCTTTTGGGGTTTGATCTTTCCATTAGACTTGGTGGTGTTTTTAAGGCAAAGGAGACATCCTGGTTTCCCTTCATAGAGCAGCTTCTTCCACAGTCAAAGATAACCATCCACTGGAGGAAACAGCTCTTATCCTAAGGCCATATCCACCCCACATCTTCCTCTCCCACTGCACTCGTTAAAATGGGACGTGCCACTGGCTCTTATTTGAGGAACCCATGATCCCACAGAAGGAGCTGACCTCTGCGTGGGGGATGCTTTGATAACCTTTGGGCAACTGCATTTTATACCTGATTGCTGCTTCCAGTCCACCTGACAGACCCACAGATGGAATCCCTTCACCTTCCTGCTAGACACCTCTAAAGAAACCATCAAAACCTGTCCCAATGGCTTCAAATATCTGTTTCTCTCAGCCCGCAGCAGTCTGTTAAGTCATAGGTTTGATAGTCAATGGTTTCCGTGAAGTCATGAGGGATCCCAATGGAGACAGACTCCACCTCTGTTTTGTAGGTGGCTGTCACCCCCCCTTTGCTGGAGCCACCCCGGATTTTGTTGGAAAGACTGTTCATCTTCTCCTTCAGTTGGGTGGACGCTGGTTTCTGGAAAGGAGTGAGCATTTTCCAGCCCTTGAAGCTGAGCGTTCGCCTCTTACTGGGTCTGTCCTGCAAGGAGGAGTTAAATAGGAACGAGCTGTTCAGGGTGTTAATCCTGGGCCTCAGGTCTGTCTCAGAGTCTTGCACTGAGCTGTTCATGGAGGCCCCTCTCCAGTGGTGATCATAGACACGCCAGATGGGTCTTCTCCTGCGGTGGCATTGGCACTTGAGCAGCCTGATGAAAGCTCGCTTGAACTCTTTGCTGGAGCACGGGTAGATGATGGGGTTCACGCAGCTGTTGAAGTATCCCAGCCAGAAGATGACCTTGAAGACAACCTCGGAGGGCTTCAGAGATGGGAAGAAAGAACCTTGGAAGAGATGACAAGAAATAAGGTTAGAGGAAGGGGATGGTCTGTGCAGGGGATGGTCAGAGCAGCCTGGAAGAGGAGAGACCTGTGGAACAGATGTGATTCTGACATTAGGTCCTTGCCTAGCAATGCTGTTACAACCAGAGTGAAGAGCTGGCCACTGCAGGACCACAAGGCATCAACCCTAAAGTGGTAAGAATAGGTAATACTATGTCTTTGGCAGGAGCCTCTTAGTCTGCACTGTAAAAAGGCTGCTAGCAATGGACCCAGCACCCTCAAACACATCTCTTGGGGAGAAGGTCCTGGTGCAGGACCCAATAGCCCCATGGCCAAAGTTGTTTGCATCACTGTGGGCTGAGCCATCCCGCTCTGAACAGATGCAGGTTACTTGTACCCAAGAGGCATCTTCCATGCCTATGTGCCAGGCTGCTTTTTGAGACCTTAGAGCAGGGGATGAGAGCATCACTTTGGGGAGCAGGTTCAGTGGTCCCCATGCCTCCGTGGGTTATCAGCACAAGGCAACAGTCCCTGTCCCATTCCAGGTAAGACAGAAAATTGCTGCTTGGCTTTTTTGCATGGATCGATTCTTGGTACCTGCTTTTCCTGTCTGTTGCACTGCACAGTTCACCCTGCAATGTGAAAACATGGGTACAGCCTCACGGATGGAAGAGCAACACCTCTTCACTTCCTACATGTATTTTGGGTTATCAATGTCACACACCCTCTGTTCAAATTCCATACGGATGCTGATGTAGACTGTTAAAGAGGGCTCAGATCCACAGCTCCAAACTCATACCTGCTACTTGTAAACTCTTGATCCACTCCAACCCCTACTTATGCTTTAGTGCTGGAGGTTCCTGGTGGGTTTTCCTTGATGGAAAAGCAGGAGGTGTTTCCTGCAGCCAGAAGATGTCAGTGTTGCTCCCGCATGGCCCCATTGCTCTCGGCATTCCCAACTCCCATCTGAAACAACTTTCTGACTCAGCCTTAATTCCTTGTGATTTTAGCTGGATGACAAATCCTGCTGCCATGTGACCGAGCGTTAATTTGTATTTTAGTAAATAACATTAGCTCTGGATATCGTTATTATTTGTCCTGCGCTCAAAATCCTGGTGTCAAAACAGTAAAACAAGTGCCAGGAACAAGAAATTCGGGACTGACACTGCATAAAAGCTCTCCAAAACTGACTGCTGCAGGGAAAACATCATCCAGGAAACCCAGAGCACTGATTCCAGCAGAGCTTCCTTACATTCATCCCTAAAATTGCAGCCAGACACAGCATTAGTTGTGTGGGTTACTCCATCACGGGGATGTGGGAGAAGATAGATACTGGCATTTACTGATGGTTAGGAGGGAAAACATAGATGGAGCCATGCAGAATGTTGAAGGTCAACCTAAGTCTTAGTGCTGGAGTACACACTGGGTGTCAATATGTGCTGAGGAGGGATTGGATCAAGACAATAAGCAGGATTGATGTCTGTGCTGGCAAGACCTGGGGCCTTCATGGAAATGAATGGTATTTGCAGTTAAATGAGCAGCCTCTGGTGGTGTAGCCTGTGCTTTTGAACAAAGCAATAGCACCAGGCTTAGGTTTTGTAGAGGCAATGATCCCACCTCGGTTGTGTTTGATTGAAGGGGTTTATTTCTGGTGCAGTGGTGAGCTTTAGAGGTTGGTACAAGGCTGCTTGGATCACCACATCCAAAGCAGAAACACCACCCCTGAGTGTTTAACCAGAAGCTTTTAAACACCCCAGTGGTGCTGGAGATAATCCCCCTTCATGTTACACATAGCATCTCCAATGCTCTTCATACAGCCATGGCTTTGAGCCTCCCCACTTTGTGCACTGTTCCCAGCCCATCACCCTGGACCTACAAGCACCATACTTTGTGCAATGAGGACCAGTGGTGGCTTTGCAAGCCTGGCATCAATTCCTTTCATCCATCTTTCCATTGTGAGGATGGTGAAGCACTGGCACAGGGTGCCCAAGGAAACTGAATGCCCAATCCCTGGCAGTGTTCAAGGCCAGATTGGACACAGGGGTTTGGAGCAGCTGCTCCAGTGGAAGGGGTCCCTGCCCATGGCAGGGGTTGGAGCTGGATGGGATTTAAGGTCCCTTCCAACCCAAACCACTCTTATGATTCTATCTCAGGTCTTGGCAATAGTGGATGGGTCTGTTTCCCTGCTCAGACTCCCCCTCTCCATCCTGCCTGGGACCAGCCTCTACCCTGTGCTCTCTGCAAGGCAATCCCTGCCTCTCAGTCCTGACATTGTGTTGTCCCAGCTTGACCCTGCCACAGCTCACTGCGATTGTTTGGAGCCAAAGCAGGTGAAGGACTTCATTAAGCACATAATCCTTTTCATTCCTTTGTCAGGGAGAGGTTCTGTGCCTCAGTTTCCCCACTGGGAAAGGGTATTAACCACCATAACCCCTTTCACAGCGCTGCTGCGAGCCCTGCTTGCAGCACACACTGGGTTCTGTAGTAGTTTTTCAACTTTCAGAGCGAGGAAAAGAAAACAAAAAGCTATGGTAACAAAGCAAATCAAAGAAGGGTCCCTTTAGAAATGAGACTGGTGATTACTGCTTGAGCCGGGCTGCTTAAGAGATCGGGGCTTGCTTAAACAGCCCCATGGTTGCTAAAATAATCACATATCCAGTGTGTTAGCAGCTCCTTGAAGTTTCTGTTGTCCAGATACAAAACCCACAGATTGAAAAGAATTAAAACCCAACTCTATGAATTCTATGAAGTTCAGCTCTGGCCGGTTTTTACTGGCCAGAACCTTGTGTACATCTGAAGACAAGGGGCTCATTGCCATCCTCATTACCATGCAAATAAGCATGCCCCTTGGAAGAGATGTGTGCTGAGTGCGTCCATGGTTTCACCATTTGATCACACTGGGATGAACAGAACTAGGCAGGGGGTCTCCCAGAACAGGTCCTTGGCTGCTAACTTTGTATAGGCTGGAGCATCCAACTGTTGATAGGCACTGGGAGGCTGCACATAAGGAAGAGTTGAAGGGACTTATCTAGGGAATGAGTAAAGAATGGAAGAAATTAGCTTCTGATTTCATATGCACAATTATGTGACAGCATTTGAGAGAGGGAGAGATTTTGGACTGGGCTTTTTAATGGTTATTATGTAAAAGCATAGATATTATTAGGATTCATGAAAGACTGTGTGGAGTAATGGGCACTTGAAGAGCTCGGGATGAGCTGGATGAGCCCGAGGTCCAGAAATAGAAAATATGAGTAAAAGCTCAGGTATAGGAGCAGAGAGTGATGCACCAGCACTAGATATCTCAGTGTAAGAGCACTTTTTGATGATCGGGTCCCAGAACCATCAAAGCCATAACAGAGCAGTATCAAAGAACGGGAAAAGCAAGTACTGTAGGACTGTGACATAATAGAGATTTGTGAAGCCTGGTCTTGTTTCAAAGAGAAGCTCTTCCTGCTCACTCCTAATCAGCCCTCTGGACACCTCTCTTGAGCATCCAGCTCAAAGCTTGGTGTGCTTTCCAAAGGTGGAGGTGGTGACACACACCTTGGGGACATCCACCCATGGGGTGGTCTTGGTGTGATGAGTACTGACAATACATACAGTATGTGTGCTGGCATCCAACAACCCCCTGCCATGCTGGAGCATCTGGGACCCCAGAGCCCTCACAGGGAGAGGACAACAGAGACTTGACTTGCCTTTGTTCTCCTTCAACATCCAGCCTAATCAGATCCACATGTTTAACACAGAGGCAGCCTAGGGAGTAGGGGCAGACCCTCTGAGATGAACCTTCTCCACCCTGACTGACCACCCATTGATGCTTGTTCTTGTGGTGGATGGAGGATCCTGGTTGTATCTCAGTGTAGGATGCTATCATGTAGGACAGGATGCAGAGCCTCATCCTTTACATTCTCCACTGCCTTGTTGAGATGACTCCATGTTGGCTTATGAGATCCTGCTGAAGACTTTGTCCTCTGATAAATGACATGGTTTAGTATTTGGTGTCCCTGCCCATGACAGGGGATTGGAACTAGATGCTGTTAAGGTCACTTCCAACTCTAACTATTCTATGATTCTAATACTGTTGGGGGCTTGAAAGTCAATTTGGAGCCTTTATAACTCTCATCAGTTTATAGAAGTTCATTCCGTGTCTTTCAAAGCCTGAATCCTAGTGACAGAGCTGGGTCTGAGTATCAGCTGCAGGTCCTGTTGTAACCCTAGAGAATTACCCTCAGGATCACTAAGAAGGCCAGGTTGGATGAAGCCTTGGGTGATATGGGTTAGTGTGAAGTGTCCCTGCCCATGGCAGGGGGGTTGGAACTGGGTGATCTTAAGGTGCTTTCCAATCCAAACCATTCTATGATTCTATGAAGTTAAGAAAGCTGCAGATGAGCTCAGGGAAAACCGTCCTGCACTGTGCAAAGAGACTGGACTCAGACCAAACATGAGCTGAAGACTGGATTTCATTCTCCTGGTGGTGCCAAAGCTGAGCCGATAAAGTATGTGCTCTGAAGTGAAAGCAAAAGAGTGATTTATTTGCTGTCCTTACCATGTATGTGCACAGGAGGTATATGTTGATACGCTCTGTGTGTGCCTATGCATTTTTTCCCCTGGTTAATATCACTCTACTCACATCCGGATACACATCCCTGAAGCCATGGAAATGGTCCCCCCACTGTTGCACCCTGCGTTGGCTGGGAATGGATGCAGGATGCTATCTCCCCTCCACGTATCCAAGCACCCATCCCATTTATTGTTTAGCTTGTTTGACTTAGCACTATCTCATGATCTTTCCTTGCCTGCACTCTCCACCCTGCCCTCCCCACGACTGACTCAAAGGTGATATCACTTGGATTGTTTGGAGAGTTGCTGGTCCCAGTGTTCAGCCCTCAAAAAATAAAGCAAAACAAGAAGAAAAGACAAATGCACAAATGAAAATGGACCCAGTCCAAGCTAAATTCTGGCCCTGGCTCCCAGTACGCAGCCAGAATCTGTGAGCAGGCTTGCTTTGTGCTGCAGTTGGCAAGGGCATCCTTGCTTTAAAAGGTCCCTGCTTTAGAGCATGTACCAGAGTCCATGGCATAGAAATGTTGCAGATGTGATAGCAGGAGGGAAATACAACATGCCAGAGTCATGCCCCAATGTTGTCCCATTGGGAATATGGGAAATGTGAGGACAAGCAGGATTGTTCACACTGACAAGAGTGTCTTTGCTGTTGCTTGGGGTGGGCTTTGTATTAGGAAGCAGGGTAGCTTTGTATCAATCCCTGGGCAAAAGTAGTTTATGGAGAGTTGGCCCTTGCAGGTGTTGGTGGAATGCCATGGAGAAGGTAAACAGAAATCTATTACTCACTGCCTTTCCAGAGCAAGCAGCATCACAGGAGATGGAGACTACAGGTGGTAGGTTAAAAGCAAAGAAGAAGGGAGTTCATCTCACAGTGCATTGCTCAGCTGGGGATGTCCCTGCTGCTGCATGACTGTTGATGTTAAAAACTGATTGGCAAAACTCATGGAAAAGAGGGAAATTCACCCAAGGTGCAAACCATTCTGTTCTTGAGTGAGGAAGCTCCAGAAATCCATCTGTAGGATCAGGCCATAGGTGTTCCATTGCCCAAGCTTCTCCTGGATGTGGCCTCAAAGGTCAGAAGGGCTCTGAGGACTCCCTCAGGATGTATTAGAGCAGTAAGTTAAGCGTAGGTGCTGAAGCTCACTATGAGCTCTCCGGGCCGAAGAAAGAAACATTCTCTTTGTCCTTTTCTTCTGGTTCTCATAAAATAATTAAATCTGGTCCAAAGTAATCATAAGCTGCCACTTTATGGTCATCATCCAGCTTGCATCCTTCCTTGCCAGCTCCTTCCCAGGCTCCCATGGTGGAAAAGCTCCCTGGTGCAGCTGCCAAGCTACGGGAGGATGGGCTGGACATTAGCACTGATTTCTGCCTATGTGTGGGACTGGGAGCCTGAGCTTCTGACCAGTCTTTGCTGACCTTCTCCTCCATCTGCTGTTGACCAGCTCCATCCCTGGCAGTGCTCAAGGCCAGGCTGGACGCAGGGGCTTGGAGCAGCTGCTCCAGTGGAAGGTGTTAGGGGTTAGGGTTAGGATTAGGGGCAGGGGTTGGAGCTGGATAAGCTTTAAGGTCCCTTCCAACCCAAACCATTCCATGATTCTGTGACCACCTCCACTGTACATGTCAGGTCCGTAGAGGGTTAACACCTCCTTACAGCTGATGGTGTGTCTTGGAGCGATGAGGGAGTTCACTGCCCTCCCAGGATGGATCCAAGAGCTGCTTGGCGTGGGGAGGAGGACAGCATGTTCACAGTGACTCCAGCGTTTTCCCCTTGGGATGGTGGTGTTGGGATATCAGGAAGAATTCCTCAGGCCTGTGAGCCTTTCAGCTGACTGCATAAGCAGTGTCACAGATAAGTGACAGCTTCCATCATGCCAATGAAAGCTGCAGTGAGCTGCCTGCGTGCCTAAATGTGCACAGAATGCTTGCTTAACCATAGGATTATAGACTCATGGAATGGTTTGGGTTGAGAGAGACTTAAAGCTCCTCCAGCTCCAACCCCTGCCATGGGCAGGGACCCCTTCCACTGGAGCAGCTGCTCCAAGCCCCTGTATCCAACCTGGCCTTGAGCACTGCCAGGGATGGGGCAGCCACAGCTTCTCTGGGCACCCTGTGCCAGTGCCTCAGCACCCTCACAGTAAAGAACTTCTTCCTTATCTCCAACCTGAACTTCCCCTATTTCAGTCTGAACCCATCACCCCTTGTCCTACCAGTTGGCTTGATCCAAGTTGTGCACCCTGACTGGCCAAAACCAGGGGTAAACCATCCCTCCCTGCCTGTTTCTGACCTTCTCAGCAATGTTGCATTGTCACAAGTTGATGGTTGAAGAGGCTTCCCCATGCCATGCCAAAGCCTATGGTGGGGTGTGCATATTGGGAATGCAGGGGCCTCATGGGGAATGAGGGCAGCCTATGGTGTGGTGTGGTGGTTGCAAAAGTAGGAGAGACCAGACTGGGAGAGGGTGAAGGGCTATGGAAAACACAGACACTCTCAAGCAGGATCTCAAAGCTGAGGTCTGAATGTGTATTGCCTGGCAGCAACAGAAGGATAATGCAGTAGAGCCTTGTTTTGATCATTTACTGGTCTAATTCATGGTCCCTGAACCAAACTGGCCCCTAACCTCTAGGCAGTACAGTCCTAGTGATGTCTCCAAAGCTTTCCATTCCTGCTAAAGCTCACATTAGAGCTTTTCTCAAAGCATCCCCATGGATCTGGACCTCTGATGGGAGTCATTGCCATAAGGATGTTTCTGAGGTACCAAAACCCTGAAAACTGTTGGTCTTTTGTGAATCACTGAACTGAATTTAGGTATCTAAGAAGGTTTCAGACTCCTGGCTCATGGGCAACACATCACTCTTGATGGATTTTACCCTTAATGTCATTGGTCTCCTCTCTTAAGAGGAGTTGCCAAAACTTCTCATGCATCAGTTTCTCTCCTGTGCAGGATAGGACTTTCATCATTGGAAGAGTTTCATCATTGAGGCTGCCATAGTGGTGAAGAGTGACATAGTGAAGAGCCACACAGGTAACCAATATCTAACAGACACCTAGCTAGTCTTGTATTGTGCACAGCTTAGCATGGTCCAGCTAGACCTCTCCAGATGAATTTGGTCCAGGGAGCAGTTCACTTCAGAGACCATTCCCAAAAAGCCTTAAGGACCTGACTATGCAGCCCTCCGACATTGTCCCAGCATCCTTAATCATCCCCAGATGCCCTCACACCACATCACAGGGCGTGCAATGCAAACCATGTGTTTCAGAGGGCAGATCCACTCTGGTGGGCTGCCACACAGCACCCCCTGCTCTTCCAGAGACTTACAACTCCACCAGAGAGTAATTATGTTGTAGGACCATTGGGAGACTGCATGGGGCCCAAGAAAGGCTTCGGGCCAGCTGCTATGAAGGACTTATTCTGCTCCAGTCTGCCCTACAGCCCTTGCTCTGGGGGACTGGGACCTTAAATTGGGTCTTTTGTTCTCTATTCCCTTGTTGCTGTTGTTTCAGCAGTATAACTAACCGCTAGAAGGTAGCTTAGCTCCTGAGCAAGCTGTAGCTAAACTCATTTCCTGGATACTACTGGGAATGTGCTTATGTAGGTGGGCGAGGGGACCCATAGAAGGTGCAATGTGCCAGGTTTCTTGGGAGGGCATTGACCTTTCATTAGGGAACACGGTGCTGAAAGCAGCAGCTGTAAATCCCCAGAAGGTCATTGCATTTATTGCATTCTCTTTCCAAGGACCTTAATATCCCATGTTAGCACTACACACCAAGCTTCATTGCCCTGGGTATACTGATTATCTTTCATTCGGGACCTATAAAGAAGAAAGTTGTGCTCAAGGTAATAAAGGAACAATGAAGGGATTGTGCCCTGCTACTGCTTTTTGATGTATAGATGAATAGAGCTCTGGGTCAGTAGAAGGGCCAAAAATGGATTCCCTTCAATCATGCTCCTGTGGTGAATACCACAGAGAATGAGGCACCTTGGACCCTGGCAACCCATGAAAACAGGACTCTGCTTCAGTCTCTACCCTCCAACATTAGTACCAAAACTAGACATGAAACCTTAAGGTGTAGACACCCATGAACAAGGTCTGCAAGGAGAAACTGCCCCGGAAGCACACATTGACACCACAATGATTGCTGGTAGTGGGTGACTCTGTATGGGCACTGAGATGCCCATCTGCTGGCCTGATGCTGTCATGGTAGGCATGCTGCCTTCCAGGAGCTATGCTATGAGATCTTGTTGAGAGGATGACACAGCTTGGCAAAGGTATAGACTACAGTTATCCATGGCTACTCTTTCATGTGGATGTGAATTACAAGGTTTTGAAGATGGTTAAGGCAATGGTTTCATGAGAATGAAGAGAAGGACCAAACTTCTCCTTTTCACATGGTGGAAGGCAATGTTGGCACATCAGCTTTCCCATGCCTGTTGTGAAGGACCTGGGCTCTGCTACTGACCATTAACTGTGGGCCACTCATCATCATGAGTGCTCCTCTTGCTCTGTGGTGAAGAGCATGGCTGGTTCAGTGTTGAAAGGAGACTATAGAAGGCTTGGGGCCTCCAAGCTTGGTGTTAGACATTGACTTCACCATGCCCTGAAACCAAGCTTGTCCTAAAACCAACGCTGCCCTGCCAGTTGCCTTTTTAGCTGCTTGGTTCATCTTCCAAGAAGAAGGGCTGGGCAGTAGATTCAGGGCCATGGACAATGCTGAACACAGCAGGGTCAGTAAGATGGGCTTTGGAGTCACAGAATGAAGGTGTAGGCTTTTTTCATCTGGCTTTTAATACAAATTCCCCTGAAGGTGATATTTTTTGCAGTGTTTACTATGCTTGGGAAAGATGTATGTGTATCCAGCTGCCTATTCCTGAATAATTCACAGATTTTTGTGACTCTGACTTCAGATTTGGGCCCTGACTCCAGCACAGAGGGGATTTTAAAACAAATCTTTGGATCATGAGACTCAGAAAAAGGACATAAATAAAATAGGAAAATAATAATAATAGTAATAATAATAATAGTAATAATAATATTAATAATAATAAAGCCTGGATGATCAGCCAATCTGGCAAATCCAAAGGAACATCTCAGGAAGGTTCTTATTTGCCAGATGCTAATGGAGAATAAGAGTCTCCTGAGAGAAGGAAAAAGTCATGGCATCCCAGATGCATGTCAAGAGCTCTGGTCTTGCTGTGTGAGCAGGAAGACTGCAATCCATGTGCTATAGGGTGAGCACGGCAGAGACCACAGTGAGATTCTTCCCTGTATGGTTCAACAGAGGAAACACGAATGTTCCATCTAGCTCGGGATGGGGATGAACACAATGGCCTTGTGGGGTTGCTAGGTTCCCTCCAGGGCAATGCACAAAGCAGTGTGTAACTCAGAGAACAGCATTCCCATGGCTTCCTGAGCATGAAGGTCCTGCTGCATCTGATGCTGAGTCTTCTCTGCATGATGGCATCTCAACGCACACATCTGGGTAATGCAGCCAGCATGACCGGCTCTTGGGGAAGGGAAGCACTTATGGGCAAGCTGGCTAGCTGTTACCTGCAGCAGGAGTAAGCCATAGGTAGAACATCTCATGGGCAGAAATCCAACCATAGACATAGGTTGTAAATAACAGTAAGCGAAGATGTTTTGCTTACTGCAGGTCTCAGCCTGGAGAAGAGAAGGTTGTGTGGAGACCTTAGAGCAGCTTCCAGTGCCCAAAGGGGGCTACAAGGATGCTGGAGAGGGGCTCTTCATCAGGGGCTGTAGGGACAGGACAAGGGGTGATGGGTTCAAACTGAAACAGGGGAAGCTCAGGTTGGAGATAAGGCAGAAGCTCTTCCCTGGGAGGGTGCTGAGGCGCTGGCACAGGGTGCCCAGAGAAGCTGTGGCTGCCCCATCCCTGGCAGTGCTCAAGGCCAGGTTGGACACAGAGGCTTGGAGCAGCTGCTCCAGTGGAAGGGGTCCCTGCCCGTGGCAGGGGTTGGAGCTGGATGGGATTTAAAGTCCCTTCAACCCAAACTACCCTGTGATTCTATGTTGCTTATTCAAGTCCTGTGTAAGCTTGCCAGTATGACACCAAACTATGTAAGTTCTTGGCCTTGGCTAACTTTGTTTATTACTTCTGGCTTGCATAATGATCTCTTTCAGTTGACAGTAACTTTGCAGTAGGAGGCTATGTTCTTAGCTTCCTGATGCTTGCATTCCTGTCTCACTGGTGTGACTTGGTTGGTTAAACACAGGAGCTAGAGCTGTGTTAGACACCCCAGTGTATCTTGATCTACTGCTGATGTTTCACAAAGGGTGTGGGTCTTCTCTAAATTGCCTCATATCAGCCAGATCTGTGCAGGTAACTCTGAGACCATGGAGTGGTTCAGATGGCAATAGGGAGTGGTGTTTAGGCTACTGAATTAAGCCCTGGATGTGCGGCTTTTAATCTAGCACAAATCCAGCTCAGCAAAATGGATCTCATGCAACTGATGACAAACTACCTTGGGCTTTGACATATCCATCTCCCAAGCAAACCTGTGCTGTGCCAAGTCAGTGCTGGAGCCAAAACCACCTTTAATCTGGTGCTTTTATGCACAGAGAAGCAAGGAAGATTAGCTGCTATTTATTCCTTGCCTTGGAGTCTTGTTTCAGTTGGACTGGGGGGGCAGTGGATCACCCCCAGGAGTCTTCCTCTCCTTACTCTGTGACATGAAGAATTGACTCAAGTGATCCCTTCTCAGGAGACAAGAGTATAAGCCACCCAGCAACACAGGACATCAGTATCATCAGTGCCTGCCATGGGTTTCTGTTCCCTTCATAGTGGGCTGCAGGATTAGTTGGGAAAGTAAATTCTCATGTGGGATTTCTCAGGAATGGAGGCAAAATTCATTGTCAGGTTGATTAGGCATATAACCTTCACATCCCTGTCTGTCCAAAACCTCCTGTAGAAGGAGGTGTGTGGCTTATGGGAGAATTTCTACTTCTTTGAGGTCCCAAGTAGCTCCTATTGGCAATCCAATGGATCTGAATTTCCATCTTTTGCCTGGGCACATCAATGGGTGCTCAGATGCTATCCTGATGTACTCTGAAACCATCCTACAGGGTTTAGCTTTCAAAGCCTGGGATAAACAGAGGACAGAATCAGTGCTCCTGGTTGGATGGAGGTTGCAGACTGTGGAAGGGACAAAAGGTGGGAGAGGTTTCCAATAGATGTTACATCAATGTAACATCTAATCAATATTAGGAAACATGGTATAACCTTCTTTCTTAATGTTATTTTTGGGGACTACTCCTAAAAATCAATAAGAACTTCATGATCATCTGCATTATTATTTAGAGACATAAAAATATTGTATATAGAGGGCAGAGAACTTACCTAAATACATACTGAACTAAGAATAAACCCCAATAACCAAGGAAGAGAGGTGCTAAAAGGGACTTTGGAGGGTCAGCTGAAGATTCACCACAATAATCTACTTGAGAAAACCCTAGGTATTACAACAAGAGAAGCAATAACAAACTTCTAAGCAAGGTGGTAAGTTAGTAGGAGCAATTAGCCCTGTGATAGCTCCTTTGACATATATATTCAATGCAATATCATCAAAGCTTCTTTTGCAAGATAGCAAAAATGTTTCTTCAGCCCTTGCCACAAAGAGCTGTCTGCTTCTGTATCTACAAATACTGAATGGACATAGCGCAATGTATAAACCAGGGGTTCTCCAACTTTTCTGAACCAAAACCTGTTAATCCTCATTATTTTCTTGCAGACTGGATTGATCCCTTACACTCAATAGTTTTCCTTGAACCATTTACCCAGCCTTCATGGACCATCAAGATGGCCCAGGGAGGTTGTGAATACTCCATCCCTGGCAGTGTTCAAGGCCAGGTTGGATGAAGCCTTGGGTGCCATGGTTTAGTGTGAGGTGTCCCTGCCCATGGCAGGGGAGTTGGAACTGGATGATCTTAAGGTCCTTTCCAACCCTAACTATTCTATGATTCTATGATCTGGAGACCCCTTTTCTAGATCCTGTTTCTTGAATTTATTGACAGAAACAATAGCACTTTGTGGTGAACACTCCAACTGGCTTCTTCTGCGTTACTCCTTTTAACAGCTTCCTTAATCCTTCCCTTGCAAGTAATTGCTGTTCCTCTCTGACTACTTCAAACATAAGCCTGCTTTCAACTCACCTCCCAAACAAAAGTCCCTTTCTATCCAACTGTCTCCTCCACTCTGTTCAGAAGCATAGAGAATGTGTGCTTTTTCCAACTAAAGAGCAAGCTTGGGAAATCCCATAGAAAGGGATGGAGGGGAATGATTCTCAAGCAAGTCATCCAAGACTTGGAAAAACCACTGTGTTTGCTGGGTCGGACCCAAGACTAGTCTTTGTTTTTCCAACTCAGAAGTTCTTTTCTCTGCACTTGGTTTTCTAAGAATGTGAACTCACCCGCCCCGTCCTGTTTACAAGCTCGTAAATATGTAGATCAGATTTGGCTGCAGGGTAGGCCTTGGAAGGGCTGAATCCTGCTGGGAACACATGGCATTTTATGTACAGCGAGGCCAGATCCGAGCGGCACAAAGGAAAAAGGCAATTTTTCATTGGCCCAACCCAAATGAGGAAAAACCTCTTCCCCAAAGTCAAATGCTTGAGTCTTGGCTTTAATTTACAGTGTGGGGTGAGAAGAACTCACGTTGGGTGCCTGAGCATCGACCCAAGCAGGGATAACACCATTGATCTAGAGGGATGACGTTACAATAGAAGGTTTAGTATAGCTCATTGCTGGCAACACCGGTGGCCCCGAATCTGGAGAACTTGCTAGTGGCAGGAGGCCAGCATTTGGAAAGCACACTATCAAGGGGAGGTGTGGGAGCTTCCTCAGTGCGTTTCCACCGTGCCGGTCCCAAGGACATTCTGTTTATATCAGAACTGGTCAGACAGCACGTCACTGGCCTCGGAGCCTGGCACCACAAGCACTGGCAGCCCATGCCCTGCTCCTGGCTGTGAAGGATGCTGAACAGCATCCTCCATAGAGCCACACCACTGGTCTGGGGTGCTGCGATGTCGTGGAGGAAAGGGTGGAGAAGAAAGGATGGAGGAGGTTGATATTTTCAGCTCTGATGAAGAATTCAGGAGCAGGTTTCGCAGGCTCAGGAGAGGTTATTCAAGACCAGCCAGACAACTTCTTGTTTCTTTTCAAGCTCGGAGGGGAAAATCCTCCAACGCCTGCCCTGTTTCCGCACCCAGCTCCAAGGCACAGCCCTTCTGGCTTCAGCTTGCATGGAAAGATCTGCAGTTTCTCATCGCTCACATTCTCTTTCTGGCTTTTTTTTCCCTCTATGACAAGAAGGGAAACTCAAAATAAATCAGTATTTCCGTCTTCTCCCCCAGCATGGAATTATTTTGGGGAGATAGATAGCAAAGAGTTGCTGTGTCTCTCCTTAGCCCTTAAACCCAGCTTGCAGCTGATTACCAAGCTCTAAAAACATTGCACTTGAAAAAGAGACTTTTTCCCCCTCTCAGAAAACAATGGGTCAGTGTAACAGGGCTCCAAAAATATAACAGGAATGGTGAGATAACAACATCCTCATTGCTCCCAACAGTTCCTGAAGCCCTTAACTTGAAGGGATAAAGTCTCCTGCTTAATGACGCATTGGTTGACTGCAAAGAATCCTTTTTGTCCTTTCTCCCTTCTCCACAGGAAGGGTCATGTCCTCTGTCTGATGTGACCAGCTGTGCATCTCTTATCTGGTTATTCAGCAGTGATGCACTTAAGCCCTATCTCTGTGGATACAGTAAACAGGGATAGGATAAGGGACCAGATTTTGGCATCCAGGCTGTTAGCATGGACCCTGTCATGACTCTGCCCTGGATATTGTGTAGTGGTAGCAGAGCCAAGTGCTTTACCTGCATGTAGGTCTCTGTTTGGGAGTGTTCAGCTGTGGCAACACCAGGCTCATGGCCAACAAATCAACACTAATCCCTTTTATTTGCTAGCAGTGATGTGATGGGGGAAACTCCTTGTGCTTCTTGCTGTGCAACCAAAGACCTGTCCCCGAAGGGGGTGTTTGCCCCCTAATGCTTAGCAGGGGTTTCCTGCACTTCTGTAGCACACACAAGGCTTGTACCCCACAATCTGTGGTCCACAGCAATACATCTGGCAGCATGAATAGGAGGGATTGCATGGGTATCGCCACATCAGGAGAGAAGAGAGCTTGTGATGCCCAGACTAGAGCAGTCTCCAGCAGAGCTGGTGGAATAATACAACCATGCACAATGGTGTAAGGACCTCTCAGTGGGAAGTGGGGACAAGCACAGAAAACCCATATTTTTAGTGACCTGAGCAATCCACCTGGATGTCATGGCTAACCAGAAAGTGAAATGACACAAGAGGCAAAATTGCCTGCCTGGTTGTCTTAGCCATAGAACTGAGCCTAGAACAAGCATGAAAACAATGCCAGGAAAGATCAAGAAACACAGCAGCAGCCCAGCCATCATATCCTGGTGGTTTTGTATAAGCTTTACAGCTACATGCAGTTTTAAGGAGATATCTCAGGAGAGAGAACACCAGAAACTTGCTGCATTGCCTGGTTTAAATGCCTGCACAAGGCACTGGGATCTCTGCTGAGAAGAGATGAGTGTCTCAAAGAGCTTCATTATGGTGATGAGGCTCATTCTCCACTGACATTCTCCGCTGACTGCTCCATCTCTGCCCTATCTCTATTTCGTTTTTAATCTCTGATCCTGAAGGGAAAGGATGGAAATTAGCATTCAATTTTCCTGGCAGTTTGAGTACCTCCCATGAGATATGTGCCTGCCTCTCTCTTGCCTTTTCGTTAGGTAAACAAGCCTTTTTGCTTCCTGTGCTCTTCACTCACTGCTCAGAAGGAATAGACAGGGGATCTGGGGTGCACTCCCTGTCTTGTTGTAGCCTTGGCTCCTAATTAACTTTGGGATAGGCTAATTTTGCATATGCACTTCTTGTTCCAGGGTAATGGCCCTAAGTGGACTTTCTGACCCTTCTGAGGGAAAGTGCTGGTTTTGGGGACAAGCCCTGTCAAGGCAGAGTTCATCCCAGGTAACTGTTATGTCCTCTTCTTCCATCATCACTAACTTCCTCCCTTTTAGGAAACTTTGATGGGTCCTCATATCGAGGGAACTGTGACATCTGTCTCTATACATATGTATATATAGGTATACGTGTGCATATGTATATATATGTATATCTATATAACTATATCTACTCTATATCTATGGCTATGTCTATATCTATATCCATATCTATACCTGTATCTATATCTAACTATATCTAATCTATATCTATCTATCTGTATCTATATAACTTGCTTTGCTTGTGCACTTCCACCAACAATGCTGTCTAAAGGAATGGAGTCTGGGGGTCCAATGGGAGACTTCCAGGGTGTCCCAGGGATGCCTTGGTCAGTAGATCTTCAAGCAGAGGTGTTCAGACTTGTCTTGTGCAATGGATCTATGGCTGGGTGAAGGGATTCTGTGTTTGCTGTGAGACAGGACCCAGATTTTCTACAATGCAGATCCCCTTCAAATTGCCTCCAAATATTTAAAACACCAAAAAGAGCAATTTCCCTGGCAACTGAAACCATCTGTCTCAGATGCCAGTGATGCGCTTCTTCAAGGCTATCAATTTGCTTGCAACTAGAGACAGATATCTTGCAATATTGGGTGAAGCAAAACCATCTGATGATCCCTCACTTAAATGTCAAGGAACAGATTTTAAAGGTAGTTACACATTGAATTCTCATTAAACTCGTGGGCATTAAGCATGAAAATACCTTCTGAACACAAGGATGCCCAGTATCAATCCCAGCATTGCATATGTTAGCAATACTGGCAATTCTGGATCAGCATTTGTGCACTCCCTGAATAGTAGCATATGGGAACATTCCGGTGAAATGGTTCATTACAGGAATATCTTCCCTTCCAGTTACAGCTGATTAATTGCTCTTACAGATACCACCCTCACAGAAAAGCTGTGAAGGCTGTTGGCAAAAAGGCATCCGTGATATACCCAGGTAGTTACGACACAAGCTCAGATCATAAGAAAGCCAAGAACAGAAACAGAGGAACTAGACCAAGGAAGACTGGAAAATGGAGGTTGCTCATATGGAAAATCACGTCCCATGTTGGTGCCCACAGTGCAGAAAAGAAGCCAAGGAGACAAGATATGCTCTGAGGAGCTCTACGAGCCAGCACAAGGGGCTGGGGAACTTGACTTTATAGAGCATGAGACTAAAGGATATTGATCTATTGGCATTATCTGGGAGAAAATGAAGCAACTTGCTCATTCATTGTGCTTAGATACAGGGGAGCTGTTTCTGATAGCAAACATATCTTTTATCTAGCCAAGAAAGGCAGAAAAATGTAATGGCTTGAAGCTATAGATACATAAATTCACCCTGGGAAGAAAGCATCATTTTTAACAGGAAAGATAACTAGAGACATGGTTTCTCCATTATCTGCAGTCCCAAATTAATGCTGAATGTATTTCTAAGGAGAAAACTGGTTTTGAATAATGGGGGATTTGAAGAAATTACTGAATAAGGTGTTCAGGGTTATAGTCCTGTGTAAATCACAGTGGGCAGTTGGAGCAGTCCATTCTAGCCTTGCAATCTACAGCTGTGATGAGCAAACTCCATTCCAAAATGGGGTAGGTCTTCAACATAGAAGAGGTGTAAAAATCACCATTATCACAGATGGTCTTCAGACGTGATAAGTGCAAGAACTGTTTGGGAAACAGCTGTCCCAGAAACTGCTCTAACTGTGAATAGCAGTGGACTATTCCCAACAGTCCATTGGGACTATATATCATCATATATATATATGATGCTATATATGTATATATAGATATATAGCATATATATCATATATATGCTATATATATATATGCTCCCTGCTGCAAGATCTTTTCCCTGGGTTTTACACACGTAAGCTGTGATGTCTACATTTCCATGCATTTGGTCTCAGTTAGAGGCACTGACAATGAGTCAAACCTCTGTGTCAAGGGGTTTAATTGAGCGTAATGAAGGTTTTGCTTGTTGGGGATTGTGTCAACATTTAATTAATTACAGTGAGCTACAGTGTTGGTATTTGAGACCAGTTCAGTGTCTCTGCACTCTCACATCCAGAGCTAATATACATTGGTGTGCTTTGTAATTACCCAGAGCTATGAAGAAATAAGCACCAGAGAGTGCTTTGTGGGCCTTTCCTCTCAAAGCAAGCTGCTGGCACTGGTGGCATGGTCTGCAATGTGGATGCCATGAGCAGAGACCTGAGCCAGATGTGAACAGTCATTCACATTGCAGCAGTGTTAAAGCTGCAGTTTTTGTGCTGCTGAAGAAATCAGTGCATGATGTGCTAATACAGAGCCTTGCAGCTCTGGGGATAGCTGGTGGGAGCAGCCTGGGGTGTCCTTGTGCTGTATTCTTTGATGTCTGCCTAATCTGCTTTGCATTTGTGGGGCCCACAGCCCACTTGGGAGTGGTTCTAAGGGCTCCCAAAGGAGCTGGAAGAACTGCTATATGTTATATATCTGTTATGTTATATATTGGATGCTAGAGAGAGACTCTTCATTTGACAGTGGTAGGACAAGGGGTGATGGGTCCAAACTTCAAAAGGTGAGATTTAGGTTAGATATAAGGAAGAAGCTCTTCCCTGTGAGGGTGCTGAGGCGCTGGCACAGGGTGCCCAGAGAAGCTGTGGCTGCCCCATCCCTGGCAGTGCTCAAGGCCAGGTTGGACACAGGGGCTTGGAGCAGCTGCTCCAGTGGAAGGGGTCCCTGCCCGTGGCAGGGGTTGGAGCTGGATGGGATTTAAGGTCCCTTCCAGACCAAACCACTCCGGGATTGTATGATGTATGTAAAACTCCATGAAAAAGAGCTTTTCCAATAACAGCCCTTTCTCCTGATCTTTGAGCTTTCCCCTTTCAGTCCAGTGGGAAAACATATAATCAAGAGAAGAAAAACCCCTCAAACACCCAAAATAGCTTATTAAAACAAATAATACCTCCCTCCTTTTTCCTGTATCTTGTGCTTTTCCTGGGGAGCCTTTCAATGGAGGTTCCCATCAAAGTAGTCCCTGTCCCCTTTTGGGGAGAGCAAACAGCCTCTGCCAGTGACTCCTGTGCTTTCCTCTCTGCAGTTGTGTCTCACTCTCACAGGGATAGGTGCCAAAGGACACACGCTTGCTCCTGGCCATGCCCAAATGAGGACAATCAATTCCAGGACAGCCCTGCCTGCAAGCACTTGGAAAAGTCTGCTGGCAGCTCAGTGGCACTGGAGTCCTGCATGGCATCAGCACAAGGGGCTGGGATGCTTTGGTCCCACATTCCCATCACTTGGCATTGCTTCTGCTCTTGGTGGTGGGCAGGTTACTGCTTTGTTTCTTCATCCCCTCTACCTGATTCCTCTCTCTAAGTTATTTCCACCGTATTTCCTTGGCTTTTGCCTAGGTTTTCACTTTGTTTCCTTTGCTATCCTGTTCAATGCAGGCTACCAGTGGCCTTTTCCTTTGCCATGCCCCTGCCACGTGTAAAGGTAGAAGTAGACATGCTGAGAGCCAGAGAAATGGATTTAGCCATGCCACAAACCAGCTTAACTCTTGCAGATAAGCCACAGGGACAAAAGCAAGTGAAGGGATGGCATCACATAAGCTGCTAAGCTACTTCTGTATTTCCCAGGAATATACTTGTTTCGCTCAAGAAGGATATCTCAGCCCCATGAAGGTGGGTCAAGGAGAAAGCAAGAAAGCTATCCTCTAATGTCTCTCAGTGCATCTGTCCCTTGCATGCCTGCCTATGTAGATCCATGCAAAAGCAAGTTGCTACTGTGGCTTTTTTCACCTTATCTGAGTTCTTTGACTCCAGGTATCAGATACCTTGGAGGAGATATGGGCTTACTCTTAGAAAGAGCTCAAATTAAATAAGTACTCAAAGAAGATCTCAAATAAAATACTGTAAAAGATCTCAAATCCCACGACTACAGCAGAGAAGCATCTAGGGTATTATTTAATCTTTAACCTTTATTACACCTTTACCTGCAGGTGTGAGTCTTTGGTAATGACCACCTTGCTTCTGTCTTTGAGAGGTCCCTGTTGGCCCACACAGGAGATAGGGCTGTTCTCCTCAATGCCTCAGTTGGGGTGAATGTCATCTGGACCTCAGCAAGGTGCTGAGGGACATCCTTAAGGGATAGTACTTTGAAAACCTGACTGCTCTTCTATGTTAGACAGGGCAGGTAGAGCTGGTCCAATTTCCCAAATGAGATGATTATTAACTTGATAATAGTAATAGTACTAATAATAATAATAATAAATATAATATAAAATAATAATCTCTCATTAATTTGCCAGTTTTCCTCAGTGATAGATCTCCATCTGGAGTGCAGTCCTGGACTTGTCCTGCATGGCTGGAAATGGGGTACATGAGACTATGAGAACTCACACCTGTGTCTCAACACTCCTTTCCAGGAGTCCTTTCTGCAGGTCCATCCAGCACTTCAGATCACTCTCTCAATGCTGTATCCCTTTGCTGGGATGAGCAGTCTGTTATGCTGGGCACCCAGCTGCAGCTCTGGAAGTCTTTATAGAGCCTGGCCTGGCCTTGTGTCTCTTCTGCCTGCCAAGCAATCACTGCTGATGAGTGCCTTAATAAATACTGTTTATTCCAAGCGTACCTTGGATGCTGAGCTCTCTGTTGGGCTGAGCCTGATGACACACTGTGATCTCCAGGCATTTGTCTCCAAAGGAAAGCAGGTAAGTCCCCTGATCCCAGCTCTCCCAACTGTATATGCCGATGGATGCTATCTCCCAGTTATGCATCAGGCCGTGTAGCACCACTTGGATCCCCATGTCTTTTCAGTATATGCATATGACTTTCAGAGTGTGTGACCCAGGATAGTAGGAATGGGGCAGGAATTACTGTTTGCAGCCAGAAAACTCCTTTAGTATTAAAAAGCCCCTTGCTTTCCTAACTGGAAACAAGCTCTTACTTAAAATCTGGATGGACATGTGTGTGTATTATCATAGAATCATAGAATAGTTAGGATTGGAAAGGACCTCAAGATCATCTAGTTGCAACCCCCCTGCCATGGTCAGGGACACCTCATACTAAACCTTATCACCCAAGGCTTCATCCAACCTAATTGGGATGTATGCCTGAAGCAAAAGCTGTTTGAGCTGCTGTTGCTGTATATGGGGCCCAAAACACAAAGAATATATGAGGCTTGGTACTTCTGCCTTCAACCTTGGACATCTGGAGGTGAGACCTTCCTTAGCACCCTTGAGTAGCTTTTGATCCTTCCATTACACTTAAAAGACCCAAATCACTCCACTCCATAGATGTATTTTCCATGAAAGGAGGGATTACTTGGTTCCAAAACTGCACACATGGGGCTGCCCAATGCCTGATTTCTAGGGCTGAGTCTTTTATTCCTTTTTCCCACTGTCCTTCAAGTTTGAAAGCTCAGATTAGCCCAGCTGTGCTTGCCTTGGTCTGATAATCTGTTTAATACCTCTTAGAAGTAACTACAAAACATCAATACATCGTCATTACTAATGCTGTTAAGTCCATGTCAGAGGAGAAAAGAAGCCTCTTGCCAGGCATGGAGTTGTTCCTGCATCCAAGCAAACCCATTTTGGATTTGCTGACAGGTATCGGCACAAAACATCTTGTGACAGATGCTGTATTGATGTAGGAGCAGATAACCAGGACTGGGCTGAAGTGCATCGGTAGTGGAAGAGTCAATATCAACCACAAAGACAAACAGATTACACAAAGTGAGTTAGAGGCTCCTATGTACCTTTGTAGTCCCCTTGAAGAGGGAAGGTCAGCTTGTAGCAGACATTTCAAGCTGTTGTGTTGCTCAGGCTGATTCTGGAAAACCACAGTCCCCAAACTTTGCTGTTTATCCAAACTTCTTCTCCTATGAAGTTCTCCCACAGACCTGAAGTGCAGCTCAGAGCAACCCCAAGTGTCAGTGCAGGCTCACCAGGCAGAAGGAAGGGTGTCCCATTAGGGCAGCCAGGTCATTCCTCCTGAGTTTAGTTGGATTTCATCCCCTTTGTGCCAGCAAAGCAAGCATGAAGGAGCAACCTGTTTCTCACAGCCCCATGAAGTCTATGTCATTCCCCAGTTAAAAATGCATGGTGAGATCCTGTATTCAACTCTTTTCTGCAAAGCAGCAAGCTGTTCAGCAGATGTGCCTTTACTCCATGCTTAGGGAAAATCATGGACAAATGAAGAGACTGACATGTCTCACTCCTGTTCCTGTAATGAAATGGGAATAGAAGCTCACAATCCTTCCTTAATAATGGCACATCCATTTAAAACAAAGGATGGGCTCCATGGATCCCAGTTACCTCTGGAGGTGGGGGGTACTATAGCAAAGAGCAGGAGAAGCAAGAGACCTGCACAACGTTCACCTAGGGACAAACATGAAATCAAAGCTCACTTAAAGGTGGAACTGTTGGGATAAATAAAGGCAATGATATGGAGGGAGTGGGCAAACTATTTGCACAATACCAGACTGTGTTAATCTGTATGGTTGAACTGAAACAGCTTAAAAAGAAGGAGATCCACTGAATGATAGAAAGGAAATGTAAGAGAGATGATTTCAGTGACCCAGAACAGCCAGGACTCAGATTATGAGGGGGCTTCAAAGGTAAGGTTCATCTCACAAATTGACTCCCATATTTAGGTGGTGCATGAGAGTGAAAGGCTCAGTGATGCTCGTGTAGCAGTGCCTTGTGCTGCTTGGCATGACAACGGGACATCCAAAACTTGCACACAGGACTGGCTACTGTGACACAGGATCTGCTGCTTTCTGAGTAGAAACTGAAGCCTAGATGGGACTTCCTAGTACATCTTTAATGGAAACAGCATGACATCCCATATCACCTTGTCATGGTAATGAGAGTTTAGGTGTGTGGCTCCTATGTATGTGTTCACCTATCTTCTGGAGCATTATTATGCCAGCCAATCTTCCCTGTTTGTATATTCATTGTGAATTTGAAGCTTGCCTATGAGTATCCCAACCACTAGAACAGACAAGAGGAACTACTTTGTCTCATGCAACCAGCACAAGAATTAGTGTGGAAGAGGAACCTCCCAGGGTCCATTCCCAACAGGCAGCTTGCACAAGGCCACCCTGTTTTGAAGGCTAACAGAATACACTAGCAGAGGTACCGGCTGTCATCTCCCAGTGGCTTCAGCATCTGGGAAATTCCAATTTATTCCAAGAAATGGAACTTCCAACTTCCATTTATTTTACTGATAAAACATTTTACTGCAGCTGATTTCACTGAAATTTTGACGCATGGCTGCACACCAACTATCCAATGATATGGGCTTAACATACTGGAATGAAAGGCCGAGAGTGGAATAACTGAAGGACAATAAACCATATCACTTATAACTTTGATGACTTGTATGGTTCTCCTTTTGGATCTGATTTTAGACACACAGAATAAGTGAGTTTGGAGGGGATCTCTGGAAGTATCTTGTCCAACCGCTACTAAACCAATGGGTAACCAGGTTTTCTGTGCAAAAGCAAAGAGCAAGGCACTGATGCCCATCCCTTCTACTGGGTTCCAAGTGTCTGGTCAGAAGTCCGGGGTTTTTTAAATCCCTAAAACAAGCAAGGCATGGCAAAGACATGGTTAAGGGTGGAAAAATGCCAGAATCACATAAATGACACTGAATTTCTAACAAGTGATAATATTGACCAGGCCATATTAAAAACTGACTCAAATCAGGCTTTGTATCTAATGTGTTTTAAAGAGGAACAATTACTTCTGCCTAACAGATACCCTGGTTTCATTCATTTAACCTATACATGAGATAACCTGTACTCCTTTGACAGTCATGTTGCTTGGAAACACCTGCTGGTAAGGCATACTTATGGCCAAGTCATGCCATAAGGCAATCAGCTCAGCTTCAGGGAAAGCATGTCAATGTGTGGGTTGCGTGTAGGATAGTCCTAGAGTAAAGAAAGCCTCTTACAAGACTAGGGCACAGTTACAAGGCTGCAATATTGATCAGGAGTTGGATTTAGGGTCAATTTATGTCACACAGTTTATACTTTCACTGCTGTTGGATGGTAAAGCTTTCTCCTCAATGGTAACCCACACAGGACAGATTTAAAGTGATGCAGGTACTGCCTGAATTACATGACAGAGCTAAATTAGACTTGCACACTGGAAACAGATTCAGGTAATGGAAATACTCTACTACATACTCATTGTATAGACCAGATCCATTTTCTCTAACTCAAGGGATGGAAAAGACCATCTCTTTAGACAATTTCCTGCCACAACCATCTGTATTTCTACAAAGCCAGTGGTGCGAATCATAGAATCACAGAATAGTTAGGGTTGGAAAGAACCTGAAGATCATCTTGTTCCAACCCCCAAATCCCCACGGTTTTAATGTGACAGGATGGAAATGTTAAGACTTAGCTTTCGCAGAGTATGTCAATCTATGCTTGGGAGCAGAGCTCTCTGGAAATCCGGTTTCTAGGAAATTTCAGTGTTTGATATTTGCTTTCTTTCACAGAAGCAGAATGTAATAAAAAGAATAATAAAAATTTCCAAGGAACTGTAAATTAGAAAGAAAAAAGAGGAATTCCAAGAACCTCAGTGCACTTGGAAAACTGATGTGGAAACACTTGTTAATCCATGGAGACAACAATGCCAAATGTCAGCCACCAGAAGATGGATCTGCACCATAGGATCGTGTCCCCCTGTTTCCCTTCTCAAGCTTTCCCAGCCACAGGGCACCAAAGATGAAAAGTCCTTGGCCAACAACATTCCCTATGATGAGCAACACAGGAGATCAGGCAATGGAAGCCCTGTGGTCCTTGGAATTTATATATCTGGGAATCTGGAGTGTCTTGAAGTCCCCTGAACTAACATAGTTGTAGCAGGAAGCCTTGAAGCATGAGAAAACTCATGCTTCTGGAGCCAGGATGCTCAGGGCTTCCAGGTTACTTGTGTTGGATCCAGGAGTCAAGCCCGGGTTAGAGCAGCGCTGCCAAGGCTTTCACTCTGCTCTTTGCATGGTAAGAAAACCATGGAAACTTGGCACGAATGGGCTGTCCTGGAGCTGTGAATAGTGGTTGAAGTAGAGGTTGTTAAATCTGGGACATTTCCACTTGGTTTTCCAGCTGGCATTTTCCAATGAAATCCTCCTTTGCTGGCCTGCATCCAGACCTGACACTTGGGCATCTCGTGAGTTCAGCATCAGCATCACTTCATTTTGGGCCACTGCACCCAGGAGAATGGCAAGTGCTTTGCAGATGTGCAAGAAGCTGAATCCATGCCTCAGGTACCACAAGATGGTCAAATGTGACTGATTTGTATTTGCTGATGACTCTAAATTGACACTGGAGAGCACAAAACCTTCTGGCATGAGGGAATAAATGAAGGAGAAGGGGAGATGTTGTACAGATGGAGCTTTTCTCCATCCTCATTTTAACCCCTGCCTAATGGTTTTCTTAACTTGTTTCTCACTCCTTCCTCACTTCTGTAACACACCATTTCCCAGCCATTTAATGCAAAAGATGCCAATCAATCACCTGCAGGCAGTTAAAATGCCAGTTATGTATTTGGAATAGCCATTTTCAGGTTTGCAAATGCAAATACATACAGGTCTGCAGGACACCGTGCTTTACAGAAGCATGGATGTCATCAGGTGTTTCAGCCCTGCATCCCTGACTGTTGTAAAAGCCAACACTTCCATTCCCAACAGTGCTGGACTGGGCACAAAGGTAAGCTGCTGATTTGGAATACAGAAATAATGCAAGCAGTATGAAATAGAGGTCTCTTATTCTTTTGATCATTGATGAGAATGGAGGACAAAATGCTTCTACTCAGAAAATGTCACTGTTTGAAGAAAACCCTTCCAGTTTTTGGGGAAGATCAAACCATGCCGTGACAAATCGACATTGGCTTTTACATTGTCCTAGGGCGAGATTTACCATTTGGGATCTCTAATAAGGTAATTGTCATTTCTCTACAAAATCAAAGCATAAAGGCATTCTGCTGAGATGCAGAATATCCTACACTGACCCTGTGGAGGAGACAGACCATGGCTGCCCCTCTAAGCCAGAGTTTCCAGATGGATCCCAGTCACAGAGCATCACAGAATGATAGAATGGTTTGTGTTGGAAGGGACCTTAAAGCTCCTCCAGCTCCAACCCCTGCCACGGGCAGGGACCCCTTCCACTGGAGCAGCTGCTCCAAGCCCCTGTGTCCAACCTGGCCTTGAGCACTGCCAGGGATGGGGCAGCCACAGCTTCTCTGGGCACCCTGTGCCAGCGCCTCAGCACCCTCCCAGGGAACAGCTTCTGCCTCAGAGCTCAGCTCAGTCTCCCCTCTCTTGGGCAGGTTCAAGCCATTCCCCTTGGCCTGTCCCTACAGGCCCTTGTAAAGTCTCTCTTCATCTTTCTTAAAAGCCACCTTTATATAATGAAAAGCTTCTGTAAGAAGCTTTTCTTCTCCAGGCTGAACAACCCAACTCTCTCAGCCTCTCTCCATCACCGACGTGTTCCATCCTCTGGCCACCTTTGCAACACTCCTTTGGACCCACTCTAAAAGGTCCATGTCATTCTTGTGCTGGGGATGGATGCAGTACTCCAGGTGGGGTCCCACTGGGGATGAGCAGAGTGGACAATCCCCTTCCTTGACCTGCTGCTCACGCTGCTTTTGGTGCAGCCCAGGATACAGTTGGTTTTCTGGTCTGCAAGTGCACACTGATGGATCATGTTCAATTTTCCATCCACCAATACCCCCAAGGCCTTCTCTGCAGGGCACTTCATCCTGACATCCTGTCCTGCCCTTGTATTAGGCTATTAAGTCAAGAGGAAGGAGCTGGGTGACATGAGAGATTCCCCTGGGTGCTGGCTGACAAATCAGTCCATATTCTACTGATGGACTGTGCAGGAAAGCGGGATCATTGAATCAGCTGGGACATTGCTTCCCATAGGAGACCCTGTGGTGAAGGTGGTCTCTGTTCTCCTCACACCCTGGGACATCCATGCTCCTTTGTTCATTTCTTCCAACCTCCCTTGGCTTGTTCCCTCAGAGACATCCCAGAGGACTAAAGAGGACTGGTATCAATTAGCTACATAAGACAGCTGTTTGTAATTCCCTCTTTGATGTCCTGGCACAAAAAAATCCCTGGATGCTCCCTTCAAGAGAGAGGAAACAGTCGAATTTATGGGCTGGCTCTTCAGGCTGGCAGGGGTCCCTTGGTACTTAGCCTGGGAACCTTCATGGTCCCAGGTCTGCCCTTGTTCCACATCTGTGCCATAGGTATCCCAATTGTGGCCAATATGAGGATGTGTGAGTGATACCACCTCTGCCAGAGGTCCAGAGAGGGATTTTGAGCTGACATTGAGAAGGATTGGCCCCATGGCTGGGTCTGCCCTGGTGATGGCCCTTGATGCTGCTCCCACTGACATCTTGCAGACCAGTGATATCAAACTGATCCCTCCTGCCTGGTGGTTCTTTTGTCAGGGTTGGGTGATATCCATTCCTACTCTCTGACACCACTACCAGTCTGTGACTTTCCTGTCAAAGAGGCCACTTGCTCCCCTCATATTGGGATACACAGAGCAACAAAAGTGCCCTTCAGTCTGGGAATCATTCTGCAAAGGGAAGTCAAAAATAGGTATGACCAAAAAATGCCATTGTTGTTCTAGCAATAACATGCGTCTGCTTCATTATCCACCCTTCTTAATCACTGTCTATGCAACGAAGAGATTCCCAAGAGCTTTCCAGCCTGTACCAGGATATCTCTCCTGACACCATTCACATTGTAGCCTCCCAGAAGCATAAGACATCTGATGGTATCAGGGCATAAATATATTGGTTGCTTCTTTCATTCGCTGAAAGGAATACAGACTAGAGGAGACAAACACAGATTTCCTTATAGGGCAGAGTCATCCAATTATTTTGGCCAAAGCAGATGGGAGAGAAAGAGATTATGTGAAAAATAAAGGCAAAGTTTCAGTATTAAAACTTTTCTAAGCAAACCCTTTCTTTTGGGGTATGGAGGAACAGGCATCACAAAGTACTTTGTAAGAAAATTCACTTACATTTAAGGTTACAAACCAAACGGAACCTAAACAAAGTGCAAAAGGGAATAGGACACTATGGGTCAATTGGAGTTTAATTTCTTTTGTTAAGCCAACAATTCTTTCTCTTCCTTCACTAGTTCCTAAACCTGCTGGTAAAGGACCATTATCAGCCTTCTGGATCTCTCTTGGGTGATGCACCAACCTCATTATCAAGCCTTTCACTGACAACATCCACATTTTAATGCTTGATTCCTCTGTTCATCTGCTGTGGACCTCTTGTGATAATCCCACAACCTAATGATGCCCAGAGGTCAACAATTTGCACAGCTGAGCTCTCCAAACCGAGGGAATAAAGCCTTTAGAGTGAGGAATTCCCATTTTACTATGGGAGTTCCAGCTCCCACACGCATGTTCCCGCAGTACAAATAGACTTTATTAGTAGGAATAACAAATAATTACTTGTTCCCAAATGATCACATTCTTGTATTCTCTGTTGTTTTGCTATTTGTTTGGTTGTGGGTTTTTTTGCTGTTTGTTAATGGCAATAAACAGCTCAGTTTGCTTTTCTGCAGGGCTTTGCAAGTGTTCCCAAACTTAATGGAAACAGCTGTCTAGTGGGATGCTTTTTGCTCCTCACCCATATTCTGGATAATAGAGGCACAACTACTGCTTAGCACTGATGTCAGCTTTGGTCTGCAGGACCCAGACTCCAGTTTACATGTCAAAACCTGCCAGAGTGTTCTTGGTTTGTGCAGGGAATAAAATGAAGCAACGTGAAATAAAGATAACTTAAGAGAGGAAGAAATGAAGGGAAAACTTGCTAGTGCTGAAACTTTCCTGAGTCACCAACCTGGCACCAGCAGAGCTGGTTAAAAGAGGCTTTCAGAGTGGGATGGAAACCAATAACCACTAAATGTGGAAGGATTCAACCTTGTGAAGGAAGGAAACCAGCTCTGTGTACAAGGATCTATGCAGGTATGAGGGTGACAACAGTGGTGATGCCTGTAACCACAATGCAGACACCTAAATTCTGCAGTCATGAAAAATGGCCTCACCATTGCTGCCAGATACATGAACAGGATTTCTTCTGATACCAGGAGATAGAGATATCCATTGCTATGAGAATCAATGGACAGAGGAGGAAGAAGAGGAGGATATCTCTTCCTGGAGAAGAGAAGGCTGAGTGGAGACCTCAGAGCAGCTTCCAGTGTCTGAAGGGGGCTAAAGGGATGCTGGGGAGGGACTGTTCATTAGGGACTGCAGTGACAGGACAAGGGGTAATGGGTTCAAACTGGAACAGCAGAGGTTTAGATTGGATATAAGGAAGAAAGTCTTTCCTGTGAGGGTGCTGAGGCACTGGAATGGGTTGCCCAGGGAGGTTGTGAATGCTCCATCCCTGGCAGTGTTCAAGGCCAGGCTGGACAGAGCCTTGGGTGCCATGGTTTAGTGTGAGGTGTCCCTGCCCATGGCAGGGGGGGTTGGAACTGGATGATCTTAAGGTCCTTTCCAACCCTAACTCTTCTATGATTCTATGATTCTATTCTATTAAAGACACCCTACTTTAATACAGCACCAGCTAACTTCCAATGCCTGTCCACCTGAGAACCTTACAGATGGAGTATTTAATGGGAAAAGAGTAGGGAAACCAGGTTCTGACACTACCTATGTCTGTCCCAGTCTCTCTGTCTCTCTATTCCCAAGCAAAGTGGTTTCTCATGGACTGTGACACCTTTTTCAGATATATTTGCTAGAATTGCCTCCTTGATGATTGCAGTCTGGAATGAAATAAAGTCTCCTTGGTCCCCTGCAAGCTGCTTTACCTTTGAAATACAGGTCTGTGCTGGGCTGGAGATGGAGAGGGGTTAGAGCAGACATTTGGAAATGACCAGAAATCAATAGGGAGAAAGAAAAATGGTCTTTCCCAGTTAATTTTTCAGAGGTGCATGACCCAGTCACCATGGTGACCATGAGCGGGTGCTAGGGATGCAGGATGACTCATGTCTGGCAGTGGAGCAGCAGTTCTTGATCCACATTTCATCACTGGCTGATGGAATCCCCTCCAGTGACAAAGGAGCTGTTTCCAGATGAGTTTGGGAAGGGGGGTCCTTTGGAGAGTCCCTTAGGGAACAAAATGGCAGCAAAGAAGATGAGCTTATGAAATAAACCTTATGCTACAACCTTGAGCATGCACTTGGGCATGGCAGGTAGGATCCATGTATTTCTTTATAGACATTCTCCCTTGGAGATCTCTGCAGCATGATTAACAAGAGTCCAAACCCAGTGCTGACTTAACACACACAACATCAAGCTGCATAAGTCTCATGGTGGCAATCACAGGGGACACCCATCACCACAGTGAGGGTGGTTGCCTTCTTCTCTTCTCCAGGTGGGAGTCATGATCTGCACTCCTGTTGCTGACAAGGATATCAGGATTACACAAATGACTCCTTGCCCACACTCTCTTTTGTCTGGTGCACTTTCAAGAGTGTAAAGCATAAGATTGGTCTCCCAAAGCACCTAAGCCATCAATGATCTCTGAAAGGGAAGTAAATCCAGATGGACCAGTGGAGGAATATGGATGATAAAGGCAAAAGGGAATTCATTAAGTGGGATGAATCTTCACTTGTTCAATGCAGCAAAAAAGCTACAATGGAAGAAGACCTTTTGCTCTTATGCAAGATCACTTGTCATCCATAACAATGAAAGCCAAGGGAAGAATATAGCTACTTAAGGAAGATCAGATGGACACCAGAGTGAATGGTTGCAAATGAGTCACAGATATGTTCTCACTGCAAACCATAATGTTTCTAAGAGTTGGAAGCAATAAGATCCAGAATGCCCTTCTCAAAACACAGGAGCAGAGGGTCAAGGACTGAGACACACATGGAGCTCAAGGGATTTTGGATAGGATTCTGCAACATGATGGTTGGCAGTGGCAGTCTGTCTGTGGTATCTCCACACCAGACCCACAGAGGGGTGCAGATAGGAGAAGAAACAGGGAGAGGAAGAGGAAGATGAAGCATATACAGAAAGAAAGTACTTGAGGGATTGCCAATACACTTGATGGGAAGGCAGATGCAATCACATTTCTGGCTATGTTGCTCTCCAACAGCTCATCTGAATTCTGCTGTGAGTCACCCAGTTCTGCTTTGAGCTGTACAGGCTTGCTTTTGGAGCAAATTATTTAATCACCTGTGGTTCCTCTAAGTGCATGCTGATGGATGTGCAGCCAGAGTACACAGAGAGAAGGAGCAGACCCTTTCCAGCTGAACGTGTGGAATAAATCCTGACAGGCTGATGGCCATGTTCTATGTAAACAGTCTTCACTCAGCCCCCTTGCCCTGGCTGCCTTTGACTCCAACAGCTTCAGACACTGGGAAAGTTCTGTTTGCAGTGTAAATACTTTCCCTTGCCCTGTTGTTGCAGCAGGAAAATGAAACCATCCACATCCAGATTCCCCTGACCTTTGGGGGAAGTTCATGGATCCATCCTGTAGGAGAGCAGTGGCCATGCTGGGATCATCAAGGGATGGTATCAAAGCCCAGGAGGAGTCTGCACATCACACATGTCATGCTGGCTGTTTCTGAGCAGGTTCTCACATCTCAGCATTAGTTGGTGGACAAAGACCTAAAGCTGTGATGGGGCAAGTTTTGTGCGCACCATCACCCTATCCAACAGCCTTACTATCACTGCATGTCCTAAATGGAAGAGCTGGCAAGTAACTCCGTACTTTCCATCTATTTGGCCAGCTGGATCCTACTTCCCTGGATAAACATGCCAAAGTGAAGGAGCCTAGAGGAGAAACATACAGGTCAGACCAGTAAAGGCACTTAGATGACTTCTCTATCCCTGCCAGTCATCAAAGATTAAGCCATTCCTTCAAAGACTTTTCTATACATTTCCTACTATTCCTGTGCTGAAGTATTAGGCATTCTTTTAATGCTTGCCAGCAAAGTAAAGGAAGGCAAACTGGTTCCTCATAAGCCATGTAAGAAAGCAGTAATTGCCTCTTTATTTTCGGGACACAGCTTCAGAATTAGCCTTTGGAAGGGTACATCTGAGGGAAACATATTGGCATACCAAGATACCAAGCTTCAGGGCACAACCTACACTCCAGTCTATGCGACAGAGAAAGAGATGATTGTGTGGGCAGGTTACCAGGAGTGTTTTCCTCAAGGGTGTCTGGTTTTCCTTCTAATTTCTTGGGAAAGCAGGCCAGGATGCAATCCAGGTCATACAAAAGTAGACACTGAGGTTGCCTCTGTGGTTTGTAGCACTGGAGATGAATGCCTCATGGTTTCTGGATGCCCCTCTAGGAAAACATGGGGTTTCTCTAGTGATTGTCTTGCAAGCAAAAACCCCACATGGTCACTTTGTCTGCTTCAGGGGATTTTGGACAACAAGGGGCATGTAAATTGCAATCCAGACCTGGTTAGCTTTCTAGCTCTCTAGACATGGACAATAATGGGAACTGAGACATCCAGCTCACATACACACACCTACCCATAGACCATTAACATAAATGTCTTCACCTGTGAGCCTGGTTCTACCCTATACCTGTTTGTCTATCTGCAAACCAGAAGTAGTTATGTGCCTTATTTATGAGTGGCACGGATGGAAAGGGAAACACTGGCAAGGAAAGGGACCAGGGAGGAGCGCTGGTGGCCAAGGAGGTGATCAGATCCAATGGGAGTTGATCCTTTCTTCTTGATTGCTCTCCTAGGATAGCAGAAGCTATCTACCAATAGCTGTATCACTATTTCCTTTCCTTTGCTTCAATGCTGGCAAAACTGCAGTCTGCCTGCACGCAGATACCACTGGGTACAATCCTGCCTCCCACATCCATCTGGATACACTACTTTGAGCTCATCTGGGTTAGAAATAGCATTACTGTTTGTACAGCACCTAACACAAAAGGGGCTGAAGCACATGACTACTGGGCTTGAGCATCATTAAGGTTCTCAGATAGACCAGCCTGCGAGAGCCCTGATGTGCTGTAACTGTGTGGTGTCAATGGAAAGGATGCACAATGTGATTTAATCCGAAATAACTGCTATTGCAAAACAGAAGAGAGGTCAAGATGCACTGTTTGGAAAGCCCTGTGCTCTGCTCCCTCTCCCTCTGTCTCTGTATGCTCATCCCTCATCAAGGAACACACGGAAAGCAAACCCCATTCTGTGTTGTTTCCCCAAATCCCCAGCCTGAGTGCACTATTGAGGGAGGCAGACAGGCCTGTGGCTGCCCGCCAGCTCGACTTCACAACACATCCTCACAGCATTCCAGATAATTCCTATGGAAGGAACCCTGGGAACAGAAATAGCCCATGGCTGAAAAGCTTTGCTGGTGCAGTTTGACAAGCGTCTCCTAGAGAACTTGGCTTGGAAGGCAGAAGTTGAGCTGGCGGCTGCTCTGAACCCAAGTCCTCTGCTCTTTGCACTCAAAGTAGGTCAGCGAGCATCTAATGGTGTCTCCACTGTTGGGTTGTGACTGTGTGAGCCCCATGACCTTCCAAATAGAAAGCACATCTGGGGTGTGAATATACACATCAGGTCCCCTGCTTGGGACTCAGGCAGAAGGGCTCTCACCTAGGACAAGGGATAACACCATTGCCAGCTTCATCTGGTGACCTAAAGGCTCCAAAGTGGCTCTGAGTCCCTGGATTTTGGCACCAATGACCTCCATAATCCCTGTTGTTACCCGTGGGCTGTTTCTCAGTGATCTGCAGCAGGAAAACAGCCAGGGATGAGATCTACCATGAGCTCACTGTGCTTGTTACCTGCTGCCTTCAGTCTGTCCTGAAATGCCTGGCTCCAGACCATCCTCCTGCTGCACTGAAGGTTCCTGTCCATTTCCCAGTCATGTTACCCTAACCCCCTCTTAACTGGTTGCTGCAAGATAAGCACATCATGAATATATCCCCATTTCTCACTATAATTTCTAAGAGTGAGAGCTCTTATATAGTTTCTATACTACAAATCATCTATGAATTTCCACCTAAACAAGTTTCTCTGTTATCTTTTCCTGACTAAATGCTTTCACAAAGATCTTTTTCATGGCAGAAGACCACAGAGCTTCAGCATAGCAAAACTGATCCTTGCATGGGAGATCTCTTGCAGGACTTCCTTATGTATTTTGTGTTCCCATCATGGACACATCTGGGAGGATTTACACCTTGGCTCTTAGGCTTTTCATCACCTACAACTTTGCGTTGCAATGGTCTTCTAGGGGAATGAAACCAGTTCTTTAATTCAGATCAGATGAGAGAACCTCTGTGATTTGGTCCAGCCTTTGATTCCCTATGGGAAATATAGATCCTATAAACTGTTGAACAGAGCAAGGCCTGATTCCAGGTCCTGAACACAAATGGCACCAACCAACTCATATTTACAATGCTCCAGGCACACTCCTTGGTGAGATTTGTGTTGGAGAGAGCTGGCTGGGGCCATTCCCTACTCGCTATCTCCTGCTGATCTTCCTTTATTGGGTGCCATCAATCTACCCACTGTGAGCAATGGAAAAGTCACCTTGGACTTGTCTGGGACAGGGATTTCTCCCAGCAGGAATCCCTTGCAAATGTTTTGGAATCATAGACTCAACCAGGTTGGAAAAGACCTTTAAGATGATAAAATCCAATCATTCCCAACACTGCTGAGTCCACCACTAACCCATGTCACCGAGGGCCTTATCTACATGGTTTGTGAACACTTCCAGGGATGGGGATTCCACCACTGCCCTGGGCAGCCTGTTTTGTGGGTTTTGGTGTTTTCCTTTGGTTTGTCTTCAACTACTGGAGGGGATAAAAATAAAAGCTGCATCTCAGGGTCCTTAATGGCTGAGTTGTGAGTTGGAAACTTCCTATTAGGAGGAAATGCCCTGTCTTTAGTGAGCTGGCAGTTGGTTTTCTGCCACCAGACCTGGTGATTTCTATGGCTTGGCTCCAAATGCATTAGCTAAGGAGCTCTCTTAGAAAAAGGCTATTCATTAGGAGCAGCTAAAAAGCCATATCCTGTTCCAGCCATTTCAGTGAATCCATTCTTGGGCCAATAGTTTAAGGTGCAGGGAGAATCATGGTCTCCTGTGACTTTCCATGTGAGAGTTTCATAGAGCACCGAAACAGAGGAAGCAGGACAGGCAGAAGTAACTGGTGTGTTAGCAATACTGAAGAGCTACCAAGTGACCACAGGTATGTAAGTGGTGCCTCAGTTTCCCCACACAAAATATGATGATCAGAGAACCATGGAATCAACTGGGTTGGAAAAGCCCTTTAAGCTCATCCAGTCTAACCATTCCCAGCACTGCCAAGGCTGTCACTGCTCCATGACACTGAGGGCATCATCTCCATGGTGTGTGAACACTTGCAGGCATGGTGCCTGCAGCCCTGCCCTGGGCAGCCTGTTCCAATGCCTGAGCACCCTGAGGGGCAGGAATTGTTCCTCAGCTCCATCTAAACCTGCCCTGGTGCAGCTTGAGGCCGGTTCCTCGTGTGCACTGATGAACAGAGTTGAAACCACTGACTCTCTCCCTGATTATATTTGTGTGTGTTCCTCTTCTTCCTATTTAGTCCTGTGCACTATGGAGCTGGCACCACTGGGATAAGTTTGTCCTCAGCACACATTGCCTGGGAAGATGGGAATGTTGCCTCTACCACTGAGGTTTCCTTCATCATGGCAGGTCCTCACTGTGATAATCAATGCAACAAATCAACACCCACCAGAGACTTCATTTTTGCATTGCAGTGGTTGGAATTTGCTCTAGAGAAAGGAGGAGATGAGGATATTTGTTGCTGTGTGCTCAGGTACAGGTGCAAAGGGCTGGGAGCTCTCTGGATGGCAAGTGCTCATAAAAGCAAAGCCTTCAGAAGGAAGAGCTCATCACTTATTGTTCCTAGAGGCATTTTAAAGCAAATATTTACTGCAAGTAAGGATGGTAATTAGCTGCCAAATTGGAAAGTAGCTCTCCTGTGGAAGCAACTGAGCCAGCTGCTGAGCTTTAGTACTGAAGCTATTCCTCATGAGCTGCCCTCGCTCCCAAATCACCAAACCCCTGCAGCTACAACCAAATTAAGAGCAGGTGGGTAAGCAAAAACAGGACCATAAAGCACGTTTGGCCCTTGGAAACACTCTTGGGGGTTGGAGAATTAGGTGAGAGAAAGGACGGTTCTGCTCTCGGACTCAGCAAACCCTCTGTTGTGGGGTCACCTCAGTGAACCTTAAGGTCTTGCCACCAGCCTTCTTAGCACCTCACAAGCCCCACTGCATCCTGAGCCTCCTGTTCCTCCTCCTCATCTCTTACTGTGCCTTCCAGATCTACAACTCCTCTCATTGCTCCCACATCCCAGTTCTTGCACAGAAAAAAACTATAGTGGATAAGAGATCCCCCATAGTTGGCTGTCTCCAGCCCCATGGTCAGACTCAAGAGATGTGAGGGATGAGATGACAGCACTAATCTCTAATGGAAGAGATGGGGAGGGATGAGTGCTCTCACATATTCCACAGAGACCTTGTCCACAGGGACTTACCACCCAACAAGTGTTACCCCAAAAGGTAATTTGATGGACTAAATGAGCCCCATATGTAAGATCCTCATAAAAGATAGCATACTTGGGTTACTGACATCCTTTTTTGACAGGTTGCCTTCAGCTGATATTTTATTGTAGACCCTTTTGCATTAAAAATGGCTCAAAATAATCATAAAGTCTTAAAGCCACTGAGATACCTTGTGAAATCCAAAGAAGACCCTGTGTTGATGTGGAAGTGTAAGTGTCCTCCAAAGACAAGGATCCTTAAGCTATGAGGATGTGAGTCAATGCACTGCTTTGCTGGGGAAAATGCAAGGTTTGCTTTGTGGAATGGGTGCATTTGTGATAATACATATACATATACAATGATAATCCTGGTGTAGCACCTACTTTGAAGAACGAAAACACAACACCTTGAACTTTACATCAGCCGTTTTCCCTAGGTACTGGCCCGTCAACATGTCCCTGACACCTGCACCACCATTTAACAGCCAATATATAGAAGAATAGCCAACTGATCATCCTCAGAAGAGCTCTTTTGAGTTGATGTGTTCAATAGATCTGCCTTGGTGACAACCCAAGAGTAGGGGAATGACTGCCTCAGGGTTATGACCCCACACTTAGCTGTGCCTCATTACCACCTGACAAGGAAAAGAGGTAATTTGCTCACAGATAGAGCAGGAAACCACATTCTCAAAGTGTAGTTAGTACAGAGGCTTTCCTGGGAAAAGCTTTGCTCAGAGATTAAAGCTGATTCACAACCTACAGAGAATTGATTGAACACAAGAAGAGTCAAGTTATTCTGAGAGGAACACTGCACAAAAACACTGTACCCTCAAAGCCTTAGGAGTACTTATAGAATCATAGAATCAACTGGGTTGGAAAAGACCTTTAAGATCATCAAGTCCAACCATTCCCTTAGTGCTTCTTAGAAACTGTATGTGTAAAAAGAATAAGGAGGTGAAACAACTTGGGTTGGTGTGAATATCTAAACATCTCTTAGTTAGAAAACTGGATTTCTCCCTACAACATTTTGTGCCAGAAGCTCTTTACAGCCTTGTTTTGCCCCAACACCAACCAACCAACTACGGGAATATTTTGTCAACAATAACATCATCCTTCTGAGAGCTGCAGTTCAGTTGCTTTCCTATTACTATTTGACTGGAGATTGGTTTAACCTGTGATACAAGATAGCCAACACTTGTATGTATATATGTATGTATATATATATGTATGTATATAAATGGGAGACTATAAATGTGGCTGTACCAGCAAATATAGACCAGTTAGGAGGATCACCTTATAAAAAGCAATCAGGTCCATATGCACCCAGTAATGCTCCATATAAAAACATCCAGGGGTATTTTCCTGAATTGAAATCATGTGGAAAGAGACATTTGAAAGAAAACCCTGTTTTTCCAGGCATCTCCTGTCCTCATCAGCCACTTGAATTTAGGAGTTTAGATTAAACAGACATTGCTGCAGGCACCACTCAAGATCCCACCAGTGTCTATGGGTAGATGATTGCTGCAAATCTGGTGTGTAAACCGCAGCCTTTGTAACTGTTGATTCTGGGCTCCAGCTGTAGCAAAGATGTATTTTCTCATACAGAGGACAAATATTTAAAGAGATTTTCACATTCTTTGCTTTGCAATTGGGTTGTGTGTTTAAAAATGTCTTGTTTAACTCTACCACTATGATGAACATTGATTTCTATTGAACACAACACTGTCTTGCAAAGAAGTTATACTGTGTGCTGTATAATAAAAGTGCTAAATGAACACTAAGGAACTTGCAGAGTTAAGGGCTCAAAAGATTGAGCACATCAAAGCAAAAATCACATTTGCAAACCTTCGTTTTCTCACATTTAAAGAGTTTAATTTCAGGATCATGCTCTATTTGTGCAGTGTCCCTGCCACATCAGCTGCAAGGAGAGGTGGTGTTCAGTCGAGCTTGGTTGAGTATCTCCTCACAGGTCCTCATGTGGCTCCACACTACAAACTCACCCTGCTCAGCTCTGCTCTGATGACAGAAGTATTTGTCTCCTCATGGGTATCTGAAGGTACTTAGCACAGTCATGGCCAAACATTTTGCAAGCAGATATACTTTTCACTTCTCTCCAAGGAGAATGTGCTTTAGAGCCATTTTACCATCCCAACTACAAAGCAATGTCAATTCCTGAGCCCTTGGTGGTCTGGAGCACTTCACATCCTTAAAGTCTAACTACTATCAGTTCCAAATCCAGCTAAAAGCGTGTTGGACTTTGGCAAAACTAGTCCCATATTTGCCTTCACATTGGGATTCATCTCAGCTAGCTGAGATGTGCACTGTGCACCTTGGAGCTGGTGATCTTTGCCTCCCTCAGAGGCACTGAGAGGACAGTGGTGCTTTTAGGGTGCAATTCATCTGACTGGCTTAGCAATACTAGGATGAGATGAGCTGCAGCCTCAGAACACCTATTTTTTAGTGCTGATAATGTAGAAAGCTGAAGAGCAGTTGGCTGAAGACCACATTCTGTTGGCACCCAATGCCAGGGGCTGTCTTGACATTGGAGAAGATGGGAACAGTGTGGAAAGGAGCAGTGCAGGGAACTGCAGAAATACCCATCAGATACCATCAGGTCATTGCTTTTAAAGGTTTATCTGAGCAATCTCAGTTTTGATAAGCTGCCTGTTCTTGATAACACCCCAGAAAGGTGCTTTCTGCACAGAAGTTGACCATATTGGGCCATCTTTGTCTAATCCCTGCCCTGACATAAAGCACCCACCAACCATGAAGGAATAAAATATCAGGTCTTTGCTGTGACTCATGATACTGCCAGAGCTTTTTAAACTCAAGCATTTGTTATTAGGAACCAAACACCATGTTTTTTCCTGTCACCTTTCTCAGCTGTGTCTGTCTCATTTTGTCTTATATTTGGCAGAACAAATCCAGCCAGTTACAAAGACACAGAATGGAAAATGATAGATAACATTTGGCACCAGAACTAGGACTTTATTCTAGAAGGGTCCCCTAATGTTCATAGGTACTATCAGCCCTACCTAGAATATAACACTGTAATGACCTGATTGATCCTGATTGATCAATTGGAAGATAGTTCATACTGCTTTCTCAAGGAAATACAATCTTCTGAAGAGCCTTGAACAAAAGTGTTGTATTTACTGACTAAAATGAACACACTTCTAATTAAAACCCTACAGGTAGCATGGAGCATTTACACCCTTACTTGCTAACATAACACAGTTACTATTACTTTGTTCATGCTGTTTGTTGTAGTCAAACCCATTTAGAACCAAGCTGGTAACAAGAGATTAAACAACCACCTTGCGTGATCATACCAAAGAGCATCCCCACCCTTCTACTCAATCTTTGTGACATCTCATTAACCAGATTAACAGAATTAATGAGCAAATATTTATCCAAATATAAATTAATGGAGATAGATCAGGCTAATTAAAGTTTCTCTCCCAGAATAGCCAGGACAAAGTTTTCTCTGTACAAATATAATAAAGCCATCAGGCACAGCTTAATATAGATGCATTTAATGTTATATGGTGTATTTTGGTACTGGTTCCAAACCCCTTGTTGAGAGGTTTTATAGCATTTTGCCCACGGAACCACAGTGGTTTTGAGTTTTTCAAGATCTATTTTTTTCCTGTTTGTGATACATCCATTATAGCAACTGCATCCAGATGCGTCAGGATAACATAAAATGATATAAAAACAGGCACTTGGCTTTAAATAGATTTATTTGGTGGTGTGGTGGGTGGACTGGAAGCAAAGTAATCCCGTGCATAGGTCATGGGAGATCTGCATTCTATTCCCAGTCACTTCAGTGAATCACTGCGTTACTTTGCCAGGCAGACGCATATGTTCAGACTTGGGTGCCCAAATCATTATTTGACATCCAGAAAGCTTGTAACAGCAAAAAAACCTACTAAAACCTTCCATCTGTCTCTGGCCTTCTACACAGGGTAATGGGTAGGAAGGGAACCACTTGCACTCATCTGGGCTTCAAATGACCAGTTTTTGCTGGTTATTTCCAAGAACACATAGATTGTTTCTCTATCCGGTGTCTTCTGCAACAGGGCACAAGGAGTGAATTAATACCATCAAATGCTTTAGCTACTCCATTTATGCACAGACTTGTTATCCATGTGCCTACTTGGGATTCTCTCCTGTGCCCTTTTGCAGGAAGTCAATGATGTTCTCCCTGGGAAGAAACTCAGGTTGCTTTTCCATGGTAATATCTCTAGACAGACACAATCAGAGTAGATGAGCCCCAGTCAGGTCTCCTGTGCCTGGACTATTCCTCCAGTGCTACTCCATTCATCCCTATGCCACGTCCACATGCATCCCTGCTATGGTGCCCTAGGAATGACATTCTTTCAGGCTGCAACACAAGCCTAATGTTATTGCTGACACTCTGAACCGGAAAAGAAGGAGAAATCACATTTGAGAGCTGCTAAGCAACGCTATCATTTGCCTTGGAAAGCAATGGGCTTGCCTTCAATGCTTTAAGAACAATCTTGCAAAACAGATCAGGAATGCTTTGAGGCTAAATGATCTTTCCATAAGAACAGAAACCCATCCCCATATTTATAGGAAGTAGGTATACTGAGGACTTTTAGACTTTCTCATTGTGTTGTTCTCTATTGCACACCCAGCACAAGACACAGCCCATACCAGAGTTATGGGAGTAATTAGAATTCCATCTCTTGTTGAACAACCAGCTGCTTAAAGAGTCCCATTAGCCACAGAAACTGTTAATTGTGCTAAAAGTCCTGGTGATGGCATCCTGTGCTTGGAGATGTGTCTCACAAACCCAAGAGTGAGCTAAATTATTCAGCTGATCAATAGACGGTAGAGGTATTGAGGGGTTTGAGCTGATGGAAAGGATCTTTGTGGATTATTTAAGCATAAAGAAAAGGCTGACAATGTTTAGCACATACACAGGTCCTGTTATTCAAAATTATTGCTTATTGCAGCTTCTCAACCATGATGTGCTCATAGAATCAGAATAGTTAGGGTTGGAAAGGACCTTAAGATCATCAAGTTCCAACCCCCCTGCCATGGGCAGGGACACCTCACACTAAACCATGGCACCCAAGGCTTCATCCAACCTGGCCTTGAACACTGCCAGGGATGGAGCATTCACAGCTTCCCTGGGCAACCCATTCCAGTGCCTCAGCACCCTCACAGTAAAGAATTTCTTCCTTATATCAAATCTAAACCTCTGCTATTTAAGTTTGAACCCGTTACCCCTTGTCCTGTCACTACAGTCCCTAATGAAGAGTCCATCCCCACCACCCCTGTAGGCCCCCTTCAGATAAATGTTATTCCTGTGTAACTGATAGCATCATAGATTAATAGAATCCTAGAATCCCAGACTGGTTTGGGTTAAAAAAGACCTTTAAGGCTTGTCCAGTTCCAACCGCTGCCATGCGCAGGGACACCTTCCACTACAGCAGGTTACTCCAAGCCCCTGTATCCAACCTGGCCTTGAGCACTGCCAGGGATGGGGCAGCCACAGCTTCTCTGGGCACCCTGTGCCAGCACCTCAGCACCCTCACAGTAAAGAACTTCTTTCTTATCTCTAACTTGAACTTCCCCCGTTTCAGTGTGAACCCATCACCCCTTGTCCTGTCCCTACAGTCCCTGATGAAGAGTCCCCCTCCGGCATCCCTTTAGCCCCCTTCAGACCTTGGAAGCTGCTCTAAGCTCTCCCCAAAGTGCAGCCTTACAGAATAGTTCCCAACATAGGGGAAACTGTTCTGCAGAGGTGTGTGCAGACTCACACAGACATCGGTGACGGAGCCAGCACTGAAGTTTCTCATTGCTAAGTCAATGCTAAGCAGAGCTGCGAGTCTTTTTCCAGCTGATGAATTCCTTATCCCTAACAAGTTTCACCAGTCAACGGCATCACTGACAACTTCTTGCAATAGAAAAGAGTCAAAACATTTTGGTATTTTCATGAGAAAATAGATCACTTGTTTAATTCTCATGTGACAGCTCATTCTGGCACATATCTGAGTGCTCATTGTTTAATAAACTGCCATTGAAGCAGTGTTTCCCTTCAATTGAAAGTGATTTGTACGCCTCACAAGTGTCCCATTTGCGTTTTAAATGTGTGTCAATATCAATTCCACTTGGCTCCAAATTGTTTCACTTAAGTCTGTTTAAAAGGCAAGCAAAAAAGCCATTATACTTCACCATTTACTACCTGCTTTTCAAGCAGAATTGACTCCAACATGATTCAGGTTCTGGATTTACAGTGAACTTGGCTGCTTTCTCTGCCTCCTGAGCTTTAACATCAGGGATTAGACCTTGCAGAAGCCTCTGCTCTCCTCCTAGAGAGCGTTGAGTGATTCTTGGGTCTGAATAGGAAACTGCAATTAGTAAAAGGGGGGTGAAATCAATGGCAGCATATTTCATAGTCATAAAATAAATGAATGTTTGCTCTGTTTATATTCCACATATAATGGAGCAGGAAGTAGAGATCAAAGCCATGTTTATAAAGGACTTGGCAAGCTGTGTGCTTGGACGAAGAGAATGGGTTCATGCTTAAGGTGTTTCAAGTATGAGGTTTGGATTTTAGGTGGTGTAAACCAGGGGATCTCCTTTCAATCCAGTGCAAGGGCTGTGATTTACACCAGTGGAGAAGCTGGTTCGAGGGTTTCAAGTAGAACAGATGTGGTAAAGTATTTTTCCTACTGAAAAGCATTCACTTGTGTTTGCTCTCTAAGTATTGGGAATAAATCAGAGGATCAGGATCCCAATTCCCAGCTTCATTCACTGTATAAAGGTGCGAATGATATTCAGAGCTGGTTCCTGCCCTGGCCAAGGAGACAAGCACCAGACTGGAGCTGCCCACTGAGCAATGCCTTCAGATGCTGGCATCTCCCTGAGCCCTCCAATTCCCAAACTATTTGCAAGCTACAACCTCCCCCATTCACCAGATCAATGAAAGGGAAACTGAGGCACGGCCAAATGGGATAATTCATCTTGTAGTGAGAGAAGTTCACTGCAGCCCCACTGCTCCCTGCCTGCTTATACCATAACCCTCATAGCAGCAGCTTCCCCCCTGTGGAGAACTAAGCTCACATATGCCACCCTCACCCTGAGAGAGGCACAAGACAGCAGCATGGTGATACCAGGCACCCACAGCCCTCATCCAGCTCCTCAGGGACACCTCAGCTCCCAGAGCACCATTGGTCCTGGTGAGTGATCCCACTGAGGATTGAATGGCCTCGGTTAGGTATCTAACACCCTTGGGCTCTGGCTGTCCTCAGGGAGGCAGCTACAAAAGCTGGAGGGAGAGCAACACTTCAGCAGGGCAAAATCTATGGTCATGGTGCTGTTCCTATTGACTTGAGAGGCAGCTTCAAGCAAGGGGATGTGCAGATTCCCTGGCTGCAGAGTTAGCTGGATACAAGTCCCAAGGTAGCTGTGGGACACATAGGTCCCATGCAGCAGATGGAGTGATGGATCCCCCTGCCTTGCTGAGCTCTGTGCAGAGCCCAGCATCAATATTCAGGTTATATTAATGTCTTTTCCCCTGCCTTAGGTTTTGCTGCTCCACTCCTGAGGGTAAATCAGGTCCCGTGAGTTGGGTGCCTGTTATTAGATGAGGTGGTGATGAAGAGCATTGGCTTTCCTGCTCTTCATGGACCATGGGTAGCACTGATGCTGAGAGGGGTAGCACTGATGCTGACCATCACAGGCTCTGTGCCTGCTCACCCTCCTCTGCACACAGGGACCTGCATCCTTTCACCAGAGCAACAACTTGGCAGAACTTCAGAGCACAACCCATTGTCCAGCCCCAAATGAGCAGGGCCAGGAGCTGAGGGCACAACTCCAGAGGGAGGTGAATCAGTCCTGGGGCATCACCCAGGACCATCAGCCGCATAGATGAGACCTGGTCCTGCTCCACATCCCTGCACAGCACTGGCATCCCGGGAAGTCAGTGGGACTTCTGCTTCAGACTCTGACATGCTCCTTGTGGGGATCAGACCTCACACATGTGCAACAGCAGCACCAGTTCCCAATGGAATTGGAAATGGAATGGAATTGGGACCACGGAGGCATATCCAGGTGCCCTTCCCCAAACTGGGACAAAGGGAGGCTGGGAGAAAGGATAGTGAAGCTGTTTGGAGACCATTGTGCCTGTTTGAAACAGAGCTGCTTCCTCCTTTGCCTGGACTCTGTTAATTAAGCTGCTGAGTGCAGAATGAATTCATTAAACCAATTATTGTGCTGCTATTTTATACATTTGCTATTTACTTTGATGGATGATATGGCTCTGATTAATAAATATTGAATAAGTGTTAATTAATTGAGTTAATTCATTGCTGCTTTATTCTCCTACCAGTTATCTCCCTGCAATGAGTTGTGTCCTGGAAGTTTGTCCCACTGAGCAGGTCCTCAGGGGCTCAGCCATGGGCAGTGGGGCTGGGATAGGGATAGGATCACTTACCAAAAGGCAGGATGAAGAAGAAGGGGAACCAGCAGAGGATGAAAACCCCCACGACGATGGCGAGAGTCTTGGCTGCTTTCTTCTCACGGGAGAACTTGAGGAGCCGGACAGAGAGGGAGCTCCTCAAGTTGTGCCCCTTGCTCCGGGTGCTGGAGAGAGGCTCCTCCAGCACGCTGCGGCAGTGGATGCGCAGTACCACCTCCATGGATTTATTCCTCTCCTTCTTGACCCCTGCTTCCAAGCTCCGGGTGGTCCTCCTGGCCACCACGTAGATCCTGAAGTACATCACCAGGATGACCATGAGGGGCAAGTAGAAGGAGAAGAGGGATGAGAACAGGGCATAGCCCGGCTCCTCCGTGATGCTACAGATGCTCTCATCTGGTGGTGGCGGCTCCTTCCATCCCAGCAGTGGCCCGATGGAGATGACCATGGAGGAGAGCCAGACCACCACAAGGATGACCCCTGCCTTCTTCTCGGTCATGATTGTGGGGTACTTGAGGGAGTACTTGACACCAATGTACCTGTCCACGGAGATGATGCACAGGCTCATGATAGAGGCGGAGCAGCACAGCACGTCCACCGCTGCCCAGATGTTGCAGAAGATGCGCCCAAACACCCAGAAGCCCAACACCTCCAAAGTGGCCGAGAAGGGCAGCACGGTGGTGCTGAGCAGCAGGTCGGCAATGGCCAGGTTGACGATGAAGTAGTTGGTGACCGTCTGCAGGTGCCGGTTACAAGCCACCGAGAGGATGACGAGGATGTTCCCCACGATGGCCGAGAGGATGAAGACAGCCAAGAAGACCCCGACTCCCACCGCCTGCACGTCCAAGGCGAAAGTCAAAGTGGTGCCGTTGCCCTCGGGGGTCTCCTCCCCTTGCAGCCCCCAGGACCGGTTGGCACCGCTCTGGCTGCCCTGTCCCGTCCTGTTCCCACTCAAGCTGCCATTGCTCAGCTCGGGGAAAGTCATTGTAGAAAACGTCCGGGCTCCATGGAGAGCGAGGAGAAAGCGATGCCGAGACGCAGCTCCCCCGGCATGATCCCCGCAGCCCCCTCCGAGACTCGCTCAGCACCCTCGGCGGGGCAAGGCTGGGTCCTTGGGATGGGGGGATGCAGGGAAGCGGGATGCGCTGCTCCGAGCCTCCCACCCCTGCCCGGCTCCTGCTCCCCTCCGCCGGCTCCGGCCGCAGCTCAGCCCCGCCGCCGGCCCGCCCGGGGGGGCAGCGAGCTCGGTGCCCCCCCGCTGCCCTCGCATGCTCCGGGGGGCTGCGCCCTGCGGCTCCGCTGCTCTGCGCGTTCAACGGGGAGAGCTCCGGCAGCGGAGAGGGGACGGGAGGGTGGGGGGGGACGGGAGCCCCGCGTCAGGTGCCGGAGGAGGAGGAGGAGGAGGAAGAGGAGGAGGAGGAAGAAGAGAGGGCGGTAGCAACGCTGCTCTGCGGGACGAGGCGAGCCCGGGGCAGGGTGAAAGCGGCGGCAACGCAGACCCAGCTTGGGGGGCGTAAAGCGAGATGGTGGGAGGAGCAGGGAGGCACTTGGGGGGCAGGACCCGTTCGTGGGGGGTAGGGACCACTGTGAAAGGGGCAGGAGCACACAGGAGAGGGGCAGGAACACACCAGGAGGGGGACCGGGATGCACTTGTGGGTTAGACACCCATTCCATAGGGGAAGGGACCCCAGGCACTCATCCGTCGGGAGGGGGGGGGGGGTGTCAGGCAGCTCTGGGGTGCAGACACGTCGGGGGGAGGCTGGGGTACCGCTACAGAGCCAGCCGCCGTCGCCAGGGGGCAGCAGAGCGCAGGGTTTGCCCTGTGGGTCCCGGTCCCTCCCTGTTCCCCGGGGTCCTGGCGCTGCGCTGAAGCGGGGTTCACCTTAGCATGAAGACCACCCCTGCCCTGGACCATGGCTACAGCATCCCACCAGGAGGATGCTCTGCAAGGCTGGAAGGTTCCCCCTCAGCCCCAGCATCCCACCAGGAGGATGCTCTGCAAGGCTGGAAGGTTTCCCCCAGTCCCAGCATCCCACCAGGAGGATGCTCTGCAGGGCTGGAAGGTTCCCCCCATCCTTAGCATCCCACCAGGAGGATGATTTTCAAGGATAGAAGGTCCCTCCAGCCCCAGCATCCCATCAGGACGATGCTCTGCAGGGCTGGAAGGTCCTCTGCAGGCCCATTATCCCATCAGGAGAATGCCCTGAAAAGCTGGAAGGTGTCCCCCTCCCCAGAAATAGTATCCCACCAGGAGGATGCTCTGCAAGATTGGCATGTGCCCCTATCCCCATGATCCCATAGGAGGGGTACTCTGCAGGGCTGGCAGGTCTCCTTTCTTGCCTTGCATCCAGGGCTTCCAACAAGCATCCTTCTCCTGCTAACCCTGGTACTCCCATCCTCCCACTGCAGCCTCTGCAAACAGAGGCTACCCCTCACTAGTTACCCCCAAAGCAGAAGGAACAATCAGCATCCTGCACTCAGGCACAGTGAGTGATTGGCAGCTCCTGTGTCTGTGACTTAGCCCTGCTGCAACACTGGGAAGCAGCAGCTTGTGTTTAAAACATATAGGCTCAGATTTCTGGCTAATTTAAACAGGGTTGTTTGGTTTTCCCACTGATAAAAGCAGATCCTGTTTACATTGGTTTCCTCCCGCTGGCCCTGCTCTCCTGCCTCCATACATTGCGATGGGGACTGATCCCAATGTTGAACGGGGTCTCTCCCTCGGCTCCTTTCTGTTGCACACAGGAAATGTTTCCTTGGAGTGTGTTTATCCATAATTTGTCAACTTTCCTCTCTTCAAAATATGATTTTAAAGGGAAGTCCAAGTGGACAGTAAAGTGATTTAAATCCCTGCTGCTCTGTCAGAGATCTGTCGATTCACTGGTTATGAGAGTAGACAGAAAGATATAATAGCATATTTATTCCCTCATTTTCCTTGACAATCATTGCAGGAAATGGCACATTTTTGATCCTCCTTAGTTCTTTCATGCATTTTCTCTTCCTTTAGATTTCAGCCTCCTTCCTGGAGCTGGGGTTTTGACCCCGCTGGGAACAAACATGATAGAGCAACTGGAAAATACAAGCAAAAAGGAATAACTACTGTGCAAGGAATAGCTCAAAAGGATGGTTTTGCTTAGAAAAAAACTCTTTAATTTCTTTTTAAATGTGAATTAAAGTCCAAACAAGCAACACTCGAGGTCAAATTAGTCATTTTGCCTCAATTTTGATGAAAACATGTCAACCCCCAAAATGAAGTATCGCTTCTTACTGGGATGCTAAACTCAGCATGGGATGATCTCAACCCATGGAATTTTGTAGCTGTATCTTTGCAGCTATGCAGATTGCTGTCTAGATAAATATATCTCATCTAATCTATCCAGTGACATGCAGAGATAAAGAAAACATGTGCCTTTCTCCAAAGTTCAGACTGGACTGAACTTCTCACGTACAGCAGGATTTTAACCACCTTTTTGGTCAGAAAACAAAGGTTTCTCCCAAATTACATGATAGGAAATGCCATTAGGGTGAAGACTGAATCTGCTCTGCATCTTGCCCTCTTTGGATGAGCTCTTCTCTCCTCACCTCTATGAAGACAACTTGCCCATGTTTCTGAGAGGGTTAGGCTGGTGTGGGCTGCAGGGTTTGCATGGGATGAGGTATGGCATCATCATCGCATCTATCCCATATGTGCATCTCATGTATGTGGGGGTAAGATTGCCACCTTGAATGCTGCTTAGGACTGATGGACCTGCCACAACCATGCTTAAAACCTCTAACCCTAACCCTAACCCTTTCCCTTCTAGCCAAGGCAGGAGAGAGCATGTCCCATGTCATCACTGCAGCTCAGCTAGTGAATATCAACTCATTAAGATCCAGTTGCCTCATTGCTTTCCATCTGTCTCCTTGTTTCAGTCTAAACCAGGGCTATTATGGTTAATTGAAACTAATGAGGAACAAGTTTATACTAATGCACTTAAACCCAAATAGAAGTGGTTGGGTAGGTCTGCATGGAGGAACTGAAGGGCTTGAAGTGAATACACATGGTGATCTACAAGCCCATGGGACTTTGCCAATCACATGGAGAAGACGAGGGGTGATGGGCACAAGTTATTCCTGGGGAGATTCCAACTGGACATAAGAGGAAAAGGTTTCACAATAAGAACCGGACATTGGAATAATCTCCACAGGGAAATGGTGGATGCCCCAGTGTTGGGCACTGTTAAGATTGGGTTGGACAGGGTGCTGGGCCACATAGCCTAGGTCATGTTTTGCCTAGAAAGGTTGGACCGGATGATCCTTGAGGTCCTTTCCAACTTGGGATTTTAGGTTTATATGAGTCAGTCTGTGGGCTTGAGGTGGAAGGAAGTGCAGCTCTTTCCTCCCTAATTTTACCTTTTGGGTACAGGTTATCCTAGGGCTTGGGTACTGCTGTATAGTGATAGGAACTGGGCTGTTTAAATAGACACCTGATGAACAGTATTTGTGACTGGGGTTATGGGAGGAGTGGTGAAGTGTGTCTAAATGGTTCTCCTTTGCTGGTACTGCTATATTGACTTTGGTGAGGGGAATTCTTCGGTGTAAATGAGCTTTGTGATGAATGATGAATGTGTGCTTTAATGGTATTGTTGTAGTGTTGCAATCCTATTTGGAGTCTAGTTAAAAACAGGCTGCACTGAATGCTTATTTCTTAATTAATGAGGTGAGAAGGATAAGGAGAGGAAATAGCTTATATTAGCTGATGGATAAAAGGGAGAAGGGAAGGATGGCATTAAACAAGGTGGCAAAGCATCTTTCAGGCCATCAGCAACCAGTGCCTATTGATATGCATGGACTATGGGCAGTTCAGGAGGAGTAAACCTCCACCCCAGGTCTAAGACACAGCCTAGTACAGTGGACAGGAGTCAAGGAAAGAGGCCGTATTTTCCATGTGCAAGGAGAATTGCTCTGAGTGCCATGCTGATATCTGGGAAGCCAATGCAGGTGGGATGAGCAGATAGAACAAACAGATAAGTGTGGTTTATTGGGCTGGTTGGACATGGATTTTATTTCAGTGGGATTGTTGATGTGTTCAAAATGAAGCATTCCTCAGGGATGTTCTTTTTTTTTTAGTCTTTAGCTCTGTTAAGAGCCATATAATAAAATGCTTCAATATCAAGAACATTTTAGATAAAACACTTTTTAACATGGGGGGAATGAACAAAACATAATGCAGATTACTTAAGAAATCACTAACAGGTTTAGCAATTATCAGAACAATTGCTAATGACGCTGTAAAAAGAGCCGCCACTGATGTATAGAATAAAATAGAATGAATAATAGCATGAAAGATAAATCACAGCAGAACTAAGTAAATAAAAATGCTACAAAAGGTCAAAATTGCAATGAAGAGTTTCTCTGTTATCACAGAAAAGTATTTCTGTTGGCAGTTTGGTTTGAGAGATTTCACTTCCTAAGACATCAACATTTAATTGCCATTACTCCATTTTTAACTACTGGTTGGAAACTGAGACCATCAACTGCCTCAAATAGTGGATATGATCTGAGACCTGAACCAAAGCCCCTCTGATGTGAAGGTCTCTCATGGTTGACTCTTTTGCTCATAAATGAAAGTTCTGAGAAGCAGCTTTTGGAAAAGGATACCAGAATTGGTGTTGGCCTGCAAAGAAGCTGTCATGATGTCGTTCCATCCTAGCAGTCGTAAGATAACCGTAAAGCTTGGGAAAGTCATAGTGCCAAGAGATACTGTTTAAGTGAACAAGGGATATAGGAGTTGGGTAGAGTGATGGAGATGTCAGGAGCACTAAGAGGAGGGTCTGCAAAGAAGATCCTGGGTACTTGGCTTTAGGACTTCCCTTTGGCAGTGCATTTCTGGGTCTTTTTGCTTGAATCCTCATATGGTTCAGCTTGGCTTCTGCAAATCCCCACATTAAACCAACAAAAGGTGTCCCTATGAGTGATGTTAACAGTTCCCAAGTCTGGGAATATTATTTCCCATTATAAATACCAAAAGTTCTCAGGTGGAGAGGAGAATAATGCCTCTCTGGCAATCAGGCAGGATATAAGGGTCTTTGGGCTTCGAGACCACATAGTGTCCAACACAGGGCATGTGTGTGAAGACACCTCCAAGCTTGGTCCTGCTATAGACCTATCCATGTGTCATCCTGGACACAAGGGCATGGATATGGGCAAAGGGGACGTCAGGGGAGGACGGAGGTGAAAGTGGTGTGGCCACAAGGAAAGAAGAGTGTAAGACAGAGGGTGGACATGGGTTGCTTGGTTGGCAGAGGTGAGTTGATCTCTGTGTGTTAGTCCAGGCCAGGAGTGTGCTTTAGAAACAAGGTAATAATCTTGATACCAATAAACCCCAACAGCCTAAAAGCTTTTGGTAGTTCAGTTTGCATAATGCATAAATAAATTATCAATCTAAATCTAAGTATAAATATAGATAGAAGTGTAGATATAATTGTGTTGATACAAATAGAAGAATAAATATACATGTACGTGTAATTATTAATATAAGTATGAATATGAATGTAAACATGCAGGTATAAAGGTAAGTATAGGTATAAGTACAGATAGAAGTCTAAATATGATAAATATATGATATGGTTTAGTGTGAGGTGTCCCTGCCCATGGCAGGGGGGTTGGAACTAGATGATCTTGAGGTCCTTTCCAATCCTAACTATTCTATGATTCTATGATTCTATATAACTACAAATACAAATATACACTCACTACTTCTATAAATTTAAGTTATGTTGCGATTTCTCTCAGTAAAAGAAAGAAATCTGCTTCTTTCTTAAGTGAACACAGGGATCCCCCACGTTTCCACCCTCAAATTTAGCACAAATAAATGCAAACAGATATGAATACATGCAAGAATGTGAGACTAAAGTTAAACTCTGCAGACTGGGTGCTGTTCCTCAGCTTTGCCTTCAGTTAGGAGTAACCAGAGTTACTTTAGCAGCTCCTTCATGACAGATTAAAAAGATCTGGGTTCAATGTGTATGAGGTTTGGGGGTTTTTTAGAAGCCACCAAAATATTAAAGGATGAGAAATAAATGTCAGGGTCACTCATTCCTGTGGCATTAAACAAGTTCACCCCCTGACTGGTTTCCTCATGTCCACCTTGAAGTGGGAGTCAATAAAACATATGCTTGATGCTGGCCACCTGTGGGCAAGGACAAGTGGTGAAGGTACAGCCATAACCTGAGGCTTGATGTGCTGTGGAAATCCATTTGGGAGAAGATGTCTCTTGTATTAATATCTTCAGTTACCAGCTTTGTTTGTCTCCTATTTGGTGTTTTTTCAGTTTCCTTTTCAATTTAATGCCATGCATATTACAGAGTCCAGATGTTAAACAGTGGAAGTTGAGCTTGTACTTCAATAAAAGCACATGAGTGTCTTTCTGTTTGCAAAGCAAAAGGGATGTGGGGGAATCAACCAACAAAGCAGCATACTTTTTCTTGCTTTTAATGCCAACAGTGAGTGGCAATGCTTAACAGAGGCTTGATCAGTAAAAAGGGCATTTACCAGCCTTCTGGGAACACATCCAAGCACCTTTTCCCCCACAGAGATAAAAGCACCATTCTGTTTTATATCTTCTGAGGAATTTGGCCCAGTATACCAGGATGCTGACCTGATGGATTTCTCCTTCATCCAGCTGAAACAAAATCCTCTTGGCAGATGTTTGTCTTGCCAGTTGACACAAAGCACCAGCCAGCCTGGGCTTTGCTTATGCTCCAGATGTGGCTGGTTTGGGAACTGGTGTGATACCTGAGAGTGTGCAAGGGCTGGACTGAGCTCAGTCACCTCTCTGCTTTAAAACCTTAAAGATCTTCTTTGGGTCTATAGCATGGGTAATTAAGGTCTGAGAGAGTTACATCTCCTCTGTATGCCTCTCTTTTTCCTTCCAATCAAGTGTAATCCATTGCAAAATGGAATCTATGGCAGCACTGAGAGCAGGAGGAGGAGTTCTCCTTATCCCTGATAGCCAGAAATGTATTTCTGGGTCTTTTCACTTGAACTCTCATATGGTTTATCTTGGCTTCTGCAAATCCCCTCATTAAGTCAACAAGGAGCATCCCCATGAGTGGTGTTAACCCAACAGTTTTCTAGTGTGGGAATATTGTTTCTAATAGAGAGGTTGCACATGTATAAATACCCAAAGTCATTAGAAGAGCACTGTCTCTAGTTGCTGTTCCAAATATTGCAATCTAATGCAACCTACAGAGTTAAAAGTGGTAATAGATTTAGCAATAAGTGTAGCAATGGGCATGTAAAAGCATTAGCCAGATGTTTGCTTTTAACATGACACGTGTAGGATAGGCTTGCTCTCTTCTCCCTGCTCTAAAGTGACTGCATGACTGTATTCTGGTTTAGAGGCCAGAAGGGAATATCAGCGTTGTCTTGGCTGGTAAAAGTGAGAAAGCATTGCTGATAGCTCTCTAGTTTGGAGGTGAATTAGGTTGAAGAAGCACTATTAAGATAGGCTTTGCTAAAGGAATGACCTTACTGCAATGACTAGTCTGTTTGGATGGCACAATCAGTTTCTTATTGGTTATTCCAAGTGATTCTGGGCTGTTTTGTCATTGCAGTCAGTGAACTTGGCCTTCTAGGGCAGGGCTTTCTGTTAGCAAGCAAAGACAGGGAGAGCACAAGCAATGACAGATAAAGGTATGCCTCCAGAGCTTGAAAAAGCAGCTGCTTTGGGATCCCATGACCATATGCAGATGTACGTAGCAGGTGAATGCCCATCCAAGGATATAATGCAGAGAATGCTCTTGCTAGGCTTAGATCAGATGCTTTGAATCAGACTTGTCTCTTCAGACAGGAAGTGGTACAGAGCTGCAGCCCCCAGATTTCTTCACTGGTGGCTTTAGGCAACATATTTCGGTGAACTTTTAACCAGGGTATTTCTGAAGCTGGAACTACTTAAGAAGCCATCTGGTTATTGTAGCTTATACCTTATTTCCTCATCTCCCAGAGGGAGGAGGGTGGGAGATCCAAACCCCATACATGGTATCAGATCTCCATTCCCTCTGGTGAAGGCCCAGCCTCGTTTACTGAACATCTTTTGAATTACACATCCTAACTGGAAGGAAGGGGTTAGAGATAGATTTCAGAAATATTTTATGTATTATCCCCCAGTTTAAGACAAAGAAACAAAGGTATTAACCAAGAGCCCTGGGGGAAAGGAGCCAACTATTCTGTCTCCAGTGTTAGATTTCCTGGATCACCATGGTCTCCAGTGAGCAGGGCTCAGTTGTCCCATAAGGCTGTAGGCTGCAAGAGCTGCAAGAGCTGAACTTAGCCTGAGGATACCTTGGCAACGTTCAAGGTGCAAACACCACTATTATAGAGACTCTCTTTGCTTGCGGTTATCCCATGTACCTCCCTCGTTTTCCCTGTTTGAGGATTTCCCTGGAAGTCAGAAAGTCCTTGTGGGGACACTGACAGAAGGCAATTGTCACACAACACACCAGCAATGTCCCAGGTGTAAATCTCAGGGCATTTGGTAGGGTCATGGTGATAAATCCACAGGGTTAGGATACATTACTACTCTCAAGAGAAAGCCAGGTCTGACAGGCAAGTCAGAAGCAAACCCCCAGAAGGTACTATCCAAATCAATCCTTCTGACCTTGGCTATTAGGGAGCTTGAAATCTAATGAGTCAATCAGACAGGAGACATGACTCCCAAAGACTCATGGAAATTACTTTGGAGAAGACAATGAATAATCTTCTTGCGTCAGCCAGCTAAAGAGCTAAATCAGGGCAAGGGAGATCAGTCTTTATTAAAACTATCATCATTATGTTTAGTAAGGGATAGAATATAACTATACAGAGAGGAAAAGGAGAGAAATACATTTCCAGAAGTATGTGTGTGTTATGAGCAGCTTGACTGCTCATCACTGGGAGATGACGGTGCAGATCAGAGGCAGCAACATGGAAAGTGAGGTAGAGAGAAGTTAGTGATGCCACACTAAACCCGGTAGGAACGCAATGCAGATATTTTCCAGCTCTATTCCAGGCAGGAAACAGGATTTATTGTTTGCTGTGCGGTGTTTGGATAAAGAAGCATCCATAAAATCCTTGCTGTAGAAGTCACATTGCAGCACTATCAGAGAGGGGAAGCCTGGAATGGCTTTGAAGTATGCAGCTGCTCCCAGCTCCTGGTTTGGAGCAGTGGCTGATTGCAGGCCATGATGCAGGAGCAAAAAGGGAAGTGCAGTAATCTAATACAGATGTTTCATCAGCGAGTGAAGCTTTGGTTTGACAGCAGTTCTCTGGCATTCAGGAAATTACTGTGGTTAGAGATTAATGCTTTCTACTGCTCTGCTTTGCTTCCAAGGATGAAGGAAAATAAAACATGAAAAATGAGCCCAGAAGTTATCAAAAGCTGAGGGGTGGTCTTAGAGTTTGTTTTCCTACCCCAAGTTTAAAGCCATATTTGCTAGAGAAAGTGTGGGAAGCAAATGTTTGCCTTCGAATGTAAGATGAACATAGCAGCCAATTGCTAGAGCCAGCAAAGATCAGAACTCGGGTCCTCACCATCTAAGGGTGCTTCCTAAATCCAAATGATTCCATGTAATGGGAGTACCTTAGCACAGCAGTGAAAGGAGGAACGGTGAAGGTGAGCAAAATTAGAATGAATCCTAATAGCTTATTGAATGCTAGGAAGAGAACTTGCTTAGGAGAGCTCTTAGCACTCATTCCTATATTTTTCAGCGTGACAATGCATGGAAATCCCTCTGTATAACAGTGAACCACTTCTGATCACTTGTTATGCTATGGAATACCTTAGGGAAGTACTGTACTGGTGAGGAATTATGGATTTTTCCTGCACAATGGGTATACCTTGGCAGTGATGGCTGTGACACTGCTGCCAGAGGATGAATATCTTCTTGGCTGCAGATTGGCTGTTATAGCAAAATGCAGCCAAAATTTCCAAGAAATGAACTAAAAGAAGGAAAAAGGGGCTGGTAAGTACATCAAACACACATATTTCACCTCTGCTCTGGTTGGAGGAGGAGTAATACATCTATATACTCTGGTGAGGGTATAGGTGGTTTATACTCACCGGAGTATATAGGTGAATTACTACTTATCTGCTCTGTCGTTATGCTCTTTCCTGGGCAGCTTGCTACTGTCAAAGGCAAGACTCTGGACCTTTTTCTTCTCCCAGCAAGTCCACTCTTCATGTTTGTACAGGGAAAAGAGGTGCGAGGCCATTGCATGAGAAGATGTACTAACCTTTTCCCCTGGGATTTCCAATGAAAAGAGAATCAAGAAATAATTGGAGAGAAAGCAGAGATAGAACAGCATGCCACAGGCATCTGGTAATGTAGCAGCAGGACTCTGGTAGCACTTAGAACAGATGTCTGCTCTCCTGAGTTTCCAACAGGTTTCATCTTCTTTTCATTGTCCCGATGCAATGAAACTTCAAACACATGAAACTGATACAGAAAGGAGCTGATGGCACAATTTAATGTGAAAAATCCCTTTGTGTTCATAGTCGATGTAATTGTTTTTGGAATATTTTCATGGGCATCGTCTTATTCTTTGAAAATAACTAGCTGGATTCAGAGTAAGAAAAGCTCCTTGGATTCCTGGAAGCAAAATTAGTCCTGGTTTATTTTGTTTCTTTACAGCATGTTGGAATTGAGAAGCTGCATGTGGTGAGAACAGTGTGAAGCATTCAGTTGAAGGAATGTTTTAAGGTATTGGCTGCTGAGACTCCTGAGTTTATCTCTTTTCACACTAAAAATGCAGAAAGCTCTTGGAATTATAATTGATACTTCCATAAATACGTAGGATTTCTATGAAACAACCCAAAGCTCAATAGAGTAAAACAAAAAGCAAAACAATTTAACAGTGGAAAAGAAAACACAGAATGTTATTAATACAGCATAAACCCTTAATATTTGGACTTTCCTACATCTCTAATACTATGTGGAAGTTTGGCACCCTCAATGAAGATATAGGAGAACTACAGAGGAGAGCAATGAATCCATGCACCTGTGAGCAATAGTTAAGACTCCTCAGTTTGGGAAAGAGGTGCTTAAAGATGAGGATAAAAACTAAAGGGCAATGGAGGTGGTCAATAAGAATCGATTATTCCTGATCTCTTTCAAAGTGAAAAATAGGAGCCATTGAATTAAGCTAGTATATGTCAGATTAAAAAGATACAACTTCTTTGCCAGAGGATGTTATGGTACAGGAAGTTTATTTGGCTCCTGGAAGAGTTTGCACAAGTATTTGAAGAAATAGATTACTAAATTACATCAGATTCAGGAAACATTCTGAGCTGAAAATAATGGTAGGGAGTGGGAATGCACAAGGAAATGTTGTGATTTCGTGCCATGTTCGGATTCTCCCTGACTCTGAACAAGGATGATAATTTTAAAGGCAGCTCCAGGAGCATCACCAGCAGAGAGTGTTTATTAGAGTCCTGCCCCTCTGCTCTGTTCTTGTGAGACCCCACTTGCAGCACCTTGTGCAGTTCTGGTGTCCTTAACATGAGGACCTGGAGCTGTTGGAGCAAGTCCAGAGGAGGCCAAGAGGATGCTCAGGGACTGGAGAACCTCCCTTATGGAGACAGGCTGAGAAAGTTGGGGCTGTTCAGCCTGGAGAAGAGAAGCTGAGTGGAGACCTCAGAGCAGCTTCCAGTATCTGAAGTGGGGCTATATAGGTGCTGGTGAGTGACCCTTCATTAAGGACTGTAGTGATAGGACAAGGGGTGATGGGTTTAAATCGAAACAGGGGAAGCTCAGATTAGACATAAGGAAGCAGTTCTTTACTGTGAGGATTTTGAGGCCCTGGCACAGGGTGCCCAGAGAAGCTGTGGCTGCCCCATCCCTGGCAGTGCTCAAGGCCAGGTTGGACACAGGGGCTTGGAGCAGCTGCTCCAGTGGAAGGGGTCCCTGCCCATGGCAGGGATTAGAACTAGATAATCTTAAGGTCCTTTCCAACCCTAATTATTCTATGAATCCATAACCAATAAAAGGCACACCTTTGGTGCCAGGTAGGGCTGATGTGCCTCACTAACCTGCCCATCCATCCCCTGATCTACCCCAAATAATAGTCTAGGACAAGAGATGGTTGGACTTGATTATCTTAAAGGTCTTTTCCAACCTATTTGATTCTATGAATCTGTGATTCTAAGAGTGATGAGGTCAGTGCTCTGAGGCTGTGGGTGTCAGAACCAGCAAGAAGAGAGGTGGATCTGCCTTCATACTGATGCCACTCATAACACCATTACTGTCTCAGCAGGTGTTTGGCTCTACATGCCAAGCTGAAAAGGTGGGAAGGATCTGGAACATTCTTCTGGGAAGCAGCCTTCAAGATCTGTCACAAGACAGACAAAGGCTTGTATCTGAAATCTGCCTTGGTCGTCTTCTCTTTTCTGGCTGTGTGCATTGGATTTTCCCATAATGGCTGGTTCAGGATCACTAGACTGGTTAATGAAGTGGAACGATTTCATGAGAGATGAACCCAGACTGGACTTCAGCCAAGAAACATAAACGGTTCAACTACCTGATTAGGAGATGAGCTTAAGCCAATTTGCAAGCAAAAACAAGGTCTGTGGGATTTAAGTCAATTCTCATTGTGGTCATCGTCCCAAGATGTGAAACATAAGAGAGATGGATCTCCATGTGGTTGGCAAAGATTAGAAAATGCATTGTTTCCTTCTCATATGATACACTTAATTCCCAAGTATCTGCTGGACAGCTTGAGTGGATTCTTCGCAGTGCTGACTTTCCCAAAGCAATGCTATATCCTTCAAAACTGTACTCGAAGCAACATGTTCCTATTAAGTAAAACTACACTGCTGAGATATTTGCTCAGCTGAGGCTTGTTTCCAGAAACTAGGTTAGCTCCACAGCAGCAAATCACAGTGATGCCTGTTTAACTGGGAGGTGTAGCCAAAATAGGCCATGCCAGGTAAGGCCTGTGCCAGGTGTGATACATGTTCAGGTGTGTGGGACATTCATTGAGATGATGTTGAACAAGTTGATCAACCCAATACTTGATTCATTTTGTACATTTGCATTGTATGCTTGCCTCTAACTCTTGGCACTCACAACCATGAATCATCGTAGACACTTCACTCAAGCTACTTTTTTTAGATGCATTGAAATCAAGGAGAAGAGACAAGCATGGCATACTGATAAAGGTGCAAGATGTTAATAGAATCCATAGGCAGCAGTGTTTTGCCTAACAGAGAGTAAACTTGAAGCTTCAAAATGAGGTTTACATTTATGGGTAATTATATCATACAAAATTAGTGATTGGATTCTGAGACGAGCAGTTTAGGCTGAAATATGAAGATCAACAATATCCATTAAACAAAAATTACAGATTTTACTCTTCTGGTGCAAATTTCCTTGAACTGGATAAATCTCCTTCCGTTCACAGCAAAAAGCTGTCATTGAGGCTCTTGAGTTAAGAACCGGTGTCTTTCTTTCCCTTGAGCCTGACTTTTTAGATACTGGTGTATAGCAATAGGTCTAATAGAGATGGTGTCTTCAGTAAATAAGTTAAAAATCCAGGAAAAGACTCCATGCACACAGTGGAAGGGTAAAGATGAGAACAATATGACCATGTAAATAATGCAAGTCACATAGCTTAATGCATTACCGAGAACTGCTCAGACAGAAAGGCGATGAGCATAATACAGATGAGCATGCAGAATGGGAAAGAAACCAGAGAGATAATCCATGCAATCAGCAATGTTCACCTTTTAAGCCTGTCCGAATAGCAGGATCCAACCAATTTTCCTTTTATTGTTCCTCTGTCAGCCGAACGCAGAGCCCTACATTAAAATAAGCTAAATGGGAGAAAGCTTCTAATTGAAGCATTACAAGAAATTTCCTAGAGGATATTAAAACACCCAAGACTCAGCCTGTAGAAGAAATACAATGCAAAGAGATTCAAGCACTAATTAAGCAGACAAATAAGCCACGAGGAATATAAACAACCCAGCCAATGAACTAGGGAAAAGCTCTTCTCTGTGGAGCTTGGCCACAGTCTATGTAAAACTGTACCCAAGAACCAGAATCAGAGCTGATGCTGGAATTGGAACAGCCTTAGCTTTCCTATAAAGCTAGGATGAGAATGACCTCCAAAACCATGCCAACAATGGCACAGTTCTGCTGAAAGCAGCCTTTCCTGCTGTGTGCACCAGTTGGCTTTCTTTGATGTTTGATTTGGGTTTAGTGTTTATGAGGGATGCCAGAACCGATAGGCTTGGAGAAAGGCCTCTTGTGTAGCAACAATTCACTCTTTTGCTAAACACTGATTGTATCTTTGGTATGTGCCACAACCATCTTCCAGCTCTCGGTGTGAAAGATTCACTTTACAACTTTGAATTCATTTATGGAAAGCTAACACTACTAATAGTCATAGTGATACCTATTAGTAGTACCTGGGGATGTGACACAGGAGTTCTTTGATGCAGACATGTCTAGGAAGAAGAGTACAGCAGGGTATATAAAGAACTCAGAAATAATCTGAACTGTAATAAGCATAAATTTTTGATGGGCAACTATAAAAAACCCAACCAAGGAGGACAGGAAATGTTGTGACTTTTAATAGACTAGGTAGGAGCAGGCTGAGGACATGAAGATAGAAGACAGGCTGGATGAGACTGAAACAGTATGGTTGGGTCTGGAAAAGAAGGCTAGATATTGATAATGGTCTTCAGAAAAAAGCATTTCTCAAACTGAAGTAGTTAAGACCCAGGAGGGAACTATTTTAAAGAGAAAATTTGTAGAGAACTAGCAATGTCTTAAGATGTTTTGTTAAAGGAAGGCATACAGATTGCCCCAACATGAAAAATGGCCTAAGAAAGTTGTATAAAGCTTTTTTAGCCAAACAGACCTTTAAGGATCTCAGAGACAGGCAAAAACCTACAGAATTCAGAAAGTTCATCAAAACACTATGGACAAGTTTATTAGACAAGCACAGATATAAAGGCATAAAAATCAGTTGGGCAAAGAGTAATAGAAAGCATCTGATAAGAAGAAGGAGATAAATGTCCATGACGTAGTTGCTTCTCATCTCAAGAGAGAGGAGGATGTTAGCCAAGACATAAAGAATAATGCTGTCTCAGAAGTGATTGGGTGTTTGGCACAACTGACATCACTGAAAAGAAGAAGTTAGGTTACAATGGGAAAATAAAAGATAGGTGATTCGAGTGATCTGTACTAGACAATATCCACTCATGTGTATTCAGGGAGATAGTTGGAATAACCCAGCTAGTGACCTTTGAGAACACTGAGTGGGAAGGGAGATGGCAAAAGACTAACGCAATGCCAGTCTTTGGAAAGAAAGGTGAGGTGATGCAGTGAGTTGGCATGATTTCAGTTTTCAGAATAATATTGAAATAAATACTTGGTCTGTAAGCGTGAAAAAGACAAGTGAGGGATGAATAACAGCCAAAACACTTTTATTTCTTCTTAAATAACAAGCCATGTTAAAGAAATTGGATTTCTTATTCTTTTTGACAAAGCAATAGGCCTGAAGGAGATGAAAAAACCCACAGATGTCAAATAGTATGACTTAAGGTCCGGACATTATTTCACTAGATAGTCTCCTAAGCAATTTTGGGAAAGAAGGATTAGCTAATGCTACTATTTATTATAGTGGCATTTGACTGGAAAATAGCAAAGCATTAATAACTATTCTTTGAGAAGTATCAGACCAGAATGATGCATTAAGAAATAAAAGCATAAGCCTGCTGTAACATAGGTACCAGTCGATGTATTTATTCCTGACTTTGCAATTCTATGGACTGATGGCATTTGCAGTCCATGCAAACAAGCAAGGTCACAAAACTGATGTCCTAAATTGTCTTGACACATTGGAAACATCGTTTGGAAGAAAATTAAGTCCAGTTCAATAAGGCCACGTGCAAGATTCTAGCCCTCAGAAGGAATTATCGGCTCCACAATAGTCTGAGTGGCAGCAGCCAGTGGAGAATTGTGGTCATGGCAAGCACACAATGAACATTTGTCAGGAATTCACATTGCTGTGGAAAAGGAAACTTCCCTGAAGAGATGAGAATCCATCAGGCTGTAAGTAAAAGTCAATCAAGTCCATAACAGCTCTTTTTCTCACTTAAACCATTCTAATATAATGTAACAGTCTGAAAGGGTGCTGAGGCACTAATGAGTTGCACAGGGAGATTGTGAATGCTCCATCCCTGGTAGTGTTCAAGGCCAGGTTGGATGAAGCCTTGGGTGCCATGGTTTAGTGTGAGGTGTCCCTGCCCATGGCAGGGGGTTGGAACTGAATGATCTTAAGGTCCTTTCCAACCCTAACCATTCTATGATTCTATATTCTAGGAATCATATTGCTGTGAATCTATCAGAAATCAATCTAATCTTTTACCACTTTATGATTTTATAGGATTTAGGATAATTTATTTACTTTTATTACACTTTTAATTTGGATACCAACTAAAAAAGGGCACAAGAGAGACAATGAGAATGTTGTCTAACAATATGATCCTGGCTATGACTGATTTCAGCACAGAAATCCTGATAACTTTGGTCTACAGAAAGTCTGTGGCTTGTGATGAGTTGTTCCTATTAATGCAGAAAGATTGCAGAATCATAGAACCATGGAATGGTTTGTGCTGGAAGGGAGCTTAAATCTCCTCCAGCTCCAACCCCTGCCATGGGCAGGGACCCCTTCCACTGGAGCAGCTGCTCCAAGCCCCTGTGTCCAACCTGGCCTTGAGCACTGCCAGGGATGGGGCAGCCACAGCTTCTCTGGGCACCCTGTGCCAGCGCCTCAGCACCCTCCCATGGAAGAATTCCTTCCTCATATCTAAAGATGCTGAAAAGAATGAATTGAAAATGTAAAATAATTAAAGCAAAGAAAGAAAAAGGATGGGAAAGAAGGGGTAAAGAGTTAATCCCTCTTTTGTGTGGATCGAAATATGTGCAGACAAAGAGATAAGGGGGTGCTAATATCCCAAGTTCTTTAAAACGTTTTGATTGGCATGAGCAATGTAAATAAGTCAGTTATGGTTAGAGCTTGTTCCTACATGTCCAGACAGCTCTGTAAAAATATAGACACTTAAGGAGGGGTGAATCCTGCCAGTGCTTACCCAGACATGTTAAACTGCTGAGTTCAACACTGCTGCTTCGGTGAAGTTTTCAAGACAGTGTGCCAGGCATGTCCCTTAAACAGATTAGTTTGTGATCCTTGGTCAACAGTCTTTTGAAAGCATATCCAATTCCCAGGCCCTTTGGAAACCTTACCTGGCATTAATTCCATTTGTATTTACCAATGCTGTAAATTAGAGGTGTCACATGGACTGATAGCTGCAAAATAAGGCTGTTATTTTTCATACTCTATGGGTAGGAATAACAAGCCTGCTTAAGGGCCAGAAAGCATGATTTCCCATTTTGGAAGAATTTAAAGAATTAATTATTTGGCAGAACAAATGTACTTGTAAAATGAAGTGTCAGAACACATTTTGCCCTTTGATTCCCTCTAAAGTTCTCAGCTAAACCAACTTACCCCAGATACACAAGTCACATCCATCAGCTGTCTAGCAGGGAAAGGGGATGCTAGGTCAATGAATAAAATATCCCTGGGTTTTTAAAGAGATGAAGTAACCTGAAATCTTTTTCAATCCTCAAACAATTAAAAATGTTTGGTTTGCATTTTTTGTCTTGGTTTTGTACATGTTTTTCCATGGTCATCAGAAACTTTGTGTCTGGAATACGTGAGAGCTATGCACAGCAAGTCTATCGAGAACGGCTTATGTACATCCACTTCTAATCCCAGAATACAGAAGATATCACAATAACTTGGCAGACAATTATTTCTCTAGGAATTATGACTTACTTTGCTAAGAATCATTCCTGCTTTCCAACACCATGCTGAAAATCCCAGCAAAATATATGAGGAGGATTTATGTACATACCTATATTTTTAATGTATTTATTAGTTAAACATACATTTTTGTTTTGCAGGGATTTACAATAGACTGCATCAAGCAAAATAATTCTTTGTGAAACTGAGGGAAAAAAAGGCAGACGAGCAACTGGAATTCACTGAGGCCAAGGAATCTGGCATCCACATCACATTTTGGAACCTCTAAAGGTTCCCAAGACAAAAAGCAGATAGTTTCTGGGACATATCACCCAGCTTACAGTAGCAGCAGATGAATTTAATAGTGAAAGAAAGCTTCCAAACAACAGCATTGATAAAACCATGTGCATTAGCTATTTATTTGTTTTGTGATATATCTCTAACCTGCCTAATGCTGCAGGAGATGACATGCTGCCTTTTCCTCTTATTTATGAAGTAATTGTGTGAAGCTGATGGTTCCAATATTGGACCACCAAAATGATGACTGTATTTAGATGCAGATGAAACCCAGAGGGTTTTCTCACAGCTCATACTAATCAGAGCAGTTAATAAGGGAGTGATTGATGAATCAGGTGCTGATAGTGTTTATGCTGTGATTACAATTTGGTAATTCTGGGTTTTATTTGCATAATCACCCCATGCCAGCCACAGTGCCCTGACATTGACTGAACTTGCATTAGCGCTAGGAATAACCAACTGATTGAGTTACTGCAGCAGAACACTTTTGTTTGTTATGATGCCTTCTAGACACAGGGTACACTGAAATGCTTCACAGCATTAAAGTCACAACAAGCACCAAAGTGAAGCACAACTTCCCTTGGGGGCTTTATGCTTTACCCCATAGCTGACCATAGGCTGCTGAACACAAAATGGGGTGGTAGTAGAGAAGGTGAAGCCAAGGGAAAAATAAAAGGTGCCAGGCTGGGTTTCTATATTGGCAATAAGGCTTTTAAGAACATGAGGAGTTAAAAAAAGCTCTCTGAAACCATCAAGAAGTCTTAGAGCATCTTAGCCTGGGTAGAGAGTGTCAGGGAGAGACAAAGGGTATGAAAACCAAACACAGAACTTAAAGCTGTGGTTGTATTGGGATAACTGAAGAGATGGCAGGATGGAGGATATGAGACCAACTTGCTGCTTTGCTGATGAAGAGAAAGGAGGGGGCAGTGACAGATGTGTCTCTTATACCTGGCTTCCCATTTTTGCACAATTTAGGGTGTTTTCTGTGAGGAAAAAAGTAATCTTTGGGCATGTAAAAGGAATTATAGTAGATTTTTTTTGTTAAAGAAGTTACAAGGCACACTTAGAAAATACAATTGTGGGCAGTTGGAAGTCTGGAGAGTTCAAAAGAGCTGCAAAAACATGTTTGCACTGAACAAAAGCATGGAGAACAAAAGTGAGAACAAGCTTCTTCCTTTAGTGTTGTCCACCTTATATTATTAGGGCTTTTTCAAGTGTGGTCATCTTTGTAGATATCATTATGTGTAACTGAAAACCAAGAGAGGTGATAAGCAAAGCACGTCATCTGAATCATCAGCTGCATGAATGGGATCTGTGTTGATCAGGATGTCAATTGGTTGAAGCACTGGAGCTGTGGATTATGAATGTGACCACCAGAAACTACAGAAGCTTCTATGAGCTGCCAACATGCTAGATTATGTTCATAGATTCCTTTCAGTTCATACACCGGGAGCACTAACATCACAGGGTAAACTGAGGCACGGGTTGCTGTAAAGGCTTTTGGTCAGGGTCAGATCTCTGGTTACTTCTTATATGGCCACTAAACTCTGTGGCCACTGACTCTGGCAAATAGAATAGAATATGGGTAGAATAAGGATAGAATAAGAGTAGGAATATGAATAAGAATAGAATAAGCCACACCAGACTAGAATGGAATGGAATTAGAAAGAAATAATGAAGTGCTGAATTATATAAGAAATAATTAAATGCTGCATTTATTTAGCTTGAGGTTGTTTTTAGAATAGCATTGCAGAGGACATCTGGATCTACCAGAGATGGTGAAGTTTCACCCAGCATCTGGCACCCTTAGAGCACTGCTGGCAGCCTGCTGCTTGACAGAGAGGGATTAATTCCTGTGCGATGCGGTGGCTTTGGCATGGATCAACACGAGGGATGTCAACACCACTTATCTGTTAAACCTCACCAAAATTATATCCACCAGAATTAGATGACCTGGAGGGAGAACAGACTTCCAGAGCAGACAGTCTGTAGTAAATAGAAACAAGTCACTGAGATTTCATACATCCGTCTCTCTTGCAAAGGCACTATTCTGTCGTTCTGTTTTTACTCTGTGGACATGTATTTTAATTTGCCAAACTGTAATCATGCCAATATTAATTATCTATAATGAGTCAGTCATGCAAAGTAAAACCTAACCACTGGGGAGATATTAGAGGTGATGTACTTATTTTTTATGTGCATATTAATCTGCTGACTTTAAATCTAAAGAACACTGTTGGACTGAAAAGGCTCTCATTATTAAAATTAAGCTGGAAGTTATAAGGCAGAAATGATGCTGAATGTGGTAGCAGTGATTTACAAATATCCATTATGAAAACCAGAGAAAGGTTGCATTTCAATACTTGAATTATTCTGTGAACAGTAACTGATTAACTTGTATTAATCTTATGTTTGCTTGTTTTCTTGACCTGTTTGAATAGCACAGGCATTCATTAGCATTTGTCACTTATACCCATTAAGCAAAGATGTCAAGGGAATGAATAACTGAGGTTATAGGGTTGGAGGGGAAGAAAAGATAACCAATATCTACTTAGCAGAGTGTACTTAAGCAAAGGACTGTGAACTGAAGCCATGCAATGTTTTAGTTTATGTTCAATTTGTGCAAAATCACAGCATTTCTCAGAATGCATTATGATGCAGATGACTCCAGTAGTACTGAAAACAGGTTTGTCATGTTAATAAGTGTTTAAGCTAAGTAAACTATACAGTTGCTGACTTTGAGATATGTAAAGATCTCACAGAGACAAATAAGATAAGGTTATAATCTGAAACATTTTAGGAATCTTGTGCTTAGTTCAAGTCCAAAGGGATAACCATGTCTTTTTTGAGCATCCTTTGCTGAGCGGATTTGAGCTAACCCTCGTGACTCTGCTCTCCATGGAGAGTGCTATGTCTAATCCATTGCAAAGCTGTCTGTGCCTTTTACTAATAATCTTATTGACTGAGCCCAGCTCTGAAATTTGGAGTGTCATTAATATTAAACTGTGCATTTATGGCTATTTACATAATACAAAATAGTGCCATCTCACAGCGGCTGATGAGTTGAAGAGGGGACAGTGTCATAATCCAGCAGAGAACAATAGAGGACTTATAAAACCATGCCACTGTACAATCAATAACCATTAAATAGCCAAATACATGGGAGCAATTTGCAGAACCCACTCCCCCCTTTGTATGTAATAGAGTCTCAGCACATAGGAGGTGAATGGGAGATAGGTGTGGAAAGGTGTCAGGTCACAAACCACTTCGAGGGCCCAATAAAACATCTCAGACTCCAGCCATGTCAATCAAAGTGCTCTTATCCCAGCAAGAATACACTTTAAAGGCAGCGTTGCACACAGCATGCACTTAGCTGTTTTAAACTGTTTGCACATTCAGCATCATGGAGAAGGAGAGCGCCAGGACATGGTATTCACAATGGAATCCATTTAGGAGATGTTCACTACATGAGAGGAGCCCAGAGAAGGGAGATTTGACCCACTTGCCTGGGCTGCAGAACAGCTCTGAGCAGACCCCTATAGGGTCAATGAGTGGTTACATTAAAGAGCTAATAAAAATGCCCATAAGCTACAAAGCACTGAACTCTAGTTAGCTCTTATCCTCTGGAAAATGAGACTGACTTTTCAGGTGTGCTGGTAACAATTACCCCCAAAATAGCTTCAATCAGCCAGCCCTGTGAACTCTGACATGTACCCAAAGCTCTTTGTTCCTTCCATCAGCCATCCAACCTAGAAATCACGACTATCCCTTCAGCAGCCTAACCTTGCACAACAAAATGCCCCCAAAGAGTCCTTGATCTAAGCGTGGGCTCAGAAAGTTGTTACATCAAATTTTAGTTAAACCCAGTCATAACAGTCATTATCCATTCGGGTAAACTCGGGAATGGAAGGGAGAAAAAGGGCAAAACCTGCAGGAAACTAGTTTGAAAGCTGCATTGCATCATTCCTGGGAGAGCAGGTAATCATAGAATAGTTAGGGTTGGAAAGGACCTTAAGATCATCCAGTTCCAACCCCCCTGCCATGAGCTCATGCAAGTCCTTGTTGGGACAAGTACATGTGATGGGATTTGCACTTTTGGGTTTCAGTGCATGCAAGTGTCAGTTCAGCATTTCCTGGTGTGTGAGAGCCTCCTCACTGCTATTGATTAATGTAGAGCCTTTTGGGTGGGTTCCTAAAGGAGGAAAATAAGGAGAAAAATCCCAAACAAGTCAAGGAACTTAGTTGCTTTGGCTCTTATGGATCTGAAAATGCAGGAAAATGGCTGTATCACAGCCCTTCACTTCTGATGTCTGCATTATAATACCCCCTAAGCTAAGGTAGCTGAGGATGATGTGAAGCTTGCTGAGCTGACTACAGGGTCTAGAGGATGTGGTGGAATGTGAGACCCTGAGCAAGACTCCACGACCCCAGAGGTCCCTTCCTGCCTGGAGTTCCTATGAGAACATCCTGACCTCCCTTTCCCTCTTCTCCAGCATCCCCTTCCCCCTCCATCACAGTCTCTACAGGCAGAACTGCCCAAAATTCAGCCCAGCCGGAGTCTATTGTCATCAGAGCATGAAGAAATGGGTCCCAACAAAGCTTTTCCTATGCTGTGCTTCACCTTCTGCCTCCAGCACGTCTCTCCTTCAACAGAGAAACTGCTTTTCACACACATTTTGTTTGATCCTCTACAAATCTTGTGTTTTCTTCCTCAAAAATGGAATAATTCTTGCCCCCAGTCTCAAATGAATACATCTGCTTGTGGGCAAAGTCACACCTTGGGAATTTCCTATGGGAAAAGCAGAAACTTCGGGGAGGTCCGAGTAAGGAAAGCAGGAGAAAAGCTGGAGGTGGCATTTATGTGTTGTTTAAAGCTGTTACTGCCTCTTTTGCTCTTTCTTGGTGCCTCTGATAAGCATTCATCTGTAGAATGCTTCAAAGCAGCTCTCTTTAGTAATGCTGGTTTATGTTGATCTATTTGTTTTAAGTCAGTGGATACCAAACCAGTTTTCTGAGTAAGTAAAGCAAGATTCCTTACCTCATTTAACAGCAGGTGAAGTCAATTATTCCCAGACATGTATTTTATGCCATTGTTAGAGCTGAAAATAGAACTGAGTCTCTGTGCAATGCACTGCCCACTCTGCTCCACTGTCTGAAAAAGCAAGAAAACATCATTTAACTCCCAAAATGCTTTATAATAATGGTCCATAATAACACATTGGCATAAAAATGATCATCTACCGTGCTGGAAAGGTCCTTCTGGCATTTGGTGATTGGCAGCCCCATAGTGACAATGCAAAACCCCTTTGTGTCATCAGTGCCCCATGGTGTGACGATGTTTGTGTCCTGCCAGGTTCTGCTTATGAGCAGGGACTCATCAAGGGGAAATGGCAGTGGAATTTGGGTAAGGTAGCTTGAAAATTAGCACATAGGCACAGACCTTGAGGGAGAGAACTTCTCACCCAAAGTAGTCACAATGAATGTTTCATGGACCATAAAGATTGTGTGGGGCCATTGCACATTTCCCCCACGGGTTCCCTTGGAACACAAGCAAAGAACAACTTGGTATTCAGATGCTAACCACTATTGGACTGTGTGGTGCAGTAGTACTCTTGTCTGCTCTTATTTTTAGCCTGCTGCTGATAGATATCTCCTATTTCCTCCTGATTTCACACTGTGGTGATGCTTGCCCAACTTAGCTGGCCATGAAGATGCAGTAAAGAAAATCAACCCAAAACCTGGCACACAAGGTCGCTTTGCTTAACTTCAGAGCAGCCTTCAGGAGCAGTTAAAGCAGAGCATGGGGAACAACCTATACCTATCTTAAGTACACTTCTATCTGCTTTAAAACTCTGGTTATCACTTCTGTGTCTCCATTTAATCTGCCTTCAACTCCCCGGCACTGTCAATGGTTATAGAGGGGCAGCTTGAACAAAATGCTTTCAATGCTTCCAGTTATCTGTCAGCAGCCTCTTACTAATGCAATACAGTTTTCTCCCAGAAGAGACATTGGGTTTACTGGTGATTTGCGTTATTCCCCTCTCTCTTGTACATGACAAGAGAATAAAGGCAACATATGGTTTTGATTTGCTCTGTTCTCCCTTACTTTAGTAGTCTCTAGAGATGGAAATGAGTGGTATGAAATTCCCAGGGCAAGTTGCGCTCTCTGCCGGTTTATCATCAATCCTAATTGACAGATAGGGCCGTTGTGATTTTGGGCTGGCCACCTCTTTATAACAGAGGTCTTGGGGCCAAAACTGAAGTTAATCAAAAGCTTATTAAGAGTCCATCACCAGCACGAGCTGAGGATTGCCATGCATGGCTGCAGACAGCCAGGACATGTTCTAGCCCCCAAGGCACTGCTCATTCTCATCTATGCATCTCTGCACTGTGTGAAAGAGCTGGCTTAAGAGTGCCATTATGCACTAGCACTATAAGTATCTGAGCTCCTGAACAGTCCCAGGGCACGGCCTCCAGCCCTGGCTCACCGTCCTGTATGCCTTGGTGGGATTTTACCCTGCGCTGGTGCTTTCCTAGAGTGCATAACTTCAGAGGATGACATCTGCCAAAGACCATTCCTAAAAGGCAGGACTGACAAGGTAATCCTGTTTGGGAAGACAGAAAGAGTGAAAACAGCATGTGCCTTACAGACAGAAAACAGACTCTGCCTCCTTTTACTCACCATAGGAAGTGTTGAAAATATACAAATAGACAAAAGGGAATGGCTTGAACCTGCCCGAGGGGAGACTGAGCTGAGCTCTGAGGCAGAAGCTGTTCCCTGGGAGGGTGCTGAGGCGCTGGCACAGGGTGCCCAGAGAAGCTGTGGCTGCCCCATCCCTGGCAGTGCTCAAGGCCAGGTTGGACACAGGCGCTTGGAGCAGCTGCTCCAGTGGAAGGGGTCCCTGTTTATGGCAGGGGTTGGAGCTGGATGAGCTTTAAGCTCCCTTCCAACACAAACCATTCCATGATTCTATTGGATAATTAGTGAAATCTGTGTCTATTCCTTCTTTACTACTGATGTAACAATTGACACCTGTGGGCAGGAGGGTGCTCAGCCCTGGCTGATCACATTTGGTATGGGAGTTTATTCAACTGCATGGCTCATTAGCAGATGCCTCCCAGTTCAGCCCTATGGCATCTCTGAACAGAGATCTGCAGGACAGAGCACATCAAGGGAAGGAAGTCTTATGGCTCAGCTCTGAAAAAGGATAAAACCATCCATTAGGACAGTTACAGCCACACCTCCTGTTCTAAGAGTATTGGTTTACTCATCAATTATTCACAGATTGCTTCTGCACCTCAGTTTACCCAAAAGCGAAACAGAGACCATCCCAGGGTGCAAGGACTGTGCATGGACCTGCCCATTAGAGGCATTATTCTGCTTTGGGGATTCTCCAAAATGCTATTACTGATTTTCTGCATCGTGTGGCAAATATTTAGCCCAGCTCTCGAACATTTGAAGTCCTTTCATGCTTGAAAGGAAGCGTGGCTGTAGGAGTCCCATCCGCAGCAGAACAGAAAGGGCTTGAAAGCCATTCGCAATAAAAAGGAAACTTTTGGAAATGAAACCTTTTATTTTATCTCCTTATGTTTTTAATTTGCCAGACAAGTGGAAGGGTAGTGCTGAGAAAGACAGCACAGTGAATAACAAGGCAAAGATAAAAGCTGTGCTCTCCTCCTGCTTATGCTTTAATTTTTCTTAGCTCACAATATAGTGTCTGCAGCATTTTGCCACTCTGGGCTAAATAGGATTAGCAGAAAATAAAAGCTGTTTTTCCTTAAAGAGCAATACTGGACATGTGGCTGGAAAGCATCTCGTATAGATGGAAGAGAGATACAAAGCGGTGGCCCAGATAATGACCAGCTCTCCTGAGTGGGGGTATCTGATATGAAACAAGCTACAGACACATCACAGAGACCCTGGAGGTCATTTCCACCTGGTATTATCATGAAAATGTTGTCTTCAGGATGGTATAATTGCTTTCAGACTTTATCCTGTGTGTCACATTTGGTATTAACTCTAAAAAGGGCTAAAACTGTTTTAAGGAAGACAGATAACACACACACTGTGGCTCTGCAGCCTTATTTCCATACGGAAGTAGGCTAAAAAGCAAGGAACTTGGCTCATAGTACTTTATTCCTCAGTTTCCCTACTCCACAGAGATGCTATAAGATGTTTATTCTTTTCCAGAGCAGTGAACAGGAACTCCTTGACTACTGCAAATCAATACCACTAAAATAGACTTCATTTGTTCCTCTAGCAAATGAGTAATACCCTCACTGGAACTATTCAGATCCATATGTCTGCAAGACATTGTTATAATTACTGAACATCTGGCCTTCCACAGGTCTGGAGACTTTACAGAGCCCTGCAAAAGTTTTGTCTCTGTCTGAGGCTCTATTGAATCACTTCAAGCATGCCATTCCTTCAATCCTCAGTGTTAACTGTCAGCATTTCTCTTAAGGCTCTTGTCCTTAACTATTTCTGGAGTCATCATAGTAAGTGTGTGGATCACTGGTGTGATGAGCTCAGTTTTCTCAATAGCTGTAATCTGCTTGTGCCTTTCTTTGTCTTTCAGACCTTGGGTGGCTGCCCCCAGGCTTATCCCTAGCGACCCTGGTTTGATCCTTTTTCCCCTTCAAATCCAGTTTAAAGCTCTCTCACAGAACCCCAGACTGGTTTGTGTTGGAAGGGACCTTAAAGCTCATCCAATTCCAACCCCCTGCCATGGGCTGGGACACCTTCCACTGGAGCAGCTGCTCCAAGACCCTTCCAATCTGGTCTTGATGAGCCCTTCTAAGTCCAGGGCCTTGATAAGTCCCTTCCAGCTCAGACCACCTGGTGATTCTATGATTCTATGCAAGCTAAGTTGACACTATCAAATACTGGTCATCCTCTGAATGCAGTTGGGGTGCAGGAATGGTGGTGATTCCCATGCTTCCCAGCCCATTTGCTTAGTGTTATAGTTAGGAAGATTGGCTTCACCTTTAACCAAAATCTTCCCTGAAAAGGAAGCCGATTACTTGATGTCCTGCCCCAAAAGGTATTTCCCAGAAACAAAGAACAAGGATCCGCCTTTTTACATGCGGTGTTCTTTCAAATGAGCAGAACATTCTATCCTCCCTTCAGTCTTCTTATTTCTAGACTAATAAAGCTCAGTTCTTTTAGTGAGTCATTAAAATAACTTTTTAACACACTTGCCATTCTTACCAAACCCTGAAATTCCTCCTAATCATTTCTGACTTTCTTCAAGAGAACTCCCCTAGGCTGGATGTGAGATTGCAGGCAATGCTGCACTCATTTCTAAGCAAGGAGAATTAATTCCTTCTCATATCCAATACAAAGTCCAAGGAGCAATTATTAGCTTTTTTGGCAGCAGTGTGAAAAGAAACTGAAAGGGCACAGAGAAAAGGAGAAGCCTTTTCACAAATCATCCTGTCACCTGCAGCACCCCAAGATGCTGCGGATACCAAATATTTACACGGCTTCAGAAAGCAAGTGGATGGACTTATGGAAGGAAAAAAGTCACTGAAGAAACATCCAAAGTTATCAAAGTACAACAGCTTTATTGTGTGAGAATGGTGCATCCTCATATGCTTGACCCATTCTCAGTCAGGTCCCTTCCTCAACTGACTGAGAAATTGAGTCTGTGCTTTAGAATTAAATTCAGTGGTCAATAGGGATGATTCCCTTGCTGAGAGATGTTACCTTGGTGCAGAAGAACTCCAGGTATCCCTGTGTCTGACTATTTTCAGACTAATGATGAGCTGGGAAGAGAAGAATGAAAAGCAGAATATATGACTTGTAGCGTGGTGTGTGTGCTGCTTTCTGACCTGTGCCTGCAGCTCACTATCTTTACTACTTAAGGGATCTCCCTGTGCACAGAGGTGAGCAGCAACTCTTAGTACTCAAAAATTCACCCACCATAGTGCTGAGGTGTTGAGGAATGGTCTCATACTTTAGCTTCATACAGAGATGTGTTAGAAAGCATCCTCCCCTGCTTGTTGAAAAAGGGAAAGAGCAGTGGTTTTGACCCAGGCTTTCTCTGTTGGCATCATTAGGCAGAATCATCTTTATCTCCTTCAGTTGCCCTGTGTTTCCAGAGGGTTTGAGTGCACTGCATTTCAGCCAGCTCTGTCCATCAGTCAGGATCTATCCCTGCCTCCCTGCCTCTGCAAAGCCTGCTCCCATGAAGGCTCAGCCATCAGCATTTGTGATTCCAGTATGTGCAATTTGATTCTGCTCATGCATTTCTCACTTTACTGCCCCAAGGACCAGGGTCGTTCCTTGTCTGGGGCTTTGCCACTCTTAATATGTGGTGACACAGGTAAGAGGCAACCAAGTAGGCACCAGTGTCCCCATACTTGGTCTGTAAGTCATTTGTGCTTGGGAAGCAGGGGATGTCCTGTACAGCTTCACACAGCCAGCTGAGCTGGGCAGTGATCTCTCTGCAGCTCAAATACAAATGGTTTCTATCTGCCTTTAATAATGGGGATTATTTCATTATCTTATCTTACAGACACCACAAATCTACGTAAGTGAAAGCAACTTATGGGAGGTGACAATGGAAAGAAACTCACTGTTCCAGCTGATGCATAAGGGAGCAAGAAAACCACATCTGCCCAAAAGGGGATGACATTTCAGTTACAAGGTAATGATGGAACAGTAACAGAGAGAGCAAGAAGCAAACACATCTGATTGCAGGTAGCCCATAAAAATCAACACATGCTGGAAATGACATTTCTGCTGGGGAGTTTTCGCACAGCCAAGTTAAAACCAAAGTGCTTGGTGTTACTCACAGAATAAAAGAGCAAGAAAAAGCTAGAGCTTGTCCATGGATGGCAGGAGCTGCAGGAGTGCAGCCATCCTGCAGGGGTTGTGATCATAGAATCATAGCATCATGGAATGGTTTGGAAACTAGAATGGTTTGGTCATAGCATCATAGAACAGTTTGGGTTGGAAAGGACCTAAAGATCATCCAGTTCCAACCCCCTACCATGGGCATGAATGGTTCACACTAGACCACGTTGCCCAAGGCTCTTTCTAACCTGGCTTTGAGCACTGCCAGGAATGGAGCATTTAGGACTTCTCCCGGCAGCCAGTTCCAGTGCCTCAGCACCCTCACAGGGAAGAACTTCTGCCTTATATCCAATCTAAACTTCCCCTGTTTAAGTTCCCCTGTTTAAGAGCATTTAGGACTTCTCCCGGCAGCCAGTTCCAGTGCCTCAGCACCCTCACAGGGAAGAACTTCTGCCTTATATCCAATCTAAACTTCCCCTGTTTAAGTTTGAACCCATTACCCCTTTTCCTATCACTACAGTCCCTAATGAATAGTCCCTCCCCAGCATCCTTATAGCCCCACTTCAGATACTGGAAGGCTGTTTTGAGGTCTCCATGGAGCTTTTCTTCTTCAGGCTGAACTTCCAACTTAGCCTGTCTTCATATGGGAGGTGCTCCAGCTCTAGAAGACATAAATGTGCTATCCCCTGTGATGTTCTGGTCAAATGAAGGTGTTAGAATTAACAATTCATCAGAGGTTAATGCTGATTTTGGTAATTTCTGTACTTTCCCTAGTGCAGAAGTTCTCTAATCTTTTTGGTGTGCAGGTAGCTCAGTGGTTTCTGCTGAGTAGCTGATCCTTGAGTAGCAAACTTGAGCTTGCTGACAATAGTTCTGATTTCTTAATTACTTTTCATGGGCTCAGAGGCAGTTCAGAGACCACAGTTTGCCCCTGGGGTTTGTAAACAACAGCCTGAAGGCAACTGATAAGTTTATTAAGGTATCTGCTGTTACTCTGAAGCCCTGGAGTCCCTATTAATAGTCTAGTGATACTGCATATGTGCTTAAGGGGAGGAAATTGTCCTCCCCCCCATTATCTCCTCTTGAATAAAGCTAGTGGGACTCTGATGCTGTTCACATGTCATTGTGGAGGATGGTGCATTGCAGCACAGGTCCTGTTTCATGTTAGTTATGGGTGAACACCTTTGGGAAAGTAGACAACTCATTCCTCATCAGCTTGGGCTAACAGCAAGGGAAGCAAGTGACTGTTTACCCCAAACACACAGGCAATTTTGCCTGTGCTTAACCTCTATCTAACAGCAGAGAAAGGACTTCCTCTGCTGACTTTTGAACCGAGTCCAGTCATCTGTTTTCTTAAGCAAGTACTTTCAGCCACGTCATTCAGGCATGATAGCAAGGCTTCAGGAATGAAGAGGCTGTTTACCATAGCCCTTCAAAACTTAACTCCTGCTATTATAAAAGAGAAACTAAACCTCAGTTCTCATTCAAAAGCTCTCATTTGAACTCCAGAACCCAATTATGCATCTTCAGGGAGTTAAAGGATAGGGTCAGTGTTTTCTCTCTACGAATGTAAAAACACGTTCAATGTTCTTATTGTCATCTTCATTTAGATTAAGAAGTACTTTCAGATCCAGGGGTGAATTACGCAGGCCCTGCAATGAAGTGAATAATTTGCTCTATTGCAAAAGAACTCTGCTTTCTCAAAAGCATCTGATGCTTGCTTTTTCTCCTCCACTTTTCTGTCTGCGCCTTATGGCATAGATCAGCACTGACCTCAATGGGTCAAAGTAACGAGCAGCACACATGAAGAAAGAATATGGATGTCCCTGGCTCTGCTCTCTGTGTCATTCTCCAGTGCTTTACACCTGGAGCAAATCTGAGTCTCATTACACCACTGCAAAACAGCTGCATTTGTGGGGCTGAGATTGTTACTAAGGAGGCTCTGAGCAGAAGCTGATCCAGCAAGGGCCTTGGGATGTAACAGCATCCCCTGCTTTTTGGAACAAGCATAAACAACTGCAGAATGTACATTAAGGAACCAAGCATAGTGAGTCTGGCTCTGAGGATTTCAGTGATCTTGTGGGATGATCTTCAGCCAATCTCAGTAATTGAAAAACAATATATATATATATCTACACTTGGGGATTTCTGCCCTAATGAAGTTTCATAACAGAATTTAATAAATGAAGGGTACAGGGGACTGTAGTTGAAAGGAGGTCAGATTATCGAGTTCTAAACAAAGAATCTTATTTCCTTAGGCTGTGGCTCATGTAAGAGATAGCATCTTTCCCCAGCCTCTGCTATTACTGGATGGGATTTGTTTGTTTGTTTCTTTTTCAGCTGCACCGGCTGACCTAATAAAAAGCATTGCAGCACTTACAGACCTTGCCTTTTCTGTGCCCTGTGACCACTGCCTGCACTTCCTCCATCACTTGATCAAATACATCACTGCCACCGTCCTATGGTGGTTCACCAAGCACTACTTGGACTTAGCATGCACGTGAGAGAAGGGAAATCGTTGCCTGTCCTTGTAGTATCTCAGACTGTGCTCATTAAGGAGCCTTTTGCCCAAGAAGCAGGATGTTTCTTCTCTTGTCTTTCTCTCCCTGCACGGACTGAAATCTTGACCCTTTGTCTAACATGGAAATGCAGTCTGGAAAATGTGTTGCTGAGAGCAATTTTGCAGTGCTGGGGAGGGGGGAAGGATCAGTAAGACATTAGCTCTTTCCTATTCATATAGTCTATTATTCAGCATCATAGGCTTGATTTTTCTAAAGCTCCCATCTCTTTTAAAGCTCTCTTGCTCATCACCTACCATCAAAGCAAGGGCTTTGTGAAGATTTCATCTGCAATTTAGACTCTGAAGAAGGCTTTCAGGAAAAACCCTCTTTGCTTCCCCACTTCTAAGCCAACCCCTTTGAAAACCAGCATTGGTGCGGAACGGAAGGCAAGGCCTTCTGGAGAACATCATGGAAGCCAAGGTAGGCAAACTTTTGGATATATACCAGAAAATGGGCACGGATGGTTTTCAAATGAGATGTCTCATCACTTCCCTGCAGCTGGAGTGGCAGCATTTCTATTGCATCACCCCTTTTTGTTTCTCTCCAATAGTTACCACATCCATGCATGTCTGGGGTGATGGATGTGGGGAGAGGAAGGTTTCATCCAGGGTGAGCAAATCTCAGCCTGTTTTTCCAACAGTGCAGGAGTCCAGAGACTCTATGACCCAAAACCTTCCTCTGTCACCTCAGAATAAATTGCTACTTGTAAGGTTTCCAACTGAAAAGGAAAACCAGACTATAGTTCATGAAACAGAAGCACACATCCTTGGTTTACAAGGGAGTCAAAATGGTAGAAAGCATTGCTGGAGCATTGATAAGTCAACATCTGTTTGCAGTTAACACATCCCAGACCATGCAATAGCATCATCAATGGTTAAGAAAACAGACAAAAAACCACCAACCCCCAAACCCTACTGCAATTACAGGCAGATGCAGTGAACCAGCTTCAAAACTGCTTTGTCCGCACACCACGTCCTCCCTCAGGCTGAGAGAGAATACACAATTTCTTGTACGATTTTCAAGACATATGTAGCAATTCCCAGAACAAAGCTAAGGTTATGTTTTCTGGGGTGATTCTTTGCTGTATCTGGGTTGAAATATCACCTTCCTTCTCCCTTGCATCTGCCAGCCTTGAATATGCACAAGAATGCCAATAGACTGGGGTTTCCAATTTCCTAAAGAAATCCTTAATGATCCTTGATGATCTGAATCTGGCTGGACTCTAAACTCAGAGCATTAAACTTCAAGGCAGCTTTTATTTTTCAAAGGGAAGTGCTTCTGTATGGACTAAAATTGATGCCATTTTCCTTGCTTTTCTAACACTGGGTTTTCTCTGCTTACGAAAGTTAGAAATGAGGAGCTGAGCATCGTCATGAGGTTGCTTGTTTCTGGGATAACACAGTCTTTGAGCTATTCTAGAATCAATTCTGTGTGGTTTATGTCATAGTGAGTACTGTTTTGGTGTGTTCCACACTCTTCTGTGTCCACCCAAACCTCCTAGGGGTTATTATTCAGGTACATTGTGTTGCACAACCAGACTGCATTCCATGCGATGTCCTACAGCCTCAAGGGCAGAAACTCTTCTCTTTTGGTAAGTGGAGGCAAAGAAAAAGAGAATTGTTTTGGAAAGCAAATGGCTACCAGAGATCCTTGCATATAGGGAATAATATTCATAAGAGATGTTCAAATAGAGGTCTTGGATTCAATTTCCAAATGTTCCAAAGTAAATTAAAAAGCAATTTTCTACCAAAACCTGACATTTTTTTTTTTACACAGAGTGTCCTTTGTGTGATCATGAAGAGTTGGTTCAACCTAGAGTTGAAATGAAGCTTGTATACAACCTGGCATTTCCCAAACAGTGTAATCACAATAGTGTCACTTCTGTCTGCTGAAAGACATTTTTCATTTGCTGCTTCCCTTTGCCTGAACCAGACGTGTTCCTGTTGTAATCCTTTCCTAAAACAGGGGATGCAATGAACCTTCCTTTTCTGAGTGTGATCCTGATAATGGCAGCAGTCATTCTTTGTGCAAAGAGAATGAAAGCTTCATCACTGCCTGCTTTGGTTTTTGTTTGAAGTGATTTCCTGATCATCACTTTCCATTTGTGCTGCTGATAATATCCCACAACTGTATAAATCAAATGTTTTATGTATTCCTTGTATTAGTGCAGATTTGGTTTTCAGATGGAGGAAAAAAATCCCAACCAAACCGACGACAACTTAGTAATTAATTCCTAAAGCCATCTGGATTTAAAGGCAAAGTCCAGACTAACTTTAATACCTGCAGTGGCTTTCCCATGGGGATAAGGAATAGCTCTGATTTCCCCTCCACCCTTCCGAGGCCACTCAGAAAACTCACCCTAATCACGGGGACATTGCAAATGAGAGAGGATGTGGAAAATGGCCTTCCCATGAAACCAGTCCTCTGCCCAGCGATGCTCACTCTCCCAGCTGGCCCCAGCACGTACAGCTCCTGTGAGCTATGATCCAGACAGTAACTGGAGTATGTGGCTGAGAGGTAGTTAGCAGAGATACTCCTCTGAACTGAATGCTTGGGCTACACATAGTGGTACCCAACAAGAGATCAGGAGAAATGGGTCCAAAGCCTCATGAAGCAATGATGAGGGTCCCCAGTTCCTGGAGAGGGCCTGTAAGACTTGAAGGGATGATGTTCTGTTTAAATCTATACTGTAGAAGTTGGCTGGTGATGGTTTTTTGCTTTTATGGTGGCTCCAGAGAGAGAAATGGAGATTGCTGCATGTCTGATTATTGCATGAAGAGGAGCTGAGTGTGTCCATGGTGGTATCTTCACCACAGATAGCATTCCAGGAGTGAGGATTTATGACAATGCAATATGAATTCTGTTGAAGGCATGCTAGTGTCTGCTTATTCTTTATCTTTAGGCTATATGAGAGGTGAGGGTGGGTGAGAATTCAAGCTACCACAATCCATCTGTGCCCAGCAACAGTGCACACCCTGTGATGGATGCAAAACTTACCTGCAAAACTCTCCACCTGCTTTTCCACCTATCCACAATACAACTTCCTTCTGACACAATTAGCTCCATAAATCCACCAAAGCAGGGTTTTCTGCCTTGGTTTATGAACACCTGCAAGTATCCTTATAAATAACTTTTGATTTTAAGTATCTATTTTATTTCCACTTGTATTTTGTACTCATACACATTTCACACCAGCATCATATATGTATTGGTCCTATCCTAGTTTTAACACATTGTCATTTGATTTACTTTTTACATTGTGAAGTATGTTATTATATAAATCTCTTGTTTCTAGGTGGAAGTCTAATCACTTTGATGGATGTTCCTTGAACTCTCTCCTTTCACAAACAGTGCCTGGGATTCAACAAATATAACCAACAAAGTCAATGAAATTTGAAAGAGCATCACACTTGTCAGTGCTGCATCCCATACAGTGAGTTATCCCTAGTTTATTTCCAGGGTTTTTGTAAGCTGAGTTATTCAGGACCTGGAGGTTAAGAAGATGACAGTGCAGCGTGGCAATAAACAGGTTCTAACAGTGTGAAAGCATTCACAAATGGCAGTTCACACAAGAAAAAATGAGATAATCTCTTGGATGTTTCAGTAGATCAGTGAGGTTCTGTGATTTCTGATGACAGCAGTTACAAACTGACTGCTTATGGAGGAATCCCTGATGCACTGCACGTTCCGCTCTATAGATATAAGTCTGCAAAAGCTGTGTGGGTGTTGTGCCTCAAGGATGAAAATGTGCTAAATCTCAAATCTTTACAGCCATAAGTTGATGGGGAACCAGATGGCTCTTGTCTGCATTGGTTTCCTCTTTCTCTGTTTTACCCATGCTGACTCTTCTCTGTGTTGTCTGCGTTACATTCTTATGGTCATTTTACAGATTGGGTATTTTAGTGATGTTTTGGCACTTTATTTATTTTCATGTCATCAGTGAATTTTGCAGAGCTTGATCTTCACAAGAAAATTAAAATAATGTCAAAGCAGTGTTGAAAACCTATTGCTGTGTGGGGTCTGCTCAGTCAGGAATTACCCAAGATCCTGGTGGTGGAATTTGTTTTGTGCCCAGCCTTGGACTGGGTTCTGATTTGGAATACCACTGAGCACCAATGGGTGCATTGTGAGTATAATAAGAGCAGTTCTTCTGCCACAAAAAGGACTTGCTGGACCATGGAATGTCCCTGAAACAACTCTGAAAAAGTGAGGGTATCTTTCTTTGACACCAGCATTGAGTCCATCCATGGTTATGGAGAGCCTTCACCCTCTGGCACTCAGATATGCATAGCCATAAGTATTTGCAGAGTGAGTATCCTTGTTCATCAGGTTGTCAAGCTGTTTAGGGGAGGTCTGCACATGGGAAACAAAGCCAAAACCTTGGATATCTGCACACAGCACAGGACAGGGGCTGTGAAGCTGCTTGGGTGATCACCAACCCATACGGCTCCATCGTAGAGGCATTAGCACTGAATTCCCAATGCAAAATTCCCTGTTTTACTTCCCCTCTGCCTCTACAAGTGCTTCCTAACCTTGTGTGGTTGCCAGAGATCAGCCTGTTCCCTGAATACTGTTGAAACAGGACAGGTATTCCTGCGTGGAGTTTCATTTCTCCACATGGGATAGCCCCTTAGGGAGTGTGCCTTTTATTTTCAGCCACAGTTGCTTGGAGGAGGCTATTTAAGGAGTAATTTCCTGTTCAAAATGGGAAGCAGAACGGAATCTGAAACCTAAAGGTCCAGCAAATGACACAGGATCCTGGGTTGGGTGCCATGAGGTGTCAGGGAATCAGACCCTGCAGGATGAGTACAAGGAGCAAAGGCTCCTTTGCCTCCACATGTGAAAAAGGGAGTGAGGACATGGAGCAGCCAAGAAGAAGAAGGTGATTACACAAAGGTTGCCAGCACTTGGTGAATGATGTGGCTGAAAGTCTCAGCAAAGGCTAATACAAACATAAGGAGGAAATAGGCTGCAGGAAGGGGATGAAGGCAAAGATCAGAGGTTTTACCCATCACCAAGGAATAAAAGTTGATTATATCCATTCCAGATACATGGAAGGATTCCCACGGGATACTGCTAATGAAAAGGTACCATAAACCTCAACCTGTCTTCTGTAGCATAGGAGATATTTGGCAGGACATTGTACTTCTAACTGGTACTGCTTGTATAGCCTTATCATGCTCTGCAGTATCTCCATATCTCTTCTTCCAGTGCAGCAGACAACCCTTTGAGTTTCATACCCCAGCATGTGTCACTGCAATACTGTTGTTCATGATGTTGCAGTAATGCATGGTCAGATTGGGACACTTGTGTTTAGCACAGCACAGACATGGGGGAAATTACCATTGCTCACCTCTCTGATGTCAGACAACCAAGAAAGGGTGCAAAAAAGGGGATGAAGAAACGGATTTAGAATAAAGTAAAGGATGTCTCCCTCTTGCAGAATCTTATCCTAAGCTCAAGTGGGAAAGCTAATAGCAAGAAGTAGAGGCTGTAATTCAGTGTCTCTAAGCCATTGTGTTGCTGGTGTTCAGCTTGGTCTAGCTCAAGATGTCCCTGATCATTGCAGGGGGGTTGGACTTGGTGACCTTTGAAAGTCCATTCCAGCCCAAACTATTCTATGATTCTGTGATCCTATGATCAGACCATTATTAGCAGAGAGAATTACCCGGTGATCTGAGGAATGTCATCACATGATGTGCATTGCATCGAGGTGTTAAAAGCCTGAGACTTCCAGAGGCAAAGGAAAGAAGATAAGTACTGTTGCCTTCAGTTTGGTGTGAACTGGGAAGGCAGAGGATTAAGCAAACTATCTGTGCTCAATCAGATTGCAGTTTGTAACTGCATCTGTCCCTGCAAGTCAGTCTGATGACAAAAAGAGCCTGTTTTTTAAGTGTGCACAAAGAAAATCAGAAACTCACCTCACCCTATTGCTGCATCTCCACTAAAAGAGCAAATGGAACCAAGACACAGCCTATGATTGACCCAACTTCAACTTTTAATGTGTTTCCTCACACATCTTCAGCCTACACCAGCCAGGATTCTTCTATACAATACTGGGGACAGTGTAAACCTGGCCTGCTTGGGACAGTAGGTTTTCAGACTAGTTTTGCCTTATTTATTACAAAAGGTGAAATAAATCACAAGGGCTTTGCAAAGGTCTTGTGGTTACTCTGCTACCCTGGTGTGATGCTGCTGAAAGCTGCTGTGTGAAATCTCAGCCACACACAGTTTAGCATCTCACAAAAGAGTGATGATTTGGGAAGATGATGACCTGCAGAACTAGGAGCTGCTTCATCCTGGAGACTTGGAAATATTTTCCTCTTATTTTCATCTTTCCTTTCCTTTCCTTTCCTTTCCTTTCCTTTCCTTTCCTTTCCTTTCCTTTCCTTTCCTTTCCTTTCCTTTCCTTTCCTTTCCTTTCCTTTCCTTTCCTTTCCTTTCCTTTCCTTTCCTTTCCTTTCCTTTCCTTTCCTTTCCTTTCCTTTCCTTTCCTTTCCTTTCCTTTCCTTTCCTTTCCTTTCCTTTCCTTTCCTTTCCTTTCCTTTCCTTTCCTTTCCTTTCCTTTCCTTTCCTTTCCTTTCCTTTCCTTTCCTTCCCTTCCCTTCCCTTCCCTTCCCTTCCCTTCCCTTCCCTTCCCTTCCCTTCCCTTCCCTTCCCTTCCCTTCCCTTCCCTTCCCTTCCCTTCCCTTCCCTTCCCTTCCCTTCCCTTTTCCCTTCCCTTTTCCCTTTATCTTTCCCTTTCCCTTTCCCTTTCCCTTTCCTTTTATATTTGAAAACCTATAAGGAAGCCCTTATAATGCATACAGAATATAAGAGCTGAAAACTCCATCCCTACCTATCAAGGATGTGAGACCTTACTTTCATAAACAAGAAAATGCACAAGGATGATATGGCTAAGGGTTATCCTTAGGACATTCTTCATTACCTGATCTGCAGTGCAGAATTATGGTTATAAATAAACCACACACAAAATCAAAACACACAATTGTCAGTTTGATGGTGTCTGACCATTTCATGTTCCTTCTTAAAAGAAGGAAATTCCTTCAAGTGGAATGTTCAGCAAGAGCACCCAAAATAGGAGCTTTTTTATTCCCTAACCAGCTTTGGCTTCAAGCTTCAGACTCCTCCCAGGCATATTTTATGCAAGGCTCCAGGCAGTCTCGCCCCAGTAACTGGGCACTTGGTTGCTTGGCTGTGTTGCTTATGCCCAGCTTGTTTGGAAAGACAACAGGTAGATAGACAGGCGGAGGCCTGCAGTCCTTCCAAAAGGCTAAGGGAGCTGCTTCCTCAGCCAAAGTGTGGTCTAGTGACATTAATGTATTGCATTCTATGCAGTGAAATGAAAACTAGTTTTATTTAGGCAATGGTATCAAGAGAATAGCTCATGGGGTGATTTGAAGTACTGAGCGTGAGTCACCAAGGTCTCACGCAGCCCTTTGCGCAATGACTACATAACTGGAGTCGCAGGCTCGTATGTGCTGAAATAAATAGTTACGCCAAGGGCAGCTTCTCGGGTACAACTGTTCTCTGACCCTGTTTATGAAGCCATCTTTGCTGGATACAAGTTTTGCCAGTCCCCTCAGAGGCTGAATAAAATATGTTTGCAATTTCTTTTGCCCAAAGCCATGGGAAAGCTTTTGCTGTTCTGGAGGGATGGGAGCATCAGGTGCAAAACAGAAGCACACAGAAGCTGCATGACCAGCGGAAAGGATGGAAGTGAAGGAGGAGAAACTTCTGCAGGAGAAGGTTTTGTAGCACCTGCAAATATGGAGAGGATAATTTCTAACTTTAACATCTCTATCCCATTTTCTGTGGGGATAGATTGAGATTGTCACAGAATACAAGAATCAAATGCAATTTTGCTGAGTTTAGGAGTTCTCAATATTCACATCCATCATCATGAGAGATGCTAGCTAAGGTGGCACTATTTAGAGCCAGGGAGCTCCAAAACTTAAAACCAGTCCCAGATAAGGGCCTGCATCCCAAATGCACATGGGGAAATGAAGAGGACTGTTCAGTTATATTTTCCTGCTCATGTTGGGAAAGAACACCCTCTGTTATGGGAGATCCATGTGTCTACATCTGTATGACACTACTGCGCTCCTCCACAGATAGCCCATGCAGCTGATGGGAAAATCAACTCTCTTTGTCTCATTAGACTGAGGAAATGAGGGAAGTCATGTAAGAATACTGCAAATGTGTATGTGTGAACAACAAATGCTAGTTTTACAATATGTGTTAGGTTGTGAAGATGCTTGTCTATTAGTTGCATGCACATACCTGAATGATTTCCCACAAGAAGAGGAGGGATGGACATAGCACCCTGGTAAGCCTTTAGCTGACTAGCTGTAGGGTCTATGTAAGTCTGTCTTTAGGGTCTATGTAAGTCATCCTGCTTTTATAGATGATGGGAGAGGAGAGCTTTACAAGCATCTTACAGATCTTTAGGCACTTAACTACTGATTCCAGCTTTTGTCTCCTGGATGGCAGGACATGCTGCAAAGCCCAATCTGCAGGTGAACCTTGGAGACCTGAAAGGTGTTTCAGCCTGCTGGGTTGCAGAGATAAATGTCTTTGGGAAGGAAGAAATGGTTCAGTTCAGTATAAATGCTTTGAAATGTGTCCTAGAACTCCGTTTGAGCAAAGAAAAGATGAGGTGTTGTCTTGAACAAGGATGCATGATAAAAGTAAAGTGGATCTTCTAAAAAAGACACAATTGGCTGTCAATGTCTTGGACAGCAGAGGTGGGTTGGAGCAGCAGGGGGGTTGGAATTGGATGATCTTAAGGTCCTTTCCAACCCTAACTGTTCTGTGATTCTATGATCTACCTGTTCCCAGATTAGGGGCAGACTTTCATTGCTTCTGAAATATTGAGGTCTCAGTCTCTGGTGGGTTTTCAGAGCTCTACTGCACTCTTGATCAACAAGAATCATTCCTCTGTGGTTCCTTATAGACAAACCTCATCTCTCATCACGACTGAAGGCAACATTTGGAAATTTCCACCTCTTTTTGTCTCCACTGGTGATTTCTGTATATTTTGTCTCCAGTGAGCAATCCGAGCATCCTGACAGTGGTTGAGATGCGAGCTACGACAAGAATGTGTCTTGGGATTTTAGTCTTCCTTGGGACCTTTGCTTGCAAACATCTGCCTGTTTGTGCAATCTGGCTTCTTGCAGCAGAAAATTTGTTCTTCAGAAACATTGTGATGAACCTTGGGGTTAACTTGCCTTTGGCATGGGTGGTTTGTCTGACCACAGAGCAGGGGGAAGGATGGGAAAGGGAGGGGGGACTCTGGCAGATGCAGGGAAACTAACTGTAACCTTCCAGTCGTTTCAGGGTAGGATGTTAGCAGAGGGTTTCCCTTGGGCTTCATCCACACCATCCCTGCCTCTCTGCATTGACAACGGCATAAACAACAACGGCTCCAATGTCAGAAAACTTGCAGCTGCATCCTCCCAGGGCACATGTCAGTGAAGTCACCTTGCTGAAGGTTGCTGTGGGCAGGAGGCAGATGAAGAAAGGCATGTCTGGCCAAGAACTGGGCTGTATCCTTGTCCCAGTGCAACTCAGTTGACCTTCAGCAGGTCCTAACAGCTCCATGCTCTGCTCCACTTCCTGGGGAAAATACTATAGTAAAGGCATTGGGTGCTAGATGAGGGGCAGAAACCCCTGGCAGCAATGGGAATGGGTGAACATACCAGTGGGCTGTTGTGGGTTGTCCTCTACTAGTTCAAGATTGGAAGAATGATGTCCCAACAAGGGCAAACTCAGTGCTAGGTGTCTTCTAAATCAGGGTCATAACTAAAAGAGGATTTGAAGACTCCCCTTAAGACAGGCCCTAAGGAGCAGTGGCATAGAGGTTGGACTGGCTGCAGAAGAGCTGTTCTGCAAGCTCCCCACCACCTTCCACCATTCCTTTGACAACAAGATTCTGTCCCTCCAGGCTGGCTCTGAATGATGCACCACAGCAGACCTTCTCTTCTGGCCAAGCACTCCTGCTCGCTGCATGCCTGGGTATATTGCTTTGCAAATACACTGATGAGATCAAATCTCATGAGCAAAGATTGGTCTGGCTCAAAGCTGGGGTGACATACATCACCATCAAGCATTTCCCATTCTCCTATGAAGCTTTCTTTTTGTCTTCAACCATTCACTGCTGAAGCTTCCCTGAGTTGCACAGAATTGTTATTCTCATTTTACAGATACGGCGCCAAGGAGAGTTTACATGGGGGTATTCATCTCACTTAACTCTTAGAAACTTAAATGCTCTAAGCCAGTCACTGTGATCTTCCATTAGAGTGAAAAAGGAGCAACTGGTGCCTGCAGGGGAAAATTCTTCCCAAAGGCTGGAGATAACCAAGTTATCTCCAAGATGCATCACCCTCGACTATGTCTATATAGCTTTTCATGGATGCTAAAGTGATCTAAGGGTTACTAACTTGCACCATGCAAACTGATGACTCCTGACTCATTCTCACTTGCTGAGTCTGGAGCAGACCTAAGAACCCCCAAATCCTTCTTATTTTCTAATCATCCTTATTTTCTGGCTCTGCCCAGCTTCATCTCAGCACTCAGCAGCATGCTTGAGGATCTGAGACATGCATTTACGCTTTACTCCCAGCTGACTCAAGTCAATGTCTGTCTTTTATCTTATTAATAGAAACTAAACTGAATGCAATACTGGAAATGGGGAGAATAAGGATTTGTAAGGTCTCAAAGTGTCAAACTGCAACAAATAGAACCTGTTTCAATAGAAAGCACCTGCTATTACACTTGTTTTCTGTCAATGCAACACTGCTTTGGTGCTGCTTTCTTTACTGATGCTACACTGAGGTTATTGTGCTTTACTCGGAGATCTGACACAGCCTCTCACATTAAATCAAACCGTAGGAACTGCTAGCTTTGACAAAATACTCACTGCAGGGAAGCATGGATTTGCTGTTGAAGGAGAAATAAGATTCCCTTTCTATGCCTTCTGTCTTCTGCTTGGTGGGATGTGTTGGCTTCGTTCTCCCCCCAGTGAAGAATGGAGCTGTGCCAGTATCCTCTGGATGGCTCCATCACCCTGTGAACTAATAGGTGCCTTCTTACAAGAGCATGAAAAGAAACCCTGAAAAAGACTCAGCCAAGCAGATATAACAAAATGAGAGGCAGATTCTGCCTGTTTTGGTCATAATATCCCAGCCAGCTCCTAAATAGCCTCACTGCTCATAACCTGTCTTCAGCTTCTGGTCTGTCTTCCTGAAGTTATTGCTGATTCTCAATAGATCTTTCTGCACTAGCTTGGACTTCAGAAGTCTTTGCCTCCCTCTGTGTCCACACAGAAGGATGTGAGGTTTCTGCACTGCCTGCTTGTTCCCTGCTTTGGCTACAATCCCTTAACCACTTGAAAACAAAAAGTGAATTTAATCCTTGATATGGGCACTTTGCACCTTATTTCCAGTTAGAATAGCTCAAGAGAACAGGCAAAATGAATGAAGACAGAGACGGCACAGTTAAATGGGTCTCATGGTCCAAAGATGACAAATCATGTGAAAATCTAAATAATCAACATCTGCTCCTCCCCAGTAGTTCCTGCTCACGCCATCCAACTACTGGGAATCACTGCGGAGAGGAACTTGAGGGCAATTTAACAGCACAGGGCAATGCCCTTAAAGGTTGAGTCAGGTCTGGGACATCAGCAAGCCCAGCAGAAACATTTCTATTTGACACGAAGGGTTCAGTGACAAAGAGTTGAAGTGAAAGAAGTGCTGAAATCCAAGCAGGGCTGACTGATGCCCTGGCTGCACGGTTGAGTAGCGTGCCTGGAAAAGCAAACTGACATGCAAGTTTTCCCACTGTATTCCCAGCTGAAGCAGTGTTTTGTAGCCCTGCCCTAATTCTGCATTTTTTAAATGGCAATGCTGAAAACATCAAATACAGATAAAGCCGGAGAGCCTTGGAATAACACTTTTGATTGTTATGAAGCTCCCTTTTGAGGTTAAATCTCATTTCCAGCCAGGTTTTCTCTTTTATGCTGGTTAGTTTTACTGCTTCTAAAAACCCAAAAGTTGGTTTGGTTTGTTTGTTTTAATTTGTTACATATTTTGGAAAAAAGGAATGTTTGTAATTTGGAAATCTGAGTTGCAATAAACCAAGTTCAAGAGGACTCATTAATCTTTTCAACAGATGTGGACAAAATATGTTCTTTCACAGATGGAGAAGTGTTCTTTTATGTACTGCAGAAAACATCTAGCCTACATCAGGGTGTGCAAGCCCTGCCTTACATAAGGATCTGGCAAGGTAAACCTAGCACAGAGTCTAGCTTGATTAAGAATACTTAAAGCTCAGTGAAGATTTCAGTGTTAATATGTGAACACCAGCTTGGAATGAATACCAAAGACCTAGATTATTCCTGTCGTATCTGGTTGGTGGAGCTGTTCCCTGCTAGGGATGGGTTTTCCCACCCTGACAAGAGAAGCTCAGCTTTATAAAATGAGCTCTCTAGGACATCAGTCAGGGAGGAAATCAACCTGCTTGTTCTGCTGACTTGTTGCTGTACATCCAGGCTTCCCTGCTCCTGTCTGTCCAAGTAAACTGTGAGGACAGGCTTGTGGGATGAGATCTTGATACAGATTCTCCCAGTTTCCCCTTAAAACAGAGCAAAACTCACAGTGATGACACTATGTTGGGTGACTCAGGGTTTTTTATGGTAGAAAGGGGGAGACACGAAGCTTTCCTTTTCCTGCTCCTATGAAGAGCTTTCAGTAGCTCCTTCCCTTCCTCGACACAGAGATGCTCAACCTGCCTTTCTTTTCTATCTGCTCTTCTGGTTCTGCTCTCCTTTATGTTCTTTGTTAAGCTAAAACCAAAACAGAATCAACTTCAACCAAGACTCTGCCCACCCACAAATTGTAGCTTTTATAGAGCATGGACCAAAGCTTTCTCTGTAAAAGGAATTACAATCTGGAGTTGTTTTCTTTTTTACAACATGGTGTTTTCTGTTCTGTCTGGTTATAAATATGACAGTCCCCATTCAGAGGAGCCAGCACCTCTGAATAAGGACATAAGGACTGAATTTGCAGTAGCAGTAGAGCAGTGTACAGCACTGTGTTCTGATGCTCTATCAGATAATATGATCATAGAACCATTTCAGTGGGAAAAGACCATTAAGATCATCAAGTTCAACTGTTAATCCAACACTACCAAGTCCACCACTAACCCATATCCCTCAGTCCCATATCTACACATCTTTTAAATACCCATAGGGATGGTGATTCCACCAATTCCCTGGGCAGCCTGTTCCAGTGCTTGACAACCCTTACAATTTAATTAGGTCCCAAAGCTCCTATGTCATTTTTACATCTTCTTGGGGGCAGTAATTAGTTTGGATGGGTCCAGGGTCCCTGGTGAATCAGGTTGGAGGACTGGTGTTTACTTACAGTCTCTTCTCCAAACACAACCATATGCTGCCTGGTTTGGTATCATACTCTGTTCAAGCCATTTCCTCCCCACAATGACTGTTTCTTGAGCTTTCTGCCCAGCAAATCTTCCATCAAGGCTGGAAGTACAGCCAAGAAGACTTCAGCATTGTTTGCAGTGCAAGGAGACTTTTCCAGAGGCATGTGGCCCTGCTCACTAACCCCAAAGGTTGTGAGAAAAGGGATTTGAATGTCAGTTGGTACCGGGATGATGCATGTGGAAGTAAGGTGGATGTCGGTGCAGGGATTGATCCACCAGATTTGGCCTCACCCAGTGTAGGTTTGTAATGTGAGCCTTGCTCAGCCAATTCACAACCCACTTGGGGTGCGACCTCATCTCTCCTCTGCAACTTGTGCTTTGACCATTTCTCTTTTGTATTGCTTTGTATTTTAGAGGCTGAGGTTATCACACAGAGGGCTGGAGATCACCTTCAGTTTTGTGCGACGCTGGTACCTGGGGGGTGCTTCATGCTAGGTTCATCACTAGGAGACTAAATTTGGACAGTGGAAGGGAGTTAAAGGGCTCCAAGCGCTGATTCAGGGCAGATGAATCAGACTGTGATGCTCCAAAATTCCCCTTTGTGAGTAACAACTTCACAAACAGCATGAAACCCACTCTACATTCATTAACTGCCTACAGAGGGCTCTGTACGATATCCCCAAAAAGGGGTTTTCTTCACCAGAAAGAAATTTTCCAGGTAATAATAAATTTCTACTAAAAACATCATTCAAAAAAATACATTTTTCCATTATAGAATCCCCTGTGGCAGAAGCAATGATGCCATCGAGGTATTATAGTCTGACTGCTTCAGAACAAGGTTGTTCGCTTGTTTAGTCTGTGCTTCAGGGCATCCTAAGGGAGAAATCCTCAAACACCTTCCAGCTTCCAACTCCTTCACTCACACACTTTTTGTCCAACAAATAAGGCAAAACATTTGCCTTTGTGGCACACGTTTTATATTCAGCCTTTTGGACATGTGAACACAGAAAGCTGTGGACTTCACTTGTGCTGTAAGAATCAAGTCTGCCAACTTGATATCCTGATTTACCGACCATTGCTTGGGTAACACTGACCCTGGATGCACTGTAGCTCTGCAGCAGAGTCTTGTCTGCCTGGCAGATGTGGCTTCTTGATTAAATGTGTTGAATAGCTGTGAGTACAAAGAGCTACATGACGGCAAATAATGAGATCTTTCCTGATACAGCCAAGGAGAGACAGCCAAGTCTGCTGACGTTGAAATGGAGTACTATCAGCTTGCACCAGCTGAGCATCTGGACCTTGTGATTTCCCAACCTCTTCCAGCTTGCGCAGCTGTAAAATTGCATTAGTGGAATTAGAGGCATCTGTGTTATGGATTTCAGCTGACTGACAATAGGTAGGGATCTTTCCCACACCCATCAGAGAGGTCCATGGATTGCAGTTGGAAACCACTGGCAAGTCAAGACTAGTAGTTCTCTACATTCACTGACACAAATACTAATCCCAAAAAATGGAAAACTTCCAATTTTCACCCGGAATAAACAAAGGGAAACACCAAACCCCATTATTTTCTACAGCTCTTTGTTCACAGAGTATTTTTAGTCCAGTTGATGATCTTTTTATGCAAAGGTATTTATGTAAAGTATTTATGATATTTATGTAAAGTGGTTTTAGTCCACTTGATGATGTTTTTATGTATCCATAATGTTTGCTTACATACATCCATCAAATGAAGACCCCAAGGAAATTTTGACTTTACTCTACCTAGCATGTCACCTCCTTGCAATGCCAATTTTACATGTCATTCCAGGAATCCAGGTGTAGCTTTATTATCTTATTATCAGAGTTCTATGATTAAAAAATATCAGTATGTCTCTTTCTATTTCCTGTAACTAAAGCTCTTCCCATCTATGGTCACTACTGCTCTTCCCATCTGTGATCACCAGGGAAGTGAGCAGGAGAATTAAGGAAAGGAGGTACAATATCTAGTTAACGAAAGATCATGTATGTTCAGGATGCACTTATGATGCAAGAGGTGTTTGTTAGGTCACTCAGTGCTTTCTAGACCTTGTTTCAGCCCCAAATCCTGTCCATCTATTCTGCAGGATCTTATCAGTTTGATGGAGATCTGTAGCATTTACATGTTTCATGATGCCACTCAAATCTCAGGGTCCTCTAAGCAAGAGTGACAAAACTGTCTTCTTGGGTCTGAAGCAGAGGGAATGCACAGAAACAGAGCAGGAATGTCTGGAGGAATACCAGAACAAGCAGAGGGCTAAGATATGCTTAATTTTCTGTAATAGATCTGCACTTGAATACTTATAAAGGGGTGAAGGGCAGACACTATGTGAGGTGATGTGTCTGTGGTAGAGCTTGTAATGCTCCCCATCACAGACTGCTGTTTCCACATCTACACCATTATCATATTCCTACTTGGAAAGTCAATGGATTGGATGTGGCAAGTGCTACACATCAGCCACATAGAGAGTTTCTGTTGTGGTCTGACTTCATCGAATCCCAGAATGAAGGGAAAGAAACATCCCTGTTAGGCAGTAGAGTTGCCCATATGTTATTACCACTGCTATTGCCAGGTTCAAGCTTGGAAAGGAACATTGGATAAAATGAGAGGGTGATCTACAAAGGGCTTAAACTCCACCTAAGCCTATTTACTGCCATTTATGGGGTCTTCACTACATTGTCTTGGGGATTTGATATTCAAAAATAGCCCATTACATCGTTTGAGTTTTAAAAGTCTTTTTTTTTTCTCCTTTTGGAATAACTTGAAAATTAATTCTTAAAGCCTTAAAGCATGAAGACCCATCTCATTCCTTGACACTGTGCTTCTCAAGCAGTGGCATATGAACTGTGGCAGGAGAGGGAATGGGAGACTTGACTTAAACATCATTTTGTTGACTCCACTGCAACCATGGAGCAATCTGGACTAAATTACAACCACGTCACTCCTCCACCTCTCTTCTTCTGGAAGCCAGGAAAACAACAGCACTAGTGTTCATTTGTTTGAGCAAATGCACAAGACTTGCTCTCTCCTGAGCTTAACCCTCAGGCTGTTTGGAGTTCTGAAATCACAGCGTGGCAAAGGGCCAGCTCTAAATAATAGCTCATCACTTCAGCTTGTTTCCAAAGAGGAAAAAATAAACCCAACAACATTCCCCCCCCCAATAAAAAACCCATGAAAGCTCCACCCATCCTCTCTGCAATTCCAGGCACTGAATTCCAGACTTTCTAGCAGATGTTAGAACACAGCAGTTACATACAGAGGAGATAACCTTTGCTCCTCCATGTTTCCAAAATGACTTCATGTTGAACACATGAAGGTGTAATGGTCCCTCTCTTCTTTTTAACTCATGTGGAGTTCAGTAGGCAGATAATAAAACTCCAGCATAAAGCCAAGCTCAAAGGAAATGCTCATTTTCAGCTTATAATGAGGGTATCTCCTAGAAGATGCCTGATAGAGAACATAACTTGCCCTTCTACAGCACCACATCAGGAGGTTAAAACTCCCCTGAGCTCCTCATCTCTTTCAGAGCTCCAGACCATCAGCTGGGATCAGGTGTTCATACTGCCCTGCCACTGAAGCCCATCATGCACAAGGGAGTTCAGATACCAGGGTGACAGGGTCATGGCTCAGTGACAGAGCATTAGGTAGCCCCATGCATGGTTGAGAGAACATTTCTCTGAGTGTTGTATGCTTAACCCCACAGCTTTACTGTTGGATCAGCATTGCATATTTGTGAGCAAGATCACTGTTAAATCCAAAGGTCTAAGACTGAAGAACAAAATATCACATAGTGAAGATATTTCATCTTCATTTCAGGGTAAGGTTGCTAGCAAAGGTGGGTGTTAAATGGGTTTGCTTGGGATTTACTGGTGTGACTCTCTGCATATAGTTCAAAGCTGTAAATTGACTTTGCAAATCACAGGCCAGCTGCTAAAGAGGAGGAAAGATGGCTCTGTTTATCTATGTTTCAACCTTTAAGTGGAGATACTTGTATGAAGCACCAGCTGTTTGATCATGAAAGTTTGCTCCACAAGTTCTTCTTGTGGAAGTGTCAAAGGTGAGGTGTGTAATATCACAGTTTTCCTCCTGCTTTCTCACAAAGTTTCTGTTTAAAACCCAGGCACTTGACTGAAATCAGGTGCTTTCTGTAAACGGTTTTGATTGCACAAAATCGGTGTGCTCCTGAAAAGAAATCCAAAATAACCTTATTTTTGTTCCACAGAATTGTCTGTGGTGAGGTTTGATCGACTGAAACATGAAATAAAGGAGAAAATATAATAATAATAATTTAAAAAGATGTTTGGTTTTGTGTAGAACAAAATCCTATTTCTGTAATAAAAGACAAATCTGAATAATTTTGTGCAATATTTCAGTTCAGCTCTTATGCCCCTAAATTTGACGTTGAGGTCACCAAGGAGGTGTCGTATATACATATGTCCCCTGCAGATGTGTAAAGAACCAAAGTGTCACCTGGAACAAGGAGGCTGCTGAGATATACAGTGGCTGTAATTATTGTCCTTCCCTTTATGTATTTACAACACCACCCATCTATGTTTTTCTGACTTGGCTTTGTGGTGTAATTTGGGTGTCTGGTCTTCGCAAGAGACCCTTCAGTAGGGTGTGTTTTGAGGTAAAGTGGGATATTGCCTGGTAGCCAAAGAATGGAGTGGAGATCGGCACAGCTTTTGGCAGAGGACTGGTCCATGCAAGGACAAGAGGGACGACAATGAGCTTGAGGAAGGTGGTTAAGTTTACCAAGCTCCACAGTATGAGATTCAATGGTAGGGCAAGAAGGCAGCAAGGGGATGTAAGAACAAGAAGGAACATGTCTGCGCACAGAACAAAGGTAAGTCAAGAGGTTATGTCAGAATAACTCTTGTGGTATTGAGACTACTGCTTATTGGAGCCAAGGGTGTGCATTAATGAATCAAATGAATGCTCTCAGAAAAAGGAAAGGGAATAACAGGGTGATTTAGAGAGACTGTGTAGAGATGGATACATGTGCTTGCATCTCTATACCTGGTTAGGACAGGTACAGAAGGTCAAAAAGTGCAAGATACACAGAGGTCAGTGCAGGCCAAATGGGAAAAAAACATTCTTATTTTGTTCAGAAAAACAGCTGCTGGTTGCTAAAGCTGCTGCCTGCTTCCAAATTCACACCAGCCTTCAGGGATGACGGCTCATTCTCTTCTGCTTGCTTTGCTGCAAATCATGGTTTCTCCTCTTGATTTCCCAAGATCCCATCAGGAGGCTCAGACTCTTCTTCTGGCAACTGGAGAAACACTAATGCTAGTATTTATAAGCCTCAGTTTTGTCCTGTGAGATGCTCACTGGGCCCATTTTGTGCCATTAACAGTTTTTGTCTCTCCTTTGGAAACATGAAGTGATGAAGACAAGTCAGTTGTTCTGTTGCCTAACTGAAGTCTTCTGCTCCTGGGGCCGCTTGTACCCAGTCACCAGTACATGCTGGGGACCACTAAGCAGGAAAGCAGCTTGGCAGAGAAGGACCTGGGGTCCTGGTGACACCAAGTAGACCATGATACAGCAATGTGCCCTTGGGCAAAGCAGGCCAGTGGTGTACTAGGCTACCTTAGTCAAAGCATTGCCAACAGGTAGAGGAAGGGGATCCTTCTTGGAGTTCTGTGTCCAGTTCTGGGACCCCCAGTGCAAGAAAGACATGGGCACACTGCATAGAGTCCAGTGAAGGGCAATGAAGCTGATGGATGGACTGAAGCATGTCTTGTATGAGGAAAGGCTGAGAGAACTGGGACTGCTCAGCCTGGAGAAGGCTCAGGGGTCTCATCAATGTACATGAATACCTGAGAGGAGGGTACAAAGATGACAGAGCCAGGCTCTTTGCCCAGTGACAGAACAAGGGGCAATGAGCACAAACTGGGACACAGGAGGGTCCCTCTGAACATCAGGAAGCACATTTGAGTGTGAGAGTGACTGAGAACTGGCACAGGTTGTGGAGTCTCCATCCTTGGGGATCTTCAAAAGTCACCTGGATACGGTCTTGGACAACCAGCTCTGGGTGGCCCTATCTGAGAAGGGGTGGTAGATAGGATGCCCTCCAAAGGTGCCTTCCAGTCTGGACCATTCTGTGATTCCATGACTTAGCTTCACACAGCATCCCCAACCCTGTTTCTTCAGATCGATTGATGTTCATGCACTGACACTTGCACACAGATGAAAGAAGTTATTAACATATATTAGGCTTATTCTGATCTCAGTTCTACTGGCATAAAAACCTGGATCTACACTACTGAAACCTGTACAGCAAATAACCAAGGTGAGAACTAACCCATTCACCTAATGTTCACCTGGTACTAAAAAGATGCAGTTATCTTTCTCTTTACAAATCTGAATGCTGTTTTCTTTTCCTCTCCTTGTCCTTCCTGCCTCTTTGTACCCTGAATTTCTACAGCAGAGCTAAGACAGTTCAGGACACCTGTGTGCTGAGTGGTAACATGATAGACCCACACCACACAGGCACATAGGCATACAAATGATGGTATAACAGACCCCTTTAGTAGCCTGCTTCATCCTCGCATCTTACAACGTGGCGAGGTTATTTCACAGGATGTTTGATGCACATTGTTGCCATGGCAACAGGTCTTTCTCACACTTTTTGTTTTGCTTTGGTTTCTTGAAGTAGCTTATTCTTCAGGAACTGACATTGGAGGATGCCTTCCTCCTCCTTCTTTTCAAAGGAATGAAGGTAATCAGTGAAAACTTCTTACCCTAAGTGATATCTCATTCTCTCGTCATTTTTCCAGGGGGTTTCTGGGGTTTATTTGACAATATGAAATAAAAAGACTGAAAAAACCCCAAACCTTGCAAAAAAAAGCCTTCTAATCTTAGTGCATTTAGAGGAACTCCCTGTACTCCACATGCAGAGGCAAGGTAGAACATCCTGCTATGCACTGGGACTTGTCTGCTACTGATGGAAAGCAGTGGAAATGCCTTGTTACACCAGGAATTCAGCCCCTCGTTCAGAGCAGGTACATTGCTGCTCTGTTTCATCATGTTCTGACCATGCAAACTTTTCTCCTTAAATGATATCCCATGGCACCACCCTTTCACACTCCATCTTCCAGATGTTATTAAATGTAAACCCTTCTCTTCCACAACAATGCAGACTGCATGGAGCTATGGGACACATGAGGAAGTTTATTTCATGACCCCTAGTGTCTTTTGATAACCTATACTCACTCTTCCTCCCTTCTCTGCCTCTGATGGTGTTGCATCAGAAGATAAAATGCAGCAATGGGTTCCTTAAGTTTGTATGGAGATGAATATACGGCTCAGAATGAAGAATTTAGTGGTAGGGCATGGGCTTGCATTCATGAGCAGGAACATTCATGACAGCACCATCACTAAGCAAAATGTTTTGTATTTAATGACCTAAATATAAACTTGGGACCCATCTTTCCAAAGCTGTAAATGGCATAAGCATGTCACCAAATGGCCAGGCCTGAGGATGCCCAGGGGTCAATCTGAAGCGTGTGAAGGGGACAGATACCAGAGGGAAAGGAAATGGTGAGGGTGTCCCCTTGGGCACAAACACACAGCTTATCAGGAAATGCTTCATAGCAGTGAGAGCTATTTGGCTGCAGAGCCATCTCCCAGAGGAAGTCCTCTTGGAGGGTCTCCAGACCATTGCAGGGGCTGCAGATGCTGTATGTGAACATAGAATCATAGAAACATAGAATAGTTAGGGTTGGAAAGGACCTTAAGATCATCCAGTTCCAACCCCCCTGCCATGGGCAGGGACACCTCACACTAAACCATGGCACCCAAGGCTTCATCCAACCTGGTCTTGAAAACTGCCAGGGATGGGGCATTCACAACCTCCCTGGGCAACCCATTCCAGTGCCTCACCACCCTAACAGTAAGGAACTTCTTCCTTATATCCAATCTAAACTTCCCCTGTTTCAGTTTGAACCTGTTACCCCTTGTCCTATCACTACAGTCCCCAATGAAGAGTCCCTCTCCAGCATCCCTGTAGGCCCCCTTCAGATACTGGAAGGCTGCTGTGAGGTCTCCACGCAGCCTTCTCTTCTCCAGGCTGAACAGCCCCAACTTTCTCAGCCTGTCTCCATACAGGAGCTGCTCCAGCCCCTGAGCATCCTCGTGGCCTCCTCTGGACTTGTTCCAACAGTTCCATGTCCTTTTTATGTTGAGGACACCAGAACTGCACACAATGCTCCAGGTGAGGTCTCACAAGAGCAGAGCAGAGGGGCAGGATCACCTCCTTCAACCTGCTGGTCACGCTCCTTTTGATGCAGCCCAGGATACGGTTGGTTTCTGGGCTGTGAGCACACACTGCAGCCGGCTCATGTTCATTTTCTCATTGACCAACACCCCCAAGTTCTTCTCCTCAGGGCTGCTCTGAATCTCTTCTCTGCCCAACCTGTAGCTGTGCCTGGGATTGCTCCCACCCAGGTGTAGGACCTTGCACTTGGCATGGTTAAACTTCATGAGGTTGGCATCAGCCCACCTCACAAGCATGTCAAGGTCCCTCTGGATGGCATTCCTTCCCTCCAGTGTATCAACAGAACCACACAGCTTGGTGTCATCGGCAAACTTGCTGAGGGCACACTCAATCCCACTGTCCATGTCAGCGACAAAGATGTTGAACAAGACCGGTCCCAACACCGATCCCTGAGGGACACCACTCGTTACTGATCTCCAGCCGGACATTGAACCGTTGGCCACAACTCTTTGTGTGTGACCATCCAGCCAGTTCTTTATCCACCGAGTGGTCCACCTATCAAATTGATGACACTCTAATTTAGAGACAAGGATGTCATGTGGGACAGTGTCGAACGCTTTGCACAAGTCCAGGTAGATGACGTCAACTGCTCCACCCCTGTCCATCACTTTTGTAGCCCCGTCATAGAAGGCCACCAAATTGGTCAGGCAGTATTTCCCCCTAGTGAAGCCATGCTGGCTGTCACCCAGCACCTTGTTGTTTTTCATGTGCCCTAGCATGCCTTCCAGGAGAATCTGCTCCAAGATTTTGCCAGGCACACAGGTGAGACTGACTGGTCTGTAATTCCCAGGTCATCCATTTTCCCCTTCTTGAAAATGGGGGTTATATTTCCCTTTTTCCAGTCGCCGGGAACTTCACCTGACTGCCATGATTTTTCAGATATGATGGCCAGTGACTTTGCAGCTTAATTTGCCAGCTCCTTCAGGACCCGTGGATGGATTTCATCAGGTCCCATGGACTTGTGTACATTCATGTTCTTAAGATGGTTTCGAACCAAATCCTCTTGTACAGGGAGCCCAAGGTCTTCATTCTCACCGTCCCTGCATCTGCCTCTCAAGACTTGGGTGGTGTGGTCAGAGCACTCACCAGTGAACATACTTGGGACTATATTATTGATCATGTTTTCCATGATGGCACTAAACAAATCAGCATCAAGTGCAGAAAAGTTAATTAGTGAAAACTTCTGCAAGAACATAAGGGCTGGAAAAAGCCATAGATAGAGGCAGGGTGCAGTAACACAAACCTACTCTTCCCATGCTTTGCCAATATATCAGCAATCATGTTCCTGTCCCCTTAAAACAGCAAGTTAAAGAGGGCTGGTGAGGTTCAGAGAGCATTCTTATGGCACTCATGGCATGCCTTTTGGATGCAGTCAGCAGTAACTAGGTTTGGAGGGTGGGATGACTCAATGCCTCTGGAGGTGATGCTTTCCAGCTAACAAGCACTGTCTGCGTGTGGGAACTGGGTGAAATAGGAAGAAAAGAAAGGGAGAAAAGAACAAGGGTGTTTTAAAGGTAGGAGCCTTGCTGCAGTAACTGTCCTCTTGCGCAGCTGGAAACCTCTCTAACAAATGTGCTATAACACCCTGTTCTTTGCATGTTATGTAGCTCTTGTTACTGGTAACTGATTATAGCCTCATCCCTGCGCTCCTCAGCATGTAGGCAGAGTTACTTTCAGTCCTCAAGTCCATCTAGAAAGTCTCCTGCTCTAACTAAGCAGCTGCAGTATGGGTAATGATTAGAGGCATTAGAGAAAGGGTTATTAGTAAAAGACACTGCACAGAGTAAATGCTGTGCTTTTTCAGGCTCATTATTCTCCTTTCTCCCTGCTATTTGTGGGAAGTGATAAAATGATCTTCATTCAGCCCCAGAATGAGGATTTCTACACAATTTCTTGAATGCTTTTCAACAGTCATATGAGAAAAAACAAATATCTCCCACTAATCTTAAGCAAAAATGTCTTTCTAGTTGCAGTAGGTTTACAACGAACTTATTCTGGACATGGTTTGACTGCTGGGCATCCACTGAAGTGCCCCCCAGCACACATACACTACACACCCAGACAGCTCCTGACAGCTGCAGCTCACTTGGTGGGTCTTCCTGACCCTGTCCCATCATGATGCTCCCACTTGAAGAGGGGAAAATGCCCTTTTTATGGAATAGCTTTATACAGCAAGTGAGGCATAAGCAGGGAAACAGGGATGTGATGGGGCAGGAGCTCTGTATTCAGCAGTTTGTCCTTTTTAATTCTTCTCCAGTTTCAGGCATTTTATTTATGTATTGCAAACAAAATAAACAGCTCAGAGGCTGGTATATTGTCTGCCACTTCTGTATTTTTCCTTAGAAAAATAAGAAAGAAGAACATTGGGTACTGAAACCAGCTGCATTTGAACCAGTGCAATGGCTTAAATGACTTAAGTATTGAATCATTTTCATGGTTTTTCTTATCACAACAGATTCAGTTGGTGTCCTTATGCCTTCCCAAAGGGGAGACTTTGACAAAAGAGAAACCTAACAGAAGACATGATCTGTGCAAATTGTTCTTTCATGTCCCCAGGGCTTGCTTCAAAAGCCATTCACCCCTCCTTGGAACTGACAGGGTCCTCTTAATGATGGGCATGAGCAGCACTCAAATGTCATTTATCCTTGCAACACCCCTGTAAGGCAGAGCAGAGCAAGAACTGCAGCAGAGGTGTCATTGAGTACTAGAGAACCTAAAGACAAAGCCCATGGTTCCAACAGATACATGTCTAACTTTTACCTTTGCATTTTTAGGCAATTAAAATGGAACAAGGGGCTTTACATTCTTTTCCTCAGAAAACCTTCCACAGTTTATATTCTGCTTCTCATCCAAGCTGGATCTGAGACTGAGGAACTCCACAAAACCATGTCGAGCCTAAATAATCCTGGGATTCATGGGGTAGATCTTTCTGCCCAGGCTACCCCATGGGTATGATCATACCATGTTTACAGACTGACAGTACTGAGTGAAGCAAAGAGCAGGAGAACTATAGAATCGTTTAGGTTGGAAATCATCAAGTCTAACCATTAACCCAGCACTGCCAAGGCCACCGCTAAACCATGTCCCTCAGTGTCACATCTACACATCCTTTAAATCCTTTCAGAGATGGTGACTCCACTACTTCCCTGGGTAGCCTGTTTCAGGGCTTGACATCACTTTTCCTAATATCCAGTCTAAACACCCCCTGGTACAACCTAAGGCCATTTCTTCTCATCCTATTGTTTGTTATCTTAGATCCACAATCCCTCTCTATTAAACCTATCCAAGAGCAAAGGCACTGGTCCCCTTTATGTAAGCAGTGACTTAGGTGTTGGAGCTCTCCTCAGTTTGGGAATGTTCCCCTTAACCTTGAGCTTTTAAGCTGTACCTACAAAAAGGGTCCCAGACATTGGACAGCAGTAGGTTGGAATGTCATTATGATCCTTTCTGTCCATTAAAGGGTGCCACCATCATGAAAAAGAGAGAAAGAGAAGCTGCACATACAAGAGCGCTTCCTGGCTTACCAAAACTTTGTAGTGAGCCCTAAGAACCTTTGACAGAGCAAGCAAAAGGAATATTAATGTATCTTGTCATCATTTCATTAACAACTGCACATTGTCACAGCCCCTGCTCAACAGGTGAACCTGGTGAGGATGGAGGGATATGGTTCTTTAGGAGAAAAACAACCATGAGAGGAAAAATACCCCCCACCAACTTGTTAATATATGCAGGGAAGGGGGTTAGAACTAGATGATCTTTAAGGTCCCTTCCAACGTAAACCATTCTATGATTCTGTGATTCTATGATTCTATGGTTTATGAATGAGAATGCTAAGGAGTTCCTTTTAGTCTGTTCCTACCTGTGAGTTATCAGCCTTGCTTTCAACAGCTTTCTCCATAGCCTGGCACAGTTTTAACTAGCAAGCCTCCTCTAGGTGCCCCCATTTACTGGCAAGAGTTTTATAGCAACACAGAGAATAGGTGTTTTGCAGCCCTCTCCAATTGCTTCTGATGTGGTTCATGGCATTGCAGAATGCTTGGGTTGGAAAGAGACCCTGTGCAAACATTTTCTGTGCAATTAGATGGAAATAGCTGCTTGTCCAAGCAGACTGAGCTCAATGGTGCTCTGTGACAACCACCAGCAAGTCCATCTTAGAGCTAGTGGTGTCCTGGCACACCCAGTTCCCTGATTCCTGTTCACAGATAACAACATAAACTTTACTAAAAGCATCCTGTGCCATAGGAAATAGTTGAGCATTTCCTCTTCCCAGGTCCTTTAGGGACTTCCTTTAGCATTTTGGAGGAGAAAGGGATTAAAGGGGTGCTACTGTAAGATATTAGAAAAAGAAACGCTTTTGTAGCTGCCCCCTAAGGAGGCTTTGGTCTTTTATCAGGACAAAGAATACAGCAGTTTACTAAGACATAAGCAACCTGGACTTTTGCTAATCCATCACATGGGTGTGAAAATAGATTCATCCCATGATACAGAATACTACAAGTAGGTATGACTCATTACAGGTGTTCCTTTGAAGCAGATAGCACTAATCAGAGAATGAAGCCTAGTAACAGTGGTAGGAGTCTGAAGAGGAGAAAAAGAGGGGTTTCGAAGAGGCTTCACAGATTAATTACATTGAGAACAGATTTTCTTTGTGATATTGCATTCAGTGGAGGAGCTGTGTGACATTAAATCCCCTCCTATTAGTGTGCCATCTGCTTTTGCTTGGCAGTTCCTCATTTGCAGTAACCTTGATAGGTATATAGTAAAATGGCTCAGGTTTAAAGATCAAAGAAAGAAATGTCTGGGCCATTTATGACTTGACTTTTGCCAAAATTAACTTATTTGTCTAAATTAGGTGCTACAGCCAAGTATAAATAGATCCTGTCTAGACAGACAATGTAATAGAGAAGTGAAATAAAAGGTTTTAACTGTACCAGGCTCCTGACTTCAGAATACTGATTCAGAGACACTTCCAGACTAAGCTAAGCTATATTGAAGGGAAAGTGGAAGTGGTTCACTATCCATTCAGCTGTTAGTTTTCTGTTCCTTGAAGTAAAATACTCTGGGAGAACAGACCCAAAATAAATGGGAGCCTACAAAACCAGGCAATAGCAAATGTAAATGGAAACACCCTGCTGAGTGACTGCTTCTGTGTCCAAATCCCTGTGTCAGGTGTCATCTCAGTGTGGTACCATGCCACCAAGAGCACAGTGAAGAAATAGCACTGCAATGCCTGCTGATTGAAATGAAAGCATTTCAGGGGTTAGGCAGCTGAAGTGAGAGATGAGCTATCAATACTCCGATGGATGTGGCGTTCCCACATAGGCAGGTTTTGTTTGGAGAGGCCAGATCACCTTTCCCGGCACTTTCAGGGCAGGCACCATCCCACAACTAAACAAGCAAAGGCAAAAACAGTGACACCATCAGCAAACTTTGTGTCATTAAACCCTTAAATATATCCTGAGTTCAGAGGCAATAGGAACACACTTGCACCTTCTTCCAGTTTATCTTCCTCCCATTCTTGGGGAGAAGTGATACTTCCTGCATCTATGACTTTATTCCACTGCTGTGGGAAACAGTATTTTCTGATCATAGGAGGCATAAACACCAGCGTTTCTCTGTGTCTTCCTGAAGATTTAAAACTACAGCAGTAAAGGGGGCAATAACATCTACTGAGCATTACAACAAGGTTATGGTGGAGAAACTGTTGAGAAGCATGAAGCCTTTCATAAATGGCCAATGCCATGCTCTGACATACTAACAGAGGATTTTCAGATAAGTAGTATTATCTTGAATTCAGCCTTAGTTAGAGGATTACATATGTGTTTATTCAAGCCTGATATTTATGTTTCAGTGAGAATACTGAAACATGTAAAGGACATTTTTAAAAGCAGCAAGCGTGTTCTAAATGATGGCTTTAATCAAGAGATTAAAGAGAGAGTCTCTTTGGCTTCACCATGAGAGTTAATAGTTGACTTGGTCTCATTTCCACAAGTATCTCTACAGAAATACCCTTCCTGAGAGAATACAGCTCTTTAATCTAGGAGAAAAGGATGTTGTAATAGGTGGAGGTCAGGCTAGAGAGAACTGCTGGAGAAATTCAAGCTAGAAATGAAGAAGAGATGTTTTTATAGGGAGAGAAATTAATCACTGGAACAATTCCTCTAGGGACTGTATGTTTTTTCATCACCTGTTTTCTCTAAATCACAAGGGAAATGTGTTTGGGGGTTTTTTTTCCTAAAAGATATGTATTCACTCAAAGTGAAGCTGTGGGCATTTTGTCATCCAGCTCTGTTATCTGGTTGGAGCTAGATGATCTTAAGGTCCTTTCCACCCCTAACTATTCTATGATTCTATGACTCGATGGGTCGGGAAGTGTCAGCTTGGATAAAAATGCATTATTCTGTTTTAAACAGAATGGATTGCACAAGCCAGGAATTGTACTGGGTGCCCCAGCAGTTGGCATGTGTGAAGTAGTAAATATGTTAGCATGGGTCTTATCTGGTCTTGGGAGTGCTTTGCTCATTTGTGCCCAACCTTGAGTGCATGTGGAACCTGGCCTTGATTTTGCTTGCACGGCTAGCAGTATGAAAGTAAGCTTGCGTGCTTTTCACATAAGAGAGATCTTTTCTTTTGGAAGGCTGCCACATTAATTATCAGAATAAATTAGAGATGCGGTTCTAAGACAAGGAAGAGCAAAAGAGCTGCAGAGGAAAGGAAGGTTTATTTCCTGGCAGTTTTCAACTACAAGTCAAAATAGGAAATTAAGAAGAGTGTGCTGCACTTTCATCACACACGGAAAGGAAAAAGCCTCCTTCTTCTGCTTCAGCTTTTAGCTTGGGCAGCCAGGAGTAGTAAAATCACTTTCTGATGTGACCGTATTCTCCAGATTGCATGGTATTGTGCAGATAAGGTGGCAGGGAGGATGATTCACTCATCAGCCAGTGCGTGCGATCCTGCATGCACAAACAAGTGGTAGTCTCAGAAGATGTCCCTGAGATGGAGATTTAAAAGTCCATTTATTTCCATTTAAAGTATTCTCAACCAGGTTATAAAAATAGTGCTCTACCTGGTCTCTCTGGAGCTCTTCAGAAACCCAACTGGGCTAACAAACATCATCTAAAAGTCATTTATTCAGAAAGCTTTCATCCTGATGGCAAAAATACTTTAAACACGTAAGTAATTAGGAAACATTGGGTTGATACACCACCACAGTAAGCACTGATCCAGTTGGCCATTGAAATGATAGTTACTTGTTAAAAGAGATGTTTACATATCCCTGATTGTAATAACATGGTAGGAAATCAGAAAGCGGTTAGTGTGGGGGACAAGCTGATTCCAGGTATTCAAGACTAAAATTTCCATCAAGGAAAATGAAACCTGGTTTTAAGTTATTCTGGAATCTCAGTTATGGGAAAGGATCTGAATAAAACCGACAGTGATTGTTATTCTGTTCAACAAGATGACAACTTACCAGGGAAGACATTGAGGTTTCCAAAAAAATCAGCTGGAAAAGTGTCTCCAAGGAGCATATAAGAGTTTTATAATTGATTTTACACAGAGAAAAAGATGTGGGATTTTGAAACCAATACAGGGAGTTCAGCTGTTTGATAGAAAGGGCTGAGGATAGTCCCAGTGTCCTGTTTCCCCAAGCAGTTATGGCAATTTGCAGTGTGGGCAAGATGCTTCATAACTGGAAGTATTTGAGCTGTCTTCCCAAGCTCATACATCTTTTTCTACTCAAGTGTCAGCTACCGTAGTCCCCCTGCCTGAGCCTGGACTACAGCTGCAATTAGTATCAAAGCTCTGAAGACGTCAGAGGAAGGCTGAAAGCTTCAGTCAAGTCAGGGATAATCATAGCTCTGCAGCGCTGAAGGAATTACATAGATTTAACCAGCTGAGCATCTCTTATTATTGGTGCCTGAATTGTGAGGGAGCTGAGGGTTTTGTTTGCACACATCACTTTTTCTTTAAAGACTGGAGAAGAAACAGGAAAAGATGATGGGTGAAACACTGAAAGTTTGGAAATCCATCAGGAATGCCGACTTCCGTGGAGACAGGATTTTACATCTGATAATGCTAGACAAAAATCTGGATATATAATGAGAAATTAGCGAACACTTTATGAAACAACAACATATACCTCTCCTCTTTTACATCTGATTTGGAGAGGATGTTTTGTTCAAAAGAGTTATGCCTTCCACCTGATATCTCAAGTGCAAAAGGTCTCCTTCTCCCATAAATTCAATGATTCACAAAACAGGGCTTTCTAGAGATATCAGGGTTGAGATGTGAGACTTCTCACTTCAAGACAAGACTTCTTTCCCTCTATTTAGAGGGAAAAACCTTTTCCTTCACTTCTGTTTGGTGGTAGGAAATTAAAGTGTGTTTTGTATTCATGACTCATCAATGGGAACTATTGAGGGGTGGCAGGGTATTTTTAGGAAGGCTGAATGGTTAAATTTATAATTCTCGGTCTAAAAATACCACCATATATTTGAAACACTCTAGCCTCTTGGCAGGACTCATAAATAGAACAGTTAACCCTTTAGCCCATGTTCCTAAAAGAAAAGCCATTGGAAAAAAGGCTGCCCTTGTCTGTGAGCTGTTCATGACTGAAAATGGGATAAGCATAGGAATTAAGTATCCCAGATCAGGCATTGAGCTCAAGGTAAGCCAGGAAGTGTTTGGCCTCGTATGCTCTGTGAGGCACATCTTATTGTCTTGAAACCATATTCTATGAAAACCAAGTGTCACATGAAGGCTGAATGTTTATGGCCAATGCCTCAAGTTCCACAGTGGTTTGGAGAACAGCCTTGCCACTCAAAATGTTATACTTAAAGCTACTTCTACACAATATTTTACACATCTCATGAGCTCAAAGTGCTTTCAGCCATGTTTTGTCCACATTCAAGCCTTGATGCCTGAGGTTACACCTTCAACTTTGGTCTTCTGTGGGTGTCTTGGGGCAATAAAGACTTCATACATATCCTAGGGTTTTCTCCGTTTGCTTTGCACTGTCTTGAGGCTGTAGCTGAGTTTGATGTGCAGGAGCTGAGATTGTCAGAGGGAATAAGGTAGGTTTGTAAGGCAAAGCTTGGGAAGTGGGGAGCTACAAGGGTGCCTTCTGTGAGAACCTTTGAGAAGCTTCCCCTGTGTCCAATAGAGCCAATGCATTTGGCTCCAAGATATACCCAATACTGGCCAACGTTGAGCTCATCAGCAACAGTGCAGTGCCTCTGGGATAAGATTTAAGAAGGGGAAAAGATACTGTGCAAGAGAAACTGCAGCCAGAGAGAGATGGGAATTTTGTTCATGTTTGTGAAGCCATTTTAATACAGCTGAAATAACCTGCCGAAAGGCAACTGGGCATGAGAGAGCTTGTGGATATGATACTCCACACAGAGCAGTGATTATCGTATCTCTTTGATGGAAAGTCTTAAGCAGTCATTCAGGATATCTATGGATGAGGGATTCCTTGTTATTTTTCAGAAGTGGAGTAACTGATCACCAATCATGTAATTATTTTAATTGGAGAAAATTACATGCCTGGCACCTCTTAGCATTACACCTGCCACAAACTGTTAGGAGTCCTGGGATCTGATTCCAAGTCTGCTTCATCTAAATCATGAGTATTCAAAACCAACACTGCATCATGTCAAACCTCTATTGTTTTTGGAATTGACTCTAGTTTTGTTGTTATCTATTCCTAAGAGATCCTCAGCCTCATATTTTCCCTTCTATTCTGCTAATGTTTTTAGGTTTAGAAGAAAATAACTTAAGATGTGTTGTAGTCATTCTACATGGAGAACACAGTTCCAGGACTGAAGATAGCTCTCTCTAGCATAGGCTGTGGCTGGGTACCAGGAATCCTATATCTCTAAGAAAATACTACAATGAGATACAGAGCTCAGTTCATAAGCAAAGGAATGGTGGACTCTGGTTTGCTGACCTGTGGTTTTTGGTGAGGGTTTGAATGGGTTCTTTCAGAGAGGTCATTAAGCAGAGTTCCCCTCTTCTGCGTAGTCACATAATTATAAAGCATAAGAAGTTGCATTATATCTGAGATTGCTCTTTGTCCATCACACTTTATTGATGTTGGCTTACAGGTTCAAGAGTTGTAGAGTAGGGGAAGCACCTGTCAGTGTTAGTTTCATCCACACATTGAGCTTCAACAAGTCTTTTTCCAGTGTCTAATCCAGGTTTGAAGAATTGACAGCTCTGGGGCATTTATTTCAGAGACATGCAAGATCAGGTGAAACACTTGTTTTCCCTAATACAGCTACAGGCGTTTCATAGTTTACATTGCATCAGGCAGCATATAAAAGAGAAAGAAACAGATTATCTCTTAATTTTCCTAAGCTTCACACCACTGTTATATTTCCGAGTTAACTAAGAACTAGCCAATTTTTGTCCACAGACAGCTTGAGTTAAAGGTTTTAAAGGTATTTCCAAGCCCATTCCATGGTTTTCAGAGTATAGTTTTCATGCTTTGGGTAATCCTTTCAACACCTGGGCAGAGGCAGAGGTGTATCTGGGTATACCAACATCTTTATCGATGATCAGTGGTTACTATCTGGATGACTGTCTGGATAACGTTGTAAAAAACCCATCGTGGGGCAAAATCATCAGGATGCAGTCATCTATGGAAGCAGACAGCTTGAGAAAGTTATTCCTGTGTAAATGCTGAAACTGTAAAACTGTGCCATTAATCTCTTGGAGACATAGAAAAGATTAAAACAAAATCAATACAAAAGTGTTTGGTACGAAGCCCAGCAAAAGAAAAGGACTCTGAAATCTTTACTATGTAATTATAGACTCAGGATTTTAAGCAAGGAAGGGGGTGTGCATACAGATCTATTCACACATGAACAGAGAACCTATGTAAGGAAGCACTTTTGACCGTAAATGAAGATCCATCAGTGGACCTGCCAATAAATTTTTCTCAGTTCTTCAAGGATAATGGTACCAAGGGATGATAAAGGTGCAAGTGGCACAGGGTTCATATATGGATAATGAAGTGATTAAAGGTGTGGGGGGAAAGTGAAGGTTCAGAAAGAAGAGATGCAGAGAGAAGCTAGGATGCCTTCTCTTGAACCTTCACCTTTGCTTTCCTGTCTGCCTGTCCAGCTTTCCTGTATCTTGCCATCATACCCAGTTCGCTTTTATATCTCTATAAAGGATGGGAGGAACAGATCTCTTCTCTACAGGCAGGACAGTGCAGTGGGGAAGGTAGTCCATCATTCCCTGCTCCGAGATGCCCTGTAGACACAAGTGCAGAAAAAGACACGTCCTGTGTCCCCCATCATCTCTTTACATCTTCACAATGTAGTCATCATGGAAAGTGTAGCAATGTGTCTCTGGGGTTTAAGTTGGAAAATCCTTCTATTGAGCCTGTTTGAATGGTGCAAACATCCAAGACACCCCGATAGGGAAAGTTCTCTTTTGGCAAATTGAGGGCTGTTCTTGTGATAGCCTTGCGATAGTTCATCCACTGGTGTTGTCAGGTTTTTTTCCTGAAGACATAAAATGTCCTGGCTGTGGGTGCTCATATTGTGTGCAAGGACTGAGACTGAGTGCAAGACAGTGCTTCCAAGACCAACATTTCTCTTCCTGAATGGACAGTCGTCTCCTTCCAGGTTTGAGGTAAAGCAAGTGTTGACTTATTGGTTGACCATGGAGGGTAAAGTATGTGTTAGTGTGGACATCAGACTCATTATGTTAGTTTTTGTGTTCTTCAGTCATCTGAACAGGGAGACTCTTGATGCTTCAGAAGAAATACCATTCTTTCTTTGTGAGGACACTGTGATAGAGAAAGTCATCCCAATGGGCAATGCTGCTACACTGAACCACAAAATCCCATACATTGTTTTCAGAAGAAAAAGGCAAGTTTTTATTACTGTTTAAGGATCATGTCTTCCTAGGTTTTTCAAAGAAAATTATCACTACATGCAATAAGTTCCTCTATAAACAAGCAGAAAGATCACTTCATCGGGGAACAGAATGATGTGCAGAGAAGCAGTCATCCAAACGGATGACTATTGACTATGTATTTTTAGCAAATACATGTGTGTCCTTTAAATGTCATGATTCTGTACATTTTCAATTCAGTCTTTTGAACATTCCAAGACTTTTATGCTTTAAGGTCAGGAGTCATCTGGAGTGACTGACGTATTGCAGAACAGAGGTGGGAGGGAGAATTAGTTGAGTTTTAAGAGCACTAAATGGTTGAGCTGTGTCATGTTGCTTTAGAAAACTAACCTGCCTTGATTTAAAGACTTAAGAAAAAGTGAGTTTGTTATGTCCTGTGGTAAACAGATGTAATGTTTAGTTACTTTAGAAGGCAAAAATGAGTCTTGATCTTCCATCTATGTTTGCTCAACTTTCCTTTCAGATATTCAATCTTCTTGTGAATCTTTCTGACAAATGAAAGTTTGCAGACATACCAGGAACCTTTACTCGGCTTGGCCAAAGAGCTGTTATCAGATGGCTTCTAACTTTCTGCTGGATAAATTAAATTGAACATCTATACTCTCTCATATCCATGAACCCCTATGTCCTATAGGGAACAACAGGAGGAGGAATAGCTGCTGTGATATGACTTTTTGGTCAAGCACATAGTGGGGAAAGTTAATTCTGAACTCACTTCACTGCTTTCAAGGCGAGGTCTTTTCAGTTCTGTATCACCAGAATGAGAGATGCAGAAAATGATGATGCATTTATTCAGGAGCTGTACTTTGAAGTAGGCGTACTTGGAGTCAAAGTGCATCTCACTCCTTACTGCTAAATGAATAAAGTTAATTAAATGTGTGCTAAAACGTTAATTAAATTTGGTGTGCAAAAGTTAATTAAATGCCAAAAGCAAACCATTCCAATTGTCTCTGTTCTAGCACAGAGTGGGGGTAAAAGGAAAATTCTGACTATTTTTATGAGAGCACCTAAAAGACTATGAACTAATCACAGACCAGATTTCTGACTTCTAAACTTCTAAAGATGCTCAAGAGGTTTTCAGTCACTGCAACCATTGGCCCATGTTCTACAATAGGGCAACTGGACACTGATTAATTGTAAGTCTTTCTGTGTGTAAAAGAAAATTAATTCAAAGCTCTTCAGTCCTATAAGACATAAATTGCCTATTTTTTCACACAATAGTTGACTAGATATGAGGAAGAAGTTCTTTACTGTGAGGGTGGTGAGGCACTGGCACAGGTTGTCCAAAGAAATGGTTAATGCTCCATCCCCGGCAGTGTTCAAGACCAGGTTAGGCAAGAGCCTTGGGTGACTTGGTCTAGGGTGAGAAACCCCTGCCCATGGCAGTGGGTTGGAACTGGATGATCTTAACATCCTTTCCAACCTAAACCATTCTATGATTCGATGACTGTATTGCAGAAGCTGGCAAGTTTTCCACCTTGCCTTACCAGAGATTCCATCTGGGGAAAATCAGCTAATGCTAGAAGTACAGCTGAAGACAAGGTAAGAAAAACAAGTGAGAAAGGTTATTTATCATAATTTTAAGTATGGTTATTTTCTTAAGAGGTGAATATCTGTGCTCCAGAACCTGGACTAAGGTAAAATTATCTTCAAAGTATGACATGTATCTTGGATAAGGGATCATTGCTGGTTAATTTTCTACACTAATTTGCATGGATATTCTTTTCACTAAGGGGTGCCAATGAATCCAAATCCATTACTTTCCTCAATTGCAGAATAAATGCTGTTAAACCAGTTTGGCTGATTGCTGATAAAAAGCAGACCTCAAGCCAGTGATTTTTCAGTTCTGCCTAATTTAATTTTTTTCCAGGAAAAATAGACTGCCAGTTCAGAGTCTCCTGCATGAAGGAGAATGTGACTGCGCCTGTGGGTGCTTGTGCTAGTGATTAAATATGCTTAGAGAAAAAACACCCAACTGTATAATATCACATTAGAGCTTCGCTAGTTTCAGCTTCCACTTCATTACTACTTTACGGAACAGGAGATTAGCAGGAAGCTAGAGCTTGATTCACATGAGGGTACTAGTGAGATCCAGAGCTAGCAAAACTTAGCACCCACATGATAGAGGAGGATTATGATGTATTTTCCAACCTTAGTCACCTGACCTTGTTCAGAGTGACAAAGGTTAATTTACTCTGTCACATACATCACTTGACAATGTTATTGCTCTTCCCCCTCCAAAACATTTGAATGGGAATACCATCTCCTTAATGTTTGCATTATGATAAACCGCTAATAGACTACAAATAGATAAGCTTTAGCTGTCAGTGAGCTGCATATTTATTTGGACAGGTCCCACTTTTTGAACTGTCTGTGAGAAGTTTCCAAGGAAAATGCCCCTCTTCTTTGCTCTAACATTAACTCATAATATTAACTCATATTTTCATCTCCTTGTTCTCTTTGAAATACAATACACAAATCTCTGGCAATGATCAAGGCTCCAATAAACTAAATGTTGAACCTGAAATCACTTAAACAAACACTAAGGCCTGTGTACATATAGTTTTTATGCTAAAAGTCTTGTCTCACAGATGCCAATGAGAGAGCCAAGAGTAGCTGTATCTTATCCTAGAATGACTTCACACCTCTTTAGTAATGCAACCAGCACATGGAGAGAAAAGCATCCTGCAAAGTGATCTACACTCAGTAGAAGATGGAAGACTGCAACTGTAGCTCTGGAGTCTTGATGTTTTCTTCTTCCTTCCCCCCCTAATCGCTAAAGATATTTATCTCAAAGTGACTCTTCTTTTTCAATCACTGCTGTTCCAGTAGCCCCAAGAGCATTGAGCAATGTGGAAATGGCACACAGTGAATCATATGGTGTGTGTAGCCAAGACACTTAGCAAACTCACTCCATAGCTTCCCCATAAGGTCTTTCCATTATCCGGGGATTGTTCTCACGCTATACAAGCGGTAAACTTAAAGTCACATCTGCTTTGCTGACCTTGCCTGAAGACTGAACATTGTTTGTGTGTTCTCTGAGCTGGAACATGCTGTGTAGCTCCTGTGCTGAACTGGGAAGGAAACATTTTTCTCTATTTCCTGTGTGAACTTTTCCATTGTAAAATGTGTGCTGTATTGTGTGGGGATTTTAAAAGAAATTGACTGAAAAATCAACACTTTCCATCTGATGCATCCATTTAAAATTCACCCATAAGAACCCTGTGAAAATGTTTTAATAAACATTTACTCTAATAACCACTGCTAAATAAACCAATAATGAAGACAGAGGAGACTTGGGAACAACCATAATGGTTGTTAATTGGATAATTTGTGTATTTAAAGTGCCTACTACAAAAGATATATCACTTTTGAGATAAGCTGAAGTCTATGGGGAAAGCTAAAAGCAGAATATCTGCTCTTAAACATGAAACAGGTTGTACATGAAAAATGCACACCTCCAGCCTGTCACATTTCTAAGATTCAGATGCCATTGTGCAAGCAAGTTAGACACACACTAAAAGGCACCCCTACGGTGGGAAAATTGCCATCTAAATAGAGAAAGCAGACAAAAATCTGTGTGAGCTGTTTCATTCCTTCCATTTTTATAAAAGCCTCCTTCAACAAGATGAAAGGTTAAATCCAGCAGAAGTTAGGTGCTCTTGGTAGGATTTATCACCTAAATCAGATAGGATTTGTTTCATCAAAAGTAAAACTTTTTGATGTAAGACACTGGGTCTGTCAGTATGATACAACCAGTCTTACCCTGGAAGAGCCCCTTTCTACACAAATCTTATGTTAGCTGACAGTCTTTGATCAAAGGCCTGCTTTACAAGGAATTTAATAGGTGAGATGAACACCACACATAACATCTAGTTTGGAGGTTTGTGATTCCTGAGCTGGTTCCTTTGGCCTCAGGGCTTCAATAGGCCCAAATAAAAGAGATGGCTCCAAAAGGGATATTCAGTGTCTGACAGACACAAAGTGGTAGACATCAGAATAACCTCTGAAAGCATCTTACTTCCGAAAGTGTCTTAAACTCTTTCCATAGGTTTCATGTGGGGCTCACAGACACAAGACCACCTCTTCTAGCATCAATGTGTACATTATTGCTTTTAAAAGCATGAAGCAGGATCTATCTGTTCTCTTCAGGTTCTGCAGAATGGGAGACATTTGCTGCCCCGTTTCAATCATACTCTGGGGAATGGTAAGCATTCCAGCCCCCATTATCTGTGGAGGTTCAAACTTTCCTATGAGGCTCTGCTAATGGCTTTGTCAGCAGACAGTCTACATGTTGACGAGACAAGGAGAAGCTTTCTTTGCCTATCATGCTGAAAACTAGCCTTTATGAGGTAAATCTGGGATCAAATCTGGGTAACAGGAAGACCATCTGCTAGCCAAAGCAATAGGACCATCACCTGAAATGCGGAGGCTGGTTTCCAGTTCCTGTTCCAGGAGCTATTTATACCTTATTATCTAGTAAATTTTAAAGGGTTGATTACGATTACGTGGTGTCCTTCCTATGTTGCACAAATAGGTTCTAAAGCTTGGAGCTAAGATATGGGACGGTTCATGTTGGAGAGGCAAAATCTGGAGCCAGCTTGCAGATCAAACACCAATTCTGTCTCCATCCGACTGCAATTATGTGATAGGGGCAGGAAATCTCTCACTCTTGTATTTTCAATCTAGCAGCACTTTCTGGAATAAAACCAAGTTGCATTTAGAAGCTGGAAGAGATCACACGGATACAAGCTGCAGGAACAAGTTTCTTTCCAAAGTAAACGCTTATGGAATGAAACTTGGGGTTCCGGTCATGGGAACTTCTTATACAGTGAGCTTTTATAGAATGGGAGACATAGAGATATTGGGACAACATCTCCCATGCTTTTGTGTCATGGATTTGCAGTCTAAAGGCTGTCAGATACACCATTTCCCCCTTACATTAAAGACTATTCTGTTTCTCCTTTATTGCATGAATGAGAGAAAGTCAGATACTCTTAAACCAGATTTATCAGAGCAACATTGAACTGTTGATCAAATCCTGCTTTCAATGAACTAATCTTGAAGATACCTGAAGTTTTTAAGTTAAACTAAAAAATATATGACTGAAACAAATATTATGGACATTGCTCCATCCTGCTAAAGTTCAGTGAGCAGCAAGCTCAAAGCCAGGCTTTAAAACATATTAGTAACTGAACCTTCGCTGATTTCAGGTTACAGGATATTGCCTTAGGTCTATGGAAAACTCCACACAATATGAGCAGTATGTACATATGGACACCAGCTCTACCGTGCTGTCTTGGTCTACTATGCAGAGACCTTTGGGAGACTGGGAAAAGATCTCAGAGCCACATTAGAGGCACTGTAGAAGTAAATTATTTCCTTTTGAGCCTGGAAAGGGGAATGGTTTAGTACCGTGGAGCAAAACTGTGGTGAAAGAAGCCCTTTCACCCTATGCAGTGCTAAGCTTGAAGAGCAAGGACGTGTTCAGGCTGTGCTGGAGCTCGAGGAGCAGGACCTGAGCACACTCTGCAAAGGCACTTTCAACAGGTAAATCAATCGGTTTTGAATCAGGGAACTAGGTTCAGGAGAACAGCAGTTATCATTCAGCAGCAAATTTAAAAGCAAGAACATCTGAATTACTTTACTGATTTTATACAGAATAACTCAGTGCAGAGACACTGTAGAGTAAGTTTCTAGAACAACTGTAGGCAATATCAGGATTGTAATAGGATTACTTTATCTTTTTAGCACCTAAAGATGATTTTTATCTCACGTCTATTATAGGATTAATACTGTCTGTATGAAACAAAGTACCCGCAAACTGTTAGATTACGATATAGAGAGCATAGTTTATCTTCAAATCCTAGTTCTCTCTGTTCTTAAAACCATAAAGTTTATTGTGTCCCTAGAACCTGTTTAACAGCACTTGTTAAAGTTTAGTCACAGAAGTATTTGTTCCAGTAAAACGTTTTTCTTTAGAAAAGAAAGATGTGCTTGGAAGTGAGAGCTACTATGTACCACTTTCAGTCATGCTTTCATATTCATAACTGAATTCAATGTGAAAGCAGTAAAAAGGCACCTCACTAGAACAATGTCCCTTTAACATCCATCTATGCATACAAACACACACATACAGATAAGCAGCTTTATTTTTCTCTCACACTAGAAAGATGATGACTCTGCATTAAGGATGAATGTACTTTTTCAGGTGGAAAAGCCAAACATCATTGGGGAAAAGAAGTCTGGCAGGAAGCCATAGAGATTGTTTACTAGGTCCCCCTTTGAGAGGTGTGACAAGCTTGTCCCTTTTCCAAGGGATTCCTCTCTCTGCTGGTGCTCTGACTCCCCATAGACACAGCTTTATCCAGAAGGGTTAATGAATTCTTAGGCTCAGGATTTTGTTCATGTTTTGTTTTATGCCATGTCATCTCCAGTGACAGAAGCATAGTTTTGCCAGCCAAAATTATCTATGGAAGCCAGGAAATGGGAAGGACTCCTTGTCCCCATGGCTCTCCCTGTCCCTGCTGAGGTATAATAATGCTGTGGCTCCCGCAGGGTGGCTATTTAAACAGCTGCAGACTTCTGGGAAAGGCCATCCCTACAGCTCATCTGCCACCATCTGACCAGGAATATACAGAACTGGCTGCACAGTCATTATCAATTAAGAATGACACTATTGGACTCAACCTGATAAATCACACACAGGAACAATTGTTGCTTTCTGCATGGCAGGCGTTTTCTCTCCCCATGGAGGATGTTAGACTATGGACAGGCCATCATACATACCCCAACTATCCCTAAACATGCACACTGAAGACCAGACCTGAGCTGGAAAATGTGATTTCATTGACATTTTACCTCTATGCCATCATCTCTGGGGTTTTTTTGCAGACATTTAATCACACTGTGTGATGACTCCTTGGTCAATACATGCTTAATACTTCACTGCATGTTATGGGTGCAAACTGCGCAGGATGCCCTAAGTCTCCCTAAGCACAGAGGCTTTGTATCCTACTAGCAGTTGCATTAAGGAAAAGCTAAATTCCTGCTTTCTTCTCAGTTCATTTAAACAGGATTCATACAGTGGTGGTGATCTGTAGTTTACCGGCTGGTTTATAAATCTTAATAATAATAATAACAAAAGTTGCCACTTTCTAAGTTCAGTCTCCAAGATTTCATATTTTATCATCAACTTCTCTAAAGATAACAGACACTTACTATAAAGAAGTAGAGAAAGATGTATTTTCAAGTGAAAACTGATCTGAAAGCTGAAGTTGCTCTCTTAATTATTCAAGGCAGAAGCTCAGACACAACAAGACATCTTTATTAATGTTCTTTCTAATTAGGTAAATACAATCAACTGGCAAATGAAAATTGCTCTGCCAATAGAACTGCCTCATGTATGGGCTAGTTTGGCTAAAATTGACCACTTTTCATCTAAGAATGTGTAGAACAATAGGATCTTTAATGACCAAGGAAGGAGGATATTTGAGCTTAAATATTTGCTGGGTATCACAGTCAGTCCTCCTCCACAGAGTATAAGCATTCAGATATTGTGATGGTTAGGTCATGGCAGTGCCTAGATATGCATTTAGAGAGATCAAGCAGTGCTTTATGCTTTCAGTGCCTGAATCTTTCTGTGTCTATCAAGTGTCCTCTACTTATTCCTACTATTTCAAAGAACTGGAGCAGTGGAGCCCATCCTGCTGGGCAAGGTAATAACAGCAAAGGATTACTTTTATCTATGATTATATGAGTTAATCAACTCATGTGCAACACCAAGACAGGCAAGGTACATATCCTCCTGTTGGAAGATTTTAGAGAGGAGAAGTGGTTCACACATACCAATGTTTTTCCAAGCCTAGGAAGACAAAAAGAAACAAAACTCAAGGAAACTTCAGAGGATAAGTTGTGATAGTGCTAAAGTAGCCAGCAGACCTCTTCTACATTTCAATTAGCCCATGCTGCACCAAAACCTAATGCTGTTGCCTGAATACGTAATTTATCACACCAAGAGCTAAAAATTCCTTTCAGTAGATATCTTAGGGCTAATATCATCCCAAACTAACTTTTTGGAATTTGAGAAGAAGTAGCCTGAAGCAAAATGTCATTCTCCCTTTTCCCCTCTCTTCTATTCAATGACAATACAAATCATTCAAACAAGTCTGTTCATCAGTAGCCCCAAAGAACCATCACGTCCCATAGCCCAGAGGTTTTTGATCACTTTTGTTCTAGCCTAATGTAGACAAGTCTGAACTTCTTGACAGGAAAAACCCCAAAACACCTGAAATGTTTCCAGATCCATTCCACTACTTTATGCTCTATGGGCTCATCACAAAAAAACTTGACATAGCTGTGTTTCAGTTAGTAAAACATATTCTAGAGATACTTGATAGCTACAGCTTATTGCAGACATAAGAATCAGGATGAGCACAAGAACTAACAATGTACATTCTTCTGCCCCTACATCATGATTTCAATGTTTGTGGTTACCTTCACATCATCATCATTTGCAAAGATAGCTGGCTATTTTGGGCTTTGCTTATGAGGCTCTCGTAGTTTGGCATCTGTCTCAGCATATTTGTATCACGCAGCTTCTTTCCTGGTCATAAGAGCCAAAGGCAGCTAAAGCTGCTCAGATCCATTGACCAGCTGTGGCTGGTGCTTGTGTGATGGAGCAGAAGAAAATCCTGTAGAGCTGTGCTCGCATCCTAGGGGAAAAATGCCTAAAGGAACCTGAAATTCAGGTTAGTGAGACCTGTTTCACCCATGGCATCATGCCCTGCCTCTGGGTGACCCCTGTGGCAGTCGTATCTCCAGTCAAATGGTCAAACTCATGGTCAAACTTCCCTGGCCCAGGGAAAGGGAAAGCCTGAGTGGTTTTACTGGGTTGCATCATTAAATCATAACAGGAGGAACATTTGAAGCCATATTTAGTCCAAATATATAACCTAACCTACAAATCCTGTATAATTTGCCTTTTTCACCAATAGATGGTGCCAATAATTTATTCATTCATGTCTTCTGCTGGGCAAATGACTCGGAATAGATAATTTAGCTGCACAGACTGTGAGCAGACCATCTGCAGGGAAGAGGTTTGACCCAGTAAACTGCTAGGAAAGTGGATTTTGTTGGAGCACCCACAGCATACAGGTGAAGAGTGGTGAGGAGAAAGCCTTTACGTTTCAGGGCCAGAGTCATATGGCTAAACTATATAATGCTTCCTTTGCAAAAGCCAGAAAAAGATTAAAATCTTTTCTTGGCAAAGCATACATCAATATGTGCATTAATCTGCATGGGACTTCCAGAAATGCAAGTCATCCTTAGCCTTTCCTTTTGCACTAAGTCAATAGTAGTTTGTCAGAGAAGGCAAGAGGAAAGGTCAAGAGGGAATCCATTCATTGAAAGGAAAAGTATCAAAAATATCCCTTTGACAGAGCCCTTTACATTAGGAACCCAGAGCTGGCATTTCTGTTGGGGCTTACATTAATATTAGCTGGACAGCAAAATGCTGAGGCTTTCTTCTTCAGGTTGGATATTAAATTCCCTGTTTAAAATAATCGCTATTGTTGCATTTTGGTTATTTGGGTTTTTTTGCATTCTGCAGGGTTAAACGTCTTGACCCTTTCCCATCATAAATTTGTCATCTTGGATCAATGTTATAGTGGAATGAAATGTCACTAATCATACAAAAGGTAAAATAACCTTTCAAATATGTATTTTTATATCATATTTCAAGCCAATGTACTCAACATTTGATGGGAGAAAGAAGCACTGAATGATGCCAGCAGAAATCGAAGAGTGCCAGAAAGCAGAAATCTAGAAGCCAAACCCTTAACTTCAAAATTAAGTCTTGTTGGCTTTGGAAAGTCTTTATCATTAGAGGTTATTAAGTATGAGTTGAATGAGGTATGCTTGGGTATTTGTGTAAGTGATACCATTCCCTAGAAGGAAGAAGCATCAGACAAACGTTCAGCAATCCATTCAGAATCGCTTGTATGTGTCACCAAAAAGAAGTACAGTGAGTTTTGCTCTCCCAAACTGAGTAAGGAGGAAACCCTCTCCTTTGCAGTCTGGTTTCTTTCCTTCCCTCTCTTATGTCTTTACAGTTGTTGACTGAAATCAGTGTCCTTGCTCTTGTGCTGAGCTTGAGCGGCAGGGAGGTTGTGGTTCCATGTCTTGGCCAAATCATATTTAGTGGCCCAATGCCTTGATTGTCAAACATGGAAAAACATAGCAGTTTCTTTTGATGTTGTTAACTTACTACTAAAATAGGTTTTCCTATTCCCTGTGTTTGAGTCACAGTGGACCAGGCAGCTTTTGCAAGCTATTTTTATGTCAAACTCACAACAGACATAGGTTTTGAAATGAAGTTGTACATTCACAGAGGGAGAGTGGCAGTAGTGGAATAGGTCATGAACTCACAGCCACCAGTGCAAGAGTGTTTGTACCATTTAGGCAGTGAGCATAACAGTTAGGCAATTCAAAACCAGGATGGGATATGGTTAGAATTACTGAGACCTTGTAATTATTATTAAATCAGTACATCTATTGGTTTCTGACAGTAGTTAATAGAAATCTGTAAGGTGCCTGGTCCATATCTAAAGTATTTATTACCAGTTTCTAAACATATCAAAGAAGAGGAAACAGATTATCAGGGGATGGGGTCACATCTTAGGATCTATCATTCTTTGGTTTCTCCAGTCCTTTTCTTTACACTCACTGAAGCTAATCATAGAGTCAAGAATCAAAGAATCATAGAATCATAGAGTAGTTAGGGTTGGAAAGGACCTTAAGATCATCCAGTTCCAACCCCCCTGCCATGGGCAGGGACACCTCACACTAAACCATATCACCCAAGGCTTCATCCAACCTGGCCTTGAACACTGCATTGAATCACAGAATACTAGGTTGGAAGGGACCTCAAGGATCATCTGGTCCAAACCCCAAAATCCATGAACAAAAGTCATCAGTTCAGTATCATCTTCCTCATGCTACTGTGACCTGCTGCATTTAGACAGCACAGAAAATCTGAGTATCCAACAAGTGCCAAGAGTTTTTGCTTCCCCCTTCCAGTTTCTGACCCCAACTGTAATAAAGTACGGTGTTTCTTTTCTCACTGTTGAACTCTGGGGAATGTTGGTCCTATAACACAAAATAGTTTCCAAAGCAAGGCAATCTGATGTCCATGGCTGTAGCAGCAACCTCCCCAGACATGCTCTCAATTAAAAGGAATTAATTGAAATGGAACTCTTGAGCATTGAATTTAATGGAGTTTTCCTTTTACACAGCTACAGGCCTGACCCAGTGGTCACTGCTTTAATTCATTTTGGCTGGAGTGCATCTTGCTAACATTGTGTATTTGTGTGTGTTCACCTCTTACTTTTAACCTTTGTTTGAAAATATATTCATAGTTTTTTACCTTTTCAAATGTCCATTTGTGTCAACCACAAGTAAAAAATTGCCGGAGTTAATACTGAATGATTTCTTTTGGATAGACTTGGTGATGTTACAGCTACCTCACATTTTCTTCTGATATTGATCTCCCTGCAGCTCCTAGAGGACCTGTCTAGAGAAAATCAATGAGCTTCCGCTGAAGAAAGGAGGAAGAGACTGAAGAGGTAATGTTTTCATATATATAAATTACCACATTTATTCATAAGAAGGAAGAAAAGCAAAAAGTAAAATTAAAGTTTATAGGAACATATTTTACAAGATCAAATGAGTCTTTTGTGCTCCTGTAGCAAACAGTATTAAGAGGCTCATGGAAGAAGGAGGGAAGTCCATGTGAATGCAATGCAATTCTTTCTTCCACAAAGCACTGATTATGAACTTTCTATTTTAAATGCAGAATGAAAGTAATAAAATATATGCACAAGAAATATCTTTAGTGGGTAAACTGCTGCATCTCTAAATATAGTAACTCAGTACCAACTCTATTAAGCCTGTGAGCCTTATCTGGAACAACCAGAAGATGGATAGCCTCAGTCCCTCATATTTTACCATCTCAGGGACTTTATACAGAACAATAATTAGCTGTTGACGTGAGACACCACTAGAATCCAGTTTACAAAGCTCCCAGGAGCTGTATTTGTCCAGAGCTGAGCTGTTGGTTTGTTTGGGGACTGTTTTCTCTTTCAACTAGTGAGATGTGCCAGCTGGCTTTGGAAAGCCTAAAGCAACCCAGTCTCTGGCCTGAGCAGCCTTGCAAATCCTGTCTTTGGTCGCTGCCTCATGACTTCCAACTGTCCTTGTGGCTCTCTCTGAAGACATCTGCTAAACATTTGTTGGTTTTCTCTTACATCTATATAGTAAAGGTGTCTTTCAAACCTAGAAACACATCTGGCTACTGCGGTTATTAGCTTTTTTATAGTGCATTTATAGTGCAGTTATCAGCAAAGTTGTTAGAAAAAGAGATAGCCCAGCTCCTTTGACCTCTTGTACTGAATCCACATCTTCTTGCAATGGTAGAGACTAGGAGGAGTTATAGGAAGAAATCATATGTTTGATGTCTCAGCCTGGAATATCCCAGACCATCATCTTGTGCACCAATTTATCTGTTTCTCTGCAGATGAATGTATTTTGTTTACTTAAAATTGGTTCTGAGACCTACTGGCCCAAAACATCATTTAAGAAACAGTCCTATAACATGGATTATATGTGTTTGAGTACATCTGTGCAATATTATCACTTTAATTTTCCAAAACCATACAAGCTCCCAGATCTGCTTTATCATGATTAGCAGAAGTAAGAAAACTTCACTTTCTGGCACTTATCACCAGGAGCAGGAGGATGAATCCCTGTCTCCCATCAAGCAGTTATTTTCTACTCCTTGTCTTTTTGAGCTAAGCTGCAGGAAATACATACATGTTGAGATCTGAGGTTTTGATTAAAAATTCAGTAACATAAGGACTGAATTTGCACCTGCAGTGGAGCAGTGCACAGCACTGTGGTGTGATCCTCTGTCAGATAATAGGATCATAGAATAATTTTGGCTATAAAAAAACTTTAAGATCATCGAGTCCAACCATTAACCCAGCACTGTCAAGCCCGTAATGAAACCATGTCCGTAAGTACCACATCTACACATCTTTTATATACCTTCAGGTATGGTGACAGCAGCCCTGCCCTGGGCAGCCTGTTCCAATGCCTGAGCACCCTCTGGGGCAGGAATTGTTCCTCAGCTCCATCTAAACCTGCCCTGGTGCAGCTTGAGGCTGTTTCCTCTTCTATCCCTTGTTATTTAGGAGCAGAGCCCACTTCCCTCCTGGCTCCATCCTCCTGTCAGGCAGTTGTAAGGAGTGATAAGGTCCCCCCTGAGCCTTCTCTTCTCCAGACTGAGCCCCCCAGGACCCTCAGCTGTTCTCCATCACACTGTGCTCCAGGCCCTGCACCAGCTCCAGTGCCCTTCTCTGGCCCCGCTCCAGCACCTCAAGGTCTTGACCTGTAGCCTTTGTTTTAGTTTTTCCTTCTAGCTCCTTCTTATGCATCCTTATAATAATGCCAGGATTTGGTCTTGTATTGCAAAATCCCTCATAGAATGTGGTATTACTTTGTTATGGATCAGATGAAAGGATTTTTATGGGCCTTATTTCAGGAACACAACCAGTGCTTTGGCTCCCTTTATTTGTTTCATAAGAAACAATGAGACAAAAAGATTAAAAGTGAAAGACTTGTTCTAAGTCAAAAAGAAGATGTAGTGCCTATGTGGCTGCTTTAGAACCTCTGAGAATATCAAAGGTCTAAGGATAAGTATATCCATTATGATGGTTCCTCAAAGGACACCATCTCTTACTGAAAAGCAACGACAACTGTTCTGGGATTTGGCCCCTAGAAAGCTGGAATGTGCAGGAGAATGAACCAGATGTGGAATCCTAGAAAGACAATGCACAACTTGTGCTGGTCTCGTACACTGTGTTCTCAGCTTATGGAAGCTAAATGAGACCTCATTAAAAGGTCAGCTTGGAAAGAGAGGAAACAGACCAGTTCTCAGGAGACATTTTTGACAGATTTCCAAGACTCTAAATGCAGTTTGGGCTGAGAAAGGGCCCTGTTCAATAGAATAAACTTCTAGAAAAGAACAGGCGGTGAGAGCTGTCACTGTTTTTTATGCCTCTGAGAGTCACATCACAGTTGCACTGCCACTCTCCCAGAGTTCCTTTCCTCAGCACTTCAGTGCATCCCTCCCAGCTATTTGTTTGTCACCCAAACTTCCACTTTCTCCTAATTGGATTTTCCTTTTGTCTGCCCTTCCATTTCAAATATTATTGCTTATCATTATAAGTCATCCTACAAAGATGTATGATCTTTACACTGAAGAGTCTATGCTTCAGGCTGTTGTTTCATGGACAATGTAAAAGAACGAGACAAAAGAGAGCTAATTCTACCCCTGGTTTCTCTTCAGTCTCCTGGATTTGCTGAGGAGTAGAACTGTAATCCGTGTGGAGGGAACATTTAGCAACTAACCAACTAACCAACCTACCAACCCACCAACTAACCAACCCACCAACCCACCAACCAACCAACTAACCAACACACCAACCCACCAACCAAATAACCAACTAACCAACCAACCAACCAACCAACCAACCAACCAACCATCTCTTCTTGCTGAGTGTTCTGCCACTTCTAGAAAGACTGATGAATAAGAGGAGGTATGAGCTGAGAAGTTCCATTGGTTAGGGGTATGGTCTTAAACCCTGTCTATAGTGAACCAGTAGGTAAAGAAAGCTGCTAGCATCTTCCTGCCATCTTGCAAATCATGTACAACTGGCAAAGGAGCATCTTTAAAGACAATGAGATGCAATGTCAGTGTTTGCTTTCTGGCATACAGCAAAGCAGTTGCAGAGAACTGTAAGTAAATAGATTATGTCTTCAACTTCTTTTGAAGACATTAGTAAGACAACCAGCTTGGTATAGATATGTGCAACTGCATCGAAATCTCTGACACAGTACCATTTATAATCACTGAGTATCACTGACTCATCCTTGCTGTTTTCTGAAACATTTCATTGAGTTAGCTCTGTTGAAGTAGAGGTGAATTTGACTGATCCAATCAATAGGTGTCCAAATTCATATAGGAGGACTTTGTAGTTTTGTAGGCTCTGATCTGTACTGCTCTAGTCCAAATCCAAGTAAACCTTAACTGGATCTGGAGAGTGAATTCACATTTACCAAGAAATAGTTGAGAGAGGAGTTTAGACTATATAGTCTAGCTACTAAGGAAAATCTACCATTCTAGGACCTATCCCAAGTTTCACTTCAGGGAGAATACTACAACAGTCAATGGATAACCTTGAAATCTGAGTCAAATCAAACTAAAAATTAGGGACTGCAAATTTATGTGATTAAGTTAGGTCACAATATCTTAAATGTGACATGTGTAAGCCAGGTTATTTCTTCTTCTGAAGTTCTTTGATTCCTAGAAATGCAAATAGAGAAGTCTTTCAAAAGCCCCAAGCTCCTCTATCATGCAGTGCTACTCAAGGAAGGGGTCATATATCATAAAAAGTTGTTAAACATGACAAAAACACATGGAAATGGGCAACATAAGCATTCCTGAGAGTGTTCGTTATGTCTCATCCTAACTGCATTACAGTAAGCTGTGAGTGCAGAGTAGAAAGTGAGAGAAGAATATCATGAATGCCATGGCCTGATATCAATACAGAGCTCATGGAACCAGAAGACCTTTTTTCTGTGATATATATATCCTTGACTGAGAAAGGTATTGGAATAAGGATTGAGATAGATCAATGAGAAAATTAAGAAGGAAAAATCTGTCAAGAACTCAGGAAATAACACCAGCTGAGCCAGGGAGAAGGTTCAGGGACATAGGTCCTTTCAACCACCAGCATCTTTGATCAGGAAGCTGAATAGGTTTTAAAATGCCAGTTTCCTAATAGCAAGTTCAAATTACAAAGCAGAAGCAGAGTTCCTGAAAGGACGAAACTCCCTTTAAAGATTAAAGGAAGGAGACAAGGTTTATTCTTTTCACTGACCTGTCATAAAGAATTCTGCCCAGATTGAAAAGCAGGAGTGAAATGTTAACTCTTTTCCCTTGTTCAGAGGGCATTCAGCAGGGATCTGAAAGGCCAAGGCCTGGCAAAATACATCTAAAGAATACAAGAATACCTTGTGCTTCTCCAGTGCTTTTCACCCACAGACCTCCCACTATATACAATGGGCTCCCTGCTGTGCTCTGGAGAGATAAGAGCACCAGGAGAGGTCCATCTTTTGGGAAGATCATAATCTGCAGCTGAGGCTGCATTGGGTGAGTTTGCAATTAGATATCAGTGTTAATGCTCATATGTAGCACAGGAAAGAGGAGTGGGTCCAGAGGAGGGTCACAAACAATATCTCAAGGCTGGAGCAGCTCTGCTCTGGAGCCAGGCTGAGAGAGCTGGACTGGGGCAGCCTGGACAAGAGAAGACTCCTGAAGGGGAGACCCCAGAGCAGCTCCAGTGCCTAAAGGGGCTGCAGGAAAGCTGGAGAGGGGCTTGGGACAAGGGCCTGGAGGGACAGGCCAAGGGGAATGGCTTTAAACTGAAAGAATGTAGACTTAGGATATAAGGAATAAGCTTTTTACAGTGAGTGTGGTGAAATAGCAGAACAGGTTGCTCAGAGAGGTGATGGATGCTCCATCTCTGGAAACATTTTAGGCTAGGTTGGATGGAGCTGGGAGCAACCTCTTCTAGTGGAAAGTGTCCCCATTCATTGAAGGGGGATGGATTATGTGGCCTCTGAAGACCCCTTCCTACTCAAACTCTTCTATGATCCTATGATTCCGTATTTATAAAACACTCAAGAACACGGAAGCATTGTCAAGTATTCCCTTGTAAACTGTTCCTGGTGATGTTTTTGGCTGAGGTAGGCGAAACAGATGAAGCAGAGTCTTTTCCAAGGTAAACTAAGCAGAGGTCTCTCCACAGCAGCTTTCATCAGGTCCAGACCCTTTTTAAAACCTTCTTTGCTCTAATGTGAACAGGGTAACACTCTAAGTGTTGCTTTACTGAAGACTACTACTCTCAAGAGCCATCCTTGCTGGTGTTCAGAGCATAGTCGCTGCTGCTAACACAGACAAGACTGCTCATTGAGTTACTTTCTCAAGTGTAAGTTTATAGACTCATAATGTTTAGCATGGCTAAGCAGGTATCTGAGCAGTTTCCTTGCTCACGCTGTTTGTTGTGAGATGTCCTTCAGCCTTGCTGCTTTGCAAAAGTTGATGTTAGTCTCACTGCCCCCTTGCACTTTCTCTTCCAAGCAGCTTACACCCCCTTGCATTGCTGAAGGGATCCTCAAAATGTCTTTACTCAGTAAAGGTATGCTAATATCATGAGTTTGCATATGGAAAGCTATGGCAGACTAAGAACACAAAACCCACCAGGAGGTGTAGACAGAATTCTTGGGTACTCCAGAGCTGTATGTGTAAAGCTCTATCAGTAGGTGATGATTGAGAGACTTCATATCCCATGACATCCAGCTGGGTTTATAGTGCCCTGCTCAAGCTGGTTCTGATCTCCAGCATCCTGGGGCTCTTGCACAGCTTGGGAAAAACTGGGACCTAGGTCTTTGGAGTGGCATCTATTCTGCAGAACTAGAATAGTGTCTCTCTCAGTCAAAATTAGACAGTGCTAAAAATATAGCTTGGTTATCAGCATCATTGCCCTGAATTCCAGTTTTGTCTATGTGGGTCATCAGCTCCACCAGTGAACACCAAACTTCAACATTCTGGGCATTTTCCCAGTTCTTTGTATTCATGTGTAAGAGCACAAGGGGTGCACAGCTCAGAAGGCTGGATGGCATATTAAGCTTAAGTATGACTATAAGTAAGGATGTATCTCACCCGCAGGTTGTTCTTTGGCAAATATATTTTGCCCAAGAAGCCAAAGCATGAAAATCCCTTCCAGATCCAAGAAAATCTTCATGCCCATGTTCTTAACTAGTTCTAATCAGTGTCTCTTTAGTAGCAAAACAGTTGAGAATCTGGCCTTAAATCAGAGACTTCCAATTTTCTAAAACAGGAAATGACAAGCAATGAGTTAGAAATATGTGCAAATGATGTAATTAATTATTTCTATCAACAGCTGGAGAACTGGCTGAGTATTTTATCCAGAAAGCCTCAAATCTCTTACTGCAAAAGTTTTCCAAAACAAGATTGTTTTCACAGATCCTATTGGAAATCCATGATCCTGCACCAAGAGAAGCCATTGCCTAAAACAAGGGAAGAATGCTGCTTGCAAAGCCTGACTGCACAGATCACAAATGTTATTGCTGTATAACATCACCAAGATGAGAGATGGTGACCTGACTGGCACCTGGAGGAGATGAACCTCATCTTCTGAAGCCACTGATTTTGCTCCTTGTCATCACATCTGTGGCTCCAGTCTGCAAGATCCCAATGTGCGTCATTCCTCATTTGCATGAGTGTGTGGGTTTCTGTAGCAGCACTGACTGTAGCCAAGAGGATTTTACTGAGGAAATGGAAAATGCTGCTTGCTGGACACACAAAGAGTGAATATTCCAGCTGGCACTGGTTTCTAAAACTACTAAAAATTTCCATCAGATTCAGAATAATGAACCCATCTCTCAGCAGCAGGGACCATATAAGTACTCAAAGTAGAACTTAGTATTCATTGAACCTGAGGATGTGGAGGGGCTAGTGGGAAAGGAATAGAGGTGTCTTAATAAGGAAGCATCAGACCAGAGGGTGGGATAGGGCTGCTCTTTCTCATGATGGCAATGAAGATTCTTGAGGAGACTGCAGGAATGAGTCCTCACTTGGGTTGCCCTAAGGCCTATTAGGGTTGTCTTCTAAATTACAATGAGTATTCACCTCAAAAACTTGGAAGAGCTGACATTGCTTTTTCCCACTTTGTGCCAGCTTACTCTAAATACATTCAATGGGAATTGGAAAACTGTGGAGTTACACTGTCTAACCCAAAGAAAGAGACCAGAATCAACTGGATATTGCAGACAGATGCCCTCTGTCATAACTGTGGCAAGGCAAACAAAAGCCAAGCCAAGTTATGCTGAAGCGAAGACAGGGAGTTTGGCTGATAAATGGCTTTCTCACACCTCTCAGGAGGAAAAGGGTAAGTGAATCAATCACTTTTCTTGGAGAGTGAATGAGCCAACCTATATGAGCAAAAGGAATGAAAGGCTGCTGCTGAATAGGTGTGGGCTTGCAATTACTGACTATTGCCACAAAGGGATTTCCAATTATTGGATTCATTGTTCCATCTTCTGCAAGCTACCTTATTAAGCTTGCAATAAATAAAAGATCCCATGGCCTAACAGGGTATGGAAAGGAAGATGTAACTCCATGACCCACAATAAAGATGATCCAAATTGTTGCTCTTCCTTCTTTTGAAAGAATCACACCATTTGAAAGATGCTCTTGAGCTCTCTCAATATCTAGGTAGTAAATATAATGCTTACATTGCAAAGGGTGTTGGTGAGGCTATGAGCTTCTTTACAGTCATTGGCTATTTGGCTTATTGCAAGGGTTATGGGGTGGGTTTTCTGAATAGTTTAGGCTTTAGAAGCTGGAATGACTGTTATGTGCTATGGTCTTAAGCTGACAAAAACACTTGCCCATTTTATAAATTTTGTGGCTGTGCTGATTTCCATCAAGTGAGGATTATACTGAACCCAGTTAATAACTGCAACCATAACAGGCAATAAGTATGAAATCTCAACAATAAATTTCAGAGAAATATCAGGAAGAGTTGCTTGAAAACATAAATTGGGAATACATTATTTCCATGCTCCCTCTTCTCCATACTCCCATCATTGCAAACAAATGGAAAAGATTTCACTTGGCAAAGGAAAAGACAGGAGAGAAAAACTGGAATGGAAGTGCTAGAGATGGTATAAAAGTTGCATGACAACAGCAAACCATTTGGATAGCAAACCCCCACCCCCTGTGCAAGACCTTTGCATTTTTCTCATTAAATCCTATGGCTCATTGCAAGTTTTATACAAGATTATGTAGGACAAGGCTGACAGAAGCAATATTGCTGGGTGCTGGCAGAAAACTACTGCTGAAGAACTGCTTTCCACAATAACCTTTAACATTAATATAACCTGGCTACAGAAAGATTCAGCTTTCTGTGATTCTATGTGATTTCTATGATTCTCAGGACTTCAATTTCCCATCCAGGTCATCCTGCAAAACTGCTGCAAGATTTTCATCACTTCTCTATAAAACAATGTGGCATTGTTGTCTCAATTAAAATACAGATCATCCCCCTTGCCTTGGCTCCACACCCTGACTGTATCTACATTTACCATAGGTCCTTCTTGAATTGAGGGAAAACACTCTTTTTTCTCAGACATCTTGAAAGCATTAAACTCACCCTGCCATTTATGTCTGTTAACAATAAAAGGTCAACTACACTTGACTATTTAAATCCACTTTTTGTTGCTCTTAGCTGTACTTTGCAGCAGGATTGCAAGAAAATAGAAAAGTTATTACTGGAAAAGTGTGAATCTCAAGCCTTAATTATTGACACCTTCTTTAGGGTCATTTTGTCTTCTTCCTGAGAGAAGGGAAAGCCCTAAGAGAGCTGGTAGCCTGCAAGACTGAAGATAGGATGATAATGTCACCATCATCTCTTCATCTCCACAGAAATCATGACTGCAGTCTGGAAAGATGCTTGCTCTGAAACCTAATAGAGCTGTTGACAGCTACCCAGGCAAACACAGAACACACTTGTTTGTCAAGTGCTGGAAAGAGGCCAGAGGGGGGTGGAAGACAGAATAAAGGAGAATAGATGTTGGTAGGAAAAATATAACCAACTGTATTCTTGCTAGGGCTGAGAGGCAGCTCCCATCTGCAGAATAAGTTGACATTAACTTGCTGCCAATGGGGGATGTGTGCTGCTTCCTGATGTGCAACACTGCTGTTAAACTGGAGGAGACCTCCCCTTTGCCTTTAGACCTGTCATCTTGCAAAGTAATGCAGCCAAGCATGTTTGTAGAGAGGATTTTGGCAGCAGAGAGTTGGCAAGGCAGCATGTGTGCTCTAAGGATATATTACAGAAGGGATATGCTTCTTTCTTGCATAGGAGAAAGAAAATGAAAAAGGTGTGATTCATCTTCTGTCATTTTAGATGTCTAGAATGCTGGTACCTAACCTAAGTGTGCATCTAGAGTCCCTCTGTAAAAAGGGGAAAGGTGAGGGCTCTCCATGGGTATGTACATTTCTCTGCTGCTTCCAAGCACAATAGTTCAACCAGCAGCTCCATCAGTGAGCCCAAAGTCCCCCCCTGCATGCATTATGAGTTGCTGGTCTTTTGCTAGAATATCCTCAGAACATAGATGTTCTTTAGTGATATTTCAGGCACAAAAAGGAAGTTCAAAGAAGACCAATCTCCTAGCCAAGCTACCCAATCCATATCTTCATGGAAGTAATGGCTTTCTGAAATAATTCAATAATAAACAATAGATGTCTTCTCTCTTGAGTCCTACCATCCAAATCACCCTTTGGCAATGAATTCCCAGGTCTACATCAAGATGTAGAAAAACTGCCTTTCCTACCTTACCACCTCCTAGATTGGGCCTTGAATTTGATGACAAAATAAGTAATCCCCTAGTCCCATTTTTCCACTATTCTGTGGGCCTCTGTCCAATCCCCAGATTCATATTTTCCTTTGGGATGAAGAGACCCAGTCAATGCAATGGCACTGTCTATGGAAGCCGCTCCATGTCTTTAATTGTCCTCATTGCCCTTCTCTGTAGCTTTTCTGTCTATAATATAGTAATTTTGCATCCTGTGTGGCTGAATGGTTCATGGTATTGAGCATCTGAGAGAACCATGAATTCAGAATACCATAATGACCTATTTGGCTTTCTATTTCTTTCCTAATGATTCTTAGCATTTCATTTAGCATTTTTTGATTACTGCTAAGCTCTGAGCTGATGGATTCATGGACCTGTTGCTGTAACATCAAGCACTCGCTAGAATCATAATGGTTTGATGAGAGCCCATTGGATTTGTTTTCAGTCATCTCCCTTCACTTCCAATTTATCCACAGTGAATTTATTCTGATTTTATTTCTCACTCAGCCTTGTAAAGTGTTTTTCCAATTCTTCACAAGTGGTCTTTGCGTTCATTGCTCTGGGATAGCTTTCTATTTGCAGCAAATTTTGCCTGTTAATACTCTTTCTAGGTCACTAATGAATGTCTTCAGCAGCACAGTTTCCTTTCTGTTACTTACCTCTGCTATGAATGACACTCATTTACTCCTACTATTCAGTTCCCATCCTTTAACCACATCAGGACCAGGTCTCCTGGCATGCTTGCACAGTTCATTTTTTCAGGTATAATAGCAGAACCATCCTGAAACACATCTGAAGTGGCTCCTGTTGCTCTGTAGAGTAGCTCATTAGACTGTGTATTGCAGTGGGTTGAAAGAAGGGTTCTTATCCTTGGTAGACTGACTAAAATCTTGAGGAAAACTCCACCTGGCTAATTCTCTTGTGGATTTTGGAAGGAGTTTGTGGTTTAGAGGTGGATTTTGCCATGTTCTTCTCCTGCCTCACCGTGTCTTGAAAGTTCCTTACTCTAAAAGTGCATGTATCCAGTGAAATTTTCACTGATGCAGCATGTCCAAAGCCAGAATCATCTTGGATCAAATGAGCCTAGATATTAACTTTGATTTTTCAAATCTTCCTCTATGGTCTGCAGAAAAAGGGTTTTCTTTTCCCATCTGCCTATTTTAGCATAGAAGGGGTATCTTAAAAGGCATTTGTTGATTTCAGGGATAATCTTGACAGCTGGCTTAACTGTCAGTGTTAGTCTCACATAAATGTAGCTGTGATCAACCCAGAAAAACTCATAGTATGTAAGGCTTTGATGAAGTGAACCCTTCTGATAACAGTACAGTTTTGCTGAAATAGTTTTTCATTTCATGAAGTGTTTTCTGCTGGCAGAACTCTACCAGTCAAGAGGGGAATTGTGTCCTGTTCATCATCTTTGTGATGAGATGATGGTTCTGGTATGAGTATTCAGGTTTCAGGAGCTCATGTTGCATCAGTTGGACTGACCTCAAAACCTTGCTTATACTGGGAAAACCCCTCCCTTCTAGGAATCCCACTCAAGCAGATCCCAAATTGCTGGTGTTCTGGTAAGCTGCAGTTGGTTTTTCACTGTGGAGGTGGGTAGAGCAGCTGTACCCAAATGCAATGGTTGAAAGGTGAAGCTTCACAACAGAGGAGTGTGTTCTGTGATGGACTGACAGAATCTCTTGCAGGACATACAAAGTCTTTCAAATACAAACTAGCTCAAGCTTGATGCAGGGGTAGGAAGGTTGACAGTGTAGAGCATCCTATATTCATCAAAGATTTTAAATGCAATCAGATGTAAATCTTTATAAATGGAAGTGGTCCAAATAATCGGACCAGAAGAGATTAACCAACAAAACCCAGATGAGGTCAGGACAGCTGACTGGAGTTAGAGAAGGCAGCTATATTCAGGAGATTTCCATCCCTCAAATCTCTCCTGGCTGCTCTGTGGGGATGAGGGGAGGTGGCATCAGCTGCTGTCCAGATACAGCCACTCACATAAAGGAAAGGATTTTGTTAGATCTCAATTTCTTTCTTGTGCCAGAGGATATTCAGTCCTGAATCTCCAACTTGAGGATAAATTGGCGTAACTGCACAAGGGTGCTGATCTTTTCACCTTACAATGCACATGGTGAAGACTGCTCTCCCCCTGTTACAGATGGTGTACAGCATCCTTGTTCTTCCATCCAAACCATGCAATTTGTAGTTGCTTTTGCTTTTACCTGGTGTGAAGATTTCTGCGTACCAATCATACTGAACCCTTCACAAGAAAGCTGCCAAACCCTCATGCAGTTCATCCTTTAATGACTAGATAAGTAGCACATCTGATCCATAATCTCCTCCTGCTGGTTATTCTCTGTCAGCAGTGCATAGAATGAGTGTCACAATAGACTCCTGGAGAGTTGGCAGTGTCTCCATCGACTGGCTCTGGTCCTGATGCTCCAGCTCATTGTCATTATGGGCAGCTGGAGTAACTACAGAGAGCACTGAATGAGAGGGAGCGCTGTCATCCCAAAAGCACTTCCCAACAGCAGAGTAACTAACTCTTTATCACAGTACTTGTGAGAGACTCTAGAAGTTCTGGATATTGCCATACAATACCTGAAGGCAGTAATTATCTGGGAAAGAATGGATTGCCATAGGCAAACATATCTTTCTGAGATTAAAAGCAATTCATAAAAGTAGCCAAATTGATGGGATGGGATGAAATTATGAACCTGGAATGAGCAGTGAAGTTTTTATAGGTATTGCATCTACATGAAACAGAGCTGAGTTTAGCAATAGATATTTTACCCACCTTTGTGAAACGTCCAGAGCTCAGGAGGATACAGCAGCTGTGCAAGATTACAAGGAAGTGTTGCATCCTGTTCTATTTGAGAAATCAATAAATAGTATTGACTAAAGTATTAAGGAGGATATTTATAGGATATATAGAGTATTTCTGTGTTATCTAAGATCTGGCACTGCATTAATTATGTATCAGACTCAAAAGATAGGTTTAGCCTTGACCCATTCTGGTGGCATGAGTAAAATGATCAAATGGAGGTTCTTCTAAACACAGCAACTTCCACATTCACATTATTAACTAACAGATGTAGAAATGCTGAAAGGGAACTCTAAAGGTCTTGAGTTACTCTTTTACAGCATAGCCATAATGGAAGCATTCCAGTGTCCTCCCAGTGAATTATATGCCCATGCCTGAGTTATGCAGAGAATGCAAGTTAATATTCATAAGAGCAGATTTCATTTTTCAAGGAATAGAAGACTGTCCTAAAGAGAACCAACCTAGGCTATTATAGGAAACCTCATCAATAACACATCTGCTGATGCTCCCCATTTTAAGGCAAGAGCATTATGTACTTTTGGCTCAACTTAACACTTGCTATAAATCACAGAAACATCAAAACCTTAGTTATAATTACGAGAACTAATTATGCTGTAGTCATTAAAGGAGGTACAGGTCTCCTGAGAAACACCAGTGTGAATTCCTTTCTCAGGATTCGCTGTGTGGGTTCAGGAGCTGTCAGGGTCATTTAATACAGCCAGCAAATTATCACACCCCCACAGAAATCAAGACATTAGTCTAGCTTCAACATGAGCAACTTACAGCTCTGGAAATTAGGATTGAGCTCTCTCCTGTTGGCATTCCACCAAAGTCAATGGAGATGTTCCAATTAATACCGCTTAGCCCAAGGCTTCCATCCACTGAGCATATGCAGCACATACCCACAGACATTGTAGGTATCATCTTTTTAGTGCCTTAGCAATCTTCCTGAGCTATGAGATGACAATACAAAGGTAAGTATCTGTGATGAATTACTAAAACATGCTGTCATAATAACCTCTGTATTTTAGGACAAGGGCTGCCTTTTCACTACAGAGCATAGAGGGATGTCTTGTAGGACCTCTTGTAATTTCAGAAACCTCAAGAAAATATCTGGATCTTACTTTCAGGAATAAGAAGTTTTGATGACCATAATGTGTTGAAACATGAGAAAGCTCCATTTCTGAAATAACCATACTGCAAGTATTTTAGACACAAGATCAAGGGTGAAGTTGAAGAACAAAACATCAATAGCATAAGATCATATTCCTATGGAATCATACATTAAGACCAAAAAATTACAGAGATATCTGTTCAGACAAGACAGTCCTGCCATTCACTTTGTGTTATTTGGAATCTAAATCTCTCTTATTTCTTTTGATCTCTATCAAAGGGATAGAAAGGACAGGGCTAGAAAATTGAGTGAGTGCCATCTTCAGAAGAAGAAAGCAAAAGAAATATCTTCCACACCTTTTTCCTGGTTTAGGTTTGGGTTTTTTTTCTGTGCAATTCTAAAACGCAAAAAGGTTTGTAACATGGCAGTGTAAATGGAAGAAAAATGAAAGGAATATATATATATATATATACACACACATATATATATTACACACACACACCACCCCCATCACCTAAAGACATATTGGGAAACAGACGCTATTTTTACGGCCCCATTTGTCTTTGATGTCTTTCCTTTGCAGCTGCTGATCTCTGCAAAAAGTCTTTTCCCCTTCCTCAGCAAACTTGTTCTGCAGCTTGATGTCATCCTTAATTCTATTGTCCCTTTCAGCAAATTTTCTGTGGTTTAATGGAGTTTCTTGAGTAATTTTGCATCACTGCATTATAGATAGTGCAGTTATTCGTGTGGAAAACCCCATTCTGACTCCTGGAATAAATATTGACTTTTACACATTATAAGCTTTCATGTTCTTGGAATTACTGCTTTTAAGTATCCAAGCAATGCTTCTACAGGATCAATGCAAGGCACATGCCATCACTCTTTTCCTTTTCATGTCTTAGCATACAGTATTTCAAGACACTCTAGGCACAGAGCTTGCTCTAAATTTACCACATAGATTTCAGGGGAAGTAAATGAAGCTATGCATGAATCTCAGGTAGAGGTTTTAGAAGATAAGGAATGCTTGTGTGGGCTAAGATGAATGCAAGCTCCCTTCTGGGGACAGATTTACTAATGACGGAGAAGCAGCTCTCTTTTCTGCATGGGACTGTCTAATGGAGTTGAAATTAGGGAATGCTGGTATTCTTTTCCTCTGTATTTGAAAGCTTTGGTAAGCATAAAGTAGTGTTAATAGTCCCTGAGGACTCAAATCAAGATGTACACTTGGTTGTACCTCCTTTCCACAAAAGGAAAAAGGAGGCTTAAGCATGCTGCGTTTCACGATCAAAGTACTTTTCCATAGTGTTTTATGACCTGTTCTGAGGTGTCAATTTTTCTTCACAATGCTCAAAATTCCATTAAATTATATTAAAAGCATTCATGGCTTTACCAATGCCCATGCTGTCCATTGGCTGTTGCAAGCAAGCACTTAAGCATGCAGTAATGTGCCAACTATTTGCAGTAGTGCTGTTTCCTCCTTACATCTTTGGAATATCTTCAGAGTGTGCCACGTGGATTCTGTCAAATTAGTGCAAAATTCATACAACCTCTATCCTCTCCAAGGCCCATCACAACCAGAAAAGGTTTGTACTTATTTTTCTATCCTTTCCAATAGCATCAGTACTTTGTATGAGTATTTACTCCAGCATGACCCAGAATCTAGAAAGGCCATGAGTTGGTCTTAGCTTCCTTAGATTCCTTAGATTACTGGCCTCCAAGCAGAGGAAGGCCATGAGTTTGTCTTAGATTCCTTAGATTACTGGTCTGCAAGCACATCTATATATGTGACTTGAAACGCACAAGCAAGTCTTTTTGAAGCCCACGATCCATCCATCCATCCATCCATCCATCCATCCATCCATCCATCCATCTATCCATCCATCTATCCATCCATCCACCCATCCATCAATCCATCAGTGACACAACTTCATACCTCATTTATGCTTTTGGGGTGTAGTCGGTAAATTCCTTCACCAGCTGGGCATGACTTGAATAATTTCATTTTTTAAACACCTTGGATATTTACAGTGGGAACAGCATTAATGTTACTGGGAATACACTGGACATACACTTTTATTTTAGAAGAGCAGACTGTTTCAGTTCAGGGGTGTTAATTTGCACCTTTCCCTGCAAAGTGATGCAAATCTTGTTGAAGATAGTAGGCACTACTCTGACCAGCAAGACCTAGTCATTATAGCACCAACTGGGTATTTAATGTCTGTCCTAAAGCCACAGAAGCAAACCTCATCAATGGGAGATATTTGATTTGTGTAATATATAAAATATAATTATATGTATACATATTATCACAAAGGATGATATATTTTATTATTTTTGTCAGTTATAATTGCTAGAAGCATAAAGAAGCAACTATCTGCACCTGAGTGCTTCACCTGTGTGTAAAATTCTTCATGAAGCCAGTTTGTCTACTAGAATACACAAGTTTACATCAGTGTAGGATATTGTAGCTCATAACTGCATCTTTTAGATAAAGTTTATCTTTCCTCTGATGCATAAGTTGACATATTGCCTTTGAAAGAGGTATGCAAGTTACAGTTGTGACTTCGTTCCACCTCTTCTATCCTAAGTAAAATCAGAGTAAGAAATCAGAAATCACGAACCAGCCTAATCCATGCGTTTGGATTGCCAGCTTCTATATACAGGTGCAGTCCTCTTAAAGAACTGATCAATTTTAGAAACATAAACAAGTATGTGAAACACCAATAATGTACCAAATTTGATGGGAGCAGTCAAAATGCTAACGAAGCAATGAAACACCAAGGATCCCTGCAATCCTGTTTTGTAATTAATGAGCTGTTGGTTCCATTCATTACACATATCCTGCAGAGCTTTTTATTTCTGTGGCAAAGCACTCCTGACATCAGAAGAAGAAGATCAGTCCCTGAATCCAATCTCTCTCCTTCCTTCCCCCAACAGTCATGTTGCTATAGAATAAAGAGTAGAAGGTCAAATAGCTGTAGGTGTCCAAATAACTTCCCTCAATTCTTTCCTTATTGCACCATTAAAGCGGGGTGGCCATTAGTGTTTATGAAAATGTGGATCTGAGCCTTCTACTGGGAAAAGATACTCTCTTATTCCAAAAGTAAAGATGAAAAAGGCCAAAGCTACTATTTAATAAGAAAAATCATTCAGTCTTGTGGTGTAGCCTTTGAACAACAGTCCTCCAGCAAAGGAAACTCTCTTTATTAGGCACCTGGAATATATTGTCCCTGGGGAATCTGATAAGAAAGCATAGTCTCAGCTTCACATTCAGCCATGGTGTGATTTGAAGGGTGATAACGTTTCTCCAGCTGGCTGTAAGAATCATTCATTTCTTATTCAGCTCTATCTCCAAGACCCCTTGATCAAGGTTCGTTTTCCTCTGTCAGGCAGCTGTTGTGTTGCATGTTTCTGACTTCGTATCTGCCTTCAGCATGGATATCTCTGACTTAGACTATCCCTGTGCTCAAAGAGTGGGTCCTTATTTTACCTTTGTAAGAAGAGACAGGGTGAAAAACAATTATGTGATGAGTATTCAGTGTATTCCTAGGAGCTCATTTAAGTCTGGACTTACCCTTTCCTAGAGTTTGAAAAAGACAAAAAGCAAAACAAGATAGAAGCCGCCATTTTTCAACACTTGCTATAAACTCCTCCACTTTGCTCTTTTTCCTGCCTTTACAATATAGTTCTTAATGATGTTTCTAATTGTTCTTATCAATTTCCAATTTCATCCCCCCAATCTTACTTGAAGCTACTTCTGTGATTTGAGCAGGCTGAGGCAATTTATTAGTGCTGAGATTGGAATGCGTCACTGATTGTCAGTGATGCATTCAAAAGCCTTTTGTAACATTCTAAACATGTTTACAAACAGAATCCATTTCATTATCATTCCAACATAAATAGAACAATGGATTCATTCTGGTGGCAAGTTTCATTCCTGTCAACAAGCAGCTGAATTCAGATTTTTTTCCTGGGGTTTCCTTCTGGGGCCACTTCTTGATATCTACAAGGGTATTAAGGCCTTCATAGCCCTCCAAGAACCACTCAGCTACAGAAAGTAGTGGACAGCTTGCATGAGCTACAGATTGAGGTAATTATACACTTGACTGCTCAGCCTTGGCAGATATGTTGTGTTGTCCTTGTAAGACAGACTGAAGTTCACCGTTCTGTGCATTTAGAGGTAGTGAACAAAATACTTACATCAACCTTTCAAACAAAATACTGTTCACATACTGCAAACCATTAAGATATTTATGTGTAGTGTTGTTAAGGTTTAATTTCAGAAGGGAGAACATTGAGGACAGTTGATTATTTTACATTGTTCAGATGGAACGTTCTGCATTTCAGTGTGTGCCCATTGCCAATGGTGATGGACAAATCCATTGCCGAAGTTTACGGACGACTGATTCAAATCAGGTCTCAAGACATGATTTTGGCTATGGATGTGCACTCTTCAGTATGTACCATTTACCATTAAGCTTCTTAATGCATAAAATTTATGCATTAAAAAAATTATGTATTAATTTGTGCATAAAATTTAGACTTACTAAAAAGCAAAGTAAAAATTAATGTCTTAGGAAATACGTTTGCAACTCCTTTAGCAGAGATTTGCTTTAGCATGTAAACAGACTACATTTGTCATGAGCTCTGTAGAAGCTAAAGAATAACTTATATTTCGATGTTTTCTAGTTCTACATCATTGGAAGCTTATTAGAAGGCAATATTTATTTAAAATGCCTAGTTTTACATTTGTATACTGTTCAGTGTATACCTGTCATTATTTATGGTAGAGGGTCCGGTCAAACAGGGCCCTCAGACACTCATTGTGTAAGAATATGCTGGTAAGGACAATTGAACAACCTATTTAGAAGATAATGAAGTATTGCTAAACATATATCCTAACATATGGGTGTTCTCATTATAAGCTTTATCTATGACATAATGTGAACATGCCATATGGAGACTTATCTTTAAGCCAGTTGATGCAGAACCATTTAATTGAAGCAGCATCCTAAGAATGGAGTTTCCCCCTCAGTTCACACCAAGATTGATCATTTCCATACTCCCAATTACTCCACCACAGCTCTCACATCATCACATTAGCCCTTTTCTCAACAATCCTATGCATGTAGTGACAATGGTTTCCACATTTTACCCTCTTACACACTCTGGTATATTCAGAGACTGCCTTAGAGAACAATGACCCAGTGAAAAATGTGATAGATATACAGCAGCCAAGTGGTAATGGACAAATGTTAATGACATAGGGTTCCTGTCCATGCTTAAATTCCACCACAAGATGGTCTATTTCATTAAAAACACACTAAAAAAGGTCTCAAACCCCCTTATTGTAGAAAGGTTGAGAAACATGTGCAAGAATCACATTTCCTGTTTGTTCCTATCAGTGTATTGAACTGTGCAGTTTCCCTTCGGACTTGGATCAGAGGCTGCCAGCTAGGGTGTCTGCTTGCACAAACTTCCCTGGTCACAGTTCACAGACCAAACCTACTGGAGAGATCCCAAATGCCCTCAGAGAAATCAACGGCCAGTTTCCTATCATTTTATTTAAAGCATCCTGCCTGTTGTCAGCTTAAGAAAAGCAAAGATCCACAGTCATGAGCACCCCATGGCTGGTGATTGGCCTCAAATCAACTTGGGTTTGCCTCAGCCATTTGTCAGTGGATTGATGAATTGTTGGTTCCACTCTTGCAAGGCAAGAGCAGGACAAATTGAGTGAGAATATTGAATTGCTGTGAGGTCTCAAAGACCATTCCTTCCTAGTGAAAGCATTTCATATTGCTGGCTTCTACAACATGATAGTTTACCTGCACAGAGAATACTGGCCCCCCTTGGTGCTCTCTGTATTCCCCATTTCCTCCCCAGATCCTTGCTCACTCCCTTGCCACAGTGGATATCATTTTGGGCATCAGCTACAATACTCTGCAGGAATATTATCCCTGTGGCTGCCTGTCATTGCGTAGAGTGAAGAGCATTTTGCTTCCTGATTACACTAAGAGAAAAGAAATTGGAAGACAAATGTTTGCTTTTAAAGTTAGATCTTCAAGCACTGGTAAACAGTGAACAGATTAAGGTTTTATATGCATTTAATGCATGGAATTATATAAATGTTAGTTGGAAGAAGCTTCTGGAGGTCTCTAGTGCCAGGCAAAGTTTTCAAGTGGCACAAATACACACCGGTGGCAGCAGAAGGTTGTTCGTGTTCAGTTTGCTGCTACATTAGGACTATTTACAGCAAAACTGAATTAAGATAGGAAGGATTTCTTCACCCAGGCAAAAAACAGGAGTTGTACTTAGTGTGATAGGTGCATTCCTGTTACAGAGAAGTGCAGGAAACCTGAAGTGTAGAGGATGTTGCTCTCCCTGGTAGATTTTCATTCAATCTTTTTCATTCTGCAATGGTGAAACTTAGCACTAATTATACACAACAGCCAGTTCCCTCTTGCTTTACAGTTCTCTTAGGGATTCATATACCAGCTCATTGAGTGTTCAGTCTCACTACAGGCCTGTCATGCCTTCTATATCATGGAGAGAGCTTGGCCCCTAAGCCTTGCAGGTGAGTGAAGGCAAAGGCATTATCCAGGGCTGAAGTATTTTATAAATGATAAGCCAATGAAGCAGGGGATCTATAGGGTGTTCACAGCCTCTCACAAAGCAGGAAGGGCATAAACACTCTGTAAAGTCTTTTATGCACTAGGAGGGACTGTACTCAATTTCAGATCACCCCAAATCATCCAAAAAGGTCTGAGGTCTGAGTTACTTCAGCGTAACTGCCTCAAGGTACCAATCTGTTCCCATCCTTCCATGTGGGCAAATCACAATGGTCCAAAAAGGACAATGAGTTTCAGAAGATCTCTTTGTTATGTGGTGGTTGGAATGAGCTTGAGAATCAGCAAAGAAATGTGATTTTCAGGACCAATTTGGCATAAAAGACCCATTATATTTTCAGTATCTTGTAGGACAAAACCAAAGCCACCTAATTTAATTTCTGCAAGCCACCAGTCTGTCACACCTTGTCAAGACTGTGCTGGTATTTCTGGCTTTTAATTTAGTTAGGAACCTGTGTGGGAATGTTTTAAAGGCTTGTACCTTTAAAGGCTGGATGCAGTACAGCTTCTAGATGGTAAATGAATAGATCTGGGGCTCCTTTTTGATTCCATAATTCTCTAGCACTGATTGATAATCTCCAATCCAACTCCTGATTCAGAATCCAAACTGATGCTAAAAAAGGGCTAGAAAATATTTACAAAGTCAGAAGAGGAGTTTGGAGTGTTGCAGTTCTTGGTTTTCAACACAGCAGTCAAGAATGCAAAGTGTATAACACTTCCAGGACAACAGAACTTAGTATATAAACTCAAACATCCCCAAAATCAATTGCATTCTCTTGTCTTGGCTGGTCTTGCTCATAAAGGCATTATATTGAGTTCTACATATACTTATTTTTAAATCTTCTGGCACAAAAGAGATAAAGAACACATATCTCTTACTGTGCCACATGACATACTATCACTGCATCTTCAGGCATCAATAATACAAATATCTTTGTGAAACGTTTACATCCTCGCTTCATTTTTCATACCAGTCAAATCTCACTGCAAACTTACAGGCCTTTTCCTATATACCCAAAGTAGGAAAGTGTATTTTCTTGAAGCCTTTCTGAGAAGTTTACTGCAAGCTTATCTCTGTTCTTTCTGGGCACAAATTAATTGCTGTTAAAAATAAAAGCTCTTTGGACGTCGACACAGCAGCTGTCGTTCTGCTGTTTGACTAATCCTGAATGTCACTCATGGTTTGTTGAACAGAAAAATGCTCATTTTAAGAAACAGTCGCAGTAAAAATCTTTTTCTCCCTGAAACTAAGATTGAATGGAAAAGACAATCAAGTAGGGGGATTTTACTAGTAGTAGTAACGTTACACCTTTGGAAAAATACTCAGAAGAAAGTTATTCTCCTTTAGCATGGGGAAAGGCTGGAACCTCCCATTGGAGAGCAACTACAAATCTCTTCATGAGGCATCATTAGTTTTCTTGTTCTGCGAACATGAGATATAGAAAACCTAATTTTATACATATAAAAGGAATTTATAATATGGGCAGAGAAACAAGGTATAGAGAAATTTCTACTCCTAGCCTCAGTCAAACTTTGACCTAAATCAGTTACTGAATTGCTGTGTATTGACCTTAAAACATGTAAAAATGCTGAGCAAAAACTTCTTTCAAAACACTTATACTGAGTTGAGCTACATGAATAGTTCCTTCTCAGCCATGGTGGTACTGAGCAAACAGTATGCTGGAAGTGGATCATCATTTAACTTCCCTGCCAGCATAAAGAAACAAGTCATGTTTGCTACAGCTGTGAGTGATTGAGTCTCTTCAACCATGCATAAGAGACCATTCATCTATAAACACCACACTTAAAGCAGCAAGAGCCACAGACAGGTTACACTTTCCGCCAGGTCTATATGCATCTGTTTAGGCATGCTCTTGAGGAATAAAGAAATGCAGTTGTGCATTTCTAAAACCAAACACTACTGACAGATTTGAATGAAAATCCTCTCCCCAGTTAGAGAGTTTTCCTCTGTAAATTGTAAAAGAAACAAAAGGAAACAAAGCAGAAATGATCTTGCCAAATTGCACAATACCTTGGAATGTCCTTTTACCCAAATCATAAAACCACAACAAAACAAGAAGTGAAACAGCAGTAGTTTTCCAATGAGTAAGAGGAGACACATTACTCACTGCAATGCCATAGGCAGTAATAAAATCCACAGCATGCTAAATATTTATTGTCACATGCACCTGCTCTTGGATAAATCACATTATTGGGTGAGAACTTCCCCATTCATATGTCTCTACTAGACTTGATGAGCAGCTTGCAGCAGCAGCTAAGGCAGATGATTTTTTTCAGACCACTTTACTAAATTAATCTTGGCTGTAGCTTTCTATTTAAACATAGAAATAAACATTATGCTTATTTTTATCTCACCACATTCAAATATAGTATTTGTGGCAGATACATTGGAAAGATTCCACCCTGTATATAAGTGGTTGAACTTGTTTAAGTGATGCAACTAGCCTTTAGTCAGAAAAACTATATTTATCCCATGCAATGATAGGAATGAAACTGAATGACGACTGTATTCTTTTTCTCCTTAATATGTATGAGTTACAGAAGTCATCTTTACCTGTCAGTGCTAAAGAATGCACCATCTCAGGAGGTAGTGTAGTAGATGTTATCTGGCTTTATTTCATGAGTACAAGAATCCTTACAGGAGAAGCGAGCCAGCCTGTTCTACAAGTAAATCAATTTCTAAGACAGTTGATTGCAGAATGGTTCTGTCTCTGAAGGGATTTTGGCCAGGCAGTAGCATCAGCTGTGAGAACTCAACTCGAAAAAGCTGTTGAAAGAAGCCATATGAGAAAGCCTACATTTGACCAAACAAAAGCATAATGGTATGGAAAGGATCAATGGCTTGGGACAGTGGAGCACAAGGTCAGGGAGTGGATACTCCGTGCCATTCGAATACAGCTCCAGTTTCACACACATCCCTTATTCAGCATTTCCTGTTAAGTCAATGTATACATAAATGTCTAGCTAACAGAAAACATCAAACTTGAGGATTGTAGGTCATGTGAAAACTGATGTGTGTGCTAAGACAGCAGTTTTCTCCTTAGCCTTTGCTCTTCTCCAAGCAGTTCAACTGCTTTCCCTGGCCAAGGAACCAGAGGAAGGTATAGGGAGAAGTATGAATTAAACCATGGCTGAACATACATTTGAGGATCTGCTGAAAGGTTTCCAGCTGCATATATATAGGTGCCAAAGGGTTCAGTGTTTGAAAAGCAGGTATGAGAAAGGTGACAGGGTATTTTGGTGATAGCAGTACAATACCTGGTTGCTGGTCAAGAAATAAGAAGTGACTACCTCAGACCTGAAGGAGATTGGCATAGGAGATAGGTAGGTTTATAAAGAACAGAAGGCAAACGGTATGATTTGATGCACCAAACAGTTTCAACCCCACATCCTCACCTTACATTTCCAATGCTGCCTTTGAGCCCTGGCTCTTGTCCTGGGCTGTGACTGTAAAGGGACCACCTGTGACTCAAGTAGAAAATACACAAGTGTGAAGTTGTTCTCTGTTTTCTCATCCTTTGCCAGGTTTCATCTGTGGCTTATGGTCCTCTATTAAGGATTTTCTAGTTGGTTACACAGTACTGAGGAGTATTTTCTTAGCTGTTTCTGAGCCACAGTCTGGGCTGCAGCTTTGTCAGCAGCAGCCACATCGTCTCATACAGTGCTTTGTTTTGAGCTTTCTTTCCACCTCCTCCTTTCTCTACTTTCTTCATTGCAAACCCAGAGGAGTTGTCTGGGTTTACTTTAAGTCATAATTTGATCCATAGTTTGACAGAATTTCCTCTGAGAACTCTTGAAGAGGCATCTTGAAGGTTCTATGCCTTCAGCTAAGGAAAGTGTCTCCCTTGAGCTTCAATCCCCATTCTACAGAAGGAGAATACAGGTTTACATTGGTATTTGACCACCTTCTCACAGACCCATGTTGTAATCCTCTTGTGGATCATATATCGTTAGCTGGGCATGCAACAGTCTGCATGCGCTTTAATTCCTATGGCAAACTTAGTGTATTCTCATTAATGACAACTAGTGGTATTGAAAACAAGGCTAAATCAGGATGCCTCCTGTGCCTTAGAATCAGGGTAGCTGTGAACAGGAGTTCCCTTTGAAGTTAAGTTTCTACTACTTTCTGCTACTGTTATAAAATCCACTTGTCCCATCCCAAAGGGTGGGACACATCCTCTCCTATCAGACTACCACAGACTGATTCAAGACCCAAGATTCTGACATACTTTTTCTCATCAAAACCCACTTTTCTTGTTACAAATACTCTGTTTATAATCCTCCCTGGTACTATTCCCTATTAACACATCTTCCTGCTCTGGCATTCCAAATTTTGCCAGTTTGTTGAGCAAGGGAAAAGAAACTCTTAAACTATTGAAACTATCCTTGGAGCAGATACCCATGAGTACTCAATCCCAGAGGGTCAAGAAGGGCTCAGATGCCTTTTGGTAAACCAGATTCCCCTGCATTCCAACTGTCAAGGCAGCCACTGGCCCCTTGAACCAGCTCTCAACAGAACATCTCTAATCATTCCCTTGAGACTTTTCCAGCAGCAGTTAACTGGTCCCGGGAAGGCTCAGTTACACCCATTGCAAAGGAAATTGTTAGCAGGCTTGTTAGCTGTTTGTTGTTGTGTGTGTGGGAACAGTTTACAAAGACAGTGTGGGTGCTTTTCCTTTGGGAGCCATTGGGGAAAAAGAAAGTTTAGAAAATTCATTTGCAAAACGAGCATTTTGGATCCCTGAACAGCAGACGTTTGGTTTTACTGCAGGGTATTTTTGTTAGTTCAGACAACTGAGTAAACACAGTGCTCTCAACACCTCTTATCCATCTGCTCGGAAGCAAGCGTAACATAAGTGTTGCTGTTTCCTTCCAGGACAGCCTACCCAAACCCTGACTCATGTAAGCAGCATGAAAGTCAAAGACAAGTCACACACTTCACCAGGGCAGCCAAGTGAAGAGGCAGGTCATGATTTTCTCAAATCCTGGGATATTGCTCCCAGCCCCATGAACCTATATTGTGCCTAACAGCAGCCAGTCTGCACCTTAAACCTGGCACTCAGCAGTATCAGGACCCATCAAGAAATGTCCCAAGATTAGCAAGCTTCTACTGAATCTCACCTCAATGTGATGTTGGCCAGGTGAGACAGCGGACTAGATCGATGGCCATGGCAGGTTACATGCCTTGAAGGTATTACAAGAAGCAGAGAGAGAACAAAGTTTCCCTCTGAAAGCACATGCAAGTCTCTTAAAAGCTGTTTGACAGAGGTATAATCTGGTTTAGAAGCAGCCTCAAGTGCACTCTGTCCCCAGAACATAGGAAATGTTTAGTGGAGGGTATCCCTGCCCATGGCAGGGGTTGCAACTGGATGAGCTTTAAGATCCCTTCCAACCTAAACCATTCTATTATGCTATGATTGCTCATGTGCTCAGACACCAACGTAGTTGATGACATGTCTTGATAACAGGACTATAAGGTTCCAATTAATTTTCTGTATCAATCATCCCCTGAAGTTGTTAGGTATGCTCATACTATCTGTGCTCTTCATGTCTCTTTCAACACTTTATTTCTATGAGCTTGTATGGCAGAAAGGAATAATGAGCATGGAGGTGTTTGTTTGGAAAAGTACTTGTTTTCCCTCACTGAAGTAGGAGAGTTAAAAATATCCTCCAGACAGACTTCACCACCACAGCAACAGAAACTATATGATGACAGTAGAAGACAGTAGAAGAGATCTCAATAGGAGAAGATGAGTCAGGTTGCTTCTGTGAAAACAAATATACCTGTAAGCTCAGTTCCAATAGCCACTGACTTATATGATGGGGGAAAAACCCAACTTCTTTTCCACTGAAAAAAACCCCACTTTTATGTTGTCACTGCTATAGCATCACAGCTTGAAAGCAATCACCATTATTCCAACAAGTGATTGACTTCTTAACCTCTTAATGGAACTGACAACTCTGCATTCATTTTGTGAGCAAATTACACAAAATCGTATAGCAACAGTGGTAATAAAAGCCCAGATTTGTGTTTTAAGACTTTTTTTTTCCCTCTTTTCTTCTTCCTTCTATCTAATTCAAAGACTTGAGTGCAGAGTTCAAGTTCACAGTAGGAAGGAGAAAAGACTGATATCAATAAACCAAAAGAACTGAAGAATTGTACCATTTTTTTTCTGTTGAGTAGGATGCATCACCTTAATTTGGGTTTTCTGAATACTGACAAAATTACTTAAGTGCAGTGTTCAGTCTTAAAAACAAAGTCTATGAACAAGACCTTCGTGCCCCATCTCCCAGTTTTCTAATACTTGCTATTCTATAGCTTAATGCAATCACATTTGGAAAGGCATAAACTTCAGAGGAATGCTTCAATGCCATGTCCATGCTGCCTTTTCCCATGATATATAATCCTAAGCAGATGGACATTGGCTCAGTCCAGAATCTAGGTCCAGGAGTTTGATGTTAATTCAAGCAGATCAGTCACATCTACCTGATAAACTTTATGTTGAATTTTGTATCATGTACCATGGAACAAGATGCGAAAACTACTGGAAAAAACACCACATTGTTAAAACAACACTGAAGAACAAGAAAAACATGTTTTGGGGTTTTTTTTACTTACTATAATATTAGATATTTTATTTTGCATTGTTAACATTTTTGTGCCATATGTAAAAGAAATTTTATTAATGGAAATCAGGACCAAGGAAGAAGCATTTTCCATCCTATTTCTGACTGCTCCCAACTGGGGAACATGTCAGGCACAATACAACTTTGCAGTTACACAAGTCTTTAAAAGATGCTGGCAGATGTTTTCAGAGTTTGGCATTCAGTAAGAAAACAAATCCATGACAATTTCTCATTGAGTCAGAACAATACAAGAACAGAACAGAATATTTTTAGCATACTTCTGTTCTATACCACACATCTTACACTAAATAATTTTTCTCTCTTTTTTCTCTGCTGAGTTTTCTAACTGTATATTGACCAATTTATAATCAGATACAGTTAGAATTCATTGACAGATTTCTCCTGTGACTCACACCTCTACTAATAGGATCTTTTCCTTCATTGTTAAGGAGAATGGTATGAAAAACTGTGAGACCTTAAGGGTCTTACCCTAGAGGCCTTAGGGGACATCTGGGGACATCCAGTGTAGCATCTCCATAGGTCCTGGCAAGCCAAGATCTCCTGAAACTACTGGTGTTAAGTTAATCTTCTTTTGCCAAGAAGATTAAAATAACAATCAGCAAATGCATGTGGAAAATGGACAAACCAGACAGAAAGGAAGAGCTTGCTCTCCAGTGATGAATTCGTACACCAAATAAGCTCTTTCCCCATGAAGATCTTTGTTAGAGCAATTGTTGCTTTGCGAGAGGAATCACCCATAACTTGTTTTCCTTTGTATAATTTTATACTTTTATAGTCATATAAGTATAAGGTTCACCTAAGGCTTCCTCTTTACTCTTGAGGATCTTTCTCATC